>NC_141102.1:8726250-9937500 GCF_041138505.1 Cibotium barometz | reverse complement strand
CCTCGAAAAAACTGACGAAAGAGTTTGGTCCTTGTTTTCTTAAAGGACTGTCTTACGCCAGAATGCTGTGGAGGGAGCATTTGGTATATGTTTTTCTAAGGGAAGTTTGGTTGCAAGAGCTGGTGGGAGTGTTGAAAGAATGGCTCACGCGGTGGGGCAAGGGCCAACGAAGGGGTCCCTGAGTGAAGTGCTAGGACACCTAAGAAGGATCCGGGAGGGTTTTGACCCAGGAGATGCACGGGCTCGCGGTGCCTATGACACCCATGCGTATGTGATGGAAGATATGTATGATGGACGAAATGATTATTATAATATGTTACTGGATCTCGTTTGTTGACCAGTTAGTCTCATCGGAGAGTCCAGAGTCATACTGTTTTTTGAGAAACAAGGGACTGGATGGAATTTTTGAGTTATAACATCTGTAACCAATAACTGTTTGTCAATGGATTATTTTATATGTTAAAGTTTTAAAGAGGAGTGTGTGCGTATTTGTATTCGAAAGCAAAAGTTAAGAAAGGCATTCAATTATGGGTGTGTGAGTAATTATCTGGTTCTACCGATTCTGGTGGTTGGGTGATGGCTAACCCATGGGCCGGATGGGATTAGGCTAGAATCATTGGAGTTTTAATATTTAAATTGAAATAATAGGAATACCGCCTGATTTTGGTTAGGAAAAAAGCGTTGATTTCTTCAAATTAAGTCAGTGATAGTTTTCCTTCTATCTCGTTTAATCAGGTGAAGGATAGTTTATTCTCTTGACCCGTTAGAAAATTCGTTAAGAAAATAAAAAAGGTGGAATCATCCCCGTTTTTCGAGTAAGGAATTTTTTTTTGGTTTCGGTTTCAGAATGACCACCAGATTAGTCTCGCGTCCGGACATTCGAGGGCGAGACCCAGAGTGGGAAACCCTGCCTTGCGCGCAAGAGGAAGCTACTCCTGCTTCTGCTAGCAAATGCATAGAAAGATACATATTGAAAATATTTTTATTGTAAAAGTGTTATTTTCATTAGAATTAATTGCTATGCATAGAAAGATGCATATTGAAAATACTTTTATTGTAAAATTATTATTTTCATTAGAATTAATTTCTATGCATAGAAAGATGCATATTGAAAATATTTTTATTAAAAGTGTTATTTTCATTAGAATTAATTTCTATGCATAGAAAGATGCATATTGGAAATATTTTTATTATAAAAGCATTATTTTCATTAGAATTCATTTCTATGCATAGAAAGATGCATATTGAAAATTCTTTTTATTATAAAAGTGTTGTTTTCATTTAATTTTGATTTTATGCATAGAAAGATGCATAAAGGAATTTATTTTTATTTCAAAAGAGTTATTCTCATTAATGTTGATTTTATGCATAGAAAGATGCATAAAGGGATTTATTTTTATTTCAAAAGAGTTATTCTCATTAATTTTGATTTTATGCATAGAAAGATGCATAAAGGAATTTATTTTTATTTTAAAAGAGTTATTCTCATTAATTTTGATTTTATGCATAGAAAGATGCATAAAGGAATGTATTTTTATTTAAAAAGAGTTATTCTCATTAATTTTGATTTTATGCATAGAAAGATGCATAAAGGAATTTATTTTTTATTTCAAAAGAGTTATTCTCATTAATTTTTATTTAATGCATAAAAAAATTTATTTTTATTTCAAAAAAGTTATCCTCATTAAATTTATTTTATGCATAAAAAGATGCATAAAGGATTTATTTTTATTTTGAAAGTGTTATTTTTCTTAAAATTAAATTTATGCATAAATAGATGTATAAAAGGATTTTTATAAAAGTGTTATTCCCACTAAATCTGATTTTTATAAAAGATTGAATGGATGGATAGATGTGATGTGAATAGAAGTGATGAGATGTCATGTGAATCAGGATGTAAATGAATGATATGGGATGGATGTGGATGTATATGAAGAATGGATGTGGATGTATGTGAAGAATGGAAGTGGATGTATGTGAAAGAATGGATGTGGATGTATGTATGAGAAAGGATGGTGAAAGGATAGATGTGGATGTGTATGTAATAAATATGTATGTGGATGTGAATGTGATGAATAGGAACGAGAATAGAGGTGATGAGATGTGATGTAAATTGGATAGTTATGAATGATAAGGGATGTGAATGAATGATATGGGATGTGAATGAATGTGATGGCATGTGAGTTAGGATGTGAATGAATGATAAGGGATGTGAATGAATGTGATAGCCTGTGAATTGAGATGTGAATGAATGATAAGGGATGTGAATGAATGTGATAGCCTCTGAATTGGGATGTGAATGAATGATAAGGGATGTGAATGACTGTGATGGCATGTGAGTCAGGATGTGAATGAATGATAAGGGATGTGAATGAATGTGATGGCATGTGAGTCAGGATGTGAATGAATGACAAGGGATGTGAATGAATGTGAATGAATGTGATGGCATGTGAGTCAAGATGTGAATGAATGATAAGGGATGCGAATGAATGTGATGGCATGTGAATCGAGATGAGAATGAATGGTATGGGATGTGAATGGATGTGATGTCATGTGAATCGTGATGTGAATGAATGATATGGGATGTGAAATGATGTGATTGGATGAGAATGAGAATTTATATGAAATGAATGTGGATTAAGTAATGTTGATTAATGTGGAAAGATGAGAGTTCGTTATATAAATTGTATTTATGACCTGTTTTTTTATGACTATTTTATGTCAAGAATGTTGGGAAAGCATTTTGACCGTCTTGTGAAAGAGGTCGTGGGGAGACCTAGCTGATAAAGTTGCAATAGCTGACGGAGAGTCAACGGAGGATGTCTCGCGTAGCAAGGTCGGCCGAGGTCTTGACCAGCCTGGGTTCGATTTAAATGGTGAGCTTCCGGTATGGTGGATGAGGGACCAAGTAAGCGGCCTATGAGTGAAGCGCTAGGTGACGCGAAGGATCCTAGAGGGAGCTGACCATACGGTGCTCGGGCTCTGGGTCGCCGAAGATACCCACCACAAGTACGTCGAGGAAGATATTGAATAAGGAGTAAGAGTTGTTTTTTGAATTCCGGCATGGATCTGGTTTTTTGAATTCGGGCATGGATCTAGTTGATTGACCTTGCTGGTCCTCAACGGATGAGTCCATGGCTCTTTTATATGGATGGATTGGTTGATCTTGCTGATCTTCAACGGAGATTCCATCTTGATATGTGAATATATTGCCGGTTAATATGAGCTAGGAACTATCGAAAAGGCCCCTGAGTGGACAGGTGGTGAGCGTTATGGTTGCCAATGATGCCATAGGTACACCGATGAAGGAATGATTAGAAATAAAGATTTAACCAGAGATTTTGAGGATTATGATCAGTGACACAATGGTTTCATTAAATGATTGTTTTTAAAGATAGCTGATTCTGTAAGATTCCCCCCTTCCAAAAATAGGGGAAACACTTAAAATAGTCCACTATGTCTTATCTTGGAGACAATTTTCTACTCATCGACACCTTGACCATGCAGAGATTCAAGGATACGATTCATAGGTAAGACCTAGTTCTATCCCGCAGGGGGAGCGTGGTCTTCTAAAAAAATCAAATCACCCATAGGGTAATTGATCATAATTTGTGCTGCAACTACTAGTCTTCATTCCTAGAGACAACGCTTTTTTCCTCATCCATGCAAGGCACAGCCTGCTGGCCTAGTCTTCTAGAATAGAATTGTCCGAGAACCTATTTATCTAACGTACGGCTTTCACTTAATATGTTGGAAAGCTACCCGACTAATCGGGTCCACCCATCTGTAGGATGGTGCCGTCGGGGCATTCCATCCTCCCACTTTCCACCCTACTCACGTGTCAATTTGTTTTCTAATTAATCCTACCACACTGTTTGACATAAATAAACATGTTCCTTAATTAAGGCCCTTTTCAAACAGCCTTTTTTCACAATACAATAATGCCAAGACAAGATTTATAACAAAAAAAGTTTATACATGAATCAATTTCATACAAGCCAAACCGGCTCTCTTATTCTTTTCCTTTATACCGCCGATGATCTAGAATTCAGCCTTCCAGCCTCTACATGCTGGACAAAACCCTACGGGACCATACACCTCATCGTCGGTCGCTGGCGAGGACTCAAGCCAGCGTGTCGCCCTCTCAGGCTCCATCGCTTGATCCTCCATTCCCTCAGAGGGATGTCTGTGCACTAGGGTGGGCTAATTCACCGCACTAGCCTGGGCCCCCAGAACTAGGTAGCATCACAATCACTCACCTCAATCGGCGAACCTCATTCTCCCAATGGTATGAGGGATACCATGGGCCAACTCCGGGCCTTACTAACGTCTCTGCCGTCCGGCTATACAAGCATAAGAACGGGGCAGTGTCAAGGCAGGGAGAAGTTTTACCTGTATCTTAATTCACCAAGATAACAATCCATTTACTCAACTAAACCATAGGACTAGAATCCATGTTACCTTCTTAAGAAAACAATCCTTTTCACAAAGATTTTAGCATTTCAACTTGAGATTGCGATAAGACATTCTTTATTAAGGCATATGCTGTTGTTTAAAAGAATACAAACTTTAAATAGTAAATCAATCAAATAGATCACTATTAATAATTAATAGAGAAGCTGGGGCCATACCTCAACCCCTAAGAATGATACATAATTGAAAAACAAAATATGTATATACCTTATAGAAATTTGTCGTTTATCGTTGTCTTTGCTCGTTAACAAGAGCTTTAGAACTTGACATATGAGAATCGAGTCTTCTAATACCTTGTCTTACGATTGAAATCATCCAATCATCCCCAAGCTTTATCTCCTCTTACTCGTACTGTGACTCTTCTCTCTTTCTAAGGTCTATGGCAAAATAGCCTTCTCTTACAGGACTACGGCATACTATTCTTTCTCTAAACGAAAAGCTATGGAGTTTTGGTCTCCTCCTCCAAAAGATCATAGCAATCTAAGCTTCTTTTCTAAGATATTAGATAAGAATGAAGGGATATATATATCTCAAGCTCTAGGATTACCTTGAGGCTACTTGCTGTCTCCTTACAGTTTTCCCTGTGTAGAGACCTTGACAGAATCAGCAAATTGTTTTTGCCAT
Source organism: Cibotium barometz (assembly GCF_041138505.1). NCBI lineage: Eukaryota > Viridiplantae > Streptophyta > Polypodiopsida > Cyatheales > Cibotiaceae > Cibotium > Cibotium barometz. The sequence goes on along the minus strand of NC_141102.1, from coordinate 9,932,403 downwards.
AACTCTGTGATAAAAACTCAGAATATGGTTGTATAACCAGTCAAAAGAACCGGAAGGCATCTGGTCTACAAGCTTACATGGGTAGAATAGGCAAAAACGTCTGTATATAGCCACAAACGCGCCATCTTTAGAAACGCATTGTTTTTTCACATTTTTAGTATGCATGGACTCTAAATATGTAAAGGTACTCTAAATATGACCTCTTATCACCTAAATTTGAATTTCTATTTTTGGAGATACTTAGCTCTTATAATAGAACTATTCTCGTCTTCTTATTTCTTTTAGGATTTTTGGAGCTAATATTTTTATTCTAACACTTTCCTAATGTTTCTAGCCTTATTGTCTCACTCTTCTCTAAGTACACTCTCTTTCCTTATTGAAATCTATATTAAAAGAGACACATACATACATGGCTTGGGAGGGACCTTACAATCTCCCCCACTTAAAAGATTTGAGATGTCAACTCGCGAGTTGGGGTAGTATATAAGTAGATCCTCTTGTCTCTTTCAAAGTGGTGTCCCCCCTAGGTAGAAATCTTCTTTTATCTAAACATTGTTCCAAGTTCCTTATTTTCATGTATTTGGCTTGTTTTGTTGTGACTCCAAAAGTTCTATTATTCTAAAGATAATTGGCCTTATTATCCTAAGTTCATGCATCCATATACCTCTCATATGGTATGAACCTTAGAATTCCTTATTCTATACCCCCATGTAATATGGTACTTAACAAATTATCATGGAAAAATGTAAGGGAATCAATCCTTTACGTAATCAAATCTATGATAGCAATTTCATAATCTTAGTATCGTCTTGTAGAATACCTCTATTCATCATGCACATTACTTCACATGAATCTTGCACCAATCTTCTTCTATTTACTCATAGAAATACTTGTTGAATTCGGTTATCTTTAACCCACCTATCCCAATTTCTATTTACTCATAGAAATACTTGTTGAATTCGGTTATCTTTAACCCAGCTATCCCAATTTCTTGACCTAATTTTTGCTCTAGCTCATGATTCCTTGTTACCACTAGGGGTGGGCTTGACGTTCCTCTTGAATTAGGAGACCTCTTCTTGATTAACATGGAAGGACTCATGTCCTTCTCGACACTTTCTATAAAAAAAAAACTTTATCACAGTCTCTGGCTATAATTGTGGCTTCAGAAATAGAGGATAGTTTTACATTCTTGATGAGGTTATTCAAAGGTAGATTAAGCTTCCAAATGAATCGATGGAGAAGAGTTACCTCATCTATCTCTCGAGCAAATCGGAGAAGTTTAACAAAAGTTTGGTGGTATTCTTTTAGGGTCTTCCCTTCTTGGGTTAGCTCCAAAAATTCGTTCATTTTATCCTCTCAAAATCCTAGAGGACAAAACCTTTCATGAAGGTGTACTTTCATGGCATCTTATAAACTGATTCTAGCTCCAGTGGTAAGATTGACAACAGTACTTCCAACTAATTCGGCATTTCTTACGATTTTTAGACGAGCAAGGGTGAACTTGCTTCTTTCATTGTATCCATGAAAGGCTCAAAACTATCAAATACTTATCATAGCGCCACATCTAAAGGCACTCTGGATTAATATATGTGAGATCTTCATTTTTTGAGAATTACATATCTGGTGCCTTGGGATTGACACATCCGAAGATTATCAAGATTAACATGTCTGAGATGATTAGTTTTTTGAAAATTATACATCTAGTATCTTGGGATTAACACATCTAAGAGCATGATTCTCTAGGAATTACACATCCGAAGTTAGACCCATTGTTTGTCTGAGATGGGTTCAAGATCTTGGATGATCTTTCTAGTGTAAAGCATCCAATGGATGACATTCACACATCAACTATTCAAACCTTGATGGAGTTATAATCTTAATAATTTATAATATATGAGCTAATGAGATATATCTAAACAAAGTTTCGGTCTATCCTTCTATTTAGTCTCTCACTAGTTTCTTAATTTGATCACCCTATGTTTTTCCTCACAAAAGGTTCGCTCCGCAATCTTATTTCTCAAACTTATTGTACAAATATCTTGCGTGTGCACCCCCAAGATATAAGCACAATTTCATAGGATGATTGTCTCAACATGTGAGGATATTCAAATCACTTCTATGGCCAGTAGAGATGATTGATTCGTCCTCATATGATAAACAATCACTTGTTTTAATCCCTTGATAGTTAACCTTTGAAAACCAAATCCTAGGAACTAGGATCAGCTCTGATACCACTTGTAAGGTTCCTCCCTCCCAAAAATAGGGGAAAGACTTAAAATAGTCCACTAAGTCTTTTATCTTGGAGAAAATTTCCTACTCATCGACACCTTGACCATGCAGAGATTCAAGGATACGATTCATAGGTAAGACCTAGTTCTATTCCGCAAGGGAAGCGTGGTCTTCTAAAAAAATCAAATCACCCATAGGGTAATTGATCATAATTTGGGCAACTACTAGTCTTCATTCGTAGAGACAACGCTTTTTTCCTCATCCATGCAAGGCACAGCCGCTGGCCTAGTCTTCTAGAATAGAATTGTCCGAGAACCTATTTATCTAACGTAGGGCTTTCACTTAATATGTTGGAAAGCTACCCGACTAATCGGGTCCACCCATCCGTAGGATGGTGCCGTCGGGGCATTCCATCCTCCCACTTTCCACCCTACTGATGCGTCAATTTGTTTTCTAATTAATCCTACCACACTGTTTGACATAAATAAACATGTTCCTTAATTAAGGCCCTTTTCAAACAGCCTTTTTTCACAATACAATAATGCCAAGACAAGATTTATAACAAAAAAAGTTTATACATGAATCAATTTCATACAAGCCAAACCGGCTCTCTTATTCTTTTCCTTTATACCGTCGATGATCTAGAATTCGGCCTTCCAGTCTCTACATGCTGGGCAAAACCCTACCGAACCATACACCTCATCATCAGTCTCACTGGGCGATGAGGACTCAAGCTGGTCTGTCGCCCTCGCAGGCTCCATCGCTCGATCCTCCCATCCCTCAGAGGGATGTCTGCGCACTAGGGTTGGGCTAATTCACCACACTAGCCTAGGCCCTCGAAATTAGGTAGCATCACAATCACTCGCCTCAATCGGTGAACCTCATTCTCCCAATGGTATGAGGGATACCATGGGCCAACTCCAGGCCTTACTAACGTCTCCGCCATCCGGCTATACAAGCATAAGAACGGGGCAATGTTAAGGCAGGGAGAAGTTGTACCTATACCTTAATTTAACCAGGATAACAATTCATTTACTCAACTAAACCATAGGACTAGAATCCATGTTATCTTCTTAAGAAAACAATCCTTTTCACAAAGATTTTAGCATTTCAACTTGAGATTGTGATAAGACATTCTTTATTAAGGCATATGCTGTTGTTTAAAAGAATACAAACTTTAAATAGTAAATCAATCACATAGATCACTATTAACAATTAATAGAGAAGCTGGGGCCATACCTCAACCCCTAAGAATGATATATAATTGAAAAACAAAATATGTATATACCTTATAGAAATTTATCGTTTATCGTTGTCTTTGCTCGTTAACAAGAGCTTTAGAACTTGACATATGAGAATCGAGGCTTCTAATACCTTGTCTTACGATTGAAATCATCCAATCATCCCCAAGCTTTATCTCCTCTTACTCATACTGTGACTCTTCTCTCTTTCTAAGGTCTATGGCAAAATAGCCTTCTCTTACAGGACTACGGCATACTATTCTTTCTCTAAAAGAAAAGCTATGGAGTTTTGGTCTCCTCCTCCGAAAGATCATAGCAATCTAAGCTTCTTTTCTAAGATATTAGATAAGAATGAAGGGATATATATATCTCAAGCTCTAGGATTACCTTGAGGCTACTTTGCTGCCTCCTTACAATTTTCCCTATGTAGAGACCTTGACAGAATCAGCAAATTGTTTCGGCCATAACTCTCTGATAAAAACTCAGAATATGGTCGTTCAAAAGAACCGGAAGGCATCTGGTCTACAAGACAACGCGGGTAGAATAGGCAAAAACGTCTGTATATAGCCACAAACACGCCATCATCTTTAGAAACGCATTGTTTTTTCACATTTTTAGTATGCATGGACTCTAAATATGTAAAAGTACTCTAAATATGACCTCTTATCACCGAAGTTTGAATTTTTATTTTTGAAGATACTTATCTCTTATAATAGAACTATTCTTGTCTTCTTATTTCTTTTAGGATTTTTGGAGCTAATATTTTTATTCTAACACTTTCCTAATGTTTCTAGCCTTATTGTCTCACTCTTCTCTAAGTACACTCTCTTTCCTTATTGAAATCTATATTAAAAGAGACACATACATACATGGCTTGGGAGGGACCTTACAGATTCTGTGAAAAAGGCAATTTCATATTGGGTGTGTAAGTGGTGTGACTAGTTTTAAGTTTGCATGAATATCTGGCTAGGGGGCCTAGGAACTCTTTTCCCTGGTACCCAGGATAAAACCTAACCAAATTCCTAATTGGATCCCATCACTACAGTGGTTGAGCGATTGACTAACCCATGGGATTGGATGGGGTTAGGCTAAACTGATGGATCCCTAAAATAAGACTCAATTCTGTTATGGTATGATAGATGAAGTAAATCCCGAATAAAAAATGTTCTATGGAAAAGAATCAACGGCTATGCCTCTCAATGAGGAAAAAAGCATTAGTCTCTATGATCCAAGTGCAATCTTTTCCTTGATCTGACTTTGATACTACGGGTTCGGTCAGATCAGTTCACTTAGTTAAGGCTTTTGACTACGTTAGAGAAAAGTTATCCTAGAAAAATCGTCCGTACTTTCCGGGCAAGGGAAGTTTTTCCGGGGTCGGTTTTGGAAGAACCGATGGATTAGTCTCTTGTCCGGAAATCCGTGGGTGAGGCCCCGAGTGTGGGACCTTGCCCCGCGCAAGAAGTGCTACTTCCGCTGCTAGCACCCTTGAATTCGTCGTTGCACGGTGGGGGACAAGGATCTTACAATTACAGCACCATTATCAATGATGAATCGTGTATATCATAGCATGTCTCCATCGCAGTATTGCCTTTTTATGCGTACGCGATTGAGGTGGTGACTTTTGGAGCCGAGACGCTCTATGTATATATCAAAAACTTTTGATAATAAATGATGTTTTGCAAAAGATTCCAAATTGTTTTCGTGGTTGTGAATATTGGTTAATAAAATTATCCGAGTAAATCTTGTTTTCAAGAATTATGATGGAATATTTATTTGTTTAAGAAATAAATCTCAAAAATTAAATAGTCATAAATCTGATGACAAAGTTAAGTTGACAAAAATATCATTTTGTCATAATCATGAGATGCGCGGCCCGTGGGTGGTAGGCAGTCCGATCCTCTTACCGATGATGAAGAGTTAGATCTGGACATTCGTAAAGCCCTGCACCGATCCCAACCTGGTCCCTTCAAGGGTGAAGGGGAACAATTAGGAGAAGTAGTGGAAAAATGGATCTAGGCAATGGAAGAGTATTTTGACGTAACCGGTTATAACGAGAAGAGCAAGATGGTTCTCACTAGATTGAAAATTGTGGAAATGGCCAGGGTCGCATGGAGGAACCATTGCGAGACAAACCGTCTCGACCGAAGTACCCAGAGTTGGTCAGATCTTAAAGCTTACCTCAGGAAGAGGTTCTGTCCTCCGGGCTTCCTGGAAGCCAAAATGAATGAGTTCTTGGAACTGAAGCAGGATAGCCGGACGATTGAAGAATACCATCAGGCATTTGCCCACCTCCTCAAATATTCTCCACTTTTGGATGAAGAGAAGCTGATGGCCAGATTCATTCGAGGGATGAACGAACCATTGGACACTTTAGTGAAAAATGCCAAACCAGTCTCAATGGCAGAAGCTGTTAGAATGGCAAAGGACTTTGCCAAAGCATTTGTTGTTAAGGTCCCGCCAAAGCCTGCACCCTCAAACTTTAAAAGGTTCCAAATGCCGGGAAGTGCTTTAAACTTTCTACCCCCAAAGAGGCAGCAAGGCCCTAATCAGAATCAAGATGCTGGAAAATTCAGAAGTGAAGGAAGACCCTTCCCTCAGAACACTTTCTCAAGAGCCTCACCTCTTTCAAGGATTCAGAGGGATGAGCTTAGAAGTGAGAACAGGTGTTTTGGGTGTCAAGGTTTTGGTCACCAGCATAAAGACTTCCCGACTCCTGCCATGTCAAGAGGACAGGGAAGTCAAGGACCCAGAGTGCAGAGACCAGCTCCTTCGTATTCAGTCAAGGGTCCGTCTCGCCAAAATCAGAGAAATCTCAGGAGGACTCCAGCTCAACCACTTGCCTCTATTCAGAGTAATCTTAGAACTCCCTCCCAAACCTGGGGTAACCAAAGAGAAAGAGTTCCGCCCCAATTTGTAGCAGCCAGAGCAATTACGATAGCAGAAGTAGTGGAAGAGGAAAGTGGTCAGATTTATGCTGTGATTGAAAACCAAGGGCCAAATTGTCAATTCTTTGTCATCCATGCTCTAGCTGAGTATAAGGGTAAGCCATTTAAGCTTTTGATTGATTCAGGCAGTACTCATTCATTTATTTTCCTCCCAGGATGCTTGCATAAGCCAGTCTTAGAACAGAAATCAGGGAAACCTATGCAAGTTGAATTGGCCAGTGGGAAGATTCTTTTCACTAACCATGAGACAGATCGTGTTTAGTTTAATCTAGATGGGAATGTAACTAATTGCCAGTTCAGAGTCTTACCTTTGGGAGTTTTCGATAGAATCCTCGAAATGGATTAGCTCCACAAAGTTCAAGCTGACATTCACTATCACAATGGAACCATTTCCTTGTGTGACCTTCACAGGAACAAAGTTCAAGGAACTAGAATTTTTGGATCCCCAGATCTACAATTAGTAAAAGGTTCTAGGTTACTAAAAGGACTTAGAAAGAAGCAGCTCATTTATGTTGTCAAAATGAATCTGGTAGACACAAAGTTAAAGGCTAAAGAACCAGAATGGTTAAGTGAGTATGATGATTTATTCCCACCAGCAGAGCTAGCTGAGATGCCTCCGATTCAGGAAGTAGATCATGAGATAGAATTGACCCCCGGATATCAGCCAATAGCCCAGCGCACGTACAAAATGCCAGTCCCTGAAGCCATTGAACTCAAGGAACAGCTTAGGCAACTGTTAGAACAAGGGTTTGTAAGACCCAGTGTTTCACCTTCGGGAGCACCAGTTCTCTTTTAGAAAAAGAAGGATGGAAAGTTAAGACTCTGTGTGGATTACAAAGGTCTCAATCAGCTGATAGTTAAGAATAAGTATCATATCCCTAGAATTGATGAGCTTCTGGATAGGCTAAATGGAGCCCAGATCTTCACAAAGATAGATCTCAAATCAGGGTATCAGCAGATCAGGATTAATGATCAAGATATCCCGAAGACAGCCCCATCAATACTCGCTATGGGCACGATGAATTTACTGTCATGCCGTTTGGATTGACAAATGTCCCAGCTATATTCAATCGCCTAATGCAGGATATTCTCAAAGAATACTTGGATGATTTTGTTCTTGTTTTCTTTGATGATATACTGATTTACTCAAAGAATGCAGCTGGCCATGAAGCTCACGTCAGTAAAGTTCTTGAGATTCTAAGGAAGCACCAACTCTTTGCAAAAAAGAGTAAATTCACTTTCCCTGTCGACCACATTGAATACTTGGTCTTTCTGGTATCCAAAGATGGGATTTCTCCAGATTTCGCAAAATTCGAAGTAGTCATAGATTGGCTTGAACCAAAGACAATGAAAGAAGTTAGGGGATTCTTGGGATTAACTGGTTCGTATAGAATTTTTATACCTAAGTATGCTCTCATAGCTTCCCCCCTGACTAATCTTCTCAAGAAGAATACCCCGTTTCAATGGTCTTCCAGGTGTCAGAGTGCTTTTGATAAGCTGAAGACTGCCTTGGTAACCAATCCCGTTCTGAAGTTACTAAATTTCTCTCTACCCTTTGAGGTAGTAATTGATGCCAGTGGTTTTATCTTGGGAGGTGCGCTCATGCAAGAAGGTCATGTAGTGGCCTATGAATCCTAAAAACTCCGAACAGATGAGAGAAATTATGATGTTCACGACCTGGAGCTACTTTCAGTAGTCTATGCCCTGAAGTTATGGAGACATTACCTACTGGGTCAAAGATTCACTTTGATGTGACAGATCATCAGAGCTTAAAGTGGATCTTCACTCAGAAGGATCTCAACATGCGCCAAAGAAGGTGGATTCATCTCAAAGCACATAATGTATTTCATGTCAGCCTACTTAAGAAGTATGTACCGAGCCCGAATCATGTGCTTAATGATGAACTCTTAACTTCTTCAACCCAAGGGCAGATGGAACTCCAACTTGAAGAAACCTTGATGTTCAAGAGAAGGTTCTCATCAAGAATAGAATTCTGAGAGAATTATTAGTCAAATGGAAGTTCTATCCTTTTGAAGACGCCACCTGGGAGAAAGAAGTTGAACTGATGTGGGATTACCCCCAGTTTGCGAGATGAGGACATCTCACGTTTTTCAAGTGGGAGAGGATGTAAGATTCCTCCCCAGCCCCTCAAGATGTCCAGTTTCTTCCCCTGTAATCAATCCCCTTTTCAGAATAATAAAAGATCTTGTTTCTACTTGTTTTGGCCTAGAGAGAGAAAATTTTCTAGAGAGAGATAATTCAATTTCTAGATATCTTGGGATGGAAAAATATCCCTTCTTAATAAAATAAATTCCCCCAAAAGAGAAGTTTAAAAAGAAATTCCTAAGGTGCATTAGAAATAAATTATAATGTGCACAAAAGACCTTAGCCTAAGGGCCCCTGTTTTCAAAAAAATTTGGATTAAGGTCCAAACAAAGGTTTGACAAGCCAATGAGATTAATCCAAATGTAGGGAGGAGATAAATTTAAGAATAAAAGAAAAACCCCCCAAAAATGAGTAAATGCTCACATAAGATGAAGAGTGGTGGACTAAGGACCAAAGAAAAGAATTAAAAAACTGAGTTTTGACACCTCAGCGTGGGGATCTCCCCTCATGAAGTAGGCACCTTTTTCTCATCATTACCTCCAATTTTTAATCAATAAAATGAGATATTTTCATCCCTCCTCTCTCCTGTTTCAAATCTAGATCCAGAAAGTAAGGTGAACTGACCCAAAAATGGTAAAAAATTGACCAAACTGATCTAGAAAATTCTTGAATCAGTTTGCTTGGTTAGAGGCTCACTTTTTCCTATAAATAGAAGCCTCCCCCTTTGTTAAAGCTTAATGGTGTTTATGCACTGTTACTCTACTCCTATCGTCCTCCTGATCCATATACATTGAATTTTTTAATAATTCAATTGTTTTTGGCCTAATCCTCTCCAAAGTGAATTGGTGGCCACTATTGCTTCAAACAAGAGTAGAACCCTCAATCTCTCAAGCCAAAGGAGAGCTTAGAAGCTCCATGTAAGCTAATTTTCTTACTTTGTTTACGAATTTTAATGAAAAATCTATGGTTTTCTTGATTTTTATGTTTTGCAAATGATTAAATTAAATGCTATGCCTTTGATGAAAAGGCCACCCCCTTCTCTTCTTTACATTCCAATCTTTCTTAATCCTAGAAAGATTAACTAAGTAATTAATTAAACTCTTCTTATTGTTTACTCTCTTGAATTTAGAAAATTGTGTAGATTAGGGTTCTATAATTCTAAATTGGGTTAATTAAGTTAAGAAAGAAAAAAATGAGAAATGGTCAGTCATACAAAGGAGGTTATGGTAAAATTTTCTAGAATTTTGTGAAAAAGAAAGTTTGTTTTTATGTTATTCCAAAATAGTAATTCCCACCATTTTTGCAGCATCTAAAAGAAACATTCTAATTACTCCATGTACATATTCACCTATGAATATGCATGGATATAATTTATATTAATTATTAAATTTGATTTCTATGCATAGAAAGATGCATAATGAAATTTTTTTTACTATAAAAGTATTATTCTTATTAAATTTGATTTCTATGCATAAAAATATGCATATTTTTTTAAATTATAAAAGTGTTATTCTTATTAAATTTGATTTCTATGCATAGAAAGATGCATAAAGGAAATTTTTTAATTATAAAAGTGTTATTCTTATTAAATTTGATTTTTATGCATAGAAAGATGCATAAAGGAGTTTTTTTATTATAAAAATGTTATTCTTATTAAATTCGATTTTTATGCATAGAAAGATACATAAAGGAATTTTTTTTATTACAAAAGTGTTATTCTTATTAAATTTGATTTTTATGCATAAAGATTTTTTTTTTATAAAAGTGTTATTCTTATTAAATTTGATTTCTATGCATAGAAAGATGCATAAAGGAAAATTTTTTAATTATAAAAGCGTTATTCTTATAAAAATTAATTTTTATGTATAAATAGATGCATAAAGAAATTCTTTTTATTTTAAAAATGTTATTCCTATTAAATTGATTTTATGCATAAATAGATGCATAAAAGGATATTTTTAAATAAAAGTGTTATTCCCATTGAAGTTGATTTTTATGCATAAATAGATGCATAAAGAATTTTTATATCAAAATTAGAATTCTCTTAAATTCTATGTTTAAATTCTATGAGTATTTGATAAATGAATAATTAAATACTCTAAGAGAGAAATTTCTATCGTTTTATATTCACACGGATTGTAAAAAGAAAATTCAAGAAATCTATCGAGATCAAAATATTCAGATAAATGATTAATTTATTCCTCATTGGAATTCGTAAAACTAGTTTAGAAATCAGTTAAGTGAATATTCAAAGAAAGAAATTCAATAAAATAGTAACTCAATCATCAAACCTTTTTGACAAAGATAGTTCAGGAAAAATCTTATCCGACTCGAACCTTGAATATCAGACTATGACCAAGAACAAACTCTTTCGTCAGTTTCGAGGAAAGAAGGTGTGACCAGTTTAGAAAAATACACTCAAAACTCCCGCCAAATTTGAAACTAAGTTTGAGACCCTTCAAATTGATTTGTGGATCTAGGTTATAGAATTCGATGAATTCTGGTATGAAATTCAGAATTTTGATCAAGAAGTTTTGGGGATACTGATTCAAGAAATACTCCTTGTATTCAAAAGAAAATCAAACTGAAAACTTGCATAGAAACCTTGTTTTCTTAAAGGACTGGATGTGAATGGAAATGTAGACGTATAGATGTGGACGTGAATGTGGAGGTGGATGTATGCATGTAGATATAGATGTATGGATGTGAATGAGAATGTGGATGTGGATGTATGCATGGAGATGTGGATGTATGCATGTAGATGTAGATGTATAGATGTGAATGTGAATGTGGATGTGGATGGATGCATGGAGATGTGGATGTATGCATGTAGATGTAGATGTATAGATGTGGATGTGAATGTGGAGGTGGATGTATGCATGTAGATGTAGATGTATGGATGTGAATGTGAATGTGGATGTGGATGTATGCATGGAGATGTAGATGTATGGATGTGAATGTGAATGTGGATGTGGATGTATGCATGGAGATGTGGATGTATGCATGTAGATGTAGATGTATAGATGTATAGATGTGGATGTGAATGTGGATGTGGATGTATGCATGGAGATGTGGATGTATGCATGTAGATGTAGATGTATAGATGTGGATGTGAATGTGGAGGTGGATGTATGCATGTAGATGTAGATGTATGGATGTGGATGTGAATGTGGAGGTGGATGTATGCATGTAGATGTAGATGTATGGATGTGGATGTGAATGTGGAGGTGGATGTATGCATGTAGATGTAGATGTATGGATGTGAATGTGAATGTGGATGTGGATGTGGATGTGGATGTATGCATGGAGATGTGGATGTATGCATGTAGATGTAGATGTATAGATGTAGATGTGAATGTGGAGGTGGATGTATGCATGTAGATGTAGATGTATGGATGTGAATGTGAATGTGGATGTGGATGTGGATGTATGCATAGAGATGTGGATGTATGCATGTAGATGTAGATATATGGATGTGAATGTGAATGTGGATGTGGATGTATGCATGGAGATGTGGATGTATACATGTAGATGTAGATGTATGCATGTAGATGTAGATGTATGGATGTGAATGTGAATGTGGATGTGGATGTATGCATGTAGATGTAGATGTATAGATGTGGATGTGAATGTGGAGGTGGATGTATGCATGTAGATGTAGATGTATAGATGTGGATGTGAATGTGGAGGTGGATGTATGCATGTAGATGTAGATGTATGGATGTGAATGTGGATGTGGATGTGGATGTATGCATGGAGATGTGGATGTATGCATGTAGATGTAGATGTATGAATGTGGATGTGGATGTATGCATGTAGATGTGAATGTACGCATATAGATGTGGATGTATGGATGTGAATGTGCATGTAGATGTATGGATGTGAATGTGCATGTAGATGTGGATGTATGGATGAGGATGCATGAATGTGCATGTAGATGTGGATGTGAAAATAGATGTATGGATGTAGATGTGGATGTATGGATGTGAATGTGGATGTGGATCTGGATATATGTATGGATGTGAATATATGATATGTGATGTGAAGGAATCTGAAGTGATGAGATGGAAAATGATGTGATGGGATGAGTACACATATAAATGGAATATGGAATAAGTAATGTGGATTGATGAGGGATAATGTGGAAAAATGAGAGTTAATATAGAAACTGTATTGTAAACTGTTTGTAAATGTTGTTTGTAAATGACTGTTTTATGTCAAGAATGCTAGGAAAGCATTTTGACCGTCTTGTGATTAAGGTCGTGGAGATCTAACTGATAAAGTTGCAACTGCTGACAGAGAGTCAATGGAGGACGTCTCGCGTAGCAAGGTCGACCGAGGTCTTGACCAGCCTCGGTTCGATTAAAATGGTGAGCTTCCGGTACGGTGGATGAGGGACCAAGGAAGCGGCCTATGAGTGAAGCGCTAGGTCACCTGTGAAGGATCCTAGAGGGTGCTAACCATACGGTGCTCGGGCTCTGGGTCGCCTAGGATACCCACACCTGCGTCGAGAAAGATATTGGAACAAGGAGTAAGAGTTGTTTTCTGAAACCGGGCATGGATCTGGTTGATTGACCTTGCTGGTCTTCAATGGATGAGTCCATGGCTCTTTATATGGATCTGTTGGTTGATCTTGCTGATCTTCAACGAGAGTCCATCTTGATTTTTATAAGTGATTATATTGCCGAGTATTATGGGCTAGGAACTATTGAAAAGGCCCCTGAGTGGACAGGTGGTGAGCGTTCTGGTTGCCAATGATGCCATAGATACTCTGATGAAGGAATGATGGGAAATTAAGAATCAACTGGATAATTTGCAAGATTGTGATCAGTGATACTATGATTGCATTAAAGGATTGTTTTAAAACTGGTTGAATCTGTGAAAAAGGCAATTTCATATTGGGTGTGTAAGTGGTGTGACTAGTTTTATTTTTGCATGAACATCCGGCTAGGGGGCCTGGGAACTCTTTTCCTTGGTACCCGGGACAAAAATCAAATTCTAAATTAGATCCCATCACTACAGTGGTTGGGCGGTTGGCTAACCCATGGGATCGGATGGGGTTAGGCTGGACTGATGGATCCGTAAATCGAGACTCAATTTCTGTTATTACGATAGATGAAGTAAGTCCCGGATAGTAATTGTTCTATGGATAGGAATCAACGGCTATGCCTCTTGATGGGGAAAAAAGCGTTGATCCCAATGATCCAAGTGCAAGTTTCTTCCTTGATCTGACCGAGTATCTTTAGAGGTGCAGTCGGATCAGTTTGATCACTAATGGTCTTGACTACGTTAGAGTAAAAAGTTATCCTGGAGGAATCGCCCGTGCTTTCCGGATAAGGGAAGTTTTTCTAGGTTCGGTTTTGGAAAAACCGACGGATCAGTCTTTTGTCCGGATATCCGTGGGGGACGAGGCCCGAGTGTGGGCCCTGCCTCGCGCAAGAAGTGCTACTTCCACTGCTAGTACCCCGAATTCGTTGCGCGGTGGGAACAGGGATCTCACAATAAATGATTTTATGGTCCTTTTTATAGTATAAAAATCATCAATTTTAATAATTCAGCTAATTCCACTTGGAATCTTAAAATTATGAGTTTAAAATTTGCGCAGGATTTTACCCTAATACAGGATTTTAGAGCACTCAAAATTGACGGAATAAGCCTCTAGGTAAAATTTTAGTTAAAGTATAGTAAACATCTGAACTTTCCTTGGAGGATTATGATCAATGATACTATGATTTCATTAAAAGATTGTTTTAAAGTTAGCTGAATCTGTGAAATAGGCAATTTCATATTGGGTGTGTAAGTGGTGTGACTATCTTGAAGTTTGCATGAAGCGCCGGCTCTACGGGGCCTGGGAACTCTTTTCCCCCTGGTACCCAGGACAAAACATAACCAAATTCCTAAACGGATTCTATCACTATAGTGGTTGGTGTTAGAATTCGTGGTGCTCATGCTAGATTCAAACGTGTGGAGGAGAGAAACCCCAAAATACAAGAAGAGATCTTGCTTTTTAGGTTGCTTAGAAATACAACTTGGCTTTTTGCACTCACAAATGCCTTCTAGTTTTGTCTTTAAATAGGTGAGCTAGTGGACCATAAGTCCATTCACACACACACCCTTCTCCTACCCTTTTACATGACCTTAGTCTTTTAATACCCCCCCTCAATACCAACTATGAAAAAAAAATGGAATAGGTGGTATTGGACATAGGTTGCCTTTATAACATTAGGCGTAGTAACACCACTTACACACCCAATATGAAATTGCCTATTTCACAGATTCAGCTAACTTTAAAACAATCTTTTAATGAAATCATAGTATCATTGATCATAATTCTCCAAGGAAAGTTCAGATGTTTACTATACTTTAACTAAAATTTTACCTAGAGGCTTATTCCGTCAATTTTGAGTGCTCTAAAATCCTGTATTAGGGTAAAATCACGTGCAAATTTTAAATTTGGACTCATAATTTTAAGATTCCAAGTGGAATTAGTTGAATTATTAAAATTGATGATTTTTATACTATAAAAAGGACCATAATTTCATTTATTGTGAGATCCCTGTTCCCACCGCGCAACGGATTCGGGGTACTAGCAGTAGAAGATGGAGCATGATGATGGCTTGTGCCCTCTCATCATCTTCAATATCTTCAGCGCCTTAGCTCGATCAATAACCTTAGTGCTGGAGATGAATGGCCAAAAACCTTTGGACATCATCTTGTACTTGACAAGGACTTGCCAAGTGTGGAAGCCCTGTCCTGAGAACTTCTTAATTTGGGTGTTTTCCTTTGACATTGAGTATTGAAGGAAGATTACAAGAGTGTAATGGGCTGATTTATGAAGAAGAAAACTGTAGAGCGGTTCTCTCTACCGTACAATATAGTGCTCATAGAGTACTACCGATCAACAAATGTGTTAAGAAACACAATGTCAATCCGAGGACTCGACCTGATTAGTGCATGAAGGCTTATCCCATGAGGGAGAGCTCACATACACAAACCACCACTTGACGATTCAACCATTCAACACCTCAATCAGTCTCTCAATCCCTTAAATCCACTACACTAATCAAGAGAACAAGCAATGCATAGCAATCTCTTAATCCCATTCAAACATTGATTAAATCTTAGCTTTCCCTAATACTTGCAAACCCATAAGCGTGCATCTACTAACCCACAAGCTTAAGCAAGCATAGAATTTAACATTCACAAACCCACAAGCTCATAGAGAGAGTCTATCCATGAATAACTCATTGCCAATGAAGTGGGCAAGAGCTTGCATCAATAGAGACTACACACACACACACTACAAGCATGCAGCATACACAAGAGAAAGAAATAAGCATTCAACTAATCATAGATTAATCTATTTCAATGATGCTAAAACAGAATAAGAGAAAGAAGTGGAGCTATACTCATTGGAGCTTGATGCTCATTAGAGTACAATAGAGAGAGAGTTAGAGAGTTGCCATAGCTTGAGAGCTCAAGAGCTTCACTCAATAGCTTATGAGAATGGCCAAAAACGTCCACTTTCTTTAGCTAACATCTCTTTTGTAGAGATGTCACTAAACCTAATCCTAGGCCTCTTTCACACATGGGCGGACAACCCCATAAGTGATCCTTGCTTAATACACTTAGAACTCTCATTTAGAACCCACATTGGCCTAAAATGATTTACATTGCACTTCAGTACAAAAATATGGAAAAATTATGTGCGTCTTTATGTTCCCATGGCCACAATCCTGCTCTCTTGCATTAATTGCTTCCGGCCTCCTTCCATAATCCGTGTTCCCGTGGAACAAAAACCAGAAAATTTGTGATGTTTTGGCTTAAGTAGAAAGAGAATGGCTTATGAGAGTGCAACAACCCTTAATCAAGCCAAGGATGTTGCATAAAAAGGAGATTAAGTTGATGAGGCTTATGGTTTAGCACTTAGGGTTTGTGTCCAACCACTAATTCTGATGGAGATGAGCTTCATTAGTGTCAAAGAACACTTTCTTTGGTGATTAAGATCACCGTTAGTGTTTAGCAATACTATTAGTGCTTAAGAGCACATTTTTAGCATCTAATGACACTTGCATTGGTGATTAGATTCACCATTAGTGTTTAAGAATACACTTAGTGTTTAGAAACACTCTGAAATGGATTTCCTTTATTAGATTAGTAGCATCATTAGTATTAATCAACACTATTAGTGTTTATGAACACTATTATCAAGCTCTTGAGCAAGCTTTCATGGAGAAAATCAGTACCGCCAGGTCTTTTGCCTCCCTCGTACGATTCAGGCCGCCATTAGGGTTGAAATTTGAGATGCTAAACCCTTAGGCCATGGGCTTTAAAAGCCCTAACATGCCTTAGGCCAATGGTGCAAGGCGAATTGTTGTACGACATCAACAGCGCAGAAAAACGGACGCCGGCTTGCTCAGTGCTCATCAGTGATGCAGCTCAGAGAGATGAAAACCAGCAATTGCCTGTAGGAATCTGAGCGCCGCTCGGAGGTATTCTTCAACTTCCTAGTTGAAAGCATGCGAAGATACGGCCTCCACAAGCAATTGCCTGTACGAATCTGAGCGCCCGGAGGTATTCTTCAACTTCCTAGTTGAAAGCATGCGAAGATACGGCCTCCACAAGCAGCTGGAGGGCACTCAAAAACCACTTTTTTGACCTAGTCTACACCTTGCAAGTTGCCTAGCCCATAATACCATGTTAGAATTCGTGGTGCTCATGCTAGATTCAAACATGTGGAGGAGAGAAACCCCAAAATACAGAAGAGATCTTGCTTATTAAGTTGCTTAGAAATACAACTTGGATTTTTGCACTCACAAATGCCTTCTAGCTTTGCCTTTAAATAGGTGAGCTAGTGGACCATAAGTCCATTCACACACACACCCTTCTCCTACCCTTTTACATGACCTTAGTCTTTTAATAACATGACCTTTGTCTTTTAATAGTTGGGCGGTTGGCTAACCCATGGGACTAGATGGGGTTAGGCTGGACTGAAGGATCCCTAAAATGAGACTCAGTTCTATTATGGTACGATAGATGAAGTAAATCCTGGACAGTCATTGTTCTATGGAAAAGAATCAATGGCTATGCCTCTCTCGATGAGGAAAAAAGAGTTGGTCGCTATGATCCAAGTGCAAGTCTTTTCTTTGATCTTACCATGTGACTTACGGGTTTGGTCAGATCAGTTTGGTTAGTGATGACCTTAACTACGTTAGAATAAAAATATCCCATGGAGGAATCGCCCGTGCTTTATGGGCGAGGGAAGTTTTTCCAGGTTTGGTTTTGGAAGAACCGAGGGATTAGTTTCTTGTCCGGATATCCGTGGGCGAGGCCCTGAGTGAGAGGCTCTGTCCCGTGCTAGAAGTGCTACTTTTGCTGCTAGCACCCTCGAATTCATTGCGCGGAGGGGGCAAGGATCTTTCAACTGGTAGTATTAGAGTGAATTGGCTAAAGTGGAACAACCGAGAAGCCCAAAATGTCAAAAATTTATGGAGTACCAGTAAAAGATTATAATTGTGTGATGAAATTCATACAAATTGATATTCAGAATGTAGATTCATAAATTTGTAATTGGGTCTTCATATGGAAGTACCGCAATTGTATGGAATCCCTGACTTGCTTGAGGCCCAGACATGATGGTATTTACCTTATAATTCCAAGGATCGTGACTACCTGCATATACCGAGGGTGTAACTGCAGCTCTTTACTGGTAGTAAATACAAGTAAATCTAAGACCTTGAAATTATATGCAAAAATGCTATCGAGATGATGAATTTGAATGTAGATTGATATGATTTTAGAATTTTGGTTGAGAATTGATGAGTTGATTTGGATTCTGATTGAAAGATAATGATTCTTGAATTCTAGTTGAAAGAAGATAAGTTTAACAGACACAATGAGGATAAATGGGACGAATCCTAGTGATGATGATAATAACTGGAATGATGATTGTGACTTCAGCAAATCACTATGAGATCAATGGATTGTGCTGATAAATTGCTACTGTTGACCTTGACCTGTCTAGTTATGGGATGACAAATTGAAAACTTGCATAACTGAAATTCCCCTCGAGGAATGTTCAGATGAAATTCTCGGTCTAATGGACTATTATTGTGTTAAGAATATGAATGAACTATTTTCTGATAATGAGTTCTCTATGTTCTTCTATTAGAAGGGATTATTATCCCAGGATTTTGTGGGGGACTGACTAATCTAAAGAACCCCAGAATCAGTTGGATCTAAAGTCACATTTGAATTATAAATAAAGGGACTTAACAAGAAGTTTTGTATTGATAGGGTCATGGATGAAGGTCGTCGTGGTAGGAATGATAACCCCCAACTGGACGAGGAAGAGCTTGACTTGGATGTTCATAAAACTCTTCATAGATCGCAGCCTGGACCTTTTAAGGGTGAAGGAGAAAACTTGGGGTGAGGCTATGGAGAAGTGGATCGAAGCAATGGAAGAGTGCTTCGATGTCACCGGGTACAATGAAAAGAGCAAAATGGCTCTTGCAAGGCTGAAGATAGTAGAAACAGCCAGAGTGGTGTGGAGAAACCACTGCGAGACAAACCGTCTAGATCGGAATACTCAGACATGGAATGATCTCAAAATTTACCTAAGGAAGAGCTTCTGTCCTCCCAGCTTTTTGGAAACCAAGATGAACAAGTTCTTAGAGTTAACCCAGGGGAGTAGAACTATTGAAGTGTATCACCAAGCGTTTGCTCTTCTCCTCAAATACTCGCCACCCAATAGATGAAGAACAACTGATGGGCCAGGTTCATTTGGGGACTGAACAAACCTTTGAATATCCTAGTGAAGAATGCCAAGGCAGTTTCCATGGCCAAAGCAGTGCGGATGGCAAAGGATTTTGCCAAGGCCTTTGATGTCAAGGTCCCCCTGAAGCCAACACCATCATCTTTCAAAAGATTTCTATCTTAAGAAGGTGATTCCAACCTTCCACCACCTAAGAGACAACAAGGTCAAGCTCAGAATATGGAAAGTTCCAGAATGGAAGAAAGGTTCCTTTCCCGGAACTCAGTCCCCTGGAATTCAACTTTAGAAGTTCCACCCTTGAACAAGGAAGTGAAATGCTATAACTGTCAAGGATTTGGACATCGCAGTATGGATTTCCCAACTCCTTTTGGATCAAGGTTTTCAGGGTGGGAAAATCAGGGACCAAGATTCCAAACTCCAGCTCCTTCCTTCAAGAGTAATCAGGTTCCTTTCCGCCAAAATCAAGGAAATCCTAGAGGTAGATCCTCTAACTAACCCACAATTTCAATCCAAAGTAATGCAAGACCTCCGCCTTAGAATAGGGGAAGTCGAAGAGACATGTTCCCAAATCGGCCATCCACTTCCAAGGCAGTAACATTGGAAGCAATTGAAGAAGAAGAAGAAGATGAAAGAGATTATACTCCACCTGCGAGATGAGGACATCTCACGTTTTTCAAGTGGGAGAGGATGTAAGATTCCTCCTTAGCCTAAATAATGAATAAGCTTTACTTCAATCCCTTGTAATCATTCCCTATTTTTTTGAATACAAGAAAATATTATTTTTCCTTGTTTTTGCCTAGTGAGATAAAAATTTCTAGAGAGTGGTGATTCAATATTGAGATATTTTTGGATATATAAATTTTACAAATATCAAAAAATATTTTTCCCTGAAACATAAAATCAAAATAAATTTTTCAAGATGCATTAGGAATCAATTAAAAATGATTTAAAAGACCTTAGCCTAAGAGTCAAGATTTTCTAAAATTTTTGGATTATGGTCCAATTAAGGTTCCTATGGAGACCAATAAGATTAATCCAAGTGTTGGGATGAGATAAGTCTAATGAATAAAAGAAAATACCCAAAAATGAGTAAATGCCCACATAAGATGAAGAGTTAACTGAGTACAAGATTTATTAGTTAAAAATTATGAAATATTACTAAAAAAATGAGATATTTTGGAGTAATCATACAATTTTGACACCTTGGTAAGGAAAGGGGGAGCCTTCAAGGAGGTGCCTATTTCACACATGTGAATGAGTTTTAAACTCAAAAATATTAAGATATTTTTATCTCTCCTCTCTCTTGGATCAAACCAAATCAAAAAGCGAGCCAAATTGGTCCAAATCTTGTCCAAATTCAGCCAAACTGAAGCTGGAAAATTCTAGAACTTAGTTGGACTCAATTAGTGGGCCTCCCTCACCTATAAATAGACCCTCATTCTTTTGTATTCTCATTTGTGAACTAGACCATGATAGTATTACCTTAAAATAAGTATATTTTCTATTATCCCCTAAAAATCCTCTACATTTTGGAGAGATTGGAACTTCTCTCTCTCTTTAACCTTCCTTCGAGCTTTCCTGAACATACTAACCAATTGATTAGTTGGGGGCCTCTCCTAAGAATAGAGAATCAAGCAAAACAAGAGGTAAGGTGTGACTTTATAGTTTTTTCTTAATCTTCTAAATGTTTTTCACTTCTCAACCCCTCTCAAGCTTGAGAAGTATTCAATTGAATGGTTTTCAATGCAAATGAAGCTCTCTAATGAATTTTCATGATTAATCACATAAAGTTTACATTTATGCTTAATTTAGGATGTTTTTTTATGTATATCTCTCTCTCCCCCAAAGAATGGTCATTCCTATGACCAATTCTCAATTCAAATGATGCTTCTCATGGAGCGATTCCTAATTCTAAAATCAAACTCTATGCTAGTCAAGCTAGAGGCCAAAGAGATGGCTTTTTTTATGCTTTAATGTTACATAAATTATGCTAAACTTAGGAATTAAGTCCATAAATTGGATATTGTCCAAATGATAGTTACTCTATCATAATCCTATTACTAAGTCTTATTCTTTTAGAAAATATTAAAAATTATCAGTAATAGCACAGCGGAGCTATGGAAAATTTTTTAAAAATTAACACATAAATCATTTTTATGCATAATGTAAAAAGAGGACTTCCTACCATATTCTAGGATTAGTCATCCTATGTTAAATGAATAATTCTCGTCCTATCCATGGAAAAACTAATTTTTAATATTTATGTATAAATAGTTAATTAGAGAAAAAGAGAAATTTTTAGTAATTTAATTTTTATGATAAAAGAGGAATTCCCATGCTAATGGAGATCCATGTATTCCAATGGAGAAAGAAAAAAGTTGGAACATTAAAATAATGGATGTTTTATTTAAAAATTAAAGAAGAATTTTAGATAAATTATTTTATGCATGAATAAATTTAAATGATAAAAGAGAAATTTCCATCATATTTGGAATTCAATCATTTAAATGGGAAAAGTGGAATTCTTGTCATATTAGGATTAATGGATATTTTTATTTAATTTTTAAGAGAAATTTTAGTCAAAATTATTTAATGCATGTATAAATTTAAATGATGAAAGATGAATTTCCATCATATTTGGAATTCAATCATTTAAATGGAAAAAGAGGAATTCTTGGTATATTTGGAATATTGAATATTTTTATTAAAGAAAAGAGAAATTTTCGATAAATTTATTTGATGATAAAAGAGGAATTCCCATGACATTTAGATTTCAAGCAATTAAATGTAAAAAGAGGAACTCCCATGATAATTGAGATCCAAGAAATTAAATGTGAAAAAGAGGAATTTTTAGTATAATTTAATTTATGAATATTTATCAAAAGTGAAAATATGGGTAGAATTGATTTTTGTAAATCCCATGAAGTCTTTTATTTAAAAGAGGAATATTGAATATAATTCATTTGAGAAATTAAGAAAGAATATGGAAATAGTCATCGAGAAAAATAACCTTTATCTAAGCCAAACAATTGACAGAAATTTAGAAAAAGTCCCATTATCAGTATCGAAGTAGGAAAAGCTACTAAATGTGAATAAGATATGAATGGGATGCGATAGGATGTGAATGGATGTGATAAGATGTAAATGGGATGCGAATAGATGTGATAAGATGTAAATGGGATGTGATAAGATGTGAATGGGATGCGAATAGATGTGATAAGATGTGAATGGGATGTGAATGGATGTAAATGGGATGCGATAGGATGTGAATAGATGTGATAAGATGTGATAAGATGTAAATGGGATGCGATAGGATGTGAATGGATGTGATAAGATGTGAATGGGATGTGATAGGATGTGGTGTGATGAAAATGAATGTGGATGAGATGTGAAGTAAATGGATGTGGATGTGAATGATGAGATGAGAATGAGATGAGAGGATATGTGAAAGGGTGAGATGGGAAGTAAATGGATGTGGATGTGTATGTGAAAGAATGTGATGTGAATATATGTGGATGTGAAGTGATAGATGTGGATAGTCGTGCATGTGAATGATTGGATGGATGTGGATGAAGGAGATGGGATGTGTATGAATGAGATATGATGTGGATGTGATGTAAAGTGAATGGAATGAATGAGATATGATGTGGATAGATGTGGACGTGATGTAAGGTGGATAGAATGTATGTGATGGAATGGGGATACAATGAATGCGATGAATGTGAATGGATGATATGTGATGTGAGTCGGGATAAGTGTGAATGGGTGAGATTTGATGTGAAATGGATGTGATGTGATATGATGTAAATTGGGATACATACGAATGGATGTGATGTGATGTGATGTGATATGAATCGGGATAGATGTGAATGAATGAGATGTGATGTGAATGGATGAGATGTGAATCAAGATAGATGTGAATGGATGAGATGTGAATCAAGATAGATGTGAATGAATGAGATGTGAGATGTGAATCAGGACAGATGTGAATGAATGAGATGTGAGGTGAAATGGATGTGATGTGATGTGATGTGAAATGGATGAGATGTGAATGAATGTGATGTGATGAGATGTGGATATGGGTAGATGCGAGTGGATGAGATGTGATGAGTATAAATGTGGAAAGATGTGACGAGATGGAAAATGATGTGATTGGATGAGAATGGATCAAGGACGATAGGAATACATATGATTGGACTTGGATTAAGTAATGTGGATTGATGTGGAATAATGTGGAAAGAAGAGAGTTCGTTATAGAAACTGTATTTATGACCTGTTTTTAAATGACTGTTTTATGTCAAGAATGCTGGGGAAGCATTTTGACCGTCTTGTGAATGAGGTTGTGGAGACCTAAGTGATAAAGTTGCAATAGCTGATGGAGAGTCAACAGAGGACGTCTCGCATATCACGGTCAACCGAGGTCTTGACCAGTCTTGGTTTGATTTAAATGGTGAGCTTTCGGTACGGTGGATGAGGGACCAAGGAAGCGGTCTATGAGTGAAGTGCTAGGTGACCTGTGAAGGATCCTAGAGGGTGCTGACCATACGGTGCTCGGGCTTTGGGTCGTCGAAGATACCCACGCGTGCGTCGAGCAAGATATTGGAACAAGGAGTAAGAGTTGTTTTTTAAATTCGTGCATGGATCTAGTTGATTGACCTTGTTGGTCCTCAACAGATGAGTCCATAGCTCTTTTATATGGATCTGTTGGTTGATCTTGCTGATCTTCAACGGAGAGTCCATTTGGATTTTTATAAGAAGTGAATATATTTTCGAGTACTATGAGCTAGGAACTATTGAAAAGGCCCATGAGTGGACAGGTGGTGAGCGTTTTGGTTGCCAATGATTCCATAGGTACCCCGATGAAGGGATGATCGGAAACTAATCCAGTTGATTTCTAGTTTTCGATCATTTCTTCATCGGTGTACCTATTGCATCATTGGCAAACCAGAACGCTCACTACCTGTCCACTCAGGGGCTTTTTCAATAATTCCTAGCTCATAGTACCCGAAAATATATTCACTTATAAAAATCCAAAAGGACTCTCCATTGAAGATCAGCAAGATCAACCAAGAGATCCATATAAAAGAGCCATGGACTCATCCGTTGAGGACCAGCAAGGTCAATCAACCAGATCCATGCCCGAATTCAGAAAACAACTCTTACTCCTTGTTCCAATATCTTCCTCGATGCACACGTGGGTATCTTTGGTGACCCAGAGCCCGAGCACCGTATGGTCAGCACCCTCTAGGATCCTTCGCGCAGGTCACCTAGCGCTTCACTCATAGGCCGCTTCCTTGGTCCCTCATCCACCGTACCGGAAGCTCACCATTTTAATCGAACCAAGGTTAGTCAAGACCTCGGTCGACTTTGCTACACACGAGACGTCCTCCGTTGACTCTCCGTCAGCTCTTGCAACTTTATCACCTAGGTCTCCACACGACCTCATTCACAAGATGATCAAAATGCTTCCCTAGCATTCTTGACATAAAACAGTCATTTAAAAATAGGTCATAAATACAGTTTTTATAACGAACTCTCGTCTTTCCACATTGTTCCACATCAATCCACATTACTTAATCCAAGTCCAATCATATGTATTCCCATCGTCCTTCATCCATTCTCATCCAATCATATCATTTTCCAACTCATCACATCTTTCCACATTTATACTCATCACATCTCATCCACTCTTATCTACCCATATCCACATCTCATCACATCACATTCATTCACATCTCATCCATTCATATCTACCCCGATCCACATCACATCACATCCATTTCACCTCACATCTCATTCATTGACATCTATCCTGATTCACATCCCATCACATCTCATCCATTCACATCACATCTCATTCATTCACATCTATCCCGATTCACATCACATCACATCACATCACATCCATTCATATCACATATCATCCATTCACATCTATCCAATTTACATCATATCACATCACATCACATCAATTTCATATCACATCTCACCCATTCACACTTATCCTAACTCACATCACATATCATCCATTCACATTCATCATCACATTCATTGTATCCCCATTCCATCACATACATTCTATCCACATTACATCACATACATTTTGTCCACATCTATTCACATCATATATTATTCATTCCATTCACTTTACATCACATCCACATCATATCTCATTCATTCACATCCCATCTCATTCATCCACATCCATCGAATCATTCACATACACGACTATCCACATCTATCCATACATTCACATCTATCACTTCACATCCACATATATTCACATCACATTCTTTCACATAAACATCCACATCCATTTACTTCCCATCTCACCCTTTCACATATCCTCTCATCTCATTCTCATCTCATCATTCACATCGACATCCATTTACTTCACATCTCATCCACATTCATTTTCATCACACCACATCCAATCACATCCCATTCACATCCTATCGCATCCCATTTACATCTTCTTTTCATTAACAGTTTGAGTCTGTTCAACAAAGGGGCAAAAATTGTTGGAGCATTATAAATGGCCTCCACATCTTCTCATTCTTACAACACCTTCAAATCAAGATATATTACTTTTTACCTCATCTGTCCACACATGAATATCATAGTTACTTTCAATCCCTTCACCCTTACTCCCATGCAATTTAGGTGGAAGCTCCCATTATATCTAGAGGGAAGCTCATCCACTTGTTGGATTGTAGTGAGCAAATCAAATGCTTTTTGCAGTGAACTCTTACACGAAAATTGTTTTAAGAAAGGCACCACACTTAAGGAAGCCTTAGTAGATTAGTAGATTCCATATCTATTATTGTTTGGGTGTTGCTGGCATGTATCAATCTCACTCCCTCGACAATGAAGGTGTCTCCAAATTGCAATGTATTGTTCTCTCCATGGTATACACTAGGAACTTTAAAAGACACATCATTGTTGCACGAGTGGCCACAAATATAGTGTCAAAGAACTTTTTGAAATACCAAAGGTAGAACATTATTTCTCCTTAGTAATAGTTGCAACTCCATTCGTTGTAGCAAGATACTAATTCTTGTTGTGCGATCTTCATTACTCAAGGTTTCCAATTCCATTACTCCCTTTTGTATGTGGAGAGACAAGGGTGATGGTTCAAATGTTTGAGTAGTTAATATGAAAATGGGTGGAGTGAACGATGGAATAATTTTTGAGTAGGATCTGGATGATTATTTATATATTTAAGTTGTAAATTGGCTAGTATATATTTTCATGATAGATAGTGAAGAGATATGTTTTTATATAACTTAAAATGATTACACTTTATTTAAAAAAAATGTTTGCTTTCAATGAGGATGCATTGTGTGAACAAGACATGCGAGAATTGATTATAAATATTTTTTATGAACATTCTTTAAGAGCATCGATTTTAACATGTTTTAGGTAGCTAATATTATGTATCATTCCAAACATGAGGAGGAGCTCCTTAGGAGGAGCACACACAAGTCTACATAGAGAGCATTGCAAAGGAACATCTGAACAAGGTAAGCTTCCCCCCCCCCCCCTCTCTTAAAACTCCCCCCCTCTTCTTAGCATTTCACTAACAAATTAGGAATTATGAGTAGAATTTTCAATTTCTCGGCAAGCCATAGAACCAGGCCAACTACGTATTTCGTTGGCGAAATACATTTTGGAGCTATACATATGGGAAAAACTACTATTTTTCGCGGGCAAAATATACATTTGAGCAACTACTATTTTTCGTTGTAGAGGAACCCTTTAAAGAGGAGGTTTGGGTGGGGACTCAAGCTAAGTGGTATTCAATTTTGTAGGCAGGAGAGGGCTGGAAAAACCTGTAGTTTTCCTCCTTCCTCACCTACACATATACATATGAGTCATACACCTACATATGAGAGGTAGGTCCCCCACTCTATACATATGAATCATACACATACACCGTCACCACCCTCTTTGTTGCAAAACTATATATTTTGCTCTTGTTGTCACCGCAAGATGTCATCAACAATAATTAATTCATCTCGCCTACACCTGAAACTGAGGCTTAACGTGCAACGAGGCTACATTTGCTGAATCCAGGCTATCATGTGAGAGGTCCAAGACTACTAGATTTCTTGCAAGGTTGCTGAGACTGTGCGGAATGAGGCCCGTTAGCAAATTTTCCAGAAGCATGGAGTACAACAATGTCTGTTAAGAGCCGAGCTCATATAGAGTAGAGCCGATGAGCAAGTTGTTGTCCACCTTGAGACTTACCATCTATTGATCAAAGCAAAGAGTTAATGGTATCTCACCTCAGAACTGTTGGACGAAAGATGGAGGTACTTTAAACCCTTCAAGTTTCCTATCGAAGTCGGGATGGCTATGGTGTGCATGGGTTTACTATACGATGGGGTGTTGTGGCTATGGGGTGTGTGTGTTTTTGTGTGTGTGTTTGGGATCTAGATAGATTTTGGGATGTTGTCCAAAAATTTGGGAGATTTCGGGGCCAAAAATTATGTGTGTGATTCACCTTAACATCATATGAAACCCAAAATCTTTAAGAAGAGAGTAAACAAGTTTGGGGGGGGTACAATGTGCATGTGTGCATAGAATAACAAAAGATTTGGTGGATATGGGGTTGTGTGTGTGTTCAATTAAGGTATACCAAGTTCACAAGAAGATTTGGCTTTGTTGAGAGCATTCAAAACATTTCCCCTCTTGGGTCGGCTATCCCCTCCCCACTATAGTGTTTATGTATTTCGCCGGTGAAATATACATGGAGTGAGAGAGATCAATGAGAAGACTGAGGTGTTGCCTTTTGTGGATTTACCAACATTGTTCAAATTTTTCTCTTGGAACGGCTATCCTTATTAACCTAAATATACTACCGTGCACAAGAGAGGAAGAGAAAGAAACCATGCAAGGGTTGATTTGGAGAATAGCATTTAGCCAAACCTAATGAGGGTTAACTCCCCTATGTGAGGGCTTTAGGGGCTCACTCCACCACCACTTGTGTCACCCAAGTGGAGTTTTACAAGCTAGGTAAAGAGCAAAGAAGAAGGAAGCTATGGAAAGCTCTACCTCCACCCAATGCTAATGTGTATGCAAGGCGGACCTTGATAGAGAGTCAAGAGGAGGGAGAGAAGAAGAGAAGCTAGATTAACATCATCCACTCCATGCATACACAACAATCAAGCAAGCAAGCATATACAACACAAGCATGCGACCATAAGCGCGCGCGCGCACGCGAGAGAGAGAGAGAGAGAGAGAGAGAGAGAGAGAGAGAGAGAGAGAGAGAGAGAGCAAGAATCCATTGAGACAAATGGGATTGTCCCGTTTCATATTCCATAAAATGACTTATATACATGAGCTCACTTTTTACAATGGCCAGCCACCATTTTATAATTGGGGGACCAAAAATTAGCTTTCTAACTCTATGTACATCTAGCTCATTCCTATGACTGGCATTACACAAGCCGTAAGTTTGGTCATCCCATATATCTTTTATTATTAAGCAATTTGCATGGTTACAAAAATATAAGTTACAAGAAGCATGACCACACTTGAAAATTGAGTTAACCAGAGTGGTCAACACACCCCCCTCCCTAATTTAGGTTTGTCCTCAAAGGTGGCAAAGGATCTAATAGTAATAGATTGAATATGTCCAAACAAAGGCGGGAGGAGCAAACCATGGGAAATTGTAAAGGAGTTTTAGGTTCTTAGCATTCTCCTCATGGAAGAGATTCCATGCATCGGTGGGCAGATCGGCAAATACTCGGGGTTGATCCTGAGTTGGCGTTGTGCCTTTTAATATTTGTACCAGATATAAGGTTTGAGAAGGAATGGATGCCGCCAGATTGGCTGCTCGCCCATGAGATCGAACGTGATGGGATGAGTAGCGATGGCACTGGGTGTTCTGTGGTGGTAACCGCCGTCGCATTGTTGAGGTGGGTGGTCGTGTTTCCAACCACGATGCTTGTCGTCGAGATAGGGTCACAAGACATGGAGGTCCATGTGATCAGTGACTTTGGTGATAGGCATGCAAGCAAGATTCATATGGCCTACTGGAACTCTATGCAAATGAGTGGGCCATGCTAATTGAGGGGGTTTAGTAGAGGGTCAATCTCCTCCTACTCTCTTGGTGGTGGTAACAGGATTTCCCCGAGGGGATTTTGGGTGGAAGTTGTGACAAGGGTGGAGGGGTGGCTAATGTCAAGGTGTTCATGGGGCAAGGATTGTGGTAAGTAATGAGCGAGGCCTGGCCAATGTTGAGGGTAAATCGGTGATGGATTTGGCAAGGCCTAAGTTGAGGGTAAAAGTGGTAGGTGAGGGAGGAGTTGGCGAGCTAGGTGGAGTGTGGAGATGGGGGGGTGTAGAGGACCGTGAGGGGAAGAGAGTTAGTGTTGTGGTGATGGGTGGGGGTGGGGGTGGCTGTGTGCTTGTGCTAGGGTGAGAGGAGCTGGGAGGAGGAAGTTGATGTGGGGGAGATGAGGGTGGTCATTGTTGAGGGGGTTGGGTACTTAGGGCTCCTCCTTTGCTGTTGTGGTCGTCGTCCTCATCGAAGGAGGTGTAGTTGGGGACTTTAGAGTGGAAGAATTCCTTGGCATTTGTGGCTTATTTGGGGGTGAACTCCATGGGGAATGCCACTTGTGAGTCATCAAACTGCATGCTGCTGATGGCCTCTATAACCTCCATCTATAGATGGCATTGCTGGTAGAGTATGAGGAGGCCTACGTGCTGAGTATGGTGGGAGCTCATCACACGTCGGAGGGATCTGTAGTAGAGGCAGAGTGCACAATCTCCCAACTTGTGAGATGGAGGTAGTGGAGGGTGTCGATTGTTTGATCGAAGGGGTAGGGGTAATGTGGATTGATGTGGATTAATGTAGATGGATGAGTGGATAATGTGGATTGATGTGGATTAATGTAGATGGATGAGTGGATAATGTGGATTGATGTGTGGGTAATCTGGATTGATGTGGATGGATGTATGGATGATGTGGATTGATGTGTAGGTAATGTGGATTGATGTGAATGGATGTATGGATGATGTGGATTGATGTGTGGATAATGTGGATTGATGTAGATGGATGAGTGGATAATGTGGATTGATGTGGATGGATGTATGGATAATGTGGATTGATGTGCAGGTAATGTGGATTGACGTGAATGGATGTATGGATGATGTGGATTGATGTGTGGATAATGTGGATTGATGTGGATGATGTGGATTGACATGTGGATTGATGTGGATGGATGTATGAAAGATGTGGATGGATGTGTGGATAATGTGGATTGATGTGGATGGATGTATGGATGATGTGTTGGTGTGGATGATGTGGGATGTATGGATGATGTGGATTGATGTGTGGATGATGCGATTGGATGTGATTTGATGTGGGAATGATGTGATGTGATAGGGATCGATGAAGAAAAAAAATGGTAGGAAGATGAGAAAAGATGGGGACTAATGTGAAAGGATCTGGAGTGATGAGAAAAGATGGAAATATTATTGGAACTGTATTTGTATAAGAGATCTGTTTTTAAATGACTGTTTTATGCCAAGAATACTGGGGAAGCATTTTGACCGTCTTGTGAATGAGGTCGTGGAGACCTATCTGTTAAAGTTGCAAGTTGCAACTGCTGAGATGGAGAGTCAATGGAGGATGTCTCGCATAGCAAGGTTGGCCGAGGTATTGACTAGCCTCGGTTTGATTTAAATGGTGAGCTTCCGGTAGTGTGGATGAAGGACCAAGGAAGCGGCCTATGAGTGAAGCGCTAGGTGACCTGTGAAGGATCCTAGAGGGTGCTGACCATACGGTGCTCAGGCTCTGGGTCACCAAAGATACCCACACGTACATTGGGGAAGATATTGGAACAAGGAGTAAGAGTTGTTTTCTGAATTCGGGCATGGATCTGGTTGGTTGACCTTGCTCGTCCTCAACGGATGAGTCCATGGCTCTTTTATATGGGTCCGTTGGTTGATCTTGCTGATCTTCAACGGAGATTCCATTTTGATATGTGATTATATTATCCAAGATGGAGAGGTCTATGGTGTCGATTTGCTTAATGGGCTAGCCAAAGCAGAGGAGATGGGACCAGTTGATCAGGTTAGCTTGGAGGGGATGCCTAGCGAAGTCGAAGAAGACGGTGGGGTGGGTGAATAAAATCTTGCCCTGAAAGAAGAAAAATGCAAGGAGGGTGATGCTATGAAGTGGTAGTTTCATTAGGACATAAGAGTAGGTGGCTTGGGATAGGGGTTCGTCGAGCTATCTATCATGTTGGAGTAAATTAAGGCGTACGGTTTGGAAATGGAGCTTGAGGATTTGCTTTGGGCTCTAGGGAGGAATCGCAAGGAGAGGGAGCTCCGTGGAGATGGTGTGGCTCGTGCATCAGCATCTTCGAGCTGTGCTGTTTTGTGATGGAGAGCCTCCTTTGCGACCTCGTGGTAGTGTTGGAAGTCGACGGTGGTTTGGGTGAGGGCTTCTTCAACTCTTCTTGGCTGCTCTTTGTTGGAGGTCATGTGCTACAGCTTGGATGAGGGAGAGTTCATTAAGGGTCCAATGCTCTGCATCCTGTGTTGCCTGTAGGTAGCTGGCTTTGGAGCTCGGAAAGGGAGGCTAGGGTACTTTCCAGAACTTGCACTTTTTCATTCACAGCTTGTTGGAGGTGGATATTGTTGAGAGTGGTAGCATAGAGATCCTGTACATTTTACCTTTTGTGTGCCTTTGCAAGCAACATTTGTTGCTATGCCACTATTGCGATCTCCTATTGACAATAGATGCATTCTATCATTTGAGTGATAAGTTTGCAGGCCATGTGAGAGAACCCTGGGTGAAGTCTCACACTTCCCCATGTGATGCACGTATGCTCTCAAAGTAGGCTTCATGTGATCTAAAACTTCCAATATGTGTCGAGCAGAGGGTTTCCATAGTATTCTTGTGTGAAGAGGCATGAGAAGAGGGGCTAGCATTTGAGTGATGATGAGGAGGGTATGGAGAGGAGCCAGCCGGTGGTGGGATTTGGTACGGGCATACACTTTTTAATTGGTACGGGCATATGCTTTAAATGGTATGGGTGTGGCATTCGAGGTAGTGGGTGGTTGATACGATCATGGCTTCCTTCGATACGGCCGTGGCAGTGGAGGTAGGTTGGTACGGCCATGACAGTTGAGTTAGAGGTTGGTACAGTTGTGTTTTCTTTTGGTACTGGAAAAGTTAAATGAGAATGGTATGGCCATGGCAACTCCAAGGAATGTGTGTACGCTTCTAAAATGGTACATGCATAGCATTGGAGGTAGAGGTTGGTACGGCCGTGTCTTGTTTTGGTACGATCGTGGAAAAGCTGAATGAGAACGGTATGGCCATGGAAACTCCAAGGAACAAGCATACACTTGTGAAATGGTATGGCCGTGGGAAAGTTGAGGGGCAGAAGGGTACGATTGTGGCAAATTTGGATGAGAATGATATGACTGTGGCAAAGTTGAGGGGCAGAAGGGTATGATTATGGCAAATTCGGATGAGAATGGAGCAACTGTGGTAATTGTTTTTTGGGCACCCTATAAATAAGCTTTGTAACCTTGGGCTATGTAGCCATCACCCCATTGTGGGTTTTGTAATCAGTTTGTGCCTAATTTGCCAAATGGTGAAGACGATTCCAATTGGGTGATAGCGAGGATGGTATCTCCTTACGGAATTCAAAGGCTATTAATGAGGGAGTAGCTTAGAATGGAGAGGTTAAGGGCTGAATGGGAGGACTCCGAGGTAGCCTAATAATGACGGGTGGGGGCGTAGCCAAAGTCGAGGGTATATCCTTGTTATGGACCGTGGGTTTCTGTTGGGGGGACAAGGGGTTCATGAAGTTTTTGCTTCCCTTTCTCTTGTGTAGTATTAGTGGCAGAGGCCACTCGGTTTCCATGGGAGGGTTGGTAATTGTGAAATGACAAGGGTAGGGAGTTTTCACGTTGGTGATTTGGGGAGGCGATTGTCCTCATAGTAATGTTGAGCCTGCTGAAGAACAGGCTTTGGGTGAAAAGATGCACGGGAGAAGAGAGCTTGAGCTCTTGCAAGCACGCACACTCACAAAACCCTAAAAGAGAACACACAAGGTGAGATGTTGAAAATCTTCTTCTTCTTCACACAACAATCAACACACCATATACAAAGATAAGAGTACACACTATATGAAAAGGTACTCAACCAAATACATACTAAGGTTCTCTATAGTGTGAACCCAACTAAATGAGCTGGCGCTATAACTCTGCCAGTCTCTAGAATGGCTGTCACACAGCCTGTCATCCCATTAGCCGCATATCACCCATGATCTCACCAACCATGCAAGTGGTGTAAGTGTGGGGTCTATCCCCCATGCGGGTCATCAGTGTCCACCGCCTCACTAGATGAGCTCGATATCTTAACACCCCCCCAGGGGAACTCCATCTCATGTACACCAAGCGAAGCCCTGAATCTGTGGAGCTTCTTTGTACCCAACGCTTTGGTGAAGATGTCAGCGACCTAATCTTGTGTGCTAACATAAACAAGGTCAATGTCTCCTACCAAAACCTTCTCTCTGACAAAATGGTAGTGGACCTCTATCTGCTTCGTGCAAGCATGAAAAACTGGGTTCCTGGCTAACTGTATACTGCTAATGTTGTCACAGAAAAAGATAACTTCTCTATCCACTGATAGACCCAAATCTACAAGTAGCTTTCTCAACCAAGCTACCTCACATGCTACCACCATAGCAGCACCTCTGTACTCAGCCTCTGTACTGGATAGACCAACCGTTGGGTGCTTCTTGCTGCTCCAAGTCACAGCAGCACTCCCCAAAGAAAACATGAAGCCACTAGTAGATCTTCTATCTGAGATGCTACCAGCCCGGATTCTTGTTTCATTTCTTTGTGGTAATTTTTTCTTTTTTTAAAAAAAATCATGAAAGGCCTTGAGGGTTGTTTTGGTTAGTGGGCCATAGTAGCATTTAATTTTCTACCATTGAAATATCTTGTTCATCGACGTCGTTGAGTGTCTCTATGCACACTGCGCCTTCCGGGTTGATCTCAATGACTCGAAAATGTCCTAAGCCTCTAAACTTGAATTTGTTTTTATGGGTTTTTGTGTAAAAGATGAGGACCATGTCATCCTCGTTCATTTTTTTGTCCTTCAGTTGGTCATTAAACCTTTGTTTATGCCTCAGCTTTTCTACAAGGGTGGTTGCAAGATCAGGGTGCCCAGTTTTGTCCACTCAAGTATCCTGTAAACAGTAAAAAAACAGGCATTGGTTTGCCTTTAATGGCTAATCTCTCCTAGCTAACAAGGGAATTTCCTTTTAAGTTCTTTTGTTGGAACATCACATGCAAAGTTGGCAATATAGTTGCATAATTTGATTAATCATTAGATAGTCCAAAGTCCTCATTTCCTTAGGTACAAAGTCAATGTATACACCCTATCCCAAATTTGGACTGATTCCATAAGGTGCTAATATCTTTTACATATAAACTCATATGAGATTCCCACTTTGCACCTTAGATCTTCACATAATAAAGAGATTAACTTGATTTTTTGAGAAAACTTTAAGCTTATTTTCTATTTTAATTAAATATTTCAAGGTCTTTAAAGTGTTATAATATATACCACTTTTTGTACCCACAATAACTACCACTTAAAATGCCCAATCTTGTAGATCAAAAGAGTGGTAGATAGTGAGACATTAGTAGAATGTGGTGGTTAGTCAAAATTGCAAATCCAATGGTTGGATTTTTAATGATCTCTTTTCCAAAATTCTTCCAAGCTGTCGGAAGGCCTGCAAATATTAATAATCTAATTAGTAAAATTACATTTTTGATGTAAATCATCTAAAACCTATAGGGACTAGTGTACTTGTAATGGTGCATCGATGGAAACATTTAAGTTATATTGGGTTAATTTGAGTGCATGTGTATTTTCTATTAGCTTCTTGATCTCATTTGAAGTACCTGCCCCCCCCCCCCAAATTTACTCTCCAAGCATTGTCCCAGTCCACTAGCATAAACTGGACAAAACTGGACACCCTGATTTTGCAACAATCCACAATCATGTTATAGACAACGAGGAGGTGTGTTTCATCAAGCTTTTCAAGCTCAAATAGGCGATAGCCTAGGACATTTTCCATGAGTTTTTCTTGTACATCACTTCATAAATTACTCGAGACCAAGAACTCCATTGGCATAACCGCTTCAGTACCATAGGTCAAGCTGAAGGGTGTCACATTGGTAGTAGCCTCGTAGGATGTTCGATAGGTCCAGAGTGCTTCCGGCAACTTTTGTTCCCAATCGTTGCAGCTAGCTTCAAAACCATTTTGGTAAAAATGGCACATAGAACTTTATTTGTGCTTTCTACTTGGCCATTAGCTTGGAGCTAATATGTGGAAGATTTCATGTGAGTGATAAGGAATTCTTGTAAGAGGAACCAAATTACCTCCATTAATAAAGTGAGTGCCATTGTCACTCACAATCTCAAGGGGCCATCCAAAGCGTGTGACCTATATAAGAATTTTGCAGTAGATCGCGCATCAGCTTTATGGGTAGCCCTTGATTTTTGACCCATTTCGTACAATAGTCTGACTATGATGATATATCGAGCTTGAGTGTATCTAGCTAGCGAGACTAATGGGTCCAATGAAATTATTGCCCCATTTTTTGAATGGTTGTAAGGACACAACTGGGTTCAGGGGCATACTATCCGTAAAAGTGGGGAATTGATGCTTGTTGTTGGCATTCATCACACCACTTGTTGACATATTCTGCTACGTCGGCCATTAAGGTGGGCCACCATAACCCAGCTCTAAGGACTTTGCATGCAGTGATATCTGCCCGCGAAGTGCCCCCTAGCACAAGCAGATTGAGACTGTTCTAAAAGGAGACACATTCATCTCCTTGGACATAGTGTATGATGATTTTGTCTTTCCCCTGCTTGTAGAGTTTGCCTACAAATTATTAGGGGGGTCGCATGTTTAATGAGGTGCCGTGCACGGTCCTTGTTAAGGAGGGGGTCAACTGGTAAGCCATTTGTATAGAAAGTGTGCAACCTCCTCTCCCCTTTCCAGAATTAAACATAATTGGAACAAGGCAACGTCTGGTAAATCATCATCAACTCCCACCGATCGTCGTTGGGGATGCATGACTTATGGTTTGCGAAGACATGCTATGAGCTCTTCCACACTATGAGAGTGAATTCAAGCAAGATGAACAACCATCTAGTGATTCTTCTTATTGTGTAGAGCTTGTTTACCAGATATAGAAGATATTGATGGTCTATGAAGAAGATACATTTGGTTCTCGCCAAATGATAATGATGAAACTTCATAACTGTGTAAACCATGGCCAACCCTTCCCTCTCAGTTGTGGTGGTATAATTTTGTTCTGCCTCATTTAGTTGGTGGTGATCTTGTGTTCACCAGGTTGGTGGGCCAGTACACACCCAACAACAAAGGCAGTGGTGGTGTCGATGTGCACATGAAAGATAATGTTCTAGTTGGGGGACCTCAGAATAGGATCACTTGCCAAGGCTTTCTTGAGGGTCGTATAAGCATGTTGGCATTCTTCTGTCCACTCAAAGAGGATCAAGAGTTTCTAAATGGGGTGAACTATATTGGCATACATGAAAATGAAATGCAAATAATAGCCAACTTGTCAAATGAAGTGCCAGACTACCTTAAAGTTGGTTGGTGGGGGCAGCTTAAGGATGAGTCGTGAAAAGATGCAGGGGGGAAGAGAGCTTGAGCTCTTGCAAGCACACACACACACTCACAAAACCCTAATAGAGAACACACAAGGTGAGAGGCTGAAAATCTTCTTCTTCTCTACTCAACACTCAACACACCATATACAAGAATAAGAGTACACAATAATATGAAAGGTACTCAACCAAATACATACACGGGTTCTCTATAATGTGAACCCGACTAAATGAGCTGGCGCTATAACTATGCCAGTCTCTAGAGTGGCTGTCACACAGCCTGTCATCCCACTGGCCGCATATCACCCAAGATCTCACCAACCATGCCAGTGGTGTAAGTGTGGGGCCTATCCCCCAGGCGGGTCATCAGTGTCCACCGCCTCACTAGAGCTCGATATCTCAACACTCCCCCTCGAGCTCAACTCCATCTCATGTACACCAAGCAAAGCTCTGAATCTGCGGAGCTTCTCTGTACCCAATGCTTTGGTGAAGATGTCAGCTACCTGATCCTCTGTGCTGACATAAACAAGGTCAAGGTCTCCTGCCAAGACCTTCTCTCTGACGAAGTGGTAGTGGACCTCTATGTGCTTCGTACGAGCATGAAAGACTGGGTTCCTGGCCAACTGTATACTGCTAATGTTGTCACAGAAAATGACAACCGGTCTATCCACTGATAGACCCAAATCTGCAAGTAGCTTTCTCAACCAAGCTACCTCACATGCTGCCATAGCAGCTCCTCTGTACTCGGCCTCTGTACTCGATAGAGCAACCGTAGGCTGCTTCTTGCTGCTCCAAGTCACAGCAGCACTCCCCAAAGAAAACATGAATCCACTGGTAGATCTTCTATCTGAGATACTACCAGCCCAATCAGCATCTGTGTACCCATGTACACATATCTCTGTCCCAGTCTCATAGAATAGTCCACAATGCAAAGTAGACCTCACATACCTCAGTATGCGTCTCACTGCATCCAAATGCGGTTTCCGTGGAACCTGCATAAACTGACTCACCAACCCAACAGCATAGCTCAAATCTGGTCTGGTGATCGTCATGTAGATCAAACTTCCTACTATGCGTCTGTACATAGTAGGATCCTCCAAGATCTCTCCTGAATCTGCACTCAACTTGCCATTCTGATCCAATGGCACAGAAATAGGCTTACAGCCTGTCATACCATACTTGGACAACATGTCCAAGCCATACTGCCTCTGCAGTAATCCAATACCATGTGGTGACCTAATCACCTCAATGCCCAAGAAATATCTGAGCTCCCCCAGATCCTTCATCTCGAACTTCTGTCTAAGCAAGATCTTTACATCAAAGATCTCTGCATCATGGTCCCCCGTAATGATCAAGTCATCTACATAGATGACAACAAGCACAACTCCTCTATCACCATGTCTCACATACAATGAGAAATCTGCATTGGCTACATGAAAGCCAATAGTGACAAGATATTCAGAAATCTTGTCAGACCATGCTCTTGGTGCTTGCTTTAAGCCATACAAGGCTTTCTTCAACCTGCAAACATGCTCGGGGTGACCCACATCCTCATAACCAGGTGGCTGCAACATATACACCTCTTCTTGCAAATCCCCATGCAAGAATGCATTCTTTACATCCATCTGATGTAAAGACCATTGCTTTGATGCAGCCACTGCTATCACAACTCTCACCGTTGCCATCTTGGCAACTGGGCTGAAAGTTTCCTCATAATCAATCCCATATGTCTGCGCATATCCTTTGGCTACCAATCTAGCCTTGTACCTGTTTATGCTCCCATCACTGTTATGTTTAACTTTGTACACCCACTTGCATCCAATGGCTTTCTTGCCTTCTGGCAATTGCACTAAATCCCAAGTTTCATTTCCATATAGTGCATCCATCTCCTCATCCATAGCTTTCTCCCAATTCACATTTCCAACAGCCTCATCAATGCATGTGGGTTCAACAACCTGCACAACCTTTGCCATATATGCATAGTGATGTGCCACATAACCATCATATGTAAATCTCTGCACAGGGTTCTTCACTCTCCCTGATCTTCGCAGCTTTTCATTCATGGCTTCCATAGCCTTCTTTACACCAGGTGTTCTCATAGCTGGGATCCCAAGCTCCTCATCAAGGCTCATATCCGAGCCACTAGACTCTCCATCAACATGAGAATGCCCTGCAGAAATGTCAGGCATACCAAGGGGCTCAACCACTTTCTCTTTTCCTTTACGTGATGTACTAATCACATTTGCAGGACTGGTATTATGACGCAACCTGCCACTCCATGGTCTATCAACAGACCCACTGGATGAGGACTCTCCTGGTCCACTCAAAGATTGTGATTGCTGACCTGCATTCTGTGCAACCACACTTCCACTCACATCAGCCCCAATAGCTTCTTTTCCAGCAGCATACCAGCTGCTCATCTCATCAAAGACAACATCCCTGCTCACCCTCAACTCACGTGTAGCAGGGTTATAACACCTGTATCCCTTTTGCTCAAGGGAATATCCAATAAACACACATTTTTCAGCTTTCGGATCCAGCTTGGTTCTCAGCTCATCTGGCACATGCACATATGCAATGCATCCAAAAACTTTCAGATGAGATAAATCTGGTTTTCTGCCAGTAAACCTCTCCTCTGGAGTTACATCATGTATGGCTGCAGTTGGAGTCCTGTTCATGATGTATACTGCTGTAGAAACAGCCTCAGCCCAATAGCAATGCGGCATATTTTTCTCTTCCATCAATGCCCGCGCAATCTCTGCAATGTGCCTGTTTTTCCGCTCAGCAACTCCATTTTGCTGCGGAGTGTATCTGCATGTATACTGTCTCCGAATACCATTCTTCTTCAAATATTCAGAGAACTCATTGGAGAAGTACTCTCCCCCTCCATCTGACCTTAGGCACTTTACATATTTTCCTGTTTGCTTTTCAACCAAAAACCTGAAATTCTGAAAGTGAGTGAACACCTCACTCTTCTCCTTCATAAAATATACCCACACTTTCCTTGTGTGGTCATCAATGAAAGTTACATAGTACCTGCAGCCTCCCATAGATATGGTCTTCGTAGGGCCCCATACATCTGAATGCACAACATCTAGTGCATTTCTGCTCACATATCTGTTACGTGGAAACACATGCTTTGTTTGTTTCCCAAATTGGCATGCTTCACAGATTTTATGCATACCTTCCACTTTAAATTTTGGCAGCCCTGTCACAATTCCTTTTGTCTGCATAGACTTCAATCTCTGCACATTTACATGTCCTATTCTTTTATGCCATATGTCTGTGTCTGCAACAACTCCTGAACCATTTGCAAACATTGCAGCACTCATTTCAGGCATGTCTACATCCAACGTAAACATTCTGCCCACTCTGTTGCCTTTTGCAACCAACCTGCACTTGTCTTTGAAATCTTCAACATAACACCCATCAGGGTTAAACCGAACCTGCAACCCCTGCTCAATCATCTGGCCAACTGAAACCAGATTCTTTGTTATGTTCGGTACATGAAGTACATCTGCAAGGTACTTCACTTTGCCATCCTGCATAGATAATGGCACATCTCCAACGTGGGCAATTGGATGAGCAGTGTCATCCCCTGTTTCCACAAAACCTGGTCTTTCCGGGTTCTTCATCTCCTTGAACCACTCCCCATGACTCGTCATGTGGTTCGAAGCGCCTGAATCCACATACCATACATTATCCTTTTGTGCTGCATCAACATTTTCAGACATGGCATTTACAACATGCTGCATAACAAACAACCTTTCATTGTCCTCATTATTTCTGCTTGAGGATGCATAGTTGTTTTGCTGTACTTTCCCATTTTGCATGTCAGCCTGCTTCTTATAACATTCTGACTGCACATGTCCTGGCTTACCACAATAGTAGCATTCACGTGCATCATTATATTGCCTTTGCCAATTTCCACGGCCTCTTTGACTCCCCCTGCCTCTGAATTTGCCTCTTCCACCTGCGTGTTGTTGTTGTTGTTGTTGATTCTGGGACTGTTGTTGCTGCTGCTGCTGCTGACCATAATTCTGATTACCTGTTCGGCCACCTCCTTGACCGCGTCCACGGCCTCCTCTACCTCGTCCTCTTCCTGAACTCGTGTAGAAGGCCTGTTGCTCTGAACTGTTCTTGCTTTGTGAAGACTGTTGGTCTTCACCCAAGCTCTTCTCTTCGATAATCAGCATAGACACCAAATCTGTAAAGTTGGGAATGTTTTCCCGAGTCTGAATAGACGTCTTAAACGCCTTGTATTGTGGCCCGAGACCACGTAGACAGACTTCAACCTTGTCATCATCATCTACTGACACACCAATAGATGCAAGGGATTCCACAATACCCTTTATCTTCAGCGCATAGTCATTCACAGACATGCTCTTTTTCTCCACAGTATGAAGTTCATTCTTCAACTGTATCTTACGTGCCTTGGTATTTGTTTCATAAAGCTTTACCAAGGTGTCCCACGCCTCCTTGGGGGACTTGGCATCCTGAATATGTCCAATCATGGTGTCCTGTATACTAATGGATAGCCAATACATTACTTTCCTGGCTCCTTGGTTCCAGTCTTTGAACTCTTTCACATCTGCAGCAGTCGGATTTATATCCGGTATCTCCGGTGCCTCTTCATGCTCACCTTCTATGTAGTCCCAATAGCCTTTTCCCATCAGGAAATTAGTCAACCTGAACCTCCAAGCATGGAAGTTATTCTTGTCCAGCTTCTCAGCCACAATCTGTGTTATGCCATCATTAGACATCTTGCCAAACACACAACTTTACCAGAAACTGCACTCTGGTTTTTCTGCACAAATGCTGTATTTTCTGCACAGCGGTACTGCAGTACTCTCAAATGTCACAACCAGTGACTTTAATGCACATACATACACCCAATGGCAACTGTAGACCTCTTTGCAGCACCCACAGTGTCTGCACAGTCAATCTGTCTTCCTGCAGTTCTTAAAACAGAGTTCTGCAGAGAATCGATGACTTACCCGCAGTGCTCGAAATCGCCTGCTTTCTGAAAAACGGAGGTCCAGACGCGCCCGAAACGCGTTTCCGGCCCGAAAATTGAAGTCCAAAGGACTGTATAGTTGCCCTAGAGCTTCACTCCCGCGAAGAAAGCTCCTCAATCGGAGATCGTTTGCCGGTGCCTCCCGTAGAGCTCCCGACAAGGGTGTAGTCACCAACACAATAGGGAAGAGTAGTTGAAGCTCTTACCCTCGTACCGCTTCCTGTGGTTCTCTTGCTTGCAGCTCAGCCCTTAGCACGAACCAGGCTCTGATACCATGAAAAGATGCAGGGGGGAAGAGAGCTTGAGCTCTTGCAAGCACACACACACACTCACAAAACCCTAATAGAGAACACACAAGGTGAGAGGCTGAAAATCTTCTTCTTCTCTACTCAACACTCAACACACCATATACAAGAATAAGAGTACACAATAATATGAAAGGTACTCAACCAAATACATACACGGGTTCTCTATAATGTGAACCCGACTAAATGAGCTGGCGCTATAACTATGCCAGTCTCTAGAGTGGCTGTCACACAGCCTGTCATCCCACTGGCCGCATATCACCCAAGATCTCACCAACCATGCCAGTGGTGTAAGTGTGGGGCCTATCCCCCAGGCGGGTCATCAGTGTCCACCGCCTCACTAGAGCTCGATATCTCAACAAGTCGCACCTTGTTATCGTTAGTTGTGAGATTCCTTGTTTGGAGACAATGTGTCCCAGGATAACTCCATGCCTAATCCAAAATTGGCATTTGAGAGGGTTTAATGAAATACACTACAGCCCGCACCTTTCTAGCACCTTTTGTAAACATTCAAGGTGTGCTTTCCACATGGAATTGCCACAGAGGTCATCCATAAAGACCTCAAGGAATTTTTGAAGATGCTCGTTGTAGGCCATCATTGCACATCAGACACTGGAAGGTGCTACAAGCATTGGTCAGGCATGATGCAGTATGCATAAGTTCTCCATTCAGTAGGCAAAGGCCATTTTGTGTTGATCCTTGGGGTCGATTAATACCTCATTGTAGTAGCCAGAGAATCCATCTAGGGAGCTGTAGCCTTTCTTTCCTCTGACTCATTAGAGCATGTGCTCTGTGAAGGGTAAGGGATAGTGGTCTCATATGGTGACAGCTTGACCTTTTTGAGGTCAATGCACACACGTACCTTCCCGTTGTTTTTGTGTATTATCACTATGGGTGATACGCATTCTCTGTGCTCACTTTCATAGATGAATCCGATGTCAATGAGTTAATCGATTTCTTCCCGAAACATATTTGCATGCTTTGGATTCATAGGGTAAGCTCTTTGCTTGACCGGTATGACTCCATTGACATTAGGAATGGCGTGTTTGACTACTTCAAGAGGTACACCCTTCATACCTGTGTACTTCAAGAGGTACACCCTTCATACATATGTACTTTGAGGTGAAGCAATCCTCCGACTCATTAGAGCATGTGCTCTGTGAAGGGTAAGGGATAGTGGTCTCATATGGTGGCAGCTTGGCCTTTTTGAGGTCAATGCACACGCGTACCTTCCCATTGTTTTTGTGTATTATCACTATGGGTGATACGCATTCTTTGTGCTCAATTTCATAGATGAATCCGATGTCGATGAGTTAATCGATTTCTTCCGGGAACATATTTGCGTACTTTGGATTCATAGGGTAAGCTCTTTGCTTGACCGGTATGACTCCATTGACATTAGGAATGGCGTGTTTGACTACTTCAAGAGGTACACCCTTCATATCTATGTACTTCGAGGTGAAGCAATCCTCCGACTCATTAGAGCATGTGCTCTATGTAGGGTAAGGGATAGTGGTCTCATATGGTGGTAGCTTGGCCTTTTTGAGGTCAATGCACACGCATACCTTCCCATTGTTTTTGTGTATTA
Organism: Cibotium barometz; assembly: GCF_041138505.1. Classification (NCBI taxonomy): domain Eukaryota; kingdom Viridiplantae; phylum Streptophyta; class Polypodiopsida; order Cyatheales; family Cibotiaceae; genus Cibotium; species Cibotium barometz. The sequence continues at coordinate 9,888,512 of NC_141102.1, read as the reverse complement.
CCACTATGGGTGATACACATTCTCTGTGCTCAATTTCATAGATGAATCCGACATCAATGAGTTAATCGATTTCTTCCCAGAACATATTTACGTACTTTGGATTCATAGGGTAAGCTCTTTGCTTGTCCAGTATGACTCCATTGACATTAGGAATGGCGTGTTTGACTACTTCAAGAGGTACACCCTTCATATCTGTGTACTTCGAGGTGAAGCAATCCTAGAATCTAGTGAGTAGAGCGATGATTTTGTTATCTTCCTCGGTGGGGAGGTCATCCCCAATTTATATTGGTCTCGGTTCTTTGCTCGGGCATGCCAGGTTAATTTCCTTCACTATGGCTGGACCGTCATATCAGATTCCTAGCTCTCCGTTGTGGAACCTTTGGGCCAAGTCATATTGTACAAATCTATCGGCCATTTAGAAGCTTTTGAGGTGTTTGGGTACTTGTTTAGTCTCTTCTACCCTAGATCTTTCCTCTTTTATCAATGTTTTGGCTTCTTTTTTTCGCTGGCGCTAACTTCTTGTTGCGTGCTTTTCATGCAGAGTAGTAAAGCTTTTGGGGTTTAGGTTGGGGGGGTCAATGAATTCCATTGTCTTGGGGGTGGTCGTGTGGCCCAAGAGGGAGTTATTGGTGAACTCCTTTTTCTATATTTAGTTGAAGTGTTCATGTGGTTCAACCACCCCTACGTATTTAAGCCAGTGGGTGCCTAAATTGGTAGGGAAAACATAGCGTTCTTACCTAGGGAATCCATCGGTTTTGCGAGCTCTACGCGAGCATGTTTCCCATGATGGTTCCGCATTATTGGCCTTTTCAGGTTCATGAGTGGTGACATTAGGCAAGTATGCATTGCTAAGCATGTAGAGAGATGTAATATCTTGCTCATCAACTATGTTGCAAACCTGGTTCCCTTGCACCTTGGAAGTATGTATTGAAATAAAGAAACACATAAATTTCCATTTATGCTTAATTTTAATGATTTTTAAGCATTTCTCTCTCTCTCTCCCCTCCCAAAGAAAGGTCATTCCTATGACCTATTCTCAATCCAAATAAAGCTTCTCATGAAGCATTTCTCTAATCCAAAAGTAATTTTTATACTTGTTCAATTGGAGGCCAAAATAATAGCTTTTTAATATTTTTATGATATTTATTTCATAGAGAAATTATGAATCAATCCATAATTGGATAATGATCCAAATAGTGGTCATTCTAATCATACTAATAATATTAAACTTCATTCTCTCAATTAAATTGAGAATTATTAGTAATAGTAGAGCGGAGCTATGGTAAAATTTCTGTAAAATAAACACTTAAAATATTTTCATTCATAATATGAAAATAGGACTTCCTACCATATTCTAGGAATTATCATCCTAGATTAATTGAATGATTCTCATTGTAATCATGAAGAAATTTATTTTTATGATTATGCATAATTAGTAAATTAGAAAAAAGAGAAATTTTTGGTAATTTATTTTTATGTTAAAAGAGTAATCCCCAAGACATTGGAAATCCATGTATTCCAATGATTTAGAGAATAAAATTGGAATACTAAAATAATGTATAATTTATGAAAGATTTTAGTTAAATTTATCTTTTTGTATAGATAAATTTTTATGATGAAAGAGGAATTCCCACCATATTGGAATCCAATTAATTAAATGAAGAAAGTGTAATTCCTACTGCAAAGGAATTAATGAAGATTTTTATTTAATTTTTAAGAGAAAATATAGTTAAATTTATCTTTTTGTATAGATAAATTTTTATGATGAAAAAGGAATTCCCACCATATTGGAATCCAATTAATTAAATGAAGAAAGTGTAATTCCTAGTGCAAAGTAATTAATGGAGATTTTTATTTAAATTTTAAGAGAAAAATTTAATTAAATTTATCTTTTTGCATAGATAAATTTAAATGATAAAAGAGGAATTCGTACTATATTGGAATTCAAATGTTTAGATGAGAAAAGTGGAATTTTGAGCTTAAAGGAATTAATGGTTATTTTTATGTAATTTTTAAGAAGAATATTAATAGATTTAATTTAGGAAAAAGAGAAATTCCCATGATAATTGGATTGCACTCATTGAAATGAGAAAAAGAAGGATTTCAAGTTTATTAAAAAAAATAGGTATTGATATTTTAGTTAAAAGATGAGTTTCGAGGATAATTGAGAAAAGATGGATTTGAATTAAATTCTAATGTCAAAAGATGGATTTGAATTAAATTCTAATGTCAAAAGATGAATTTCCATCATAATTCTACCTAATTAATTAAGGTTGAGAATTTATGTGGGAGAAAGAAAATCTTGGATAATTGAATTGGTAAAATCACTAAATGGATATTTACCCAAAAACTAGATGTTTAGTTGAAAGTAATCCTGGTAGAACTAAAGTAAATGAATTTAGTTACACTACGTGAGGTCGGACAGTAAACCTAATTGTCTTACTCTCGATCTGAATCAGACAAAAACTTCGTGACCAATTCCAGTTACTATTCCAAAGAATAGACTATCGGAACTAATCTAGATTCTCCCTGACCAATCTCACCAAGAATCTAGTTGGATAAATGGATAAAATGACGGGTAGATGAGCCTCAAGAGAGATCAAGGATCCTCATTATTGAAACTGGGAATTATTGGAAAAAGGGTCTTTGGAACCATTCTCAAACTGGAATCTCACTTGCATTGGAAACTCTGTTTTTCATTCAAAAGACTGGTTTACGCTAGAATGCTGGAAGAAGCATTTGGCTTATGTTTTTCTAAAGGAGGTTTGTTGGAATAGCTGGCGGGGAGTCGTCAAAGGACGCTGCCCGTGGCAAAGCCTGCCGAGGTTGTGACCAGCCTCGGTACGCGGGGGGGGGGGGGATTTTTTTTGCGAGCTTTTTTTGCCGAGCTTTTTGGAGCAATGAACAAGGAGTCCGAGCTTTGCAAAGGACCATGAACTTACTATGAGCTTTGTAAAGGACTAAGAACTTACTTACATATAAATAACAAGCTTTGAAAGATCAACAATATAAATTTCAATCTTTTGATCCACATCATACTTATTGATATAATTACATATATTCATATATGTAACTAAATTCATGCACCTCATACATATACACATACAAAATATACATATACATACATACATGCAAGAGCTACCTACATACATACATACATACATACTTTTTTACTTACTTAAATATAAAAAACAATCCTTTAAAGATCATAAAAAATATATATATCGATCTGTAAAGTTCCAAACCATGAAAATCTCGATTACAAAGTCTTTGATCCACATCATACTTATTGATATAATTATATATATACATATATCTACCTAAATTCATACACCTCATACATATACATATACATACATACATACATACAAGAGCCACCTACGCAGCACTAACATATATACATACATTGCATACATACATACTTTCTTACTTACCTAAATATAAAACACAATCTTTTAAAGATCAAAAATGTATATATCGATCTTTAAACTTCCAAACCATGACAATCTCGAATACAAAGTCTTTTGATCCACAAATTATAGCATTCTTCTAGATGTCATCCCGACCTAATAAGAAATCTCCTAGGCATGCTTTGGCTACCTCCATGTCATTCACTATCCCCATATAGTGCCTTTTTAACTCTTGGCATGCACGTCCCAAGCCTCCACATCCCGCAAAAACGTCCAAGACACTATCTCCTTCACTTGAGGTCTCCACTAGCCACCTACAATGAAATACAATCATAAACGTGCATCTAAGTATTTTGAAAAAGTAGCTATGAAAATGACCAGAATGAAAATTGTCTCACCTAAAGAACATAGGAGATCTTTCTGCACCACCTCAAATGTAGCGCTCCAAGACCATCGTGCGTTGGAATGGATACTTCTTATTCTTCTCAAAAATGAAATTTCGTTGAGCGTTGAATAACTTCTTTGAAACATTTTGCCCAGCCTCACGATCAATAATAGGGACATGGCAATTTACTCGATAGAACATACTAAGCGCCAATGTATCCACCTACCATAACGAGAAAACATTATGTTTGGATATCCATACCACATAACGTGTATACACAAAGGGAAATATTTCAGAGATTATGACTTACCCATTCTCCATTGTCATACAAATAACTTGATTCCACATGAACAGACATTGTTCGATGCATGACCAATCAAACTTTCTTTCCCATGGAATATATTTTAGGAAGTTGATCCATTAGACTCAAACACACAAACCAACCCTCATCAGCCACAAACATGTATCAATGATGAAGAAACTTGATTCCATGAGGGACACCCATCTGTATCTACATCAACAACCTGTAAACCTGTAGGAAAGTCAGCCCATACGAGGCGAGCCACTGTATCTGAGGGAGCACCTCTATGAGATAGAGCCTTGGGAATCTTCATCAAGAATTCTTCCACACTACATGAAAGATTTATGATGTTTGGTTTTGGTAAGTACAACTTGGAAAACTAATTATATGGTGAAATTATTCTTTTTACCTATCTGAGCCCTCCGAAAGAGTGTGGATGTCTACCAGCAATATGTGTGAAAAACATCTCTCACCTGCAAGTAAACAAGACAAAAAATGAGATGCATTTCGAAAGCACACACTTCTCAAAATAAATTTGCAATGGAAAGTATTCTTACTAGTCATGTCCATGATGTCACGTTGTCCTGACACCTCCCCCTCTTGAAGATGCTCTGGAGGGTCTCTCTCTTGATCTTCATTTGTGGGGTCTCCCTCTTGAACATCATGCATAATGTCAAGACGTCTCTTTGTTCGCCTCTCACGTTGCACTTGAGATGATGTAGATGTATGCTCTTGGTGTGATTGTGGCACTCGTGACAGTGATGTGGATGGTTTTGGGGCCACGCGCGAGGATCCAACTACTGGAGACTGATTGTTGGCTGCGGGGAAGGTATTCTAGCGTCTTCTTGAGTTGGGGGCTCTCTTTCAAGCTCAGATTGGTAGTTCTTAAATTCTTCAAGAAATAGATCAAGATAATTAGTAAAAAGGTAAAAATCCCCATACCTTTTTGTATATGTATATGTATGTAGATGTATATGTATCTATGTATATGTATATGTACATGTATGTGTATGTGTATATGCATATGTATATGTATATGTATGTAGGTATGTATCTATGTATATGTATAGGTATGTATATGTATGTAGGCATGTATCTATGTATATGTATGTGTATGTATATGTATGTAGGTATATGTATCTATTTATATGTATATGTATGTAGGTATGTATATATCAAAACTTAACAATGTTTCTTTAAAATCTAACATGCCAAATCTTAAATGTAACATGAACTTTGTATGTATGTAGGAATTTAGTGTATGTATGTAGGTATGTATTTATGTATGCATATGTATATATACATATACATATACATATGTATTTGTATATGTATATATCTGTATGTATATGTATCTAATATGTATATGCATATGGATAGTTTACATATGTATAGGTAGAAAGGTTTACATAAACATATACATTTACATTTACATGCATATAATTCAGTAGAAAGCAAAAAAGTACCTTTTTCTAGGAGCTCCTCACTTGGAGGCACATGATTTAGAGGATAGTCAAACCACCAAGGACATCTCTTAAATTCCCAATCAGAAACCCCTCTCTCAACCCATTCCTTCGGGTACATTGTTTCCGAGGAATTTGGATCTACCCATTCTTTGATTGCTTCCGTCTCTTCGTCCATTAGACCTTGGCCAATGAGTAGCTGCACCCACCTACATGTCCAAAATAAAATAAACAGCACTAAAATATTTTTTTAAAAGCGTATATGTATTTTCTACAAAAATGTAATGGCATTAGAAGATATATACCTATAGACAACCCTCTTTGCGGCATTCTCCACCTCAGGTTGCTTTTGGCCTTCCTTTACTTTTCCAATCTTTGCCCACACCTCATGGAAGGCCCATGGTATGTGTTTCAATCGCTCCTCTTGCACTCATTGCATAAACGGTGGGATGTAGATAACATCATCATATACCAATAAACCCTCCAAAATAGAGTCTGCCTCCCCTATTAGCTCTTCCCAATACAACTCTTTCTTCATATGCAGCGTCTTTTTGTTATCCCCAAACATCTCTGAAATTACCTTGTCCTTTGCCCTCCCGGTCATAAGCATTTGAAGCAATTCCGTCTTCCTATTTCAGCATCATACCAAAACCATAAGAGATTAGATGTTAAGGTTAGTTTATGTTAAGGGAGGTTTATTGACATGTGACATACCTTTGAGTTGAAATCCGAGATATGGCGACTGTGTAGAGCTTTTCTTTGGTCAGAGCAACCAATCCCTTCTTGGACCAATCATAGTTATATACGAGTTGAAAGAATGCATCACCATTGGATGGGTTTGCAATTATGAGCATCTTGTATGCTCTATCTCGAAATGTTTGCTCTACACCACGTCTGGCTTTCTCACATTTTGTCTCATATTCTTGCAACCCCATGGCATGTCTATCAATGCATGATATAGCTTGCTTCACCGCATTTTCAAACGGTGTCTACGTATAATGAAAAGGACTCATTATCACTCACACGATTAAAAAACATTGATAATCCGTTTATTAATAAAAGATGGAAAATGCAAACACTACCTTCCACACAAGCTATGCCAAGAGCATTGTACCATTGCTCTCCACTTCGTCGCTCCAAAATAAGCTCCATTAAAACCCACCTCCTTACGTCTTCACCAAGGTATTCCAATATGGATGATTTGTCCGCCATTCCAAATCGTTGAAACATGAAGATCTCATGTGACAATGTGGGTGTAACACTAGTGCGCACCAATCTGTGTTGTAAAGAGTCACAATGAGCCAAGAACTTAACTATGACTTCACAATGTCCATAATTAAGTAGAGAGAGATCACTTACTCATTTTGAGATCGCAAAGCCAATAGCAATTCTCCTTCTTGCTTTTGTCCACAACCAAAAATTGACATTTGACCCGGACATGGCGTGAGGGGCTATGAGACCAAGCTAGAGAAAGCAAAATAAAGATATTACAATATATTACTTTTAATGTTGCATAAAATCACTCTATGACATTCAAAAGAACATACCTTCGCGCACTCGAGACATCCATGCCTTCACACGATGATTGCCATCCCAAACAAGAAACTTCTTACCACTGAGATCCTCCCACTCAGTTCCTCTGATTTCATCCTCAAATCTGTCATGTTGTACCACCCAGTTTGGTCCCCATTCTTGCAAGTCTATTTGTGTGACCACGAAATACATAGAGCTTCCTGGACGTGTAAGTGAAACTAAAAAAGGAGGAGATGCTTTGACATAACCATGGCAGTCAAAAGAATCACGAAACACCTCAAGTTGGGTAGAAACTGTACGGATGGATTCATTTGGAATCAGCCTGCATAAAGGGACCAATAGGGTAGAGGACTTGCGTTGCACAAAAAACTTAGTGAATACATCACCAAGCAATCCCAATTCAATAGATTTTCCAAGAAGCCTTCTATGGGTCTCCCCTTGACCAGTACTAGATTCAGGAATCTCCGTGTGAGTTGGAGGAGGTGAACTCATTTCGTTCTCCAACACAAGCACCTCTTCCTCATGACCAAGAGAATTATGCGCTTTTGTTTCCTCTCTAACAGGAGATACATGTGAGGACACAGGTGTCCGTGATTGAGCTTCCTCGCTAAGAGTCAAACAAACACGCCCAGATCTTAGTGAGTATCCCCTGTTGTCTGTAAGACACACACACCAAGCCCAAGTAAGCATATCTAAAACAATAAAACACAATCTCAGTAGAATCTTGGCTATTCACATCATATACCTTTCTTAGTCTTTGCATGTTGTTTTCCTGCTTTTCTTGGAGCCATCTTCCTTTCTTTTGCCCTGAATATGAGTAGCAAAAAGTTTGCGCTGAATGACCGATAGAGATGATCAACCTCACACATAAACCCTACTTCATGTATATAGGAAAACATCAACCTCACACACAAACATCTCCTACTAGTGTGTGTATGTGTGGGGAGAGAGAATAGCATAGACATGAAGTGAAGCCACGGATTATATTGAAGAGCTAGAGTTGCAAAATGGGCTCTTCTAGTTAGAGTGCACATTTGAGGAGAAACCAATAAACCTGAGCTTCCTAGCTTAATATAAGAGCCATTGAAGGAGCTAATATATATTGGCTGTTCATGGCAATGATGCAAACCCATTGCAGTGTTTCGTCCGAGAGGACCATGATATAAGCGTAGAAGGGCGTGCAGGTGCAAGAACCATCATGCAAGCCTTACTAGTGAGAAATGCACCCGAACTCGTCTGCCCATTTCTTCATCATCATCATTACGATGATCCATAGCCAAATGTGAGCTCAAATTCATTGTGCCATATGTTCAAGCAATGCTAAATGCGTACAAGAAATGCATCATTCAAATGGGACTTACACGACTCTCTGTTGTGTGAGCTTGTGTATTAAAGTTTCCTATTCCTATTGGGAGAAGTAAAGGTAAGCCTAATGTATTAAAGTTTCCTATTCCTATTGGGAGAAGTAAAGGTAAGCCTAATGTATCTAATATTTGAATGGGAGTAAAGGTGCTAAGCCTAAGGTATCTAACATTTCAATGGACGTAAAGGTAAGCCTAAGGTATCTAACATTTGAATGGGAGTTAAAAAATTCTATGTTGTGTATAGATTCACATGACCTCTATGCTATGTATATATTATATGGCTAAAGGTTGTGGTAGAACTAAAGTACTTAATGTTTATAGGGAAAGGTAAACATAAGGTACCTAACATTTAGGTTCCTTAAGGTAAGGATTGTATCAGAAAGGTGCCCACCCACCCACCTCCCCTCTCCTATGTACATCTTGATGCGTCCACCCCAGGCAATGTGTGCCCTCTTTTTCTAGAGCGCCAACTCCTAAGCGCGTACCTTTAAGCACAATATTGGGCTCCAATAGCCCCTACACCTGCATTCGAGAGAGCAACCTTCCAAATGCAAGAGATAAGGAGAGTTCTCAACCATTGTTTTCCGCCTACGCTAGAGATAAGGAGAGATATCACTGTTTTCCGCCTACGCTAGAGATAAGGAAAAATATCACTGTTTTCCGCCTACGCTAGAGAAAGGTCTCGTTTTCCATTATTAGACTACTTCATTAGAAGCTTCACCATGGCCCGAGCTCCTTGTTACGTGTGTTTTCCGCAAATCCGTCCCACCAGATCCAATGGAAACCACGACACGCCTGCAACCTAATGCAGCACCACCTCTGAATTGTGGTAAGAATCTGCACACTTTTCTGTTTGAATTCCTGCTGAACTGGTTTTCTTCGCATCCTGGAAAAAACCATTGCTTGCTTTCTGCAGAGAACCTTCCAAATGCAAGGATAAGGCGAGATATCAATAGCCCTACACCTGCATTTCCACCCCCCGGCTCTGCCGGGGGGGTGGAAATGCACGAGCATAGGCAAAAAACAGTCGTCTTCTCCAGCGATTCCTCAAACTCCACCTCCTCAACGCCACGTCCAGCGACGCATGCGTCTTCGCCTCCACCTCCTACACCACCTCCACCTCCTCAAACGCCACCGGCTCCACCTCCCACCACCTCCTCCACCGGTTACATTCGCTCATACACGCCTCGACTGGGTCTCCTCTAGCATGTCCATTCCCCCGGCTCTTAGCGCAGACCATCCCCCGGCTCTGCCGGGGGAGTGGACATGCTGGAGGAGAGGCGATGGAGGCGTGGCGGCTAGGGTGGTTGCAAGATGAGGGTACTCACTTTCGTTCACTCTCTCTAAAATTGGGACATCCATGCATCTCGGGCGGAGTACCTCGATCGTGATAGTGCCGCGAATCAAAGGACGACACGTGCCTCTCGAGCCTAAATTGACATATCTCGATCGAGATGCCAACTAATGCCACGCTAGCAGGTCCGGGTTTCCAGGCGTCATCCATGTCACCAATACATGTCACCGCCACCACAATATCTCGATCGAGATATCTATGCCACTCGGATCCACATCAGGGCCACGCTGTATCCCCGTAGGCATATTTGACTAGCACATCTCCATCGTCCACGTATCTCGAACGAGAAATTTACATCCAATCGCGACCATTCATTGTTCGAGGTAATCGGATACAATCTCCACCGTCCCCATATCTCGATCGAGATACTGAGTTCAAATCTCAGCCGTCCAAATATCTCGATCTAGATACAGAGATTCAATCTGCACCGTCCAAATATCTCGATCGAGATACGTAGATGCAATATCCACCGTCCAATTATCTCGATCGAGATACTGAAACGCAATCTATACCGTCCATTCACGTACGCTGGAAGATGCGATCGTGGCCGTTTAAATATCTCGATTGAGGTATATAATGAATCTTGACCGTCGAGATACCTTGTCGTGGTAATGCCTTTAAATCGTGGCCGTCCATTTACCTCGAACGAGATAGTAATATCAAATCTCAGCTGTCGATCCTTCCCCAACCCTAGAATTAGGTGTGTATCTTGGCCGTATGTTGCACTAACCCTAATATCCAGAGCGTTAATCTTGCAAACCCTAAATTGCATGATGTTTCCGAACCTCGATCGAGGTTATAAAACCGGAAAACTTTTTTTTTTGCCTCATTTTCACAAGTCGTTTTCACTCTCTTGCTCTCTTGATTTGGATTAGTATTAGTGAGCCCATTAGCTTTGTTTTTAGCTTTATTAGTGCTACTTAGCACTAAGCATTAGACCCTTCACATTAGACCCTTCACATTGGACCCTTCACATTTGGCTTAGGTTTTAGCATGGAGGGCCACGAGGAGGGCCGCTCATCTATTGCGGACCTCATCGCGGAGATAGACCGCGAGTTAGCGGCTATCCGTAGGAGTGCTAGAGACACTCCGTCTACATTACATATCGTGGCAGACTTGGAGGCGATGCTTGCGTCCCTTCGTAGCCTTCACGATATTGTTTATGTAGATGAGTGGATAGCCCACCATCGCGCTGCTCCTGTGTCACATGGCCTGACATATCGTCAGGTCTGTGATCTTCCTCCTATTAGGGATGGGGCTTTCCTAGATCTTTTCCTCGATAGTCGTGGGATGAGGCCCGGGGCGGGCAAGCCCCTCACTATTTCGCGGTGTTCGCATCCTCGTATGGCGGCACATATCTATAGTCGATATGTTGCCGCATATGGGAGGATGCCGAATAACCACCAGATTCCCATATACTTCGCAAAGCAGTTATATGCGGAGTTTGTCTTAGGGGAGGAGGTCGATTACACCAGCCATCGTCCGGGTGGTGGTGCTGGCTGAGGCCGTCTCCAGGACCAAGGTAGGCGGCCTCCACCAGCCCTTCGTGTAGCACCTACCATAGATCCTTCATTTGTGCCATTGTCGACAGTAGAGGCTCTTGGCACGCAGGTCGGCATTGACGTACGGAGTACCACGGAGAGCATCCAGCACGTGGTGCGCCTATTCTCACGATCTATACCGACGAGACAGATGTGGAGTTTTACATATATATTACGTCTTAAGTTTTTTTGGTCATTTATCTTCATGTTTATATGTACTTTTCTATATTTTTACATGAGCAGCATGGTTGATTGTGTCACGCAGGTTCCCACACCTACCACTCAGAGGCTCACTCAGGAGTTGGTAGAGGCGAGAGCGGAGATAGACCGCCTCCGAGCTGCATTACAGATGGCAGAGGCAGCTACTGCAGAGGCACAGCATCTGAGAGAGTCCGACATCCAGCAGGTAGGTTTCTCTTGCACGTTAAAGAGTTATAATTAAGGTCCTAAGTTACAAATTTCTTTAAGTAATACCTAATGAGAGACTAATCAAATATTTTAATGCTTTACTTTTTTGCGTAGGCTCGGACCGAGGTAGAGAGCTCCAGAGCTGAGGCACAACATCATCAGATTATGGAGCAGATTGCCCAGCACAGGGCAGAGCAGCTGATGCTGCATGTTTGAGAGTATCGTAGATCATCGGACGTGACAGTGCCTTACCTACCGTTATATCCACGGCCTGTCTCACAGAGGTTTTTCGACGACCTCTCCCGCAGGATGCACCACCCTTCCTACGTGATGCGTGCTGCTGTTTATGTATCGAGGACATTGATAGTACAGGAGGATATGCCCTAGGATGTGGACATATTTTCCACTTGTCTTGCATCACCCAAGAGCTCGTCCGGTTCTCAGCATGCCCATCCTGCCGTGCACGCGTCGACTTAGCGACGTACAGGGTATTGGGCATCGATGATCTTCACCCAGGCCTTGTACGAGTAGATGCCAGGACTGGCAGGCCTGTCGACTTTACATCAGCTATGGACTTGGGACTCGACGCCTTCGACGATAGAGCCCAGGAGCCTGAGGTGCCTCCTGAGATAGAGTGGAGCTCACATGAGTTCGACGCTTACCAGAGAGTCCTACATGAGAGCCAGGTCATGCCATTTCTCATGATCATGAGAATGACCCTACCATTGAGGATGATGGTGATTTTGATGAGGATGATCAGGACATCGATACCATTATCAATGGAGTACAGAATATCGATAGTGGAATAAATTTAATCGTAGCCTTACCAATTGATCAAATGGATATTGATGTTGATCGTTTGACAAGGATGGATCTTATTGAAGATGAGATCGAACCCTAACCAATCCGTCACTGTATGTTCTAAATTGATGACATTTCTATCATCTCATATGCATGATTTATTTTTGAATATATTTCATTGTTGTAAATGCATGTAGTGGGATTGTGTAATGATGTATACTGTAATGTACTATGAGATGGTTTAAGGAAAATAGTTTTTAATTTTGTTAAGGAATTCAGTTTTTTTTCAGTTTTTCTCTGCCATGCGTGTATTAATCCGTGTGCAGTAGCGTGTATTTACCCGTGTATAATACCGAGTATCACCCCGTAAATATTACCGTGTATTTATGCGTGTATTACTGCGTGTATATAAACGCATTTATACACGCGTTTATAAATGCAAATATACACGCGAACTTAAATGCTAAAATACACGCGCCTGATTCTATTCAAATACAAGCGCGACCATACACGCGTTCGTAATTTATCGCGTGTATGAAGCGCGTGTATGGCAGCATTGTCTTGTAGTGTCTCAATACTATTGGGCAACCTAATATGTTAGAATGATTATAATTATAATAACCAATATGTGTTAGAATGATTGGATGCAATCAAAGAGGTTCTTGGCCAAAAATATACATTGGAGATTCTTGTTGGTCAAGACTTAGGGGTGTGTAACACTTCCACGCTAACCACTTTTTTGTTTTTAAAGGCCTTAGGATGTGTAACAAGAGTGTAGTCACATTCACCAGAACATTGGGTAGAAGAGTCTTTTTGTGAATTTGAACCACAACTCATGTGATCATAGCAAGAAGACTAACGGTGCTTCCACACCACTCATGTAGTAAGAGTGTGTTTAGTTCCACAAGAAAATTGGCTAGAATGTAGCTAAATCACCAGTGTTGACGTGTTTATACACGCGAACAGAGAGCAAAAAAAAAATCCAGAGAGTCCTATTTGGTGCCTGAATACTGTTCCAGCATTCCAGCACCCAATAGCACTCTCTGGTTTAGGGTTTTTGGTGCATTAGACCATCCCATTAGACCATCCACGAAGAACATATGCACGAGGGAGATTAAGACAAGAACGACATGAATGCATACTGCATTGTCATTACACGATTCAAGACAGCCATGAATGTAATACTATCGATCAATCAATTCAATATTACTATCAAAATTTCATACATGTATACAAGGGAGTCCATATCTCGAAGTAGCCCATGGCTTGAGTTTACAAAAAAATATATACAATCACATCCTAAATATGGAATGTGATACTACAAGTCTGAGTACTACTCAGACCCAGATGATGACTCGGTGCTCCCCCCATGCTCAGATGAGCTCGCATCGGTCGGAATGTCCGAGGAGTAGTGCTCACGTCCACCCTCTGCAGCGGCGGCCGGTGGATCATCAGCAGCTTGTGCCTGTTCAAGTAATATATAGTATATAAGTATATATATATGCAATTCAATAAACCAAAACCATTCGTTACGAATTTTCAAGTACCTGTCGACCGTATGGTCTCATGGCCAACTCAAACTGCGCGTCCGTAATACGTCCCTCGGCTCTGAAGATGGCCCACGTGTCACGTCTGCTATGCCGGCGAGCATACGCAGTATCGTGGGTTGTGGGCTTCCTCCCCGTAACCCGTCGCTGTATCATAATCAACACAATTTGTAAGATTAAAACAATTCATAGAATCAATGAATTAAGTAAACAATCAAATAAAGTGGCAGGATACTTACGAACTCTGCCTCCCATGACTCGACGCCGCCAGATCCGAAATGCGAAGATCCAACGGTCTCCATCTGGATCCGTCGTGCCTCCACATGCTGCCTGCTCTTCACGCCACCCTCTGCTCGTTTCTTTGCCTCCTTCCACTCGCGTTTGTGCGCAGTGGCAGGTTTCTCGGCAGGATAGCCACCCGCAGCTACATTTAGCCGGTCATCGTACGCGAGTTTTTTAAGGTGAGATCTTTTATTACTTAAGATCTCCCTTATTCGCGTCCTTCCCCATACATCCGAGAATGTAGCATGTGGGGGATTGGGGTACCGACTATGTACAGCCTCTATCACCTCCCCAACTAATCTGCTATTTTGATCTTTAAATTTAATAAAACAATTTCTATATGAGTTTGATACTACCCCACGCATGTATTCCATTACCTCCCTCCCCCTCGCATCCATCACTATCCCGCCCCTATCCGTCACATCATAGCAAACCACTCTCTCCATCTCTCTCATCTCCTCCTCTTCCGAACTGTCTCCTCTAACTCTTCTCCCTCTATCTCCTCTCTCACCCCGTGCCCTACTACCTCCCCCACCTCCCCCACCTCCCCCACCAAAGCACCCGCCGTATCCTCCACTCCCACTCTTCCTACTGCTGCGGGTGGAGTCACGACTGGGGGATTGTCTACGTGACGGTGGCTGTGAGCCCTGACGTGACGGTGGCTCTGAGGGAGCACGTGATGGTGGCTGTGAGGGTGTACGTGAGTGTGTCTGGGACGAGGTATGTCTCCTCGGTGGACGTGGAAGAGGAGAAGCTGCATGCCGTCTCGTCGGACTCGGAGGAATAGACGGCACTGGAGTGCCCTGGATACTCGCGATAGGGGTATAGACACCAGGCAGGGAAGGAGGGGGATGGGCATACATATACTCTGTAAGCTCAACCGGACCAGGTTGGCGCCCAAAGTGATTCATCATCTCCATCAACCAATTGATGTACGCAAATGGATCGGATGAAGAACCTGGAATATCCATAAAGAACCTGCAACAAACATCATCATGTACATCATGGGCTGTCTCTTTACTCACACATTGTCATTACACAAGTCAATTGCCTGCAAACCCTAAACCCTAAACGCCGCAGTTTTCTGTCTGCAGAAACGCGTGTATACACCCGGCCAAAAACGCGTGTATATGCGCGTGAAAAAACTCTGCAGACAGGTTACACGCGCTTCTACACGCGTTCGTACACGCGACCTGCGAAAAAATTTTCTCGAAAAGCCCGACCCCCCGACAAAGACAGAATGTCCTGATAAAAGGACCAGCCATTGTCGCCCCTGTCAGGATGCAGCAACCCAATCGTGTGCAAGAAGACAAACCCAAAGAGCAAAGAGCAAAGTAAACAAATCTGACAAAAAGAGACAAGGCACAGGACAAAGTGACTCACCTCTGGAAAAGTGAGTCCTCTCTGCTCCTTCTCTGCTCCCTCCTTCTCCCGTGTGTGTGCTCCTTTCTCTGCTCCCTCCTTGCTGTTGGAAGAGGCGAAAACAGGCGAAAACGCATGCACTGTTGATTTCTAAGTTCAAAATCTATATTTGGGGAAGGTGGGCTATTTTTAGTTTAAATATGCCGCCGCGTTTATGTTCGCGTTTATGAAGGCGGGTATATTCGCGTGTATATGCTTTTAGCTGCGTTGATACACGCGTTTTGCAGAAAATAACTGCGTGAATACACGCGTTTTTTAGGAATTAGCCGCGTTAATACACGCGAATTTTAGGAGATAGCCGCGTGAATAGACGCGATTTTGTGCTTTCATTAAAAATATATAGTGAGTTTGTGTTTTCTGATTTGTACACAGGATGTCATCAACCTCTTCAAGCAGTTCTGGGGAAGATGAGACAATGCGTCATCGTAATCGCGATGTGTGGTTGGGACAACGGATCAAATGTATGTGTAATCGATGTCAAGGATGCATTGTACGAGCACGTCGAATTACCTTGAATCACATCTCCATGTATGGAGAATGGAATCAAACAGGTTTAGAGGTGAGTAGATGTAAATTGATGGTATTCAAATGACTCATGGTATCCAAATTAAATTAATAGAGTTGTAACATATAATTTGATAAATTGAAGCAGGATGCAGTACCACACCCTAACATGGTACCCTACGCGCGACGAGAGCACGTAAAGCGTCGACGAGATGATGCTGGAGCTTCGGGATCTATTGTCAGAGATGAGTGGGAAAGGGACGACAATAGCCCTGCACCCCACGAAGTTGTGGAAGAGGAGGTGCTTGATGATATGGTGCGGAATCTTTTTAAGGATGATCCCAAAGGTATGGACGACGATGATATGGAACAAGAGCATCTTTATAAAGCTTCATCGACACCGGTGTTTGAAGGGTGCACATTCTCAGTTTTACGTGCTTCACTTGAACTACTTAATATACAAACAGTTTATGGATGGAGCAATGCAAGTCTTGACGCATTGTTGAAGTAAGCATTCTAACTTATAAATTTGAATTAGTGGTTTAAGGTTTAGGATTTAAGACTAATTATAATTGATGATATTGGATGCAGGCTATTGTCAAACATGCTTCCAAAGGAAAATAGACTACCCACCTCAAGAGACATAGCGAGGCGATATGTGACATCTCTTGGAGGACTGGATTATGATAAAATACATGCATGCGTCAATGATTGCATTCTCTTTCGTGGGACGCATAAGGAGGCTCTGACATGTCCCACTTGTGGTGAAGCAAGGTACAGAACAGATATGAAGAGTTTTGATGTACCTCGTAAAGTCTTGCGACACTTTCCTATAATTCCTCGCATCAAACACATGTTCAAGTGCAAATCCATAGCAGAGCTCATGTCATGGCATTCCTCACATCGATCGGATGATGGCATGTGGAGAATTCCCGCAGACACTCCTGCTTGGAAGCATATTGAAGATGAGTGGCCCAGCTTTAAAACAGAGCCCAGAAACTTGAGACTTGGCCTGGGTATGGATGGAGTGAATCCATTTGGTTTCAAAAGCACCGCATACAGCGTGTGGCCAGTTGTGCTGATGAATTACAACCTTCCACCATCAATGGCGATCAAGAAGGGACATCTTATGTTATCCCTTCTAATTCCAGGGAAACATAAAGTCAAGCATATGGATGTTTATCTTGAACCACTGATTGATGAGTTGGAGGAACTATGGAGAGGTGTTGCGGTGGTGGACATTAGTAGGCCTCCCTCCTCTCGACACTTCGACTTAAAAGCAGTGTTGATGTGGACAATGCATGACTTTCCAGGATACAGCGATTGTTCTGGTAAGAATTCTAATTACCTCCCTACTCTATTACTATTGGCTATATATATTAATTAGACGGTTTGACTTTATTATTCTAACTTTTATTTATATTTTAACAGGTTTGAAAACATCGGGTAAACATGCATGTCCTGTTTGTGGCCCCTCGTTAGTACATGAGTATGCTGATGGTTTGTGTAAGACTATATTCGATAATCATCATCGATTTCTCCCCTCAGATCATCCTAAATATGTAAAACCCATGCTCCTAAATATGGGCGAGCTTGTGAGGTATGTAAAACCCATGCTCAGATCACCCTTCATTATACCTTGCAAAATGAACGTGCATGAGGTATAACGTACTACTTATTTATTTTTCAGATATGTTAGTTCCAAAGCAATTGATCCAGCCACGTTGGATGATGCGCGTGTTATGGCAGTGGAGGTGGTTTGTTTGGTAGAGGAGACTTTTCCGCGAACCATTCTCACAAGTCAACTACATCTCATTGTGCATTTAGTGGACGAAATTGCTTTATGTGGTACTGTGCATGCACGTTGGATGTTCTTCCTAGAGCGCTTCATGAAGACCTTAAAAGACTTTGTGAGGCAAAGTGCAAGGCCTGAAGGAAGCATGGCCGAGGGTTGGTTGATACAAGAGTCTCTTGTATATATTTCAGAATTTCTTGGTCAGGTGGACAGCTCTTTGCCACGACTATGGAGCAATGAAGAGGACTTGAGGATGACCTCTATTGTGCCTCAAGGAAAAGGACAGAGTAAAGTAATTGACAGAACATTGATTGATGATCTCAATTTCACTTGTATCCTTAATAGTGATGTGATGAGCAGATGGGTTACAAGATATGAGGATGCAAAGACAAAAAGGCAAGCAGAAAGAGCTCTCTTTCGGAGGCAACATGGCTCTCGGAAGGCGTACCCTAAGCATCTAGCAACACTTCCGAATGATATCCATGTTGATTGGTTGCATGAGGAAATGGAGAGAGCAGAGAGCGACGAGGGGCTGCATATCACGGCGGAAGAATGGGAGTATGCACGAGGATGCATGTCAAAGGTACATAGAACTAATGTTTTGCATTAGTTGTAAGTGATTTGCTTTTAATATTTATTCACATTGCTTACACAAATATTGCTTCTATTTTGGTCCAGTGCACTATGTTCAATGCTATATGGTGTGAAGGCAAGCATTTTCGAACACAAAGAATTGATGAAAAGAGAAATACACAAGATTGCGGTGTCATTAGTAGCTTTGAGGGAGCTAATGGAAAAATGGATGATTATTGTGGCAAAATCCAAGACATATTTAGGCTTGACTTTCGTCGCTTCTTTGTGTATGTTTTGGATGTCAAATGGCAAATGAACGTGGTGGAAAAAGGGCCTGATGCAACGATAAAACGCCATGCAAGTGGATATGTAACTATTGACTCTACAAAGTTCTGGCAAACAAAGAAAGATAGGCTCGTATTGCCACAACAATGTGAGCAGGTATGCATTTTTTTTACTAATGTGTTTCATGTACATATATATCTAAGCTCGCGTACCCCTTGACTTTTGATATGCTAATTAATTACTGTACTGTGTGTATTTGAGTAGGTTATCTATCTACCAATGGTGCATGACATCAAATGGTGGTACGTCATCCCTATTGCACCACGTTCCAAAGTGATGTATAATACATTCACTGATATGGAGCATATGGAGGATGTAACAAGCCGCAATGAAGATGACGTCGAACATGCCATTGAAGATGTTGTGATCGATGATCAAGAAATAAGAGATGATCGTGATAATGAGGATGAGCATGCCATTTCTCATGATCATGAGAATGACCCTACCATTGAGGATGATGGTGATGTTGATGAGGATGATCAGGACATCGATACCATTATCAATGGAGTACAGAATATCGATAGTGGAATAAATTTAATCGTAGCCTTACCAATTGATCAAATGGATATTGATGTTGATCGTTTAACAAGGATGGATCTTATTGAAGATGAGATCGAACCCTAACCAATCCGTCACTGTATGTTCTAAATTGATGACATTTCTATCATCTCATATGCATGATTTATTTTTGAATATATTTCATTGTTGTAAATGCATGTAGTGGGATTGTGTAATGATGTATACTGTAATGTACTATGAGATGGTTTAAGGAAAATAGTTTTTAATTTTGTTAAGGAATTCAGTTTTTTTTCAGTTTTTCTCTGCCATGCGTGTATTAATCCGTGTGCAGTAGCGTGTATTTACCCGTGTATAATACCGAGTATCACCCCGTAAATATTACCGTGTATTTATGCGTGTATTACTGCGTGTATATAAACGCATTTATACACGCGTTTATAAATGCAAATATACACGCGAACTTAAATGCTAAAATACACGCGCCCGATTCTATTCAAATACAAGCGCGACCATACACGCGTTCGTAATTTATCGCGTGTATGAAGCGCGTGTATGGCAGCATTGTCTTGTAGTGTCTCAATACTATTGGGCAACCTAATATGTTAGAATGATTATAATTATAATAACCAATATGTGTTAGAATGATTGGATGCAATCAAAGAGGTTCTTGGCCAAAAATATACATTGGAGATTCTTGTTGGTCAAGACTTAGGGGTGTGTAACACTTCCACGCTAACCACTTTTTTGTTTTTAAAGGCCTTAGGATGTGTAACAAGAGTGTAGTCACATTCACCAGAACATTGGGTAGAAGAGTCTTTTTGTGATTTTGAACCACAACTCATGTGATCATAGCAAGAAGACTAACGGTGCTTCCACACCACTCATGTAGTAAGAGTGTGTTTAGTTCCACAAGAAAATTGGCTAGAATGTAGCTAAATCACCAGTGTTGACGCGTTTATACACGCGAACAGAGAGCAAAAAAAAAATCCAGAGAGTGCTATTTGGTGTCTGAATACTGTTCCAGCATTCCAGCACCCAATAGCACTCTCTGGTTTAGGGTTTTTGGTGCATTAGACCATCCCATTAGACCATCCACGAAGAACATATGCACGAGGGAGATTAAGACAAGAACGACATGAATGCATACTGCATTGTCATTACACGATTCAAGACAGCCATGAATGTAATACTATCGATCAATCAATTCAATATTACTATCAAAATTTCATACATGTATACAAGGGAGTCCATATCTCGAAGTAGCCCATGGCTTGAGTTTACAAAAAAATATATACAATCACATCCTAAATATGGAATGTGATACTACAAGTCTGAGTACTACTCAGACCCAGATGATGACTCGGTGCTCCCCCCATGCTCAGATGAGCTCGCATCGGTCGGAATGTCCGAGGAGTAGTGCTCACGTCCACCCTCTGCAGCGGCGGCCGGTGGATCATCAGCAGCTTGTGCCTGTTCAAGTAATATATAGTATATAAGTATATATATATGCAATTCAATAAACCAAAACCATTCGTTACGAATTTTCAAGTACCTGTCGACCGTATGGTCTCATGGCCAACTCAAACTGCGCGTCCGTAATACGTCCCTCGGCTCTGAAGATGGCCCACGTGTCACGTCTGCTATGCCGGCGAGCATACGCAGTATCGTGGGTTGTGGGCTTCCTCCCCGTAACCCGTCGCTGTATCATAATCAACACAATTTGTAAGATTAAAACAATTCATAGAATCAATGAATTAAGTAAACAATCAAATAAAGTGGCAGGATACTTACGAACTCTGCCTCCCATGACTCGACGCCGCCAGATCCGAAATGCGAAGATCCAACGGTCTCCATCTGGATCCGTCGTGCCTCCACATGCTGCCTGCTCTTCACGCCACCCTCTGCTCGTTTCTTTGCCTCCTTCCACTCGCGTTTGTGCGCAGTGGCAGGTTTCTCGGCAGGATAGCCACCCGCAGCTACATTTAGCCGGTCATCGTACGCGAGTTTTTTAAGGTGAGATCTTTTATTACTTAAGATCTCCCTTATTCGCGTCCTTCCCCATACATCCGAGAATGTAGCATGTGGGGGATTGGGGTACCGACTATGTACAGCCTCTATCACCTCCCCAACTAATCTGCTATTTTGATCTTTAAATTTAATAAAACAATTTCTATATGAGTTTGATACTACCCCACGCATGTATTCCATTACCTCCCTCCCCCTCGCATCCATCACTATCCCGCCCCTATCCGTCACATCATAGCAAACCACTCTCTCCATCTCTCTCATCTCCTCCTCTTCCGAACTGTCTCCTCTAACTCTTCTCCCTCTATCTCCTCTCTCACCCCGTGCCCTACTACCTCCCCCACCTCCCCCACCTCCCCCACCAAAGCACCCGCCGCATCCTCCACTCCCACTCTTCCTACTGCTGCGGGTGGAGTCACGACTGGGGGATTGTCTACGTGACGGTGGCTGTGAGCCCTGACGTGACGGTGGCTCTGAGGGAGCACGTGATGGTGGCTGTGAGGGTGTACGTGAGTGTGTCTGGGACGAGGTATGTCTCCTCGGTGGACGTGGAAGAGGAGAAGCTGCATGCCGTCTCGTCGGACTCGGAGGAATAGACGGCACTGGAGTGCCCTGGATACTCGCGATAGGGGTATAGACACCAGGCAGGGAAGGAGGGGGATGGGCATACATATACTCTGTAAGCTCAACCGGACCAGGTTGGCGCCCAAAGTGATTCATCATCTCCATCAACCAATTGCTGTACGCAAATGGATCGGATGAAGAACCTGGAATATCCATAAAGAACCTGCAACAAACATCATCATGTACATCATGGGCTGTCTCTTTACTCACACATTGTCATTACACAAGTCAATTGCCTGCAAACCCTAAACCCTAAACGCCGCAGTTTTCTGTCTGCAGAAACGCGTGTATACACCCGACCAAAAACGCGTGTATATGCGCGTGAAAAAACTCTGCAGACAGGTTACACGCGCTTCTACACGCGTTCGTACACGCGACCTGCGAAAAAATTTTCTCGAAAAGCCCGACCCCCCGACAAAGACAGAATGTCCTGATAAAAGGACCAGCCATTGTCGCCCCTGTCACGATGCAGCAACCCAATCGTGTGCAAGAAGACAAACCCAAAGAGCAAAGAGCAAAGTAAACAAATCTGACAAAAAGAGACAAGGCACAGGACAAAGTGACTCACCTCTGGAAAAGTGAGTCCTCTCTGCTCCTTCTCTGCTCCCTCCTTCTCCCGTGTGTGTGCTCCTTTCTCTGCTCCCTCCTTGCTGTTGGAAGAGGCGAAAACAGGCGAAAACGCATGCACTGTTGATTTCTAAGTTCAAAATCTATATTTGGGGAAGGTGGGCTATTTTTAGTTTAAATATGTCGCCGCGTTTATGTTCGCGTTTATGAAGGCGGGTATATTCGCGTGTATATGCTTTTAGCTGCGTTGATACACGCGTTTTGCAGAAAATAACTGCGTGAATACACGCGTTTTTTAGGAATTAGCCGCGTTAATACACGCGAATTTTAGGAGATAGCCGCGTGAATAGACGCGATTTTGTGCTTTCATTAAAAATATATAGTGAGTTTGTGTTTTCTGATTTGTACACAGGATGTCATCAACCTCTTCAAGCAGTTCTGGGGAAGATGAGACAATGCGTCATCGTAATCGCGATGTGTGGTTGGGACAACGGATCAAATGTATGTGTAATCGATGTCAAGGATGCATTGTACGAGCACGTCGAATTACCTTGAATCACATCTCCATGTATGGAGAATGGAATCAAACAGGTTTAGAGGTGAGTAGATGTAAATTGATGGTATTCAAATGACTCATGGTATCCAAATTAAATTAATAGAGTTGTAACATATAATTTGATAAATTGAAGCAGGATGCAGTACCACACCCTAACATGGTACCCTACGCGCGACGAGAGCACGTAAAGCGTCGACGAGATGATGCTGGAGCTTCGGGATCTATTGTCAGAGATGAGTGGGAAAGGGACGACAATAGCCCTGCACCCCACGAAGTTGTGGAAGAGGAGGTGCTTGATGATATGGTGCGGAATCTTTTTAAGGATGATCCCAAAGGTATGGACGACGATGATATGGAACAAGAGCATCTTTATAAAGCTTCATCGACACCGGTGTTTGAAGGGTGCACATTCTCAGTTTTACGTGCTTCACTTGAACTACTTAATATACAAACAGTTTATGGATGGAGCAATGCAAGTCTTGACGCATTGTTGAAGTAAGCATTCTAACTTATAAATTTGAATTAGTGGTTTAAGGTTTAGGATTTAAGACTAATTATAATTGATGATATTGGATGCAGGCTATTGTCAAACATGCTTCCAAAGGAAAATAGACTACCCACCTCAAGAGACATAGCGAGGCGATATGTGACATCTCTTGGAGGACTGGATTATGATAAAATACATGCATGCGTCAATGATTGCATTCTCTTTCGTGGGACGCATAAGGAGGCTCTGACATGTCCCACTTGTGGTGAAGCAAGGTACAGAACAGATATGAAGAGTTTTGATGTACCTCGTAAAGTCTTGCGACACTTTCCTATAATTCCTCGCATCAAACACATGTTCAAGTGCAAATCCATAGCAGAGCTCATGTCATGGCATTCCTCACATCGATCGGATGATGGCATGTGGAGAATTCCTGCAGACACTCCTGCTTGGAAGCATATTGAAGATGAGTGGCCCAGCTTTAAAACAGAGCCCAGAAACTTGAGACTTGGCCTGGGTATGGATGGAGTGAATCCATTTGGTTTCAAAAGCACCGCATACAGCGTGTGGCCAGTTGTGCTGGTGAATTACAACCTTCCACCATCAATGGCGATCAAGAAGGGACATCTTATGTTATCCCTTCTAATTCCAGGGAAACATAAAGTCAAGCATATGGATGTTTATCTTGAACCACTGATTGATGAGTTGGAGGAACTATGGAGAGGTGTTGCGGTGGTGGACATTAGTAGGCCTCCCTCCTCTCGACACTTCGACTTAAAAGCAGTGTTGATGTGGACAATGCATGACTTTCCAGGATACAGCGATTGTTCTGGTAAGAATTCTAATTACCTCCCTACTCTATTACTATTGGCTATATATATTAATTAGACGGTTTGACTTTATTATTCTAACTTTTATTTATATTTTAACAGGTTTGAAAACATCGGGTAAACATGCATGTCCTGTTTGTGGCCCCTCGTTAGTACATGAGTATGCTGATGGTTTGTGTAAGACTATATTCGATAATCATCATCGATTTCTCCCCTCAGATCATCCTAAATATGTAAAACCCATGCTCCTAAATATGGGCGAGCTTGTGAGGTATGTAAAACCCATGCTCAGATCACCCTTCATTATACCTTGCAAAATGAACGTGCATGAGGTATAACGTACTACTTATTTATTTTTCAGATATGTTAGTTCCAAAGCAATTGATCCAGCCACGTTGGATGATGCGCGTGTTATGGCAGTGGAGGTGGTTTGTTTGGTAGAGGAGACTTTTCCGCGAACCATTCTCACAAGTCAACTACATCTCATTGTGCATTTAGTGGACGAAATTGCTTTATGTGGTACTGTGCATGCACGTTGGATGTTCTTCCTAGAGCGCTTCATGAAGACCTTAAAAGACTTTGTGAGGCAAAGTGCAAGGCCTGAAGGAAGCATGGCCGAGGGTTGGTTGATACAAGAGTCTCTTGTATATATTTCAGAATTTCTTGGTCAGGTGGACAGCTCTTTGCCACGACTATGGAGCAATGAAGAGGACTTGAGGATGACCTCTATTGTGCCTCAAGGAAAAGGACAGAGTAAAGTAATTGACAGAACATTGATTGATGATCTCAATTTCACTTGTATCCTTAATAGTGATGTGATGAGCAGATGGGTTACAAGATATGAGGATGCAAAGACAAAAAGGCAAGCAGAAAGAGCTCTCTTTCGGAGGCAACATGGCTCTCGGAAGGCGTACCCTAAGCATCTAGCAACACTTCCGAATGATATCCATGTTGATTGGTTGCATGAGGAAATGGAGAGAGCAGAGAGCGACGAGGGGCTGCATATCACGGCGGAAGAATGGGAGTATGCACGAGGATGCATGTCAAAGGTACATAGAACTAATGTTTTGCATTAGTTGTAAGTGATTTGCTTTTAATATTTATTCACATTGCTTACACAAATATTGCTTCTATTTTGGTCCAGTGCACTATGTTCAATGCTATATGGTGTGAAGGCAAGCATTTTCGAACACAAAGAATTGATGAAAAGAGAAATACACAAGATTGCGGTGTCATTAGTAGCTTTGAGGGAGCTAATGGAAAAATGGATGATTATTGTGGCAAAATCCAAGACATATTTAGGCTTGACTTTCGTCGCTTCTTTGTGTATGTTTTGGATGTCAAATGGCAAATGAACGTGGTGGAAAAAGGGCCTGATGCAACGATAAAACGCCATGCAAGTGGATATGTAACTATTGACTCTACAAAGTTCTGGCAAACAAAGAAAGATAGGCTCGTATTGCCACAACAATGTGAGCAGGTAAGCATTTTTTTTACTAATGTGTTTCATGTACATATATATCTAAGCTCGCGTACCCCTTGACTTTTGATATGCTAATTAATTACTGTACTGTGTGTATTTGAGTAGGTTATCTATCTACCAATGGTGCATGACATCAAATGGTGGTACGTCATCCCTATTGCACCACGTTCCAAAGTGATGTATAATACATTCACTGATATGGAGCATATGGAGGATGTAACAAGCCGCAATGAAGATGACGTCGAACATGCCATTGAAGATGTTGTGATCGATGATCAAGAAATAAGAGATGATCGTGATAATGAGGATGAGCATGCCATTTCTCATGATCATGAGAATGACCCTACCATTGAGGATGATGGTGATGTTGATGAGGATGATCAGGACATCGATACCATTATCAATGGAGTACAGAATATCGATAGTGGAATAAATTTAATCGTAGCCTTACCAATTGATCAAATGGATATTGATGTTGATCGTTTGACAAGGATGGATCTTATTGAAGATGAGATCGAACCCTAACCAATCCGTCACTGTATGTTCTAAATTGATGACATTTCTATCATCTCATATGCATGATTTATTTTTGAATATATTTCATTGTTGTAAATGCATGTAGTGGGATTGTGTAATGATGTATACTGTAATGTACTATGAGATGGTTTAAGGAAAATAGTTTTTAATTTTGTTAAGGAATTCAGTTTTTTTTCAGTTTTTCTCTGCCATGCGTGTATTAATCCGTGTGCAGTAGCGTGTATTTACCCGTGTATAATACCGAGTATCACTCCGTAAATATTACCGTGTATTTATGCGTGTATTACTGCGTGTATATAAACGCATTTATATACGCGTTTATAAATGCAAATATACACGCGAACTTAAATGCTAAAATACACGCGCCCGATTCTATTCAAATACAAGCGCGACCATACACGCGTTCGTAATTTATCGCGTGTATGAAGCGCGTGTATGGCAGCATTGTCTTGTAGTGTCTCAATACTATTGGGCAACCTAATATGTTAGAATGATTATAATTATAATAACCAATATGTGTTAGAATGATTGGATGCAATCAAAGAGGTTCTTGGCCAAAAATATACATTGGAGATTCTTGTTGGTCAAGACTTAGGGGTGTGTAACACTTCCACGCTAACCACTTTTTTGTTTTTAAAGGCCTTAGGATGTGTAACAAGAGTGTAGTCACATTCACCAGAACATTGGGTAGAAGAGTCTTTTTGTGATTTTGAACCACAACTCATGTGATCATAGCAAGAAGACTAACGGTGCTTCCACACCACTCATGTAGTAAGAGTGTGTTTAGTTCCACAAGAAAATTGGCTAGAATGTAGCTAAATCACCAGTGTTGACGCGTTTATACACGCGAACAGAGAGCAAAAAAAAAATCCAGAGAGTGCTATTTGGTGCCTGAATACTGTTCCAGCATTCCAGCACCCAATAGCACTCTCTGGTTTAGGGTTTTTGGTGCATTAGACCATCCCATTAGACCATCCACGAAGAACATATGCACGAGGGAGATTAAGACAAGAACGACATGAATGCATACTGCATTGTCATTACACGATTCAAGACAGCCATGAATGTAATACTATCGATCAATCAATTCAATATTACTATCAAAATTTCATACATGTATACAAGGGAGTCCATATCTCGAAGTAGCCCATGGCTTGAGTTTACAAAAAAATATATACAATCACATCCTAAATATGGAATGTGATACTACAAGTCTGAGTACTACTCAGACCCAGATGATGACTCAGTGCTCCCCCCATGCTCAGATGAGCTCGCATCGGTCGGAATGTCCGAGGAGTAGTGCTCACGTCCACCCTCTGCAGCGGCGGCCGGTGGATCATCAGCAGCTTGTGCCTGTTCAAGTAATATATAGTATATAAGTATATATATATGCAATTCAATAAACCAAAACCATTCGTTACGAATTTTCAAGTACCTGTCGACCGTATGGTCTCATGGCCAACTCAAACTGCGCGTCCGTAATACGTCCCTCGGCTCTGAAGATGGCCCACGTGTCACGTCTGCTATGCCGACGAGCATACGCAGTATCGTGGGTTGTGGGCTTCCTCCCCGTAACCCGTCGCTGTATCATAATCAACACAATTTGTAAGATTAAAACAATTCATAGAATCAATGAATTAAGTAAACAATCAAATAAAGTGGCAGGATACTTACGAACTCTGCCTCCCATGACTCGACGCCGCCAGATCCGAAATGCGAAGATCCAACGGTCTCCATCTGGATCCGTCGTGCCTCCACATGCTGCCTGCTCTTCACGCCACCCTCTGCTCGTTTCTTTGCCTCCTTCCACTCGCGTTTGTGCGCAGTGGCAGGTTTCTCGGCAGGATAGCCACCCGCAGCTACATTTAGCCGGTCATCGTACGCGAGTTTTTTAAGGTGAGATCTTTTATTACTTAAGATCTCCCTTATTCGCGTCCTTCCCCATACATCCGAGAATGTAGCATGTGGGGGATTGGGGTACCGACTATGTACAGCCTCTATCACCTCCCCAACTAATCTGCTATTTTGATCTTTAAATTTAATAAAACAATTTCTATATGAGTTTGATACTACCCCACGCATGTATTCCATTACCTCCCTCCCCCTCGCATCCATCACTATCCCGCCCCTATCCGTCACATCATAGCAAACCACTCTCTCCATCTCTCTCATCTCCTCCTCTTCCGAACTGTCTCCTCTAACTCTTCTCCCTCTATCTCCTCTCTCACCCCGTGCCCTACTACCTCCCCCACCTCCCCCACCTCCCCCACCAAAGCACCCGCCGCATCCTCCACTCCCACTCTTCCTACTGCTGCGGGTGGAGTCACGACTGGGGGATTGTCTACGTGACGGTGGCTGTGAGCCCTGACGTGACGGTGGCTCTGAGGGAGCACGTGATGGTGGCTGTGAGGGTGTATGTGAGTGTGTCTGGGACGAGGTATGTCTCCTCGGTGGACGTGGAAGAGGAGAAGCTGCATGCCGTCTCGTCGGACTCGGAGGAATAGACGGCACTGGAGTGCCCTGGATACTCGCGATAGGGGTATAGACACCAGGCAGGGAAGGAGGGGGATGGGCATACATATACTCTGTAAGCTCAACCGGACCAGGTTGGCGCCCAAAGTGATTCATCATCTCCATCAACCAATTGCTGTACGCAAATGGATCGGATGAAGAACTTGGAATATCCATAAAGAACCTGCAACAAACATCATCATGTACATCATGGGCTGTCTCTTTACTCACACATTGTCATTACACAAGTCAATTGCCTGCAAACCCTAAACCCTAAACGCCGCAGTTTTCTGTCTGCAGAAACGCGTGTATACACCCGGCCAAAAACGCGTGTATATGCGCGTGAAAAAACTCTGCAGACAGGTTACACGCGCTTCTACACGCGTTCGTACACGCGACCTGCGAAAAAATTTTCTCGAAAAGCCCGACCCCCCGACAAAGACAGAATGTCCTGATAAAAGGACCAGCCATTGTCGCCCCTGTCAGGATGCAGCAACCCAATCGTGTGCAAGAAGACAAACCCAAAGAGCAAAGAGCAAAGTAAACAAATCTGACAAAAAGAGACAAGGCACAGGACAAAGTGACTCACCTCTGGAAAAGTGAGTCCTCTCTGCTCCTTCTCTGCTCCCTCCTTCTCCCGTGTGTGTGCTCCTTTCTCTGCTCCCTCCTTGCTGTTGGAAGAGGCGAAAACAGGCGAAAACGCATGCACTGTTGATTTCTAAGTTCAAAATCTATATTTGGGGAAGGCGGGCTATTTTTAGTTTAAATATGCCGTCGCGTTTATGTTCGCGTTTATGAAGGCGGGTATATTCGCGTGTATATGCTTTTAGCTGCGTTGATACACGCGTTTTGCAGAAAATAACTGCGTGAATACACGCGTTTTTTAGGAATTAGCCGCGTTAATACACGCGAATTTTAGGAGATAGCCGCGTGAATAGACGCGATTTTGTGCTTTCATTAAAAATATATAGTGAGTTTGTGTTTTCTGATTTGTACACAGGATGTCATCAACCTCTTCAAGCAGTTCTGGGGAAGATGAGACAATGCGTCATCGTAATCGCGATGTGTGGTTGGGACAACGGATCAAATGTATGTGTAATCGATGTCAAGGATGCATTGTACGAGCACGTCGAATTACCTTGAATCACATCTCCATGTATGGAGAATGGAATCAAACAGGTTTAGAGGTGAGTAGATGTAAATTGATGGTATTCAAATGACTCATGGTATCCAAATTAAATTAATAGAGTTGTAACATATAATTTGATAAATTGAAGCAGGATGCAGTACCACACCCTAACATGGTACCCTACGCGCGACGAGAGCACGTAAAGCGTCGACGAGATGATGCTGGAGCTTCGGGATCTATTGTCAGAGATGAGTGGGAAAGGGACGACAATAGCCCTGCACCCCACGAAGTTGTGGAAGAGGAGGTGCTTGATGATATGGTGCGGAATCTTTTTAAGGATGATCCCAAAGGTATGGACGACGATGATATGGAACAAGAGCATCTTTATAAAGCTTCATCGACACCGGTGTTTGAAGGGTGCACATTCTCAGTTTTACGTGCTTCACTTGAACTACTTAATATACAAACAGTTTATGGATGGAGCAATGCAAGTCTTGACGCATTGTTGAAGTAAGCATTCTAACTTATAAATTTGAATTAGTGGTTTAAGGTTTAGGATTTAAGACTAATTATAATTGATGATATTGGATGCAGGCTATTGTCAAACATGCTTCCAAAGGAAAATAGACTACCCACCTCAAGAGACATAGCGAGGCGATATGTGACATCTCTTGGAGGACTGGATTATGATAAAATACATGCATGCGTCAATGATTGCATTCTCTTTCGTGGGACGCATAAGGAGGCTCTGACATGTCCCACTTGTGGTGAAGCAAGGTACAGAACAGATATGAAGAGTTTTGATGTACCTCGTAAAGTCTTGCGACACTTTCCTATAATTCCTCGCATCAAACACATGTTCAAGTGCAAATCCATAGCAGAGCTCATGTCATGGCATTCCTCACATCGATCGGATGATGGCATGTGGAGAATTCCCGCAGACACTCCTGCTTGGAAGCATATTGAAGATGAGTGGCCCAGCTTTAAAACAGAGCCCAGAAACTTGAGACTTGGCCTGGGTATGGATGGAGTGAATCCATTTGGTTTCAAAAGCACCGCATACAGCGTGTGGCCAGTTGTGCTGGTGAATTACAACCTTCCACCATCAATGGCGATCAAGAAGGGACATCTTATGTTATCCCTTCTAATTCCAGGGAAACATAAAGTCAAGCATATGGATGTTTATCTTGAACCACTGATTGATGAGTTGGAGGAACTATGGAGAGGTGTTGCGGTGGTGGACATTAGTAGGCCTCCCTCCTCTCGACACTTCGACTTAAAAGCAGTGTTGATGTGGACAATGCATGACTTTCCAGGATACAGCGATTGTTCTGGTAAGAATTCTAATTACCTCCCTACTCTATTACTATTGGCTATATATATTAATTAGACGGTTTGACTTTATTATTCTAACTTTTATTTATATTTTAACAGGTTTGAAAACATCGGGTAAACATGCATGTCCTGTTTGTGGCCCCTCGTTAGTACATGAGTATGCTGATGGTTTGTGTAAGACTATATTCGATAATCATCATCGATTTCTCCCCTCAGATCATCCTAAATATGTAAAACCCATGCTCCTAAATATGGGCGAGCTTGTGAGGTATGTAAAACCCATGCTCAGATCACCCTTCATTATACCTTGCAAAATGAACGTGCATGAGGTATAACGTACTACTTATTTATTTTTCAGATATGTTAGTTCCAAAGCAATTGATCCAGCCACGTTGGATGATGCGCGTGTTATGGCAGTGGAGGTGGTTTGTTTGGTAGAGGAGACTTTTCCGCGAACCATTCTCACAAGTCAACTACATCTCATTGTGCATTTAGTGGACGAAATTGCTTTATGTGGTACTGTGCATGCACGTTGGATGTTCTTCCTAGAGCGCTTCATGAAGACCTTAAAAGACTTTGTGAGGCAAAGTGCAAGGCCTGAAGGAAGCATGGCCGAGGGTTGGTTGATACAAGAGTCTCTTGTATATATTTCAGAATTTCTTGGTCAGGTGGACAGCTCTTTGCCACGACTATGGAGCAATGAAGAGGACTTGAGGATGACCTCTATTGTGCCTCAAGGAAAAGGACAGAGTAAAGTAATTGACAGAACATTGATTGATGATCTCAATTTCACTTGTATCCTTAATAGTGATGTGATGAGCAGATGGGTTACAAGATATGAGGATGCAAAGACAAAAAGGCAAGCAGAAAGAGCTCTCTTTCGGAGGCAACATGGCTCTCGGAAGGCGTACCCTAAGCATCTAGCAACACTTCCGAATGATATCCATGTTGATTGGTTGCATGAGGAAATGGAGAGAGCAGAGAGCGACGAGGGGCTGCATATCACGGCGGAAGAATGGGAGTATGCACGAGGATGCATGTCAAAGGTACATAGAACTAATGTTTTGCATTAGTTGTAAGTGATTTGCTTTTAATATTTATTCACATTGCTTACACAAATATTGCTTCTATTTTGGTCCAGTGCACTATGTTCAATGCTATATGGTGTGAAGGCAAGCATTTTCGAACACAAAGAATTGATGAAAAGAGAAATACACAAGATTGCGGTGTCATTAGTAGCTTTGAGGGAGCTAATGGAAAAATGGATGATTATTGTGGCATAATCCAAGACATATTTAGGCTTGACTTTCGTCGCTTCTTTGTGTATGTTTTGGATGTCAAATGGCAAATGAACGTGGTGGAAAAAGGGCCTGATGCAACGATAAAACGCCATGCAAGTGGATATGTAACTATTGACTCTACAAAGTTCTGGCAAACAAAGAAAGATAGGCTCGTATTGCCACAACAATGTGAGCAGGTATGCATTTTTTTTACTAATGTGTTTCATGTACATATATATCTAAGCTCGCGTACCCCTTGACTTTTGATATGCTAATTAATTACTGTACTGTGTGTATTTGAGTAGGTTATCTATCTACCAATGGTGCATGACATCAAATGGTGGTACGTCATCCCTATTGCACCACGTTCCAAAGTGATGTATAATACATTCACTGATATGGAGCATATGGAGGATGTAACAAGCCGCAATGAAGATGACGTCGAACATGCCATTGAAGATGTTGTGATCGATGATCAAGAAATAAGAGATGATCGTGATAATGAGGATGAGCATGCCATTTCTCATGATCATGAGAATGACCCTACCATTGAGGATGATGGTGATGTTGATGAGGATGATCAGGACATCGATACCATTATCAATGGAGTACAGAATATCGATAGTGGAATAAATTTAATCGTAGCCTTACCAATTGATCAAATGGATATTGATGTTGATCGTTTGACAAGGATGGATCTTATTGAAGATGAGATCGAACCCTAACCAATCCGTCACTGTATGTTCTAAATTGATGACATTTCTATCATCTCATATGCATGATTTATTTTTGAATATATTTCATTGTTGTAAATGCATGTAGTGGGATTGTGTAATGATGTATACTGTAATGTACTATGAGATGGTTTAAGGAAAATAGTTTTTAATTTTGTTAAGGAATTCAGTTTTTTTTCAGTTTTTCTCTGCCATGCGTGTATTAATCCGTGTGCAGTAGCGTGTATTTACCCGTGTATAATACCGAGTATCACCCCGTAAATATTACCGTGTATTTATGCGTGTATTACTGCGTGTATATAAACGCATTTATACACGCGTTTATAAATGCAAATATACACGCGAACTTAAATGCTAAAATACACGCGCCCGATTCTATTCAAATACAAGCGCGACCATACACGCGTTCGTAATTTATCGCGTGTATGAAGCGCGTGTATGGCAGCATTGTCTTGTAGTGTCTCAATACTATTGGGCAACCTAATATGTTAGAATGATTATAATTATAATAACCAATATGTGTTAGAATGATTGGATGCAATCAAAGAGGTTCTTGGCCAAAAATATACATTGGAGATTCTTGTTGGTCAAGACTTAGGGGTGTGTAACACTTCCACGCTAACCACTTTTTTGTTTTTAAAGGCCTTAGGATGTGTAACAAGAGTGTAGTCACATTCACCAGAACATTGGGTAGAAGAGTCTTTTTGTGATTTTGAACCACAACTCATGTGATCATAGCAAGAAGACTAACGGTGCTTCCACACCACTCATGTAGTAAGAGTGTGTTTAGTTCCACAAGAAAATTGGCTAGAATGTAGCTAAATCACTATTGATTTGCTAGCTAAATCCACAACTGTTTGATTAGTAGAAAAAAAGCACTAGCTTATTGCTCGAGTAGTTTATCACTTATAAGCTAAAAAAGATGACGTTTTTTGTAAAAGCAGTAAACTTTCTCAATGCTCTCATACTCGTGAGCAAGTAGTATAGTTGTTCAAGGCTGCTAAAGCCCTTTATAGACAGACTATCCGTCCATCCTTCACTTTTTGAATAGATGAGAGTGCTCACTAAGCATGGTGTGTGCTTTCCCCATTACACACAGCCCAAGTGTTGTTGAGATGGGTGCCACCTTGTGCCCACCATGAATTAAAAAAGAATGGGCAACCAATTTCCCCTGGAGCACGGAAATCTTCAACCAATGAGGAGTGTGGTAAGGTCCACTTTCCAATGAGATACTTGCACTTTCCACAAAAAGCTTTGGATGATTGTGTGTAAAGGGAGTGACTAGTGCCCATCCTAATGCATTGAATGTCGAAGTAATGGGCATTACTTTTGGGTGCCCTAGTAGCACATAAAGGTCCAATCTCATCCCATTACGCATACTACCTATCTCAAAATGCATCTCTAGTGCTCTAGAGATTTAGAGGAGATTTCATACTTTTTTAATGTCATAAATTTTCTTGTAAATTTAGCCCTGCCCATTTTGGAGGACCTTGTAAAAAATCCATTGTGCTAAAAAATAGCCTCTAGTTCTCTCCCTGAACGTAATCGTTATTAATATGTTTAGTTCTAATCTTGTGGTTGCAAGTATTAATCAAATTTTCACCATTATCAAAATTATGGAGGCTATCTTTTGAATGCATTACAATTAAAACAAATGCTAGAGAGGGACTGCACAGAGTTCACTAGAAGATTGGTCAGAATAGTAAAAGTAGAGGTCAATTGTGCAAAGGGTTGAACAAAGTTTTAGGAGGCCTTTATAGAGAATCAAAATTGAGGTAGATATATAATTGAATTTGTTTTGTCGTCGTCCTCATGGAGATATATAAAATAACTTCTAGATGTCAAGTTTAATGATAGATTTTTCTTTATTTGAAATGTAGAGTTTTGATCCATTAGATAGATGAGGAGATCATATCCATAAAAGGGTGTACAAGTAAATTTGTTTTGTTCTATATCACCCTTTCC
Source organism: Cibotium barometz (assembly GCF_041138505.1). NCBI lineage: Eukaryota > Viridiplantae > Streptophyta > Polypodiopsida > Cyatheales > Cibotiaceae > Cibotium > Cibotium barometz. The sequence goes on along the minus strand of NC_141102.1, from coordinate 9,852,902 downwards.
TATTGAGGTAAAACTGTTCAAAGTTTGGGACACAAATGATTTGTGGGTAGGGATGTGAAAAAAAATGGATAAAGAATGGACTATGCTTGGGAAGATAACATGGTTAATTGTTATGTGTGCATAAGGGTTCTTGCAAAGGTGAAATGTGCTTGTGAGTTGTGCAAAATGACTTAAGTAGTTGCCATTTCTTACATATTTATTATGTCTTATTATTGTAAATAATATAACTTTTATGTTCAATAATACAAGGGTTGTGTCCTATGTAAGGCCCAAGGGGTAGCAAAGAGCCACTCTCACATTACTCAACATAGTCTAGTGTTGGAGGATCGGGTATTTAGTCTTAGAGAATGAAATGCTTCAAAGCTCTCAAAATTCTTAGTGTAAAGGGAAACCTTCATAGATTTAGTTGAAATAATCTATAAAACATAAGTGCAAGCTATTGTGGTATGTATAAATGAGAAAATGTTTACTTTGATGTATTGCCTTCATCTTTCTTTCTTTTTTCTTTTTGATGCATCTTTACATTGATGAAACACATGTAGCATAGACTATGAATTTTAAATGACATGAGGTTCACCCTTAGCTATAAGTGCTAATTATCAATAATGTCCTTAATGAATTATTTGATGAAGAATATGGATCCCGCTTACTAGTGTTCCTTTTTCAGCTTAGTGGAGAATGAACAAGGGAACAAAATATTCTATGAAATTTGATAGAGATGAAAGACATTTCACTAAAATAACTCTCCATATTATTATATGTACATAGATGTAACGCCAGTGGTGATCTGTTGAAGGTAAGGAAGTTGCAAGAAAGTCAAGAAGTCATACAATGTCATAAGATAAAGAAGAAAATGCAGGTCCCTTTTGTAAATGTAGAACCAAATCTATAGAAACCATCTATAGAGATTTAAGGTCCAAAATAGTCGAAATAGTTCTATCATGTTTGTTATGGAGATAAGTAGCTGAACTACCAAAATCTTAGCTTTGGTACTACATAGATGCATTTTTCTCGACCCAAAGAGGTAGATGAAGTGCTTGAATGCCATCCAAAGGTAGTGACCAAGCATGGCCATTTAATGATAATTTTTTTGTTTGTTTTCTCTATGGGACGAGAATGGTTGAGAAGTGATCCATCCAGTAGACAAGGATGTTATCATGTTAACTTAAGAAAATCATAAAACTCTAGAATGGTAGAGGTGCACACATTGACAAATTTGTTAAGAGAAAGGGGGAAATAGTGTTTGTAGGTCTGTACTACCATGAAGGGCATGTGATAGCTTTTTGTATTGCACTTTCCTATTGAGGAAAAGCCCATTTCAACCTTCAAATTTGGGACATGCAATGTTTTGAAAATAGGTGCCTCACCTTGAAAAAATGCCAAATGAAAATAGCTGGTTGAGATTGTAGTGTAAAATTTTGAAAGTTTGGGACATGCAGGTGTTTTGAAAATAGGTGCCTCACCTTGAAAAAATCCAGATGAAAATAGCTGGTTGAGATTGTAGTGTAAAATTTTGAAAGTATGGCTATTTTTTTCCACTTTCTTGGCTTCATCAAAAGCAAAAGTGTGAAAACATGTTTTTGGGACGCACACGGGAGACATGAATGATGGAAGGATGTGTGGTGGAGAAATTGTAGGGGTGTAAGGCAAGCACGGTGGATTGAAATCTAGCTTGTAGAGGATGACATGGTGGAATGTGGGAGTGTGCATATATATGGGTACTTGTAAAGGTGAAAGGCTCTCATGACTCGTGAGTTGTGCAATAAGACCTTAGGCCCAGGCTCAAGCACAACGAGTCTACAATATTTAATATTTCGTTATTTGGGTGTATATAGTATTTTGTGGGTTTTAATATTAAAAGAGGAGGCCAGGGATTACCCACAGCCATGAGAAGGAAATCCAAGGTGATGTGGCTGATGAGACGTGGGGGGGTGGGGTCACGCGTGTCTCAGGGCGGGTTCAGATAAGGCGGCAGCCAAGCTGCCGCCAGCCTGCGCTGCAATCGCAGAGTGCCCCATGGCACCTTTCATTCACAGTCGGCGGTGGAAATCCACCCCCCCCTTGCCACGTGATGGAAGAAGGGCGTTGATGTTGTGCCGACCCCCCCCCCCTCGCCCAAAACGTATTCCACCCTCCACGTGCAGGAGGAGCCCACCTGAAATTCCCAACGTCCATTTTTCCCAACGTTCATTTTCCAACGTTCATTTTCCAACGTACAAACCCCCCCCAACACCCTTCAATTTCCTATAAATTAAAGGGTTTAGGGTGAGATTTTGTACCCTCTAGAATTTCTAGAGAACATTATAAGCTTCACAAGTTCCATTCTCCAAGGTGCTTTTACATGCACTTCAATCATGCTTTCTTTTTAGATCCACCCATTTACCTTTCTTTTAATGTTTTTGTGGTACACTTGCCATGCCTTTGACATTGTGTGCTTTTGTTTTTCTTTTAGGGGTGTGCGAAAAGGGCGGGAGGCAACGTGAAGCGAGCGCATAAGGTGACCCCTCACAAACCGCATTTCCATTATCATGACTTATCTATGTGTTTTTAATTTATGTGGTGCTAATATTCTCTTCGTGTTTGATGTAGGTACTATGGATTCCAACACGAGCCATGAATTTGATTCATCGCAACAACGAGGCGACGATGATCCTATTTTCTCCCAAACTTCTCTCCCGCACTCTAATTTCTATTCATTTCCCCATCCTCCTTTTCATGTGCCACCTCATGGCTTCCAAGCCATGCTCAATTCTCCTTCCTTTTCTCCAAACTCTCCCTTCATGTTTCGCCCCCCCCATTCACCTATGGTAGCGCAACCTCCTAATCGATCATCCCCCCTAGGTATCCCAAACATGGGTTCCATTCCCAATTCCCCAGGAAGCCAACCATCACCCAACTCGCTCAATAACCCCCCTTTATCTTCTCAACCAAAGCGAGTTCGTGGCATGAGGAAGGAGCCTAGCGATGAGGAGATTGTGTCAGAGACCCAACCTGCGCCAAAGAAACCCAGGAACTCCAAAAAGAAGGTGGTGGTGGACTTGGGGGAAGATGATGACAACGACAATAAGAAAAGCAAGCGGCAAGACTTTTGGGTTGACCAACTCATTCATGTCAGGGGGGGCATGAGTGAGGAGTTCAACAATCCTGGGAAACAAGGGGTCAACTTGTGGGCAAAGGTGGCCACAAAGCTAGCCGGCATTTACCCTGATTTCAATAAGGATAGTGAAAGTTGTCGCAAGAAGTGGCAAGCGGTGCTAGCAAAATATAGAGTGGACAAAGCTCACAACTCGGTATCTGGCAATGACAGGAGGCACACATGTAAATGGTTCGATGTAGTGGATGAGTATTACCACGATAGAGCCACGGTCACTCCTCTTAGCCACGCTTCTTCATCAACAATGGATGATGCTACTTTCCCCGGCGGTGACAAGGATGAAGTAACTATAGCACTAGATGACGAGAAGCCACAAGCACCCATCTCCTCAAGTCGTCGAGTGACTCCCAAGTATGAGGAATCTTTGGCCACAATGGCCGATACTGGGAAACATCTATTGGACCATCTCAAGGAGACCTCTAGCCAAAATGTTGCCTTGGAGAGGGAGCGACTGAAGATATTGGCAGGATTGCATGCCACAATGAATGAATTCCTTAAGGAAGGAAGGGGGGGCAACAAGTAGCCTTGGCGGAGGAAATTCTTGTTATTATTCTTGTATGAGTTTATAAAGTTTGGGATCTCGACGTTGCTTTGTTCCTATGCGTTGTATGGATTTATGAATGTTTCTAAGCTCCTAAGAAGCCATATAAGCTGAGAATTTAATATGTATCAACTTGTTTTGGATTTGCAGGTGACAATGGGCATGTCCAAAGACATTGCACTCTATTGTGCGTGGTTGTGTTCTATAGCGATCTATGAATTGCTTAAAGAACCAAGCATGCACAATGATGAGTGCATAGTGCAGACTTGGTTGCATGTTACCGAATGCATGGCACGATCTGTGAGGTTGAGGAAGATTGCGAACCGTAGGAGGCGTCATGAACACAGACAAGCGTGGGCATATCCACGGCCTCAAGGCTTTGTAAAATGCTATCTCCTAAGTGCTTATAGTGCTACCATGTTCAAGCGGCGTCTTAGGGTTAGCAAAGAAACCTTTCATTACCTTTGTGGGAGTCTAGCACCATTCATGCAAAAGAAAACCACAAACTTCCGTGTGCCTGTGTCTATTCAAGATAGGGTAGCCATTGCTCTAAGCAGACTTGCTACAGGAGATGGACTACTGGGCCTTGGTGACACCTATGGTTGCGCTAGCACATGTTGTGAAATAATCCTTGCATTTTCCAAGGCAATTGTGAAATCGGGTCTCCGGAATATGTACATAAGATGGCCTTCAAGATCTCGGCTTGCAACTTTAGCACGAGAGTTTGAGGCACTTAGGGGAATTCCCTACGTCGTTGGTGCGATAGATGGTTCTCACATCCCCATCATTGCACCCCGAGACAACCATGTTGACTACTTCAATCGGAAAGGGTTCCACTCTATTTTGCTACAACTAACAGTAGCCGCCAATTGCTCAGTATGGAATTATGATGTCAGTTGGGCCGGATCAGCGCATGACTCCTTGAACTTCTCCAGAAGTGATATAGGGCAAGCATGTGCAAGGGGCGAGCTGGGTAACTATTGTTTGGTTGGCGACTGTGCTTACCCCGCACGGCCATACATGTTAGTGCCTTTCAAAGGATGCAAGGAAGGGTTGACACGTCTAAAGTACCATTGGAATTTCATTCAATCGAGCACAAGGATGCCAGTTGAGAGAGCGTTTGGTATGCTCAAGGCAAGGTTTCGCATCTTGCTAAAAAGATGTGACATGAATCTACGTCATGTCCCAGATCTTGTTGCGGCTTGTCTTGTGCTACACAACATTTGTATCCAACATGGAGAGTCTTTTGATATGGAGTGGGTACGTGAGGCGGAAGCAGAATTGTCAGCATGCTCTGGACGTGTAGAAGAGGATCGAAGAGCAATAGCTACCTCCATGAGGGAGCTTCAAGCAATACGTGAAGTTGACATAGAGGATGCAATGGAGCGCGCTCAAGGAGGCAATGAAGGGGATGCGAGTGACCTTGGAGTTGGCTCGGAGCGGCGAGATAGTCTTGCCCGAACAATGTATAGAGAGCAAGCAAGGATGAATGTCCTACAAGTTTTTGGAAGGGCGGCTTTAGAGGAGCTGGACTCACCTACCAACTCCGATTAAGCCTTTGTAATACAAGTCTTTTGTCTGGCTTATTGTGGTTTGTAGTGTGGCTTCTTTATTTTTGTAGTTACACTATGCTTTGTGGACATAATATAGCTTTGTTCTATGGTTTTTGGTATGGTGTTTACTCTTTCTTCCGCCGCCCCCCAGTGTTCACAGTGGGCGGCGGAAGAAGTCAGGCTCCCTTTTACTTCCCCCTCCCTATGTGAACACTTGGACGGCGGAAGTGTGCATTTTGTAAGAGTTCCACCTGGAAAAGTGTGTTTGAGAGTATGTTTTCCGCCGCTCCAATGTGAACCCGCCCTCAAAGGGGGCAGAAAAGAGAGAGAATCTCTGAAATGTGATCGGGAATCCGCATGCTTGGTTGGCCATGCATGCATCTCGATCGTTGGATTTCCTCGTCGATTGATCCTAATTATTGTTGTTTGCCCAAGGTTAAAAAGCCCTGGAGTTACCACGTGCTGGCAAAGTGCCCAGGCAGCACAGCACGGACTGGAGCTCTGCAGGCGAGATGAAGCCGTTCCGGTCCTTGTCGAACACGTGGAAGGCGGCCCGGAGGTCCCGGTCCACGCCCGCGTGCAGATCATACTTGCTGCCTTCTCCGTCGAACTGCTCCACGCAGCCGCAAGCAGCCTCGTACAGCAGTACGAACTCCTCGTCGTCCACGTGGCCCTCGGATTGATGGTAGAATCTGCCAGCAGGGACTCGATGGATTCCTGGGTCTTCGAGATACCCAGCCGCTCGAAGATTCTCCCCAGCTCCTGGATGCTCACTCTCCCGTCGCCGAACGTGTTGAACACTCTCTGCAGGGCTTGCCTCTCAGCTACCTCGACTCTATAGGAAGCTTCTTGGATGCTGCCCTTCACCGCACCCTCGCTATGCGCAGAGCCATGGCCGGTGCTAGAGCTGGGTGAATCCTGCCGTTTGCATCGGAGCGAGGGGGGCCAAGGCTAGATATCGCCACGTCGGCCTTCTCTCGATAGCCAGCCGCTTCGCGTACGCACTCCGCTGGGGGTTTTTTATATTAAGTTAGTTAATTAATAACTAATTAATTATGTTTTTTTTTCTATTTGGATTTAATCTCTTTTTTTAAAATAAAAAAGTGATTTATCCCTTTTCAATTAAAAAAGGAGGAAAGTTTTAATTAAATAATAATAAATCAATAAATAAGAAAAAAGAAAAAGACAAAGGGTTTTTTAAAATTTTTAAAAAAGGAAAAAAGAGTGGGAAAAAGAAAACATTTTTTGTTGTTTTGTTTTGTTTTGTTGTTTTTATCTTTATAAATAAATATATTCATAAATATAAAGGGAGAAAAAGAGAATGAGAAGAGGGGCCTGTTTTCTTTTCTTTTCGTTTCTTTGCTTTTTTTATTTTTTATTTTTTAAAATAAATAAAAGGAGAAAAACAAAATACTATGGGATCTTTTAAAATATTATATATATATATATATATATATATAGAATTAATGAAGATTAAAAAATAAACAAAGAGAAAAAATAAAAAGAAGATGGAGAAAAATGTTTTTGTAAAATCTTTTAAGGTTGGGGGGGGGATTTTAAGGGAAAGAGAGAGGCGAAATTTTAAAGGGGATATTTTTTTTGTAAAATTCTTTAAGGTGGGGGGGATTTAAAGAGAAAGAGAGAGAGGCCAAAATTTAACAAGGGGGGAGGGCAATAAATTTTTTGGGGGGGGGATTAAAAATAAAAGGAGGTGTGAGGGGTGGATAGCAACGCCAATTTATTATAAAATGTACACCATACTTCCAAAATTTTAAAATACACATAAAAAAATTACACTATGGAGTCTTTGGTAGTTCTCTTTCCATATTAGAGATTCTTATGCTTTCTTCTATAGCTAAAAACTGTTCTTCTATGGTGAGAGTTTTTTCTTGTTCTTCAATCTCTTTAAAGCACATTTCTAAAGCCCTGGGTGCATCAATGAAAATTTTCCTTGCTTCAATATCAAGTTCTCAAAATTCATCAACCTCATTGGGAACAATAAAGTCTGGAATCCATCTCCTATTAATCCAAGGCAATAGTCTTCTCTTAAATTCAAGAGCTTTTTTCCTTGAGTGGAAAGGATGGTAGGCATTGGAGAGTGATCTCCTTCTCTAAAACCTCTATAGAAACATCTTTTTCCTCTAGCACAATTAAGCTAGCCTTGAAATCAGTAGCATCAAAATCCTTGCTCAATGTTTCTTCTTGTGCCTTATCCAAGACCATTTCTATGTTATTTATCTCTTCTTAATTTTGAATACCCCCTAAAAAGTGTCAGAACTACTCTTTCCAGCATCCTCAATGCCTGCATGTGCATGCAAATAAAAAAGCAAGGCTACATGATGTTGAAGAAGCCGGTACTTTCTATTATGTAACCTGCACTGGTCCATAGTGATTTCTCGGAGGGTGTACTACTAAGAAACTCTATGTATTACGTGCATTCAAAGGATATTTCAAAAACCAAACCTGTAATTTTTTCATTAAAAAAATAACCCCTTTTTCTTTATAGACTTATGGGTTTTTTTCCAAAATCGATTCAAAAACCCCTTTTGTAAATGTATTTCTGTAGATTTATTTTAAAATTTTGAGTTAAAAAACCCATTCATTTCAACTCAAGTCCTATACTTACATATTTTTAGGTGAACCGCCCGAGAGTGATTTTCACATGCTTGGGAAGTGCATCTCTTCCTATGCAACCTGGCCTTTTCTAAAGCACTCTTGGCCAAACTATTAAGATCATGAAACCTTATACCTTCAAAATCTAAAGCACCATCATCTGTCAAGCAAAGAAAGATTCCATTTCTTCTTCATAGTACTCTTTGAAATAATTAATGAGTGAACACAAGTCAAAACCCAGATTGAAGCATTCCCTATAGGACACAAACATATCCTATGTACGTGCTACTTGCAGAAAGTGAAAGAGCTTCTTTGTAGGTGTTTCATCTACCATATGTATACCTTCATCACTTGAAACCATTTGAGCAGACTAGGAAGATACCTAGATGCTATTAGAAATCACCAGGAATATCTTTGTAAGGTATGGAGGAAGGACAATTCAATAAGATGTTTCCAATGATATCCGCTGCCTTATTTCGTGCTTTCTTTCCACCACTGAACTGGCAAAACAATAACTTATCTAAAGACACCTGAACATTGAGGATTAGATGTGAATCATGCACTGAAAGGAAAATGTGAAACATGTGACTTAGATATCCTCCCACACTCAAATTTTCCTCATCTTTCTACCACAATTGGTGAGTGATCTGAGTGGAAAACAAGTGCAGAATTAGTGAGCTGGTGTCAGGAAGTGTAGAATCAGAGGATGGGGGTGGGTAGCAAGATAAAAGATCTAGCTGGGGTTGTTTAGCAAAATGAGTGCAGAATCTATGTGGGTAGCAAAATAAAAGATCTGGTTGGGGTGGGCATCATAAAAATGTGTGTAAAATTTGTGTGGGGGTTGGAGTTGGGGCTTGGAAGTGGGTATAATGAAATTTTTTAAAAATTACCCGAATCATTTATATAGATCTGTATGCATGCCACATGGCAATACATCCTCATGTGCGAGCCATGTGCATCCACGGTCAGATCACTTCAGTTAATTAAGGCTTTTGACTATGTTAGAAAAAAGTTATCCTGGTGGAATCGCTCGTGCTTTCCGAGCATTTTGAGCACTTTTATGTTGACACAGTCTGAGAATATTTAGGAACTTTTAAATAAACCAACGTTCTTGGCTCAAAAGATCGAGGTGAGCGTCCACTATCAGCATAAAACCGTGCTCTATCTTGTGCACTTTTGATAGAATCTTGAGTTTCGGTTAGCATTTCCTACATATCACGCAAGAAATCCCTCGATGCATCAATGCCAATGAGATTACACCCATAAAAACATGTAGGCTATAGATAAAAGAAGTTTATCTAAAGAATGCCTACACAACTTCAAGTGAAGTCAAAAAATGAGATTGTCTTTGAATGTTGGGGTGGTCAACATGCCAAGTGATGTAAGCAAGGCAATAATCATGAGCCCAAATTATCAAATAAGATAATATATGTGAGGGATCGGTAACATCCCATACCACCATGGTACCACCCATACATACCTTATCAATTTAGAACTCCCTAATATGCCGTCTAGGAAATATGAACAAAATCCTGCATAAAAGGAATGTGATGGCCTTATCCTAGACTTTCACATACTACAACTTGTCTCTATATACCTAAGACCACATCAAGGAATAACTCTTTTTGAGTACATCATTAGAAAACAATTTGATTTATTGGCACCTTTCTAATGATAACTACCCACCAATAAACACAATAAAGTTGGGGTAGAAAAATAACAATTCACCTAGATACATAAGCAACTAGGTTATCTAAGTTGGAATATGTACAAGATTACAAGGAACATAGTCTGAAATTATGTGTAAAGCCAAAGGCAAACACTACCTTCAAAGCACATGATATTATCCAAAAGATCAAAAGATCAAAAGATCTTTATAAAACCATGGATAGAAGCATAGAAACACCTCGAATCCTTGAAAACCATAGTTGATCATAAAAATCAATGCATGCCATCTAATGGTCATTAATCATGCCAAAAGAATCATTAAAATTGGTGGCCAACTCATCAATCCGGAGTATATGAACGTGATGTTGTTCAAGTAGAACTCTTAAGCAAGTAAGTGAAACACATGTGTGTAGCACTCCATGAAAAACCCCTAGACGCAAGTGATGTAGGTAGAAGCTGATGTGTCCATATAAAACTTGGAAACCATCCAATAAAATCCACCAAAACAAATAGATCAACTAACTCATGACAGAATTTGTCTTAAAGGCTTAGGAAATTAAGCATAGACCCACACTTAAACAAGTGCAAAATAAACTATCATGGACAAGTGTCAAAGGTGAGACACACTTGGAATGCAAATTCCAGCGCCATCATAGAAGAAAGCAAGGAATAGGTCCAATAAGAAAGAATTCCATACAAGATAAACTCAAAAAAAAATCATGGAAAAATTTACTCATGACCAATGGAATCAACAAACAAAGGTTCAACCATAATACCATCGCATTCCAAAACTGTGAATGTGTGTGCCAAAATAAAATTTGTGTATAAAGACACATATATATGGCACAAAAAGTCTTAATCTTTCGAGATTCTACTCTTTACACTTATTAGGTTTTCTTGCCCTCATCCTGGCCATCGTGCCTTTTTAGAGAGAGGGGGGAAAGCATAAGCTCCACATGACATGCAAGCACGATGCCAGTCAACACGCATGCGGGCTTTTTGCAAAAAAACGCTAAAAAAGCCTAATTTACCATTTCTATGGTCCAAAAATGTCTTAAAATTTAAGGAAAAAATTACTCAAATTTCATGAGATGTAAGGGAAAACTTTCTTCCAAAATTATCCACAATATCATGTGCGGAACTTTGATAACAAATCCGTAAAATGCTTATTTTACCCATGAAAAAGACAGAAAAATAACATTTACACTCACAAAATTTCCCCGCAACGTCGATACGTCCATTGAAATTGAGAAGCATGCATTCTAACTGCCATATTGACGTTCCACATGCATAGGTTACCAAAACCAATCAAAAATAACATTTTTTGCTTAGTAAATGTTGAAATTTACTTTTAAAAAATGCTAAATTTTTGGTATAATGAGAGAAAAAACATCAAAAATTTACTAGAGACTTCTCTAATACCACTGTTAAAAGCCTAAAGATCTCTCTATTTAATCACTATGCATGAACATGCATAAACCAGCCATATACTCATCCACCCAACCACCCTCGAGCCCAAGGGTACACACATGAATACAATGAAGTATCACATACCTAACCTTGATGTCCCATACCACCATGAGGTATGTCTTCAATCCAACAGCACATAGCTCTAGTATGAAATGGTAGGAGAGTACATACCATGCTCTACACAAGAGAACATCCCTTGAGAGTGCCCCATGCCCCTATTATATAGGAGAGCTCTCAAGTGACTCTTGACTCTCCATTTCGAAAGTAACGCTTGACCTTCCATTTCCAGAGTGACTCTTGGCCTTCCATTTCCATGTGTGACCCTTGGTTGCCTGACGCTAACCTCAACCCAAGGTTAGGCCTAACCCTAGTCCCACTAGAGCATGTTCCCATGCTCCCATGCTACATGTCCAGGGTGGGTTAGCCTCATAGTATATGCACATGATTTGCACACAACATTCCAGCTCTTCAATCTGGACTGTGAGTGCAACCTCATCATTCTCTTTTTCCTCCAACTTCTTTGTGGCTATCCATTCATGATATTTTAATTCATTATTGAGGATGAGATCCATTGTTGATCCTTTCCATAAAACGATTTCTTTCCCCTTCCCTTATGATTGTGTGGCTAGCTTTTTCCCATCTCCCTTGAAGACAGTGAATCTCTTTTTCCAGATCTCAATCTCTTGTCGCACAGGTGCTCGTTTTCCTTTTATAGCTCTTCTTCTCTTTTAGTCCTCCTCTATTGCACTAGCTTCTTTGCTCACTTTGGTTGGTTGTTGTTTATGCTTCCAAGGCCTTTTCTAGCTTTGGGCTTGCTGTCAGGGCCAGATTCGGATTTCTAGACCCCCTATTTAGATCTCCACCTCTTGACTAGTGGGGAGACAATTGTTTGCAAGAGGGTGTAGGGGCTTGCATTATCACGGTTAACTTTTCCGGATATGCTCTTGCATGACCTTTCCACTGTTCCATTTTCTCCACATCCAGCTCGTACACTTGAAGGAATTCTTATGCATCCAAAAATTCCAGTCTGGCTTTCGTCTTCACTAGCTCAACTTTATCTTTTTCAACCCTGTCTTGGATGTCTTTTATGATTTTGAGGTGCTCTCTTCACAAATCACAGTGGCTTATCCTTCTATTCTAGCTTGGTTTTCTATGGCCCTATCCAAATCTTCCTACATTTTCACCATTTGATTTTCTTTCTTGGCCCCATCATCTCCTTCATTTTATCCATTTCCATCTTCATCTCTTTATTGGGCTGCATGAGTTCCTGGATTTCTTTATGTATTTCATCCAAAGGGCCCGCTTCCATTCTTCTCTTGTGTAGCAGGGGTTCCTATTGGATCTTCACCATTTGAAGGGCATCGTCCTTCTCCTTGATGTGACTGATTATAGCTTTGTCATCTCATTTAGTGCATCATTCATACATCGTTGAAGGTAATGAAGGGCTCCCTACACCCACTCTACCTCAACGGTATCTGGAAAGCTTCTCTATGCCTTCAAATTTTGGGCAGACATGGGTGCAGAGTGACCTAGCTACAGAACCACATATCCAAGTGCAAGATACCGATGGAGGTGGCATCTTGCTGTTGCTGTTCCAACCTTTGGGATAATATTGACTTCCCTATATCTAGCAAGTCCTCCTTAGATGTTGTTGGCTACTTGCCACTTCTATTGCCCCACTGTCCCCCTCCTTGGAAATCTTCCCCTTTTTGTTGCTTGACATTTTCTCTCCAAATTCAAATATTCTCTTCTTCCCTAGTCTCGAACATGCCTTGTCTTGAGATTCTTTTTACTTTGTTCGGAAGCTACCTAACCCTGAGGCTTTCTTGGTGCATTCTCCTTGGGGCCTTCCTCCTTATCTTTTTCTACTCCCGCTTGTGTCTTCCCATTAAACAAAGTCATCAGATATGGGTCAATATTTATTTTTGTATTGGTATGGGTGAGCTTCCCTATCTGTTCCTTCAAATACCATCTTGAAGGTCTTTCTGGGCATGTAATACGGTTTATGGGTGAGATGGATCATCTCCACCACCAAATGCATTTTCTTCTGCTGCATGTCTTCACCTTTTGTGCAAGTTATTTTAAATTCCTTAGTCCTTCCCTCCAAACAAGCGGAATTCCTTGATCAATTCATCGTTCTTTGTCGGCTTGATCTCCACCTCTCCCTCCATGATGTTGTTAGTTGGCTCCTTGTTTTCTATGCACACTGAAATCATATTTACATAGGTAGTTCCTAATTTCAAGTTTTGTTATTTTCCATTTTCATTTTCTCAAAAATCTTCTCCCACTTCCAATTCCTGATCCTGATTGGACTTAGATTCTACTTATTGGACATTCTCTAGGCCTAGACACGCTTTTTCTGCTAGAGTTGTTTCCTGTTTTGGCATCTATCCATGATAAGGCTTCAACCTATATCTGTTCACCAATTTCTTTAGCATTTCACCATCTAGACTTGCTAGCTCAAAGGTTCTTGTCCCCATTTTCCTGATAATTCTGAATGGGTATATCCATCTCATCTTCGGCTTTCTTGGGTGAGTTCCATTTTCTTGATGAGAATAGTAGGATTGCATCTCCTTTTTCAAAGATCTTGAACATTGTGTTTTTTTCCACCTAGATATTTCTCCTCTTCTATACCATCTCGATCATCCATGCACTATGCAGTCTCCTTTCAAGTAGTCAAATGAGTTGCTCAATTGTGTGCACTTCTCACTCTTTCGAAGAGAGTCTTGTTGCCATGACTATCCTGAGGCTTTATGTGAGGTACTCCATGGGCACTAGTGCTTCCAGTCCATACATCATGTTTAAAGGCATAAGTCTTGTTGCATTCTTGTAAGCTGTTCTAAATGCCCATAATTCTTGAGTGTAGCTTTGTGTCCCAGCTGGTCCTATTTTTATTTACCATCTTGACCAGAATTCCTTTCAAGATTTTGTTGGTGGATTCTACCTGCCATGTAGGTAGTAGACTGTTGATTTCTTATGTATGATCATATGTTGCTCTTTGCTACTGATGATTCCTTATAGTCTTTCATAGCCTTGGCTTCTACCCATTTCAACAGTAATTTTGTAGCCACTAGGATGTATCTTTCCCTATTCTCTAAGTTGCTAGCTTGAATGGGACTTGAAAGTCCAGACCCCATTTTTGGAACAGCTCTAGTGGTAATATTGGGGTGTAAGGAATTCTATTTGCATCATTTGGTTGGCATAGCCTCTAGCACATGTTGCACTCCTTTGTAAACTTGTGTGCATCTTTCAATGTCGTCAGCCACCATAATCCTTCGTGGTGGTGGAATACATTTTTTCCCATGAATTCTCCAGAAAAGTACCCTCCACTTATCCCTTGATGTGCTTCTGCCAGCACTTATAGTTGTTCTTCATGCTCGGGGACGCATCTTCTTAGATCTGGTCAATCCTCATCTTGTAAAGTTGACATGCCATCACCATAAACAACTTGCTCTGGAGAGTCGGCATTGTAAATCTCGTCATTTGATGTGAGGGAAACACCCTAAAGACGCTCTCAAGTATTGAGCTTCAAAGTACAGACAAGAGGATCTTGTTCAGTTGGCCAAACCATAGAGAAAATCCTTGTAACTATGTTTTGGGTGCCCCGGGTCACTTACTCTCCCAGTGGTCTAGTGGGAAAGGGCCCAATTTCTCTTGTTTGTAACTCATTCTCCCATTTGTGCAATATAAATGGATTTTTCTCTCTCTCCCTCTCTTGCAACTCTAATCTAGCATGTGTGGTGTGCTTAGAATTAGGATTTAGGAGTGATTAGTGCTAATCACTTGTTTCCTCTTACTTCCTCTCTCTCTCTCTCTCTCTCTCTCTCTCTCTCTCTCTCTCTCTCTCTCTCTCGTGATTAGGCTAACCAACATGATCCTCCTCCATGGAGATCTCACACGATATTCACGAGAGAGTGTAAGAAACTAGGGTTGACCACTCCAGGCCAACCCTACTCTGATACAAATGCAAGAAACTAGGGTTGGCCACTCAAGGGGCATGGAGTGACAACATGGGTGTGCATCACCATCCTAACATCTCATAAGGGAGAATTCCACCATGAAAGCTTGGGCTCGAGAGCTTCAAGAAAAGTAATAGTCAAATGATCAATAAAGTGTACAATGTCCACGAGCCCTATGTATCATATAGCCCAAGGCCTCTAAAGGCACACATGTAAATGACCCTAAGTCCAAGTTCCTAGGGCACATCCCCCATGTGCATGTGACACTAAATCTACTTCGTTTATAGATTTAATTCAAGGCAAGTGTTTATAACACTAATGCCACTCCAATTAGTCTAATTGCAAGCAATTAGGCTCATTTTTTAGTTTTTTGCTTTCTTTAAGTCCACTAATCTACCAGTATAGTGAAAAATAAGAGATAGTTTATGTTTTTTGTTTGTTTTTGTTTGATTAGTGTTCTATCTAGTAATTATAACCTACCTTTACAAAGAAATTAAGCAAAAACAAAACAAGATTAAGCAAAAAATCAATAAAAAGAGTCTAGGTTTAAGCAAAAATCCTCTTGATTAGGCTCTCTAATCACCCAAATCTCATGTTTTTTCACTCAAATAAGTGATAATCCTACTCTAAACACAAAGCTACACATGAATCTCAACAAAAACATCAAAAACAACCAAACAAAACATTAAAATACAACAAAAAATTTAAAAATCGCATGCCAAAGAGCCGGGCTATGGAGGCTCCATCGAATTTGAATCAAAGATGGCGTAGACAAGTAGTGGATTGGCACTCCCCAATAGCGGCGCCAAAGATGTTAAGGAAACCCTACCCTAATGTGTCTTGGGAGGTTGCCAATCTTTTGAGCTTGAGCAAGGCTCAAGAGCTCCATACTGTCGTCCTCCTACACTCATTGGTCACATTGAGGCGGTTGCTCTAATCCTACTACGGGGGATGCATGCCGTCCTCCTACACTCATTGGTCACATTGAGGCGGTTGCTCTAATCCTACAGGGGATGCAAGCTCTCTGAAAAAACTAGGGTTGGCCACTCAAATAATGGAGTGACAACATGGGTTTGGGTCACCATCTTAGGGCAGTATCCAAGAAGGCCATGGAAGCTTGGGCATAAGCACCAAGAAGACATAAATGTCTATAGAGTGAATATGATCAAAAGGGTATACAATGCCCATAAGTCCTATGTATCATATAGCCCAAGGCCCCCAAAAGCACACATGGTAAATGACCCTAAGCCCAAGTGCTTAGGTCCCATCTTCCATGTGTATGTGACAAAATCTACTTCATTATAAACCATCCCCTCCTACAATGATTTCGTCCTCAAAATCGAAGGGTGGTCGTGCACAAACATATACAAGAGGCTATATACAAAAGCCAAAAATACACTCATGGCCTTGGTGTATCTGCAATCAAAAACATGTCCACGATGCCTGCGTACAGATTGAATGGAAAGGATAGGAGGGTGTTGTTGACAGTGAGGCTAATGATAATAATGCCTGGATCAAATGGAAATCCAAGACATGCCTGACCCATGACCATATCAATCTTGCATCCTCCTGGATCACATGGATGATGTAATGCACCACATCCATTAATGAGATGCATCCAATGTCCCCCTGGGTCAAAATAGGACCTTGTGGGTATATGATAGTCCGTATAGAACCACCCACTTGGATCATACGTGAATACATCATATCCAAAAGTAAATGCCTGATAGACTCAGAACAAGTATCGTTGTGGGAAGAATGTCTCTCAAGTACCCAAAGTTCAAGGCAAAAATAATGGAGGATCCAGATGCTCACATCTTTGCCTCTTCAAGACCACATTCTTGGCCACTTGAGCTCCGTTGTGCCGCAGAGTACTTTGTGATAACTCTGGGTGGCAAGGCCACTAGTAGCTGGTATACACAATACCATCTCTAGAGCACTTCTTTGAGACATTTGAAGAATTGAATAAAGCTTTCTTGAAAAGATTCAAGAGAGGCAAAATCATCATAGAAGTACTAGAGAATATGCAGAGGCGAATTCAAATTAAGAGGCCAACAGAGGATTAGCAGTAGAAATTTGAGTGTTGCTAATGCGTCTAGATCAGCCCAACAAACCTGATCTAGCCACACTGAGTTAATGGTTAATGAGAGGACTGAGGAAAAACTTTCCAGAGACAGCAGTGGACCTCATATGATCTAGCCACACTGAGTTAATGGTTCATGAGAGGACTGAGGAAAAAGCTCCAGAGACAGCAGTGGGCCTCATATGATCTGGAGACCCTCACCTTTAAACAAGTGGTGGAAGAAGAAACCATAGCCAAGGGGATCTTAAAGAAAACAAGCAAAGACCCCAAAAAGAAAAAGAAGGATACAAGAAAGAAGAAGGAGGAAGAAACGTCTGAGTCAGATACTAGAAAAGACACCTCACAATCAAAATCCAATGAGAGGAGTCGGATGCCAAAGAGAGAAAGCCTCGGAAAAAGAAAGGCAAGAAGAAGGTAGTGGATGTTCAAGAAGAACTGAAGGCTTCCCTAGCCAAGGTTGCCGCGCCAGAGGACACGTAGGATCCGAACTAAGACCAGATGTCTGGTGCACAAAGTGTAACAAGCAGGGTCATATAAAGGAAGAGTGCCAATTGAAAAGTACCCAGAAACCATGCGCTATCAATGATAAAAGTAACCACTTCAATGACACGTGTTTTTACAAAACTCGAAACAGGAATCTGAGAATAGTGGAAAGGCAACAACCACGAACAAACAACAAGTTCTAGCTATCAACGAAGTTGCCATAGGGCCTCAAAATAACATACCATATGAAAGAGGGGGTGGAAGATTTGGGCAGAGGGGAGTTGGGCTGATGTGCTTCTATTGCAATGCCCCAGGGCATAGACAAAATGACTACCCCATATTGCAATTCCATCAACAAGAACTACACAAGAGGCAAGGCCATAAAGGGAGGCAAACCCATCAAGAACTAATGTAGTAGTGAATATGGTAAAAGTGGACCAATGGGCAAGAAAAGTCACTAGTGGTGGTGATGGCTACTGTGACAAGATTGCAACAAGGACGTGCCAAGATGGTGACATGTAAGAATTCTGAGCTAAAAGAGAAGCAAAAGCCAAAACAGTGGGCATGGCAATAGAGGGTCCATGGCAAATCACCATGTTGGTGCCAGAGTGCACAAAGGATGGTGTAGATAATGCAAGAAGGCTCACTCTTGGGAGAGCATGCCGATGTGGATCTCGACAGGACAAGCCTAGTCAAGAAGAGGGAATAAATTACAGCACATAAGAATCCGCTATGCAATGATAGAGCGACTGAACAAAGGATGCTTAAGTGCCAATTGGATCCCATTACAACACGCAGACCAGTGGAAGAGTCCCAAAAAAGGAAATGGAAAGAAATCTGGATAGGAAAACTGACAAGGGAAGGTCTAGAAAAAGAAATATAAGCAAAGGAGGGAGAAGGAAGGGTGTACAGGGGGGCCAAAGTGTGCCCACAAAGAGAAAAGCAACAACCTCGTAAAGGAATACGATCTCTGGGAGGATCTCAGCAAGATGAAGTTGAACATCACATTGGACCAAATGCTAAATCTAGTTCCCCATTATAGCCACCAAGCCATAGTCCCAAATGAAAGATTAACGTAGATGCCCATGCAAGAAACAAAAAATCAAAACCCAAAGTGCAGGAATGTGAAAACAGTCCAAGACTATGACACATCCTTTCCAAATGTGACCATAACGAGATGTCAAGGGTCATTCTAGATGGAGGATTGTTGAGATATCGAGCTCAACTAGTGCTACGATGGACTTTGATGACCCACCTGGGTGATAGCTTCTGCACTTATGTCACTAGCATGGTTGGTGATATTATGATCAATATGCCGCCAATGGATGACAGGCTGTGTGACAACCACTTTGGAGTACTAGAGTTATGGCATAGTTATAGCACCAACTCATATAGTTAGGTTCACACTATAGACCGACCATATTCTATGTTGTAGGAGAGTACTTTTCCTTTATGTATGTACTCTTATCTTTTAGTTATATGGTTGTAGAGAAGAGAAGAAGAAAATTCAGCTATCCATCTCTCTCTTGTGTCTTGCACTCTCTTATGTTGTGTGTATGTTTGCTTTGCAAGAAACTCAAGTTCTTCCTCTCCCCCACATTCTCTTTATGGCATCAGCAGAGCTCTAGTTTGTGTGAGAGCTAAGGAGGCAAGTAAGAGGCAAGAACAAGGAAGCAAGGAAGTGGTACATGGGTAAGACATTAGGAAGTGAATGGGGTCTTCTTGGGCCCTTTAATTTGCCCAAGCCTAATCAAGGTGATTAAGGAATAGCCAAATGGGGGGTTGCCATGTGGACTGAAATGTTGGGTTTGTAAGAGAGATGTAAGAGTGGTCAAAGGGTGCACTTTTTTCCCCAAAAAGGGAGGGAGGCAATTTTACAATTTTCGGACCTCCATAACTTCTACATACAAGCTCCGATTTGAGCGGAGACTATAGATCCGTGATCTACGCATCAAGAGCTTTCCATAGATATGTTATATGATATGGTTTTGTCCGCTAGATTTTAAATTCCATTTCCCCCCCAAAATTCAAATTCGAATAAAGTAGCCGTTTTGAAGCTTCTAATTAGAAAACGTTTCTTCTTAAGAGAAAAGGTTTGACTCCTTAAACTGCCAAATAAAAGGGCCCAAGAAGCCTTCCATTGAGGTCCTAATGGCATCACCATATCTTTCCCTTCTTGATTTAGGTACAACACCCCTCGGTAGCTCTGAGAGCTACACATCTCAAATTGAGAAGCTATCTTCACATGCTTGGAGGTGCTTGTGTGGTATGCAGTACTTTGCGAGTGCGTCTCGGTCTCCATTTTCTCACTTCTGCAAGGTATTTTTGGCAGTTTTGGAAATCCTAGTTAAGAACTATCTCTAGTCGAAAACTGGTTATTACAATGCAACATGCATTTTGGGAGTGCACATGTATTGTTAAAATTCGGTGTATATACATGTACTCTAGTCAGATCTGGTAACCTATAGGTTGTGCCTGAAGTACCGCCTATGCAGTAGTCACATAAGATATTGCTGTGTTACAGGTTGCATACAAAAATTATCTATTGCAGATTTTTTTATTGTTGTCTGGTGATGGAATCAATCAAATTGTTAGTGTGAGAAGCTAGACAAGAACAACTTCCATGCCTGGGAATTCAAAATGACCAATTTCCTTATGGATAAAGGATATGTCAAAGGAGACAATGGGGACTCTCTTGAGTTGTCTTGAAGAGAATGCCACTCCAGCATAGGCATAAAGGCATTCAAGGATTGGAACCAGGGTGCAAGGAAAGTCATGTATTGGCTTTCAATTATTGTCACAGACATGATGATAGGACACATATAGGATGTCAACACTCCAGCAGTTGCGTGGTAGAATCTGGTGCAAATGTTTCAGTCCAACACACAAAGGCAAGGAAAATGTAGCTAAAGCAAGAGCTGCATATGCGAAAAACAAAATCATGTCTATCAATGAGTATGATTTAAAGATCAAGGGAATTTTTGAATCCCTTGGGTCTATCAATCTATCAATGGAAGATGATGACTTGGTAAGTGTCTCTTTGAATGGGCTTCAAGACCTTCATTGTAGTCACGGGCGGAGAATATTCCTAACTTTCGGGACTTGGTGTCTATGTTGATTATAGAGGAAAATGCTTTAGGTGAGGACTCTTTTACATAAAGTAAGAACACATCAGAACAAGCCTTCTACTCCAATTCAAGTAGAGGCAGAGGTAGAGGTCGTGGTCGAGGCCAAGGTGGCGGTCGAGAAGGAAATCAGAATTCTGTACAATAACAGTCGAATGATTCACAATAGCAATCATACACAGGTAGAAGAGGCTAGTCTAGAGGTAGAGGGAAGGAAACAAAGAGGTCGAGGTGGTTGGCAAAGAAATCATAATGCAAATAGCATAAAGTGCTATTATTGTGGCAAACTAGGTCACATGGCAAAGGACTGCTATAGAAAGCAGAATGACATTAAAAGAGGAAAGTTACAACAAGGTAACTATGCATCATCTAGTAAATAGGGAGGTGATGATAGAAGTGAGTAGCTATTTGTGATGCAACACATGCTCAGTTCCATAACTGGAGATGTGTCAAGAAGTGAAAGCCATGTGTGATTAAGTGTGTCTCCTATATTCCCTCCTAATCTCTTTTCAAGTTTTCTTTAATGGTCTATCTTTGGGCTCCTTTGGTTTGAATCTCCTTTATCTCAAAAGAATATTTGAATGGCTAGGTATCTTCATAACAAAGGTATCATAGAACTAGATCATTTATGGGATGCCCCTCCTCTCTGTGGGGTTGGAGAGACTTAGAACAATTAAAGGTAATGTTTGCTCTCTTTAGAGCTCTTCAAAGAAGCCTTAAAGGTTTGTGCCAGATGGACTTCTCGAGTGAGAGTTGTTGATTTCTGCTCAAGAGATTAGGTTTGGCCTTCCATCAGAATTTTTTTTTCCTAGTACCAAATAGAGTTATCTCTCTTTGTATGGCTGAATTAATTGGAGTACTCTGAATAGATTATGGGGGGAAAATTCGCCAAAATCCAAATGAGGTAAAAATTTTCAAAGTTTATGGAAACAGTAGGGCCCTGTTAACTTCAAAGCTTTTCTACGAAAAGTGTTATGGGGGGCTTTTCCCTATGGCAAAAATATTGTTGACGGGAACATGGCATCTCCCCTATGCAAGAGGTGCCTAGGAGCTAGATAATCACTTAAACATCTCATGATTGAACGTCCGTAGATTCAATGATTGCTAACAGGTTTTCAAAGTCTTTTAAAACATGTTTGTGTTTACAGAGTGTTGAAAAATTATTTAATTTTTGGGATTTTTAATACCTCTCTGCAAGAGCATGAAGCCACTATAAACTTTGTTAGACATTTTGTGCTATGGAAGATTTGGACTAAAAGAAATGAATTAATATTTTAAAGGAAAATGATCAGTGGTGCGCTAGACAGTGTGAAAGCTAAAGCTCTCACTACCTTGATCATGCTTATTAACTCAAGAAAGTTAAACTCTTTGGCATGGAAAACCATAGAATTATGGTGTTACAATATTCAGTTCTTAAAGATTGTTCAGTCGTTTGTCTCAGATAAAGAAGCATGGGTGATGGCTCACTTAGCTTGTGAAGCTCACTAATTTTTTGGTGGAACTTGTAGAAGGATGCAGCCCTCTCTCAGGATTTGAAGATTGGTGCTAGTAAAACTCTTCAGTGTAAATTTTTGGAGTGTGTGCTTGTAGAGAGGATATTTACGTAAGTGCGTAGTTTGATTGGACATTGGGCTCTAATGTGTGAGCCATTTTGTAGATATTTTCTTGTCTTTTTTCTTTAATTTTATTTTCATTTTTTTAATTTAAAAAAGAGATGAGGTATATGGGGAGTGAAAATTCTATGGAATAGTTTACCTTACCTAGCCACTCTGTGACATTTTAAAAGGGCATTTTGAATCAATGGAACATGGATGGTGGTGGTAATGGAAGCTTCCCAGAAAGTTCCCACAATGGGAAAGTGAGAACCATGCATGCTTCTCTCTCATGTCCGGGTTGCGCATTCAATTGCATACTTGTTTTGCTACTGTAGGCGGTTACCATCGACGTTGGCGTTGGCCACCTTACAAGCGTTGAGAGCAAGGCCCGTCTGGGTCCCAAGCCACAGAAGGCCTTCAGTCTTCAGATCACTACGGACAGCTATGGCCGTTGTCTGAGTGAGTGAGAGAGAGAGAGAGAGCAGAAGACATAACACGTGAAATGGCGCAGTGTGCGAGGCTTCCCAGCAGCTTCGCCCCTAAGCTCTATCAGGGTCCATTGACAGAGTACAGTGTAGGTGGTGAACCATACGTCTCTTCTGCTTGCGCTTACTACCGTCCAAGCACTGCGTGACTTCCTGAAAAGGAGTGCTTAGTGTCCTATCCAGAACCACGATTCATCAATGGGGCCAATTATCATTGGACACACCCCCGCTTTAACGCTGCCCGGCATACCTTATAAACTTGACGCGTGGCCCAATATCTGCCAAAGGTTGGCCCTAAGGGGACATCCCTTTAAGAGTGTGAAACAACTTAATGTCACTCTATAACTTTTGATTATCCGTGAAGAACACAAAAAGTGTTTTAAGCTAAGATTAATTTATTCCCTAATAAGAAAACACAATAGCAGAAGTAAGATCTTCACAATGCAAACAATGGAATTCTAGAAGGAAGTGGAGAGCAAACAATATTACTACTTGTTGGATGAGGGAGTATATGCTTTGCTGCACACACACACATAGTTGTATTGAGCTCAAAGAGCGAGAGAGAGAGAGAGAGAGAGAGAGAGAGAGAGAGAGAGAGAGAGAAGAAGAAGCAATAGCTAGAAGTACTCTATGATAATGATATGATATGAGTGGAGTACAAGAGTAATAGTAGCCCTAGCCCTATGGCTTAGAGAACGAGAGAGAGACAAGAAGCGATCGAGGGAAGTACTCTACAATAATGAAATGAGTGGAGTATAGGAGTACTAGTAGCCCTAGCCCTAGGGCTGATGTGGCTAACACACAAGTGTGTGTTCACACGGGGGAAAAAACCTTGCTAGCACAGGGTAAAAAGCGCTCATGTGTAGGGTTGTTCACACCAAAATTTCCAAGGCTAACAAAGGAGTAGATGCACTGCACACATGGATACACATGCACACACAGTCGTATCGAGATGAGAGAGCGAGAGAGAGACAAGCCGATGGAAGTACTCAATGATAATAATATGAAATAAGTGGAGTATAAGAGTACTAGTAGCCCCAACCTAGGACTAATGCTGCTCACACACAAGAGTGTGTTCAGACGGGGAAATAACCCCAGCCAGCAGCATAGGGTAAAAAGTGCTCATGTGTAGGGCTATTCAAATTGGACCTTCCAAGGCTAAAAAAACCCCTGAAGTGAATGGTGTCAACGTGTACAGGGTGTAGCAGAAATTGGGTAAGCCCATCTCCCACATTGGCCTGTGTAGACACATAAGTCAAGGTAATCTCTGTTGCATGGAGTCTCTTCCTGACATAATGAAATGCACCTCAATGTGTTGTGTCCATGCATAGAAAACTAGATTCCGCGTGAGTGCATATCCGCCCTGACCGTTAGTGAAAATGGTAGTAGAAGATGACTATCTAATACCAAGAGTTGCCAATAGACTGCGGAGCTATACACATTCCATAATAGCTCTGAATGCTGCTTTGTACTCAACTTCACAACCTGAAATGGCTACTATCAAAAACATTTTCCACTGTTTGACACCTTAGTATCAGAACATCATGCCCTAGTCACTGTGAGTGTAGGTGGACACGCATAAAGAAGACGCATACATTTCATTGCTTGCCAATGTTTAGTGCTAGGGCACTGCTGAAACCTTCTCAACTGTGACATTGCATAGTGAACACAAGATGGGTAATGCATAGATAATAAGGCATCTGACAGTTTGCGGATATGGAGCAACATCAAAAGCTTCATAGAGATAGCCGAATACCCCCCTTAATCATTATGAACTAGATACCCAAAGAGGAATGCAAAGGCCCAATGTCTGGGGGGGTTTACCTAAAAATATGTAAGGATACCAAGTGAGTTAAAATGAAGGGTTTTTAAGGTAAATTTACAAAAATACATTTACAGAAGGGGTTTTTAAATTGATTTTGGAAAAAACAATGTAATTCCATAAAGAAAAAGGAGTCATTTTATTCATGAAAAATTCAAAGGTAAGGGGTTTTTTAAATACCTGAACGCATGTGATACATAGGGTTTCTTTGTAGTATACCCCTTGAGAAGCAGACTCATCTGATTCAGCAAAAAGATGTAATCATTGTGGTTGACTGACAATCATGAATGAGAGAACCAATCAACATCCAATAATTACAAAGAAGAAGTAGGAAAATCACTGCATTGTGACTGTTAAAGCATAGCCATTATGTGCAGAATTGGCCTCCTCTGTAGCAAATTGTGGTGGCAACAAGACCTTGCCACTTTTTATTCTCACTCTTTTTCCGCTTCTGGAAATCCTCAATGACATGACTAGGTTTATAATAATGGTTGCATCTCTTTTTCTTAGATTTATCCCCTTCGAACTTAGGAGGATCTAAATGGGCTTGTGCTTTATCCTTAGGTCTAGTGCTAGAAGAAGCCTCCCAGATTTCCCTTTGCCATAGTGGGAGGCAGTAAAAGACTAATTGGAAGCAAGCCTATTGTTCTGACTGGAGTGAGACTACTCTTCCTATAAAAGAAGAGAGCTACCAACTCATCAAATGTGCACAAATATGTATTCCTCTTTGTCAGCACAGCAGGAGGCAAAGTGTGGTAGCAAATCCTTGATAGGATCTAGGCAAGCCATTAAGAACAGAAGAGACAAGAAAACTGTTAAGTATGACCTTATCAATATTGATTAGCTGCTCTCTTAGATCGTTGACACAAGTCAGAAATGCATCCATAGATTCACCCTTGGTCAAATGCTCCAAGTCAAGCTTTTTCCATAGATAGGTAACGAGCTTCATTGCAGATCTGATATAGAGAGCAAAGTATATCCCATGCACTTTTAGAAGAGGTACATGAATGGATATGATGTATGACTTGCCATTTTCTAGCAAGAGAGCGCAATCAAGGCATACACATGTGTATATTTAGCATCCCATTTCAGTTGTTTTGTTATAGGAGGAACATGAGCATGTGGATCACTTCCACTAGAACCAAAGTCACTTGTTCTAATAACAGTGGATCCACCTAACATGCTAACAGAAGAAGCATGTCCATCAAGCCTTAAGTCAGTACCATATACATGCACCCACAAGTTCTTTTCCACCACCAGTACATGCCTCATCATATATGCCCACATAGGATAGTTGGTGCCATCCTCAATGGACAACATGCTAAACAAATCACTGGTGTTTGCTGACATTTTAAACAACAAAGGAATGTGCAAATTGAAGTATATCTGACACAAGCATTAGCTTCAAGTGACTCAGAGTACCTCAAATGTCTACTTAATGCATGTGCAAACTCACCAAATCAACAATCTACAAGCTAGAAGCTATAGGCAGAGTCAGCGACATGGTGTGGAATCGGCAACAGGTGTAGGTACAAAATCCGTTATGAAATCAGCAACAAGTGGGAGGCTAATGTGGCATCAAGAGGTCAAAAGTTGATGCAAAGTCAGTAGATCAAAAGCTAACATGGAATCAATAGGACGGAAGTCGATTTCAGCTAATCTATTGTTGCCAAAAAATGAAATCTGATGCCAAAAGCTGGAAGCCAAAGGTTGAATTATTGACAAGACAAAATCGATCGGTGCAGCTAAATGGCATATTAAGAAAAGGTGAAGCTGAATGTGCAAATGTTGAATGACGAAAGCCCAAGGCTAAATTGTTGACTAGGCCAAGCTAACCGATGTAGCTGATGGTTGAATAAGTAGAATCGACAAACGTAAAAGTCCAATGTCAAAAGGAACGTTGAATGGTTGACCAAGAAAAATCAATGGACATAGAAGTCCAATGTTGAAATTGAAAGCCAATACCCATACAACAATAGCAATAATAACAAAAACAACAGAACTCGACGGAATTGAAATTTGATGCTGAAAGCTTTCTGAAAGCATGTGTAGAGCTAATGTGCGAGGTTTCGCAAAATGTATAACAATAGAAAGAAAAGCTAACCAATATATAGAAGGAGGTAGAAACCCTAGACTGTGAGAAGTGCAAAGTACAAGAGCTTACTAATACACTGCTTTGATAGGAGACGATGCCAAGGAGGAGATCGTTCAGGCCAATGTGAGGAGTAGCAAGGGCAAACGGCAATGAAGGAAAGGCATCAAGGCCAACACTAGGAAGTCATGGCAAGTGCTGACAAATCGAATGCAGACACACGCTCTATAACCAAGACATTGAACACTTGTTTAATACCAATGTTGGATGAGGGAGTGGATGCTCTGCACACACACAGGTGCACATGCACACAGAGACATATCGAGCTTAGAGAGCGAGAGAGACACAAGAAGTGATAGCTAGAATTACTCGATATGATAATGATATGAACACAGGGTAAAAAGAGCCCGTGTGTACGGCTATTCACACCAGAGCTTCCCAAGGCTAACACTACTTGCAAAATTTGTTATTGTGTGAAAATAAAAGTTGCATGGAAATTCCCAAGGATTCGATTATGTATGCTTGCTAGAAAACCCGGTTATTCATGCTTGCACATGAAGCACATTGAGATATAATATCATTATGTGTGTGAGCTTAGTGTTCATCCATGGAGGTTGATGCAAAGCTTTCAATGGAAGATGCTTCTTCACTTATGGATATGAAGTACACAAAGTTGGTGGGGAGTTTGATCTTTATATGTAATACATGGCTTGGCATTAGCTTTGGAGTTTGTCTCCTTAGCAAATTCTAAAATCAGCCTTGAGAGAACCAGTAGAAAGGAGGGATAAATGTGTTAAAGTACATTAAAGGTACAATTCAGTATGGAATCACTTATGTAATATCTTCATTGGATTTTGTGACTCAGATTGGATAGGAGATCATGGTAGCACAAAATCTATTTCTAGTTATTGTTTTCTTATTGGGTGTAGAATTATAACTTGGATCAGTATAAGAAGTAGCCTATGATGACACTTTCTTCTATAGAGGAGGTTGAGTATAAGGCAATGTGATTCATGTGAAGCATTTTGGTTCACAAGGATTTTAAGAGACATGAGTGAGAGTGACTTGCACTCAACCTTACCAAAAGCCTTCAAAATTTATTCTTTGTAACTTTGCTAAAAAATGGAGAATCTATCTAACTCTTGCTAAACTCATTCTCATAATTGAGTGATGCTTTGATTACATGCATCCCTCCTATTTGGATCTTATAATCCTTCCTTCAAGTTGGATAGCTCTAATACTATCATCATTAGTCCATCAAGGCCATATTGACAATGTGAGTGGAGGCCCTCTTATGCTTCTCTATTCTCTTGGACGTGAGGAAATGTTGGCTCTGCTCTGATTATGGGTGGATCTTTCCCATCAAAGAGTTTCTTCAGCCATTTAGGATATGGCTCCTTATGTGGTGTTTTACATTTCTCTTATTCATCATCTAATGAATTCACCTCTTATGGAGTTGGTGCTTTCATTGGTGGTTGTGTGTGCTAGGCTACTTCTTCGATGAAAGATAGTGTGGAAAGAGCCTTCTCGTCCACTTGATGATGAGGCTAATTCTTGAACACTACGTGATGGACTGATAATTATCTTCTTTGCCTCTAAGTAATACTCCATACTGTATTATACTCCAAGAAAATACACTTCATTCTCTTGGATCCCACTTTGTTTTGGATGATTTTGGAACATGTAAAAAACAATCACAACCAAATGTCTTGAAATTTGTTACCAAAAGTTTTTTTTACCAGAATAATCCTCTTGAGGTGTCATGCCTTTCACTGTCTTTGTGTAACTTCTATTAAGGATATGCACTACCATAATAAAGAAGGGGAGAATAGCCACGTGAAGCCAAGAGAGAGTAGTGAGAGGGCACCTGGTGCAGCTATGTATGTTATGCAGGTCTGGTGCATCGCTATGCATGTAGCTACACCCATGCAAGGCTATAGTCACATTTTGTGAAAAAAATTAAAAAATAGGATACCCACTTCTTGTGTGATGTGCTTCCCATTCTCCATCAAACATCTCCTACTTGAAGCTCAAATCTTGCTTGCCAAACTCTAGCTATCATTAGGGCCAAAAATGTTAAAAAAAGACCGCATTTTAATCACTTGGACCGGATTTGGATTAAGCTTTGGACCAATAGAAACACGACATTCAACCATAAATATGACATTACATGTTATATCTACTTTTCGTTAACTTCACTGGTTTTGGCTATTTTAGTGGGTTATCACCACTTTCATGTAATATGCTGCAACTATTTCTAGGAGTTCCAACTTCAATAGCCCGCCCCCACATACCAAATGTCAATACTTTAAAAAATAAAAATTTTAAAATTTAGGTTCCCCCCAAAATGAGTTATACATTTGAGTTAATATACTTCGAGTTCCCTAGTCTACCACAATTGCACTTCTATCTGGTCATGTTTTTGCATCATCCTCTCTTCTATTCATCATCAAACAATGTCTAGACAAGAGTCTAACCCAAGGCACACTCCTAATTCCATTTCATTAGGCATCCTTAACAATGTTAAATATGATTAGAGTGTGGAAAGGTGTGAAATTCAAGTTAAATGATTGGGTGTCTATGGAATTCAAGAGAGCAAAAGATGGGTGAAAGGCAACGGTGCAACATGTGTGTGCGATAAGAGACATGCACATGCATCCTTCCACTTCAGCATCTGTATTGCAAGCTCGTTGTTGTAAGATTTTTTGTAAGTTCATTTATGTTCTTTATGATTCTATGATTTATTCACATGTGTTGTATATGTGATACATGTTTATCCATCAACAAAAAGCATTGAGTGGCAACATGTGGAGTCATTCACCAGGACTTTCAAAGCTATGCATGTTGATTTGGGGAAAGTTTTTTTTTTCAACCTTCTTCTTTTTCATATATTATTTTTTTCAACACTACATATATTGTCCCTGCAAGACCAAAAGCTATGGGAAGACTAGAGTGTTTGTCTGTACCAAGCCTAAATTCATTAGATTGGGATTTTCTAGGTAAAGGTACTCTATTAGCATTTAAATCCAAGATTATCTTGGATATTTAGAAGCCTATGAAAGCAAGAAGGATTTCTAAGTGGATTAAGCTATCATGGTTTATACCTCTCCATGTATTTTTGGCATTTTTTCGAGAGCAAATATGAAGAGGATAAAAGCAATATGGATGTCTACACATATATTAGAGTCTTACCTGAATATTATAGTTGGAGTAGAATGAAAAGTGTTTGAATTCATCCATAGGGGTGATTTTATATAATGTAATGCTTGTATTGATTATGTGGTGATGGCATACAACATCTCTCAACAAACCTTGTACATCAACTTAGAATATAGAAGATAGAAAAAGAGTAGAGGGACTTGGATGCCATTGGATTCAAAGGAAAAATTTGTGCAGTATGACCTAATAATCAACTTGAGAGATGATGATAACCGAGTTGTCCCTATGAATGCAAAATTGACATTGAGGGATGTGTGAATGTCCTTGAAATTTCTATTAGATGCAATACCATAAGACTTCAAATTTAAGGTAGATGGTATGTCGTTGGGAACACTACAAGACACTGCCGCCATACACGCGTTCCATACACGCAATAAGTTACGGGCGCGTGTATGGTCGCGCATGTATATGAATAGTATCGGGCACATGTATATTGGCATCTAAATTTGCGTGTATTGAACTTTAAGAAACTCGTCTACCAATGCGTGTATATTGGCATCTAAATTCGCGTGTAAGAAACGCGTGTATAAGCGCGTGTATATACACGCATCAATACATGCGAGTGCTTTATTAAGAAAAACTAAATTCTTTTACAAAATTAAAAACTATTTTCTTTAAACCATCTCATAGTACATTACAGTATATATCATTACACAATCCCACTACATGCAATCCTCACCCAACAATGAAATATATTCAAAAATAAATCATGAGATGATAATTAAAAGACAACATATACAATAGAAATGTCATCAATTTAGAACGATACAGTGATGGATTGGTTAGGGTTCGATCTCATCTTCAATAAGATCCATCCTTGCCAAACGATCAATATCAATATCCATTTGATCAATTTGTAAGGCTACGATTAAATTTATTCCACTATCGATATTCTGTCCATTGATAATGGTATCGATGTCCTAATCATCCTCATCAACATCACCATCATCCTCTATGGTAGGGTCATTCTCATGATCATGAGAAATGGCACGCTCATCCTCATTATCATGATCATCTCTTATTTCTTGATCATCGATCACAACATCTTCATTGGCATGTTCGACATCATCTTCATTGCGGCTTGTTGCATCCTCCATATGCTCCATATTAGTGAATGTATTATACATCACTTTGGAATGTGGTGCAATAGGGATAACGTACCACCATTTAATGTCATGCACCATTAGCAGATAGATAACCTACTCAAATACACATATTGCAGTAATTAGTATATCAAAAGTCAAGGGGTACGCGAGCTTAGATATATATATATGTACATGAAACACATTAGTAAAAAAATGCATACCTGCTCACATTGTTGTGGCAATACGAGCCTATCTTTCTTTGTTTGCCCAAAACTTTGTAAAGTCAATAGTTACATAGCCACTTGCATGGCGTTTTATCGTTGCATTAGGTCCTTTTTCCACCACGTTCATTTGCCATTTGACATCCAAAACATACACAAAGAAGCGACGAAAGTCAAGCCTAAATATGTCTTGGATTGTGCCACAATAATCATCCATTTTTTCATTAGCTCCCTCAAAGCTACTAATGACAACACAATCTTATGTATTCCTCTTTTCATCAATTCTTTGTGTTCAAAAATGCTTGCCTTCACACCATATAGCATTAAAACATAGTGCACTGGACCAAAATAGAAGCAATATTTGTGTAAGCAATGTGAATAAATATTAGAAGCAAATCACTTACAACTAATGTAAAACATTAGTTCTATGTACCTTTAACATGCATCCTCGTGCATACTCCCATTCTTCCGCCGTGATATGCAGCCCCTCGTCGCTCTCTGCTCTCTCCATTTCCTCATGCAACCAATCAACATGGATATCATTCGATAGTGTTGCTAGATGCTTAGGGTACGCCTTATGAGAGCCATGTTGCCTCCGAAAGAGAGCTCTTTCTGCTTGCCTTTTTGTCTTTGCATCCTCATATCTTCTAACCCATCTGCTCATCACATCACTATTAAGGATGCAAGTGAAATTAAGATCATCAATCAATGTTTTGTCAATTACTTTACTCTGTCCTTTTCCTTGAGGCACAATAGAGGTCATCCTCAAGTCCTCTTCATTGCTCCATAGTCGTGGCAAAGAGCTGTCCACCTGACCAAGAAATTTTAAAATATATACAAGAGCCTCTTGTATCAACCAACCCTCGGCCATGCTTCCTTCGGGCCTTGCACTTTGCCTCACAAAGTCTTTTAAGGTCTTCATGAAGCGCTCTAGGAAGAACATCCAACGTGCATGCACAGTGCCACATAAAGCAATTTCGTCCACTAAATGCACAAT
Organism: Cibotium barometz; assembly: GCF_041138505.1. Lineage (NCBI taxonomy): Eukaryota > Viridiplantae > Streptophyta > Polypodiopsida > Cyatheales > Cibotiaceae > Cibotium > Cibotium barometz. The sequence goes on along the minus strand of NC_141102.1, from coordinate 9,820,737 downwards.
GAGATGTAGTTGACTTGTGAGGATGGTTCGCGGAAAAGTCTCCTCTACCAAACAAACCACCTCCACTGCCATAACACGCACATCATCCAACGTGGCTGGATCAATTGCTTTGGAACTAACATATTTGAAAAATAAATGAATAGTACGTTATATGTAATGCATGTTCATTTTGCAAGGTATAATGAAGGGTGATCTGACATGGGTTTTACATACCTCACAAGCTCGCCCATCTTATAAATACATTTTTTCAAACTCTTATTTGCACAATGGTTGATGCTAGTAGGTAGTATGAACTGCGCACATAAGAGCACATGTATGTATGGTTTATGGCATTACAAAATTTAATTTCAACGTACAAGACTTGGAAAACACTTACTTGGAGCATCTTGTGCCAATTGTGGGACTTCAACCCATATAGTTGCTCAATGCCTCTTTTCTTTTAGTGGTTGTAAAGGCTCCCTTCAATGATCTCATGCATCCAGTGGGAGTACGCAAAGTGGTGATGGCCTGCTTTACCTGCTTCTCCTCTTTCTTTGATATAATCCATGGTGCAGGAGGAAGACGAACATGCCCACTCTCCTCTCGTGGCTAAGCTTGACGCATACGTCCTGCGACCCGCCTCCGACCCGCAAGTCCTCCCGTACGCTAACATTGTCTCATTTACCAATAACATGTTCCCACATTCTTGAAGATGTGCATAGGATCAAGAAGATGGTTGATCTTAAGATGGGTCCAATATGGTAGCCGAAAAAAAATGGAGTACCTACACAAGGGATTGCTCTATGTGATCTTTAATCCAATTAGAGACTATACAAAACAAGATTGAAAAACATTACTATACCTGTTCATGCCATCTGGAGGAAGAATATTTGTAGACTCCCCAATACGCTTCCAATGTTTTGCACGAAGTGTTTGTGGAGGAATGTTACTCTTACTAGCAACATATTTAGGATGATGTGACGGGAGAAATCGATGATGATTATCGAATATGGTCTTACACAAACTGTCAGCATACTCATGTACTAACGAAGGGCCACAAACAGGACATGCATGTTTACTCGATGTTTTCAAACTTGTTAAAATATAAATATAAGTTAGAATAATAAAGTCAATAGTTATAATTAATATAGCCAATAGTATTAGAGTAGGGAGGTAACTAGAATTCTTACCAGAACAATCGCTGTATCTTGGAAAGTCATGCATTGTCCACATCAACACTGCTTTTAAGTCGAAGTGTCGAGAGGAGGGAGGCCTACTAATGTCCACCACCGCAACACCTCTCAATAGTTCCTCCAACTCATCAATCAACGGTTCGAGATAAACATCCATATGCTTGACTTTATGTTTCCCTGGAATTAGAAGGGATAACATAAGATGTCCCTTCTTGATCGCCATTGATGGTGGAAGGTTGTAATTCACCAACACAACTGGCCACACGCTGTATGCGGTGCTTTTGAAACCAAATGGATTCACTCCATCCATACCTAGGCCAAGTCTCTAGTTTCTGGGCTCTATTTTAAAGCATGGCCACTCATCTTCAATATGCTTCCAACAAGCAGGAGTGTCTGCGGGAATTCTCCACATGCCATCATCTGATCGATGTGAGGAATGCCATGACATGAGCTCTGCTATGGATTTTCACTTGAACATATGTTTGATGCGAGGAATTATAGGAAAGTGTCGCAAGACTTTACGAGGTACATCAAAACTCTTCACATCTGTTCTATACCGTGCTTCACCACAAGTGGGGCAATGTCGAGCCTCCTTATGCGTTCCACGAAAGAGAATGCAATCATTGATGCATGCATGTATGCGATCATAATGCAATCCTCCAAGAGATGTCACATAGCACCTCGCTATGTCTCTTGAGGTGGGTAGTCTATTTCCCTTTGGAAGCATGTTTGATAATAGCCTGCATCCAATATCATCAATTAGTCCTAAACCCTAAACCCTAAACCACTAATTCAAATTTGCAAGTTAGAATGCTTACTTCAATAATGCGTCAAGACTTGCATTGCTCCATCCATAAACTGTTTGTATATTGAGTAGTTCAAGTGAAGCACGTAAAATAGAGAATGTGCACCCTTCAAAAACCGGTGTTGATGAAGCCTTGTAAAGATGCTCTTGTTCCATATCATCGTTGTCCATACCTTTGGGATCATCCCTAAAAAGATACCACACCATATCATCAAACACTTCCTCTTCCACAACTTCGTGGGGTGCAGGGCTATTGTCATCCCTTTCCCACTCATCTCTGACAATAGATCCCGAAGCTCCAGTATCATCTCGTCGACACTTTGCATGCTCTCGCCGCACATAAGGCACCACGTTAGAGTGTGGTACTGCATCCTACTTCAATTAGAGTATATATATTACAACTCCATTAATTTAATTTGGATACCATGAGTCATTTGAATACTATCAATTTACATCTACTCACCTCTAAACCTGTTTGATTCCATTCTCCATACATGGAGATGTGATTCAAGGTAATTCGACGCGCTCGTACAATGCATCCTTGACATCGATTACACATACACTTGATCCTTTGTCCCAACCACACATCGCGATTACAATGACGCATTGTGTCATCCTCACCAGAACTGCTTGAGGAGGTTGATGACATCCTATGCACAAAAAAGTAAACACAAAATCATAATCAATTTTTAATGAAAGTATAAAATTCGCGTGTATAAACGCGGCTACATCTTGAAAATCACGTGTATAAATGCGGCTACATCCTAAAAATGGCATTATAAACGTGGCTAAATCCTAAAAATCACGTGTATAAACATGGCTATATCCTGAAAATCGCGTATATAAACGTGGCTACATCCTAAAAATCGCGTGTATAAACGTGGCTGACTTATTATAAACGTGAAAATACACGTGGGGTTACACGCGACGACCTATCCATACCTAAAAATAACCCGCCTTCTCCAAATAAACATTTTCAAACTAAAGATTTGCTCTCCTTCGTCGTCGCCTCTTCCAACAAAGCACTAAACCTAAGTGCAAGGAGCAAACAAGGAGCACACACGGGTGAAGGAAACCAGCCAAAAAGAAGACTCACTTTTTCAGAGGTGAGTCAGTTTGTCGTTTGTCCTATCTCTTTCCTTCCATTTGTTTATGCTATTGTCTCTTTCCTTTATGCGTTTGTCTCCGTCCTTCTCCTTCTCTGGTTGCCATCTGGTGAACGATTGTGACAGTGGGCGAGAGTGGGCTTTTTATAAGGACGATTTGTCGGAGGTCGATCGCTTTCAAAAAAAAAATTTCACAGGCCGTGTGTAGGAACGCGTGATGTCTGCGTGTATCCTGTCTGCACAGACGTTCACGTGCATATACACGCGTTTTTGGACGGGTGTATACACGCGACTTTGTTTCACCCATGCTTGCGCTCTAGGTTCTTCAAAGAGATGATCCCATCTGCATATGATATGGCTTGCCTTCACAAAATCATATGTGCTAGCTTGCATTTGTGCTTTGATGCAATCATGTATATACTTTTATTTTTACAGATTCTTTATGGATGCAGGTTCTTCATCTGATCCATTTACATACAGCACTTGGATGATGGAGATGCTAAATCGTTTTGGATGCCATCTTGGTCCACTTGAGCTTACAGAGTACATGTATGCCCATCCCCCTCCTAGATTGCCTGGTATCTATACCCCGCCCCCGAGTATCCAGGTCACTCCACTGCCGTCTATGCCTGCGAGTCCGACGAGATGGCATGCAGATTCTCCTCTTTCACGCCCACCGAGGAGACATACCCCGTCCCCAGACACACTCACGCACACCCTCCCAGGCACCATCACGTCAGGGCTCACAACAACCACCATCACGTACTTCCTCACAGCCACTATCACGTCAGGGCTCACAGCCACCGTCACGTAGATAATCCCCCAGTCGTGACTCCACCCACAGTAGTAGGAAGAGTGGGAGTGGAGGATGCGATGGGTGTTTTGGTGGGAAAGATAGTAGGGAACGCGGTGAGAGAGGAGATAGAGGGAGAAGAGTTAGAGGAGACAGTGAGGATGAGGAGGAGATGAGAGAGGTGGAGGGAGTGATCTGCTATGATGTGACGGATAGGGGCGGGATAGTGATGGATGCGAGGGGGAAAGAGGTAATGGAGTACATGCGTGGGGTAGTATCAAACTTGTATAGAAATTGTTTTATTAGATTTAAAGATCAAAATAGCCGATTAGTTGGGGAGGTGATAGATGCTGTACATAGTCGGTACCCCAACTCCCACATGCGACATTCTCGGATGTATGGGGAAGGACGTGAATAAGGGCGATCTTCAGTAATAAAAGATCTCACCTTAAGAAACTCGCGTACGATGATGGGCTAAATGTAGCTACGGGTGGCTATCCTGCCGAGAAACCTGCCACTGTGCAAAAACGCGAGTGGAAGGAGGCAAAGAAATGAGCAGAGGGTGGCGTGAAGAGCAGGCAGCATGTGGAGGCATGACAGATCCAAATGGAGACCATTGGATCTTTGCATTTCGGATCTGGCGGCGTCGAGTCATGGGAGGCAGAGTTCGTAAGTATCTTGCCACTTTATTTGATTGTTTACTTAATTCATTGATTCCATGATTGTTTTAATCTTACAAATTGTGTTGATTATGATACAGCGCGACAGGTTACGGGGAGGAAGCCCACAGCCCACGATACTGGGTATGCTCATCGGCATAGCAGACGTGACACGTGGGACCTCTTCAGAGCCGAGGGACGTATTACGAACGCGTAGTTTGAGATGGCCATGAGACCATACGGTCCACAGGTACTTGAAAACTCAACAAATGATTTTGGTTTATTGAATTACATATATATATACTTATATACTATATATTACTTGAACAGGCACAAGCTGCTGCTGCACAGGTAGATGCTGATGATCCACCCGCAGAGGTGGACGTGAGTACTACTCATCGGACATTCTGATCGATGTGAGCTCATCTGATCATGGAGGGAGCAGCGAGTCATCATCTGGGTCTGAATAGTACTCAGACTTATAGTATCACATTCCATATTGAGGATGTGGTTGTATATATATTTTTGTAACTGAAGCCATGCGCTACTTCGACATATGGACTCCCTTGTATATATGTGTACACATAAAATTTTCGGATCCATTTTTAGCGGCTTGGAGCCCGATCCCTTGTAGTGGAAGAAGATCCGAAAATACTTTTAGTTGTATGAAATGTCTTCCCCTGTAATCTTGAAGTTTTCTTAATACAAGATAATTTTGCACCCATTTCTCTTATCCTGTGGATTCATTATTTATAGTTACTCAACATTATTAAGACAAGATGACCAATGTTAAACACGAAACTGAACTCAACATTAATTTCATATATATATTTTTATTGCAATGGTATCTATACAAATTGGTTGGATACAAAGCATGAGAACAAAAATACTTTCTACTCCTACGGCTCTTGGTTTGGCTGGTTGATGTCCATAGATGCTTTGGCCTCTTTGGATTCCTTGGTCGGCTTGGACGCCGACTTCTTGGACTTAGTTTTCTTTGACTTGACCTCTTTTCCCTTATACTATTTCTATTTTTGAGAAGCCTTTCCCTTCTTCTCCATGTCTATCGTTTTCTTCTTTGAAGATGACCCGAATTTTAATAGAGACACTATGGGAAGTCCTTTGTTTTTCAATGGCTTCTTTGTCATCTTAGGTGGGATTGATGGTGGTGATGGATTTGGATGTACAAAAAGATCTACATGATTATCGAGCATTAATCTAATTGCCTTTTCTCTCACCCACCAAATGTATGTGTTTGTATAACATGAAGTTGTAAACTGCAAAGAATTATGACATAAATCTTAGTATATATTAGTATGATATTAAAGTTTAAGAAAAATGTATAAATTTCTCTTAAACTACTTTTTTTAATGTGTCTGTTGAAAATATTGATTGCATGTATACTCACAGCTACTCTTTTTTATATGTCTATTGAAAATTTTGATTGTATATATCTCCATGTATTTCTGACCACTCCCCATCCACATGAGCTTCCATCAATTTGTTAATGGAACCAATAGTAATGATAGTTCTTGTTAAAACTCTGAGCAACAAAAGCTCTATTACTAACTTTAAAGTTATCATTGATACTTTGATAACATACAGACAAAATGAAAAACTGATGTGGACCGGAGTTCTATTGTCAAGGAGTGGAGGATGGAGGGTTTCTAATATGCTTATTATCCGCTGAGATGCCCTATAAAATAACAAGCAACATAGATTATTCAATCTAATATGATACGAATAATTAAACACAATCACCATTTAAATTAAAAACTTAAAATTTTGCTTCTCCATACATACCAAGCATGGAATTCAAGAAACATGTCTTTCTTTTCTTTAGATCAATTATAAATACACTCCAATGGCTTCTTTACAACAAGAAGAAAAGAAGAAAATTATCATTGATAGAGAAGTATAATAAGATATATAAAATAAGACATATTTAAAACAAAATACTTACTTCTCATTATAAGGTACAATTACATATTGCACCTTTTCAAAGTTACATCTCCTCAACCATTCTTCGAGCATATTAAAATTAGGGTTTTTATCTTTGACATAAATAGAGACTATAGGATCTAACAAAAAAATAGGATAATAAGCCTTTGAGGGTAGGGTGGCTAGAGAGAAGCCTATAAAAAATATATAACTGGATAAATTAGATTTTTATCTTCAAAAAAGACTACAATTCTTTAAATCTTGAAGGTTCTTCTTCTCAAGATCTAGTATCTCATGTTCCATTATTCTTTACTCCTCAATTCTCCTTTCTTCCTCAAAGACAAAACAGTTGATTTGAGTCCTCCACTTAGCAAATAGTTGAAAAACTGCTCTGTTTTCCCTGTATGAGCTGCGCCGCCACCTGCTGTAGAGGAGATTTGGAATGATGATATTGTTTCTTTGCCCTTCTCAGCCTTTCCTTGATCTATAGTTCTAGTATCCTTGTCATGTATAATATCAATACCTACACCCTTGGGTTTCGTAGCTAGTGGCACATTCAAGATATTAAATGCCCTATAGTCACTCAATGGTATAGGATGTAATAGCTTTTCAAATCTATATCTTTTAGGACTACAAGTGTGTATGTCCTTGTTCTTAAGAGTGACCTTATGAGCATGGGAAGTACAAATATATATATCAATAAAAAAGTCCATAGTAAAATCTCATGTAGCCTCTTAAATGGCACATATTGCATTGGGGCCCATCTCATTCCAAGCTTCCAATCATCACAAATCTGTCTCCCAATTCTCATGAATGTAAGCTTTGGTGTGAGAATATCAACATGTTTTTGGGCCTTCCTTATCTCTCTGCTAAGGGCAATCATATGTTGGTTGATCTTCTTCTTCAACTTCTACCATGATACATTACTTTTACTTCTACTTTCTCAACCAAACCTGGACCTACTCCACCCCTCCTTGTTGTCTTCTTTGTTCTAGTCATCTTTAACAAATCAGACACAAAAAGAAATCAGACGCTACAAACCATGATGTTAATGTAGATTTTAAGTCATAAAAGGATCGTGCGATTTAGGAAATTTAAGAAGATCCATATGCTTTATCCGCGCCATACTTCCAGTGTGCCCAATGTGCAAGCATGCAAGAAATTTGATGTTAACTATTAAAGCAAGCATAAATTAGAAACCCAAATTAAAAAAAGAGGCATGAAATAAAACCTTGTTAGTAGATGGAAAGATGGTGTGATAACTCAATTTTGATGACTCCCACTTCTCTGATATCGCACCTGTGACCTTGTTGCTATGAGATATCAAAACCACTAGTGCCCCATAGATATCATAATAAAGTCTATTTAGATTAATAAAAGTGATGCATTAAAGAAAAAAAGGTGATCTAGGATCCTGAAAAAGCTAAGTGAAGAAACAGAGGTAATGTGGGAGCCTGAAAATCCAGAAAGCTGAGGTGATAAGGGATACTGGAAGCAGGGAATTTGAGGATACTAAAAGCATTGTGGTGTGGGATACAAAAACCTGAGAATCTGAGGATATGGAAAAGGAGGTAATAAAATTCTGAGAATCTAAGTACGATGGTGTGGTTTGCTAGTCTCTTCCATGTGTATAGGGACTAGTCACGTCGCCCTTCTATGTGTAGAAAAAATGTGAAAAAATAAAATAAAACCCTTCCACATATTTATAGATCGTGAGTATATGTGATCTCAGTCATAAGGTTACATGTGGCAGTATGGGGGTTCACACGTGCCAACCACATGTGAACCGTATTGCCACGTGTGTCAATACTACCACGTGTCATTTTGTTAGCCTCACACATGTGGATGCACATGGCTCGCACGTGAGGATGTATGGCCACGTGGCATGCATACAGATCTATAAAAATGATTCGGGCAAATTTTAAAAAATTTCATTAAATCCACTTCCAAGCCCCAACTCCAACCCCCACACAAATTTTACACTCATTTTTATGATGCCCACCCCAAAAAGATCTTTTATTTTGCTACCCACATAGATTCTGCACTCATTTTGCTAAACAGCCCCAGCTAGATCTTTTATCTTGCTACCCACCCCCATCCTGTGATTCTACACTTCCTAACACCATCTCACTAATTCTGCACTTGTTTTCCACTTAGATCACTCACCAATTGTGGTAGAAAGATGAGGAAAATTTGAGTGTGGGAGGATATCTAAGTCACATGTTTCACGTTGTCCTTCCAGTGCATGATTCACATCTAATCCTCAATGTTCAGGTGTCTTTAGATAAGTTATTGTTTTGCCAGTTCAGTGGTGGAAAGAAAGCACGAAATAAGGCAACGGATATCATTGGAAACATCTTATCGAATTGTCCTTCCATACCTCTCACAAAGATATTCTTGGTGATTTCTAATAGCATCTAGGTATCTTCCTAGTCTGCTCAAATGGTTTCAAGTGGTGAAGGTATACATATGGTAGATGAAACACCTACAGAGAAGCTCTTTCACTTTCTACAAGTAGCACGTACATAGGATATGTTTGTGTCCTATAGGGAATGCTTCAATCTGGGTTTTGACTTGTGTTCACTCATTAATCATTTCAAAGAGTACTATGAAGAAGAAATGGAATCTTTCTTTGCTTGATAGATGATGGTGCTTTAGATTTTGAAGGTATAAGGTTTCATGATCTTAGTAGTTTGGCAAAGAGTGCTTTAGAAAAGGCCAGGTTGCATAAGAAGAGATGCACTTCCCAAGCATGTGAAAATCACTCTTGGGCGGTTCACCTAAAAATATGTAAGTATAGGACTTGAGTTGAAATGAATGGGCTTTTTAATTCAAAATTTTAAAATAAATCTATAGAAATACATTTACAAAAGGGGTTTTTGAATCGATTTTGGAAAAAAACCCATAAGTCTATAAAGAAAAAGGGGTTATTTTTTTCATGAAAAATTTACAGGTTTGGTTTTTGAAATATCCTTTGAACGCACGTAATACATAGAGTTTCTTAGTAGTACACCCTCCGAGAAATCACTATGGACCACTGCAGGTTATGTAATAGAAAGTGCAGGCTTTTTCAACATCATGTAGCCTTGCTTTTTTATTTGCGTGCATATGTAGGCATTGAGGATGCTGGAAAGAGTAGTTCTGACACTTTTTAGGGGGTATTCGAAATTAAGAAGAGTTAAATAACATAGAAATGGTCTTGGATAAGGCACAAGAAGAAACATTGAGAGCAAGGATTTTGATGCTGCTAATTTCAAGGCTAGCTTAATTGTGCTAGAGGAAAAGGATGTTTCTATAGAGGTTTTAGAGAAGGAGATCACTCTACCATGCCTACCATCCTTTCCACTCAAGGACAAAAGCTCTTGAATTTAAGAGAAGACTATTGCCTTAGATTAATAGCAAATGCCAGACTTTATTGATCCCAATGAGGTTGATGAATTTTGAGAACTTGATACTGAAGCAGGCAAAATTTTCATTGATGCACCCAGGGCTTTAGAAATGTGCTTTAAAAAGATTGAAGAACAAGACAAAACTCTCACCATAGAAGAACAGTTTTCAGCTATAGAAGAAAGCATGAGAATCTCTAATATGCAGAGAGAACTACCAAAGACTCCATGCTCAGAATGAGAGATCCCTCCACCCTTACCCTTCAAAATTGACGACTCTCGTGAAATATAGCAAGTTTTTTTAATATTTTAGTGTAATTTTTTTATGTGTATTTTAAAATTTTGGAAGTATTTTGCAACTATGAGAGGCATATCGTGTATTTTACCACTTCTAGCATTCGAAAAAAAAAAAGTTATAAAATTATGGAGGAACAGCAACTACGGTGTACATTTTATAATAAATTGGCGTTGCTATCCGCACAGCTACGTGAGGAAAGGCGCTGGGCGTACGCTATGCCGTGGCTACCTGCACATACGTAGCGTACATGCTTTCCGTCAGCGCGGAAACAAGAACCCCGCCCCTAAGGTAACCTCTAAGCCCTTTACTAGCGAAGCTGCAAGGAAGCTACACCATGAAAGAGATTTGCCGTGTGATGTAACCTTTTGTCCTCTGCTGCGACAGGACTAAGATAATTGAAGCCCCTTTTCTGCATGTCTTAATGCTTGGCTTGGCCTACTCTGGGTAATCATGTCAAGCTTAATAGAGCTTTCATGGCATCGGTAAATCATGTGAGAGCTTTCAATTTACTGATGCCATTGGAAATGATAGCTTAGAGCTTATATTTTTGCTTCTTAAGTTTGTATGCGCCTGCAAAGCATCTATGGGGAAATAAGCTAGAACAGCACGAGAGTAAGGACTCACTTGGAGATGCCTGTACGCTATAGTACACAAACACATGCACGGTTCTAGCTTTTAATACAGTAGCTGGGCTCCCTTGGCGAGAAACTTCGAGGAGATTTCCATGGCTAGGCCACGGCAACAAGCTCTATAAAGGTTGTGCATGAGTCATTGAAGGATCTGCAAGTATTTCCCATTTATTCTAACTTCAAAAATCTAGGCAGATTTAGCCATGAGCGCCTGCGTCAATGCGCTGGTTGCTAATCTCGCACCGTTTCTGGTGGCGCAGGAGGAGGCCTTACCACATCTCGATGTGCTATGGCACTATGACTGTGTGGTAAGCCCCCGGTCACCTGCTGCTAAGGCGGCGATCTCCCCTCGCTCTGATGCAAACGGCGAGGATTCACCCAGCTCTAGCACCGGCCATGGCTCTGCGCATAGCGAGGGTGCCGTGAAGGGCAGCATCCAAGAAGCTTCCTATAGAGTCGAGGTAGCTGAGAGGCAAGCCCTGCAGAGAGTGTTCAACACGTTCGATGAGAACGGCGACGGGAGAGTGAGCATCCAGGAGCTGGGGAGAATCTTCGAGCGGCTGGGAATCTCGAAGACCCAGGAATCCATCGAGTCGCTGCTGGCAGATTCTACCATCAAGTCCGAGGGCCACGTGGACGAGGAGGAGTTCGTACTGCTGTACGAGGCTGCTTGCGGCTGCGTGGAGCAGTTCGACGGAGAAGGCAGCAAGTATGATCTGCACGCGGGCGTGGACCGGGATCTCCGGGCCGCCTTCCACGTGTTCGACAAGGACCGGAACGGCTTCATCTCGCCTGCAGAGCTCCAGTCCGTGCTGTGCTGCCTGGGCTTCCCGCAGGCGCGCGAGCTGCAGGCTTGCGTGAAGATGATCGCGCGGGTGGACGCGAACGGCGACGGTCAAGTGGACTTCTTCGAGTTCAAGAAATTGCTGGGCGTGGAGGAAGATCCAACGACTATTGCAAAGCCATGACGCCCTACAAGGCGTTCAAGTCAACACTCTTTTTTCTCAACCCCCCTACTACTTGGTGCACTTATCATGTCTTCACAAGTTTTAGATATGGCTTATGGCCTTGAAACCTTTGGTCTTTAGGGTAATTAGCTTGAGTCAAGTAGGAGGTTTCATGAACCAAGTGGTTGGTGTACTATGTTAAAGTAACTCTGTTGTACCAAATATGACAATCATAAAATAAGATGGAAGTGTCAAATCTAAAGTGTTGTAACTTGCCAAATTTTAGATAATGTTAAGCTTATATCTATAAGGTCCTAAAATTTTCTCACATGTTGGAAGTATTTTAATGATGTCAAATTAATTATATGCCGTAGCAAGAGACTTAATATTCCAATTGGCAACTTGTTGGTTTTGTTGCTTTGTATAAAGTGTAGGAAGGCACCAGACTTTATGACTAGTATATTAGGTGTAGACTAATGATAAAGAATGGTTTGTGTTGTGAATTTAATGATAAAGAATGGTTTGTGTTTACTGACATTATTAACTAGGGAAAAAGAGTGGTTTGTGTTGTGAATGCATGGTTTACACATTATTAATTAGGGAAATAGAGTGGTTTTGTTCTACATGTATGTTGAATGTGGAAGCTCAACATGTGTGCATAAAGTTGCAACGTTTTATGGTCCATAATACATATCAAATGGGATGAAAAAGAGGGGTTGGATTTGAGTTGAAGGAGAGGTTTGGCATTGGGTCCACATGAAATCAATTGGTAGCCATGACATCCCCCCTCCCTTCCCTTCCCCCCTTGTGGGTCATGACGAAAAGGAACAGGGTGGGGAGGCAAGGGGATGGGGCATTAGGGCTATGTGTCCATCTCATGCACCTTTTTTGATGGTCTCACACTACAAAGTTCTTTTTTAAAAAATCGGTCCTTGTTTTGTCCTTAGTAGATTTCAAATAACTACTTGTAACTTTTTGGCTAAAATACCTAGTGTCATTTTTTAATACACACACACACACACACACACACACACACACACACACACATATATTGAAACAAGGATCCTCCTCAAAAGAGTCATTTCTTTTGTCTTTGAGCTTCTCTCGCATGTTTCTTTACAATGGCTCTATTGTTTTCAAATTAAGAAGCCCATTTGCACATGCATAGGACTATCACTTGTTATATTTGTAGAGACTATCATGTTGAGTGATATTTAAATGCCATCAAGATGATTTGATTGTTTCCTTTCTATGATGTAGGGCTTTATTTTAATTTTATAACTCTCAATAAAGGTAATTTGATTCACTTCAATGATTAATGGCCTTTCTTTTCACTCAAGGTTAAAGAGAGACCTTCATTCTTACCTCTCTCTCTCAATAAAGGTAATTTGATTCACTTCAATGATTAATGGCCTTTCTTTTCACTCAAGGTTAAAGAGGGACCTTCATTCTTACCTCTCTCTCTCTCTCTCTCTCTCTCTAAACCTTGTCCTCTCAAGAGCATACTTTTTTGAAGTGAGATATTCATGAGTACACTTTTAATCAGACGTATAATAGCACCAGTGGTGGCCAACACACTTATATCCATTAAAGACTTAGCTCATTAGAGATAGAGAATTACTTCATAAGTTTAATATTGGCAACCATTGCCAACACATCATAGTAGAGCCTTAATATGTACTAACTTTGATTAATATGTATAGTAAATGTTCTAGTGGGAGCGCTTTTTGAATTCCATGAATGAAAGGTGTAAGGTGATGATTATAGATAGAAGAGTACCCAAAACGTTCAAGTTTTTCATAAATTCACTTGTCAAAGTATGAAATATAAATTATATTTGTGTGAAAGACTTTTGTATGCATTTTCCTAAAGAATGGTAAGCCTTGTATGTAATAGTGTGAGGGGGTTCACTCAAAAATATGTGAATGCATCATGTGAGTTTGAAAGACGGTATTTTGTAATTAACTTTTTTTTTCTATATATGTACAAACTTATACTCATAAAATAATTTTTTAAAATGTTGTGAGTTTGTATAGAAAAATAGGTCATTTAAAATACTTAAAATTCACAAATAAGGGATTTAAAATACGCCCCTTGAATACACGTTTACTATAGATTGACAACCCCCCATCCCCCCTCTCCACCCGATGAGATAATAGTATATGGACATTTTCCATCTAAAAACTTTGAAGATCTCTAGCAAGTTTAAAAATACATCTTTAATGCACATGTGATATATAAGTTTAACAAAGAGGGACCACTTATTCCTCATCTCTCTCTCTCTCTCTCTCTCTCTCTCTCTCTCTCTCACACACACACACACACACACACACACACACCCCTCTCTAATTATCCCTCCTCTCTCTCTCTCTCTCTCTCACACACACACACACCCCTCTCTCTCTCTCTCTCTCTCTCTCTCTCTCTCTCACACACACACACACACACACACACACACACCCCTCTCTTATCCTTTATCCCTCATATCTCCCCCCCCCTCTCTCTCTCTCTCTCTCTCTCTCTCTCTCTCTCACACACACACACACACACACACCTCTCTTATCCTTTATCCCTCATATCTCCCCCCCCCCCTCTCTCTCTCTCTCTCTCTCTCTCTCTCTCTCTCTCTCACACACACACACACACACACACACCCACCCACGTACACACAAACACTACTTACAAAGCCATACAAAAAAAAAAGAAACAAGCCTCGTCTTGCTGTACGAGGCTGCCCGCGGCTTCCTCTATGAAGGCAATAGTTTTGACATGTAATCCGACGTGGTCCGAGACCTCCGACTTCAACTTGGCTATAGAGCCTTAGTCTATGGTCTCCTTCGTGGGCTTCCCGTAAGCACGCAAGCTGCAAGCTTGCATGGAGCTGACCCAAATTATGAACTATTTCAAGTTATGCATACTTTTTTTTTGGGCACTAAATGCCTTTCCATAAACGAAAAAATATCTATATGGCCTTAAAACCTATGGTCTTCAAGGCAAATAGCTCATGTGTGGAAATCTTGAATAAGATAGGTAGGTGGTCATGAGCCAAGTGGGTGGTGTATGTAAAAGTTATTGTAATATACCATATGACAGTCATAAAATAAGATGCAAGTGTCGAATGTGAAGTGATGTTACTTGTCAAAATTTTTATAATGCTAGACTTGTATATATGGTCATAGAGCTTATCATATGTTGGAAGTATTTTAATAATGATAAATTAATTATATAAAAAGCAAAGCCTATTATTCGAATTAGCACCTTGTTGGCATTGCTACTATGTATACAGCATAGGCTTTATGCATGAGCACCTAAGTTTGCACATTGTTAATTATATGTTGACTAAGAGTGGTTTATGATTTGCATGTAACGTCTACATATTATTAAGTAGAGAAAAGTAATTGTTTGTGTTCTATGTACATGCTAAAAGTGCGAGTACGGAATGTGTGCCTGAAGTTTAAGATTTTTGTGGTGCATATTAGCTACAAAATTGGGTGAGTTAAAGAAGAGGTTTGGCATTGAATTTTCCATGTTGTCAATTGGGTGAGTTAAAGAAGAGGTTTGGCATTGAGTTTTCCATGTTGTCAATTGGATGTTTAAAGATTTCTAGGCTCGCATGGAATTTGACTTTATGGAAACATTCCTATTACTTCTAAGATTTAAAGTGATCAGTTATATGAAAATTATGAGACAATTATTTGAAATTTGGAGATATGCTATTTGCTAGCAAAACTTGTATGTCCATCATATGCATAAATTCTCTTCAAATTGGTCCCTATTTTTAACCCTCAATATATATTGCAGATTAATACCGGTAAAGTTTTCTTTAATCTTCAGCTAAAATATGTAGTGCCAAATTTAGATTATATGTATACATATTGCAACAAGGATAGTTCTCAAATAAGTCCTTTTTTTTGTCTCTAAGCTTCTCTGACATGTTGCTTTATAATGGCTCTATTGTTATCGAATTGGGAGGACCACTTGAAATGCATAGAACATGTGAACTTGTTATAATTGTAGAGGCTACCATATCTAGTGATAATTAGATGTCATCAAGCTAATTTGATTGTTTTTATTTTTGTGATGTAGGGCTCTATTTCATTTTATGACTCTCATAGATATTAATTTAATTCACTTCAATAATATATGGCCTTTCTTTTCACTCTAGATGAAAAAGTGACCCCAATCCTATTCCTCTCTCTCTCTCTCAAACAATGCTAGGCCTTGTATATAATAGTACTGCATGGGCATTTCAATAATAGTATGTGGTAAGCCTCGTATAATAGTACATGGTCATTTTTAATATAAAAACTTTAAAGGACACTAGAAAATTTTAATGTATTTAATGCACATGTGATATACAAGTTTTTTTTTAAAAACACCTCCTACCCCTCATCCTCCACACACACACACACACACACACATGGATGCATACAGACACATGCATGCACACACACACACACACACACACATGGATGCATACAGACACATGCATGCACACACAACCCCCCCACACACCCACGCATGATTGATAAAGCCACATAAGAATTACTAAATTTATATTTATGTACTTTATAAAGCAAGATAATGTTATCCATGAGTTAAAATTAGAGTTTTATTTTTCATAAGCTAACATATCATTGGGAGTTGCAAAAAATTGACTCGATTTCTCAATACACAGCTACTCACAAAATATTTGGAAATTCATGCATAAAAATATAAATAGAGTATATTTTCATATTCTACACACTATTACAACTTAGATCTTGATATTTTTCTAAAACAAGATGATGATTTGAAGTCATTAAAATTTAACATGTAATACTCATGACTTTATCTCTACGTCTACAAGAATATAACAATAAGAATATAATAAGAAGGCATAACACACAATAACAAGACTTAACACAAGACTAAGTTAGTTATTATATATTTATGTTGGAAATTCATGCTTTGCATTGGTTATTGGAATTACATGCGTGCTAGCTAGTTCTATATTCTAAGGCTCCCTATGCATGGAGAAGATGCTTTTTTAAAAATGTTCTCAATGTTGAGAAATTTATATTTTTATCTTGCATTTATGAATGGGGAGCATGACTCTTGCATACATTATCCATTGTAGTAGTGGCAAGAAAAGCGTCTTAATATGTGTGTGTGTGTGTGTGTGTGTGTGTGTGTGTGTGAGAGAGAGAGAGAGAGAGAGAGGTGATCTCCCTACCCTCCTTCTTTGTGTGTGTGATTTATGAGCGTGCACATTCTAGCCAATCTTGGGCCAAGGTAGGGAGAGGTAATCTCCTTACCCTCTTTATTTATATGCGTGTTAATTTCAATTTGTAAATTAATGTAAATTTATCATGATAAATTATTTTATTGATATGATTCATATTTATTTAATATAATTTATGTTTATTTATTTTTAATTTAATAAATATGATTTATATCTAATATAATCTATAACTAATGATTATTTATTTTCAATTTAACAAATTTAGAAGCACCATCATCTCTTTCGCCTACTTGGTTTAGGTACAACACCGCCTCAATAGCTCTGGGAGCTACACATCTCCGATTGAGGAGCTATCTTCACGGGAGTTACAAGGCAGGTATATTATCTTATTGGACGGAGTTTTTCTATTAAATAGAGTTTTGTCAACCAGATTCACGTTTGGGGTGTACTACAGGCCCCGTTTCGTCACTGTAGTGTATTATCGACATTTTTGGAAGTTTTGGTAGAGAACTATTTCTATTCAAAATCTGGTTATTGTAGTGCAGCAGTGCATTTTGGAAGTGCAGACAGGGTTTGCACATGTATTGTTGATACTGGGTGTATGTACATGTACTCTGGTCACATTTGGTGACACACAAGCTGTGCTGAAGTACCGCTGCTATAGTAGTTAAAGGAGATACTCCTGTATTATAGGTTACATAGAGAAGTTATCTGTTTGCAGGTTATTTGATTGCTGTAGGAAAACATGTCTGACGGAATTAATCAGATTGTTAATGAGAAGCTGGATAAGAATAACTTCCATTACTGGAAGTTGGGAATGACCAATTTTCTAATGGGTGAAGGATTTTGGGATATGTAGAAGGAGACAATGAGGAGCCCCCAGATTATCTGAGGAGAATGTCACTCCTGCAGATATAAAGGTATTTAGGGATTGGAATCAGAGTGCAAGAAAAGTCATGTACTGGATTTCAATTAGTGTCATAGACACTATGATAGGACACATACAAGATTCAAACACTCCAGCAGTTGCATGGCAGAATCTGGTTCAAATGTTCCAAACTAACACAAAGGCAAGGAAGTTATAGTTAAAGCAAGAGTTGCATACTGTGGAAAAGAAAAGCATGTCCATCAATGAATATGCCTTAAAGATCAAGGGCATTGTGGAATCCCTTGGGTTTATCAATGTATCAGTGGAGGATGATGATTTGGTGAGTGTTTGTCTGAATGAGCTTAGCAAAGAGTACAAGCCATTCAAGACCTCCATTGCAATTAGGGAGAATACTCCCAACTTTCAGGACTTGATATCTATGCTGGTCATAGAAGAAAAGGCTTTAGGTGAGGATTCTTCTTCACAAAGTAAGAACACATCAAAATAAGCCTTCTACTCTAATTCAGGTAGAGGTAGAGGTAGAGGCTGTGGTCAAGGCCAAACAAGGAAAGTAGAATTTTGGACAACAACAGTCCAATTCTTCACAATAGCAATCATACACAAGTGGAAGAGGCCAGTCTAGAGGCAGGGGGAGCCAAAGAGGCTGAGGTAGTTTGGCAAAGAAATCAAAATACAAATAGCATAGAGTGCTATTACTGTGGCAAACTAGGACACATGGCAAAGGACTGCTACAAAAAGCAGAATGACATTAAAAGTGGGACGTTGCAGCAAGGCAACTATGTATCATCTAGCAAACATGGAGGTGATGATAGAAGTGAGCAACTATTTGTGATGCAGCACATGCTTAGTTCCATAACAAGGGATGTGTCAAGATCTCAAGATATATGGTATGTGGATTATTCTAGCGCCTCTAACCACATGACCAGTCATGCTGAGTGGTTTAGAGATATGCAGAAAATGGAAAAACTAGGTTCTATAGAAACGAGTGATGATACTGCACATCGCATTGCGCATGTTAGTAAAGTGCCATTATCTATGCAGGATTGTAAAATGAAGTACTTGGTTGATGTACTTCATGTTCCAAATATTACAAAGAACCTAGTTTCTTCTGGACAGATGGTTGAGCAGGGTCTGGTGAGGTTTAATCCTCAAGCATGTTTTGTGGAAGACTTCAAAAATAAGTGTCGCTTGGTTGCAAAAGGTAACAGAAATGGCAGGATGTTTACTTTCGATGTGAACATGCGTGAGATAAAGGCAGCCATGTTTGCGCATGGAACAGGTGTCATTACAGATAGTGACATAAGGCACAAGAGAATTGATCATGTGAATGTACATCGATTGAAGTCTATGCAGGCCCAAAATATTGTTACAGGTTTGCTAAAGTTTAAGGTTGACGATATGCATAAGGTATAAGAAGCATGCCAACTTGGAAAGTAAGCCAAACATGCTTTCCCACATGAAAAGCATGTCAGTGCAAGGCCATTGGATGTCATACATTCAGATGTATGGGGACTGACCAAGACTACAACAATTGCAGGTTGCAGGTACTATGTTACATTCATTGATTGATCACACTAGGAAAGTGTGGGTTTATTTCATGAAGGAGAAAAGTGAGGTTTTTGCTCACTTTCAGAGATTTAAAGCCTTGGTCGAGAAGGAAAAAGGCATGCAAATAAAATGCCTAAGATCAGATGGTGGGGGAGAATATTTCTCCAATGAGTTCAGCGATTTCCTAAGAAAGTAGCCTGGAATAAAGAGGCATTTTACGTGCAGGTACACTCCGCAATAGAATGGTGTTGTAGAAAGGAAAAAGAGGCGCATTGGAGAAGTGGCACGTGCCTTGATGGCTGAAAAGAATATGCCACATTACTTTTGGGCAGAAGCAGTAGCAATTGCTACGTATATTATGAACATGACACCTACTGCAACTGTTCATGGTATGACTCCTGAACAGAAGTTTACAGGCATAAGACCGGATGTGTCTCACTTGAAAGTGTTTGGGTGTACTGCATATGTGAATGTTCTTGATGAAGTGAGAACAAAGTTGGATCCAAAGGCAGAGAAATGCATCTTCATTGGTTATGCTATGGAGAGAAAAAAGGTTATAGATACTATAACCCTACCACTCGTGAGATGCGAGTAAGTAGAAATGTTGTCTTTGATGCGATGAGTAGCTGGTATGCACCAATAGTGAAGGCAACAGAAGATGCAGATGTAAGAAGTACTGATGTTGCACCACATGTAGAGCAAGACCTGGGGAGTCCTCGAGCAGTGGATCCAATGTTAGCCCATGGTCAGGAAGGTTAAGGAATGATGCAGGTACACATGTATACGGAAAGGGAACAAAAAGGTAGATCAACCTTTTGTGCCTGATCTGTTAGTAGGTCACTCATATGTGGATGGTGACTAATGAGTAAAGCCTTGATGAGGAGCTTGGCATTTTGTCTATGGTTACTCCTAGTGTAAGGAGAACTAGGCTTGTTTTGAGGACACCTGGCAATGATCCAGGTGTACGTAGGTCTACGAGGGTTAGATAACCTATTGATGGGTTGAGATGTGGTGGATATACAACCCATCATTATGCTTACATGGTAAAGCAATATAGGAGGTTGAGCCCACTTGCTTTAAGCATGCACTTGGAAATAAGAAATGGGAAGATGCCATGGATGAGGAGATGGCAACATTGGATGCAAATGCAACATGGGAGTTAGTGCCTTTGCCTAAGGAAAATAAGGCAATTGGATGTAAGTGGGTGTATAAAATCAAGCACAATGCTTATGGTTCAGTGATGAGCAAGTATAAGGCAAGATTGGTTGCCAAGGGCTATGCGCAAACTTATGGCATAGACTATGAGGAGACATTCATCCCGGTTGTAAGAATGGCAACCGTGAGAGCTGTCATTACTATGGCTACAGTGAAGGGTTGGTCTTTACATCAAATGGATGTAAAGAATGCTTTCTTGCATTATTTACATCAAATGGATGTAAAGAATGCTTTCTTGCATGGTGATTTGCAAGAAGAAGTGTACATGATGCAACCACCAGGTTATGAGAGTGATGCACATCCAGATTGTGTGTGCAACGCAAAGCCTTTTATGGCTTGAAGTAGGCACCCATAGCATGCATGGTCAAACAAGATCAAGGAGTATCTTGTTACCATTGGATCTCAGATATCCAATACAAATTTTTCTTTATATGTGAAAAAGACATATAGAGGGATCATGCTATTAGTCATCTATGTGGATGACTTGATTATCACTGGTGATAGTGATGCAGACATACATGATGTCAGGATGCTTTTGAAGAAGAAGTTTGAGATAAAGGATTTGGGTGAGCTACGGTATTTCTTGGGCATAGAGGTGGTGAGATCACCTCATGGCATTTTGCTATCACAGAGGCAATATGGCTTGGACATGTTATCCAAGTATGGTATGACAGGCTGTAAGCCTATTTCATTGGAGCAGAACACAAAGCTTTCCGCCGCACAGGTGAGCTTTGAAAGGCATTAGGGAAATTTTGGACTCAACTTTGGGCCCTCTAAGAAGTGCCAACTAAGGTTAGAGAGAGATAATCCAAAAGGCCTTAAAAATAAGGTGAAATTGATTTTGGTGTAAAAGATATATTTCTATTCTTAAATGTACTTAAAAATGATAGAATATTGCTAGTTCTTCGTGCAGTTGGGCACAATATGGCTCTTGTAAGGGTAATGGAGGTGCTTTATCGCATGATGCCAAATTGCACGCACATACATATACACTTATATCACATCCACAAATACACACACACACACACACACACACACACACACAGAACCATATACAACACAGACACACACATACAGTACACCCACAATGTGAGAGAGAGAGAGAGAGAGAGAGAGAGAGAGAGAGAGAGAGAGAGAGAGAGAGAGAGAAGTTTTTGCATTTTGGCACAATATGGCTCTTGTAAGGGTAATGGAGGTGCTTTATCGCGCCAAATTGCACACACATACACCCACATACATATACACTTATATCGCGCCAAATTGCACACACATATACCCACATACATATACACTTATATCACATCCACACACACACACACACACACACACACACACCAACACACACACATAGAACCATATAAAACACAGACACACACATACAGTACACCCACAAAGAGAGAGAGAGAGAGAGAGAGAGAGAGAGAGAGAGAGAGAGAGAGAGAGAGAGAGAGAAATTTATGCAGTTTGGCGCGATATGGCTCTTTTAGGGATAATGGAGTTGCTTTATCATGCCAAATTGCACAAATACAATAAAGGTTTTCTCTCCTTTTCTAATTCATGCTAGTGTCTTACTTCTCAGAAAAAAGAAAGCTAAAGGCAGGGAGTCACTGCGCTGGATCCTGCTACGGGTAGGAGCGACATGCAGATGAAGTCTACAAAGCTGTTGATGAGTACAAAGAAATGATCTATTGACTTCACTACTACTGACGACCCTGTAGAGGTTATGGCAAGGATAGATGAGCCATAGCTTGTGAGAGGACAGACAGAAGATCAAGGGTTTCCAACTATGGAGCCGGGAGAATCAAGTTACTCCCTTTACTTTGTAAAGGATCATAGTGATGAGGAACCCCATTCTGAAGACCAGGATGTGGAGGCAGATGAACATGAGAAAGCAGGTGTTCTTAGTCTAGTGTCCCTTTTGAAGCGACATGCTCGCAAGAGTCTCTCGGTTAAGAGGGAATTCGATTTCTCAACAGAGGCTAAGGAAGCGATGTTGAAGAGGAAGAAGCAAAAGAAGAAGGAGCAACATCTTAACACTGACATGAAGGAAAATAAGGAGGACATTTTTGAGAGCAATGATCTAGCTCTAATTGATGAGAAACTCTTTGATTTTGTCTGTAATGCAGGAGCTATGAAGACTTTCACATTATTGCTAAGATGTTTAATAAGCCTTTGCAAGTGGAATCAATTTTGGATCAGCATGCAGAGTACCTGTCGAAACACAGGGACGATTTCAAAAAATTAGTATCCAAAGGAAGGCTGTTGCTAAACAATCAGGCTTATGTGCACTTGCTGGATTATATAATATTAACAAGCAAAAACATTATTCTCAAAATTTTAAGCAATTTCTACTGCTGTTACGTAAATTTTACAACAGCGCTCTGATACCAACTATAAGATCCCGCTGCCCTCTCTACGCACTGGATTTTTCAGATTCGGTGGGTGATTTGAGTATAGATTCAAGAACTGGTCACATCGTCATTTCTTGAAACTGACGAAGGAATTACGTCTTGGTCAAATTCTGATTCAGGTTTTGAGTCCAGAACGGTTCTTCTTGAACTATCTTTATCAAATGGTAATATTTCAATTACTACTTTACTAAATTTAAAACTAATCATTTACCAATATTCATGGGAATTAGTCATAGGATTAAGAGAACTCTTATCTTGATATAAAAATTCTTTTATGCATCATTTTTTTTGCATAAAAATCGATATTAGTGAAAGTAACACTTTCACAATAGAAAATTTTCTTTTATGCATAAAAATCAATAATAATGAAAGTAACTCTTTTATAATATTTTTTTTCTTTTATGCATCCTTTTATGCATAAAATTAATAACGATAAAAATAACACTTTTTATTTAAAAAAATTCTTTTATGCATAAAAATCTATATTGATAAAAGTATCACTTGTATAATTAAAAAAAATATTCTTTATGCATACTTTTATGCATATAAAATATAATGACAAAAGTAACACTTTTATAATTAAAAAAAAATCTTTTATGCATCCCTTTATGCATAAAAACCAATAATGATGAAAGTAACACTTTTATAATTAAAAAAATAACCTTTCATGCATACTTTTATGCATAGAAATCAATAATGATAAAAGTAACACTTTTATAATTTAAAAAATTATTCTTTTATGCGTACTTTTATGCATAAAAATCAATAATGATAAAAGTAACACTTTTATAATTTAGAAAAAAATCTTTTATGCATCCCTTTATGCATAAAAATCAATAATGATAAAAATAACACTTTTATAATAAAAAAATATTCTTTCATGCATACTTTTATGCATAAAAATCAATAATGATAAAAGTAACACTTTTATAATCAAAAAAATATTTTTTTATGCATACAAATCAATAATGATAAAAGTAACACTTTTATAATTTAAAAAAATATTATTTTATGCATACTTCTATGCATACAAATCAATAATGATAAAAGTAACACTTTTGTAATTTAAAAAAAAATCTTTTATGCATACAAATCAATAATGATAAAAGTAACACTTTTATAATTTTTAAAAAAATCTTTTATGCATCCATTTTATGCATAAAAAATAATAATGATGAAAGTAACACTTTTATAATAAAAAAAATATTCTTTCATGCATACTTTTATGCATAAAAATTAATAATGATAAAAGTAACACTTTTATAATCAAAAAAATATTCTTTTATGCATACTTTTATGCATACAAATCAATAATGATAAAAGTAACACTTTTATAAAAAAAATATTCTTTCATGTACACTTTTATGCATAAAAATCAATAATAATAAATATGCATCTTCTATGCATGAAAATGACACTTTGAGTATAGAAATGATAGGGATTACTCTTTTAGCATAATAAAAGATAATACTTATTTCCAAAAATTTTGCCATAACCTCCTTTGTATGGCTGACCATTTTTTAAATTTTCTTACTTAATTTGTCTTAAAAATTAACTGTAATTGATTTAAAGTAATCTGGACTAATGAAAATTCACTTATAAAAGAGCAAACATTATAGAAAGTTTAATTCCAATAATTATCACTTAGGATAAAGAAGGATTGATTCTAAGAGGAGAGAGGGGAAAAGCCTTTCGATCAAGGCATAGCGTCCATTTATCACTTCAAACAATCATAAAAATTAGGAAAGCATAACAATCAATAAAGAAAATTATAAGATCTCTACTTACATAATTTATTGGAGCTTTCCTTTGGCTTGATGGTTTGAGGGTTCTACTCTTGTTTGTAACAAGAGTGGCCACCAATCTTTGGAAGAGGGAAACGTCAAAAACTAGTGAATTATTAATAAATTCACAGTTCTTGGCTTGGAAGAAGTAGAGTAACAGTGCATAAACACTATTATTTTTCAACAAAGGGAGAGACTTCTATTTATAGGAAAAATTGAGCTCCTAACCAAACAAACTGATTCTAGAATTTTTCAAATCAGTTTGGTCAATTTTTGACCATTTTAGGTTAGTTGAGCTAACTTTTTGGAACTAGACTTGAATTAGGTTAGTTGAGCTAACTTTTTAGGTTAGTTGAGCTAACTTTTTGGAACTAGACTTGAATTAGGAGAGAGGAGAGATAAAATATCTCAATTTTTTAAGATTTAAAACTCAATTGCACATGTGAAGTAGGCGCCTCATTCATGAGGGGGGAATCCCCATTGTGAGGTGTCAAAAATCCATTTTTTAAGCTTTTCCTTTGGCCCATGTCCACTCTTCATCTTATGTGAGTATTTACTCATTTTTGGGGGTGGTTTTCTTTATTTATTCTATTTATCTTCTTCATACATTTGGATGAATTTGATTGGCCCTTCAAAACCTTAATTTGAAATTTTTTAAAAATCTGGACCCCTAGGATAAGGCCTCTTGAATAAATCATACTTAATTTCTAATGCACCTTCTGAAAATCTTTTTGAACTGTTTCGGGGGAACTTATTTTAATAAGAGATATTTTTCCATCCAAAAATATTCAAAATCTGAATATTCTCTCTCTAGGCCAAAACAAGTAGAAACAAGATCTTTTATATTTCTGAAGAGGGAATTGATTACAGGGGAAGATGATGGACATCTTGAGAGGCTGGGAAGGAATCTTACAAAATTTATGCTGATTGAGGATGCTCACCTTAGTCTTTTGAGCCAGGAGCATTGGTTTATTTAAAAGTTCCTAAAGACTCTCAGACTTTATCAACAGGAAAATTCTCAAAATTATCTCCTAGATATTGTGGCGATGAGTTTATACCTGGTTTATGCATGATGTTTATCTACAAAGATCTTAGGGTTTTAACAAAGACCCAAAAAATAAATATAAAACCAATAAAATTTACAAGATTTCTCTTTTTAGGGTTGGATAAATACCATTTTCACATAGAGAAGAGTGTGAAGGCTAGTACAGTTTACGAGTGTAGTTGGATATGGCTGGTGAGCTTGTTTGTGAACTAGGAAGAGAGATTGGAGTCTTGTGAAGGAGCCAAACTGATACAATATGGGGCCTATAAAATAGTTATAAGATAAAAAAATATAAACTAAGCTAGAGCAATTTACAAGGCTTGATAGTTCTCCACAAAGACTATTTGGGCGGCCCAAGAGAAGGTATTTTAAGGTTGTAATTGTGCAAAGGTTGGGAGGAGGAACACGTCTTGTTAGAGCATTGCTATCCAAACATAATGCTTGTATGGTTGTAAAGTTTCCAAGCGCCTTGGGGATAGACCCAGCAATTGATTCTGAGAGAGATCTATGAGCTGAATCTGAGGAACCCTGACATGTGGGAGATGGATTGTAGTAAAACAACCTTAGCCTTAACTAAACTACACTTAGAAATACTTAAGAGATAGAGAATGGTTTCAATGCAATGCAATGAAACTATGTAATGGTTACAACTGAGATCTAAAAAGATCTATGATGATGATGATGCTGACTTTGACTTAATGGTTTGTGAATGCTGACTTAGAATGACGTACTGCTATACTGCTAAATGCTAAAGAACTAAATGTTATGACTGTTTTTCCCCTTCTCTTAGTGTGATCTATTTCTAGATACTGAAAAGAAAGAGAGAATGGTGACTATGAATGATTCCCTTGCTCCTTAGGCTGGAAACATTGAGAAGAAGGAGATGATTGGAATGAATGATGCATTTTCTTTATATATGGATTTATGCTACGAGTTGGCCAGGATAATGTTGTCGGCTTGTTTGTTTGGCTCCACCACGACCTCATAAATGCCCAAAAGCCTCTTTCTATGCTATCAGATGGTTCCACAGGTCCTGACCTATTGTGATGCATATCCCAAACGCTTTTAATGCACGACCATAGGATACTGCTATAGGTGCTATAGAAGGCCCATACACTACTGCACATGCTTCAAATACTCCTCTGCTTGGGTAAATGATTTATGTGAGGTCCCCGCCCGCCCACTCCAGGGCTCCTGCCAAGCGGTGGAAGCGGCATTGGCCTCCCGCGCGGGGTGTTGAAAATACAAGTGAATAGGGTGTGTGCGGGAACAAGCCCTTGGTTAGAGGCTGTAAAAGAGGATGAGTAAATGTGAAAGAACCTCTGAAAAGGTGAGAAGAATCTACTGGGAGAGAATAAAGGGTAGCATGAGAAGATTTAGGAACTGTGGAGATATTCTGGAAAGTGTGGAGATATTCTGGGAGTGAATCAAGGAGAAATTAGTGGGATTAGATGCTTGGATGTAAGCTCTATAAATTGAGGCATTGCCCTAATGAGAATTTATTGATTTTTGATTATCCATGCCTACATTAATCTATTTGTTAATTATCCATGCCTACATTAATCTATTTGTTAATTATCCACTAATTATGTCTTAATTATCCACTAATTATGTCTTAATTATCCACTAATTATATCTTAATTATCCACTAATTATCCACTAATTATCATCTTAATTATTTACTAATCACTTTATTAATGATTATCCTCTTAATTATCTACTAATTATTCACTAATTACATCTTAATTATTTGCTAATCACTTTATTAATGATTATCCACTAATTACATCTTAATTATCCACTAATTATATCTTAATTATTTGCTAATCACTTTGTTAATGATGTTGATTCTAGTGTTTGATCCACCATAGCTCATCACATTGCTCTAATTTCAACATGGTATCAGAGCCATGCCTAGAATCCATCAGGTTTATGAGCCCATTATCTAATTAATTAAGATTAGTAGATAATTAGAAATTAATCAAATTTTTAGTTATTTTTCAACTCACCTCTTTACCCCCAGCCAGTGGAGGATCTCCCTCTCCTTTCACACATTAAATTAGCCCAAACCCTTCTAGCACAAGCTAGCCAGCTCATTGCTCTTCAAGCTCATCAAATCAGCGCAGCAAATTGCCGATGCGTTTGGGAGAAATCGCGATTTTCTAAGGCGCCTTTTTCTGGAAAAAATTTGCAGATCTCTTCTTCATCAGTTCAAATGGGTCTAATTCCTCTTAGCCCAAAGTGTTTTCAAGCATGCTCTACAACAATTTCATCAAGTCTATAGTGAGATCCAAGCTCTTCATCAAATATGTGGGTGACTTTGGTAAAACCGAGATTAAGCTTTCAATATTTGGTCAAATCTTGTGTTTATTGGCTTCATCCTCTACTAGACTCATTGCTATTAATGCCTTTGAAAGCATTTGAGCTCATTTGAAGTCTAAGGCACCAGATCTAGACTCCCTGCATACTCTGTTTTCTACACACAAAATAGTGGATTAATTTACTAATTAGTGATGATTAATCAGTGCAAATCACTATATTTTGGTACAATTGAGGGTTCAAATTAACCATTAGGTATTTGATACAGATCCCTATAACTTCAGATTGCAATTCAGAGTTGGTTTGATACTTCAACCATTCCGTACAAATTGGTTACCCTTGATTTAGTGTAATTTCTAGTGATTTTATGCTGATAAATTTGTTGTAATCATTTCTTAAACACCAGATTGAGTTGTAAAAGGGTAGACACTGCCCTTGAATCTTGAAATTGGATCAAGAGGTAAGACCCCCTTCACATCACCATGAGTACAGCACAAGAAATAGCCAAATTTAATGGGGAGCAGTTTTATACAACGAAAACCATGTATTTGCTCATGAGAAAAAATCTGTGGGGGCTAGTTGATGAGGGAAGAGATAAATGCCCAGAGAGAGGAAAAAATGAGTGGAAGAGCAGGAATGCAAAAGCATTGGGACTTATTGCACTCAGTTTAAATGATGAAATCATTCATCACATCACAGGGATATAATGGGGAAAAGATGCATGGGATGAACTCAATAAATTATTTGGAACACAAGCAAACAATTCAAAGATAAATCTGTTAATGCAATTCTAAAAATTGGACAACTGGCAGCTATTGGCAAAAAGGTAGAAGATGATGAGGCACTAGCAGTGCTTCTGAAGAGTGTGGACAAAGGGGTATATGAAAATATTGTAGCAACACTAAAGAATGTACCTGAATTGAAGCTACACGAGATAGAAGCATCTCTACTAGATCAAGAGAGCAGAGGCAAAGAGAAGAAATGGCTTGACTCAACAGGAGGAGAAGAAAAGGCATTCTTCACCCGAGGAGGATTCTCTCGAGGACGAGGACGAGGAAGAGGCAGAGTAGGAGGAAGGACCTTCACTTGCCACAACTGTGGAAAGCCAGGACACATGGAAAGAGACTACTACAGCAAACCCAGTGGAGAAGGAACGGCATTGGCAAACTTCATGGAGGCTTGGCTCCAAAGAAAGTGGAGTCGGATCATCTTTTCTGAGAGAGAGAGAGAGAGAGACCCCACAACCCAATGTAACCTGCCCCAACAAAGTAAAACCACCTCTAAGCCACTCATGATGTAGGCCACGTGGTAGATGTATGTGTGTAGACACTAGTCGCGGGCTAGCAAGTAAGGGGAGGCAAACTTGGTATAGGGTCTAGGTGTACTAGGAGTATTCGCTTGAGGGTATTCACTTGAGGGGAGGTGTTGAAAATACAAGTGAATAGGGTGTGTGCGGGAACAAGCCCTTGGTTAGAGGCTGTAAAAGAGGATGAGTAAATGTGAAAGAACCTGTGAAAAGGTGAGAAGAATCTACTGGGAGAGAATAAAGGGTAGCATGAGAAGATTTAGGAAGTGTGGAGATATTTTGGGAAGTGTGGAGATATTCTGGGAGTGAATCAAGGAGAAATCAGTGGGATTAGATGCTTGGATGTAAGCTCTATAAATTGAGGCATTGCCCTAATGAGAATTTGTTAGTTTTTTATTATCCATGCCTACATTAATCTATTTGTTAATTACCCACTAATTACATCTTAATTATTTGCTAATCACTTTGTTAATGATGTTGATTCTAGTGTTTGATCCACCATAGCTCATCACATTGCTCTAATTTCAACACGGGGCGGAGGTCTTGCACACTCGAGGCCTCACCCGTGCGGATGTTCGGGATGAGAGACTAGCCCGGGGGGCGGTCCCCGAGACTGGGCCCGGAAGACTCCCTTCACTCGGAAAACACGGATGATTTTTCTAGGAAGGTGAAAAATCTTTTAACTAGGAGATTACTCTAATGAGTCAAGTCTTGACTAAATTAAACTGATCTGACCAAGCCTAAAGTCACATGGTCAGATCAAGAAGAGACTTGCACTTGGTCCATGGAATCACCACTTTTTTTCTCATTTCCAAGGCACAACTGATGATCTCTTCCCATAGAACAAGGTCTTGTCAGGATTTAAACTGATTAACGTAACTTATCGTATCTAGTTGTTTCTCAAGAATCCTCCGATCCAGCCTAACCCCATTCGGCCCATGGGTTAGCCAACCACCCGAGCACTGAATTGGTGGGATTCCTTTATAAAGATTTGATTGGGTTTTTGCCCAGGTACCAAGGAAAAGAGTTCCCAGGCCCCCTAGCCGGCGATTCATGTAAAAATCAAATAGGCACACCACATACACACCTAATATGAAATTGCCATTTATAACAGACTCGGCTGGCTTTAAGATAATCTTTGAATAAAATCATAATATTTTCAATCATCATTTTCCAAAATTCCAAGTCCATTGTATTACAAAAATGCATCATCTAAACTCTCCGTTGAAGACCAGCTGGCCAACCAACGAGATTTAGTATCAAATTTTTGTTCCCAAAAACCTTTCCTTTTTGTTCACCATCAGATATCTTCCTCGACGTACATTGAAGACCAGCTGGCCAACCAACAAGATCTAGTTTCAAATTTTTGTTCCCAAAAACCTTTCCTTTTTGTCCACCCATCAGATATCTTCCTCGACGTACACCTGGGTGTCCTAGCAACCGTGAGCCCGTGCATCCTGGTCAAAACCCTCTAGGATCCTCCTTAGGTGTCCTAGCACTTCACTCAGGGACCGCTTCGTGGGCCTCGCCCATCGTACCGGAAGCGCACCATTTTAACCCCGTACCGGGTTTGATTTTTTTGCGAGCTTTATTTGGCGAGCTTTTTGGAGATAAGATAGTTTTATGTGAGCTTGTAAGAAAAATGATACATTTTGGTGAGCTTTTATATAGTAAGTATTTATGAAAGAGAAATAAATACATTCACATACATACATACATATATACATGTATATTCTCAAACACACCTACCTACCTACCTACCTACCTGCCTACCTACCTACCTTCCTACATATATACATACATATATACACACATTTGTACAATACATACATACATACATGCATGCATACATACCTACATACCTACATACCTACCTTCCTACATATAAACATACATTTTATGTCCAAGAAACTTAAATATAGGCACAAAAATACCTATCTATGTACCTTTCTTCCAATGTTTATTTCAACACAAGTAAAAACAAGTATACCCGGCTCATGTTTTCTTACAAAAAGATTGAGTTCACATTTCCTTACAAGAAGATATTTGGTTGGTACAACTCCTTTACCATAGCGTCGCAAGCTACCTACAATAAGACTTTAGAGTACGTGACAGTATACTCCATCCCAAAGCAAGACAAAAATAATATTGGTTCAAATTTTCTTACAAAAAGATTGACTTCACATTTCCTTACAAGCTTAAGTAAGCACAAACATGGAAGGCTTGATTAAAGCTTAAGTAGGCACAAACATGAGAGGCTTGATTAAAGCTTAAGTATAGGCACAAAGAGGCTTGATTAAAGCTTAAGTATAGGCACAAACATCCTTGCTTCAAGGACGTGATAGTATATTGTCCACTTCCTCTGGTGATAGTGTCAGTTGATGCATTACCATATCCTCATTCTTATGTAATCCCAAAACTCGCAAGAAGACAAAATAGATATGCTTACATGCAACGTAAGACTTTCCTCTAGATTCTCTTTGCATGAAATCAGGACATGTACACCAAGATTGTACCTTGATGTGTATAAAATAGTCCTCTCTACTCTCACATGCCAAATGAAAAATAGAGTAGGAGGACGGCTGCATTGCACTCTCATTAAGGACTGTCGCTGTCATGGCCTCGGCACTACCAATCCTCTTTTCTGCTTCTTTGGAAATCCAATGCCTCCACTTGGTTGATCTCTTTGTATTCTGTGTAGCATCATGTGGCCTCTTGTCACTTTCTTTGTTGCCCGCTGCTTGTGTGGACGTTTCTCCCACCCCCGACACAAAAGGTTCTTCATGAGTAACATCTAACTTGAACCCTGCCTTTACTAATCTATCTACCTCTTGGCTGGTTATGTTGGTCCCAACATCCACTTTCCACATATCTGGGTATGATGGCTTGTATATTATGTTTGGATCAACATGCCATGTGTGTGAAACATCTGAAGGACAAAACCACATCATTTGAGCCTTTGGCGCTCCCGGACCAGGATGTCGTCGCTCTGAGTAGAAGCTAGGGGCAACAACTCCAATAGAGCTTCCCTGTATGTATGAGTTGCACTTAAGTCTTCCATCAATACCTCCCAAACATTTGACTTTTGAGTTCAATGGGGTTCGTCTAATGGCCCACATTGTGCGTCCAACGGCCTCTTCCTTTACATGCATTTGTCCTCCGCTCATTGTGCCATAATGTTGTTTAGGCTCTTCATGTCCGACATCTTTGTTTCCTCCAGTCATTGGACTTTTTGGTCCTCCCCTTGAAGCGGGACTTGCTGCACTGTTTGTTCTAGATCTATCTCCAAAACTTACTCTTCTTGCTGTTCCCCGGTTTTGACGATGTCTGCTCTACATGACATAGCCTGGACGATGTGAGCATTGGTCTACTTCCGTTGTCCTCACCCTCTTCCGTTGAATAGTCTCCTTATCTCCATGTAGAGGCCTTGATTCCTCATACATAGGAGTATTAGCTACTGTTTCATGGACCATGCGGCGAGCCACTTGTGGTGGTGTCAGTCTTGACCTTGCTGCTACCCTGTCCAGCAACTTGCTCAAGCTTGGTCCCTCACCTTTGTGCTTCCCCATTTGATATGCATATTGCTTTGCACTTTGTAGTAAAGCGTTTGCCATATCTGAAATGCACGCATCATACAAGCTAACCTTTTCCTTGTATCCTTCACCAGCAAGCCAACTCCCATGTACACTTTCAGATAAGTTTGTTCGAGGGGTTTGTGCTAAATCCACCGAGCTTAAGACCACCTGCACACAAGAGGTTTCATACAAGAATTCACAAAATTGACTCCAATGCAAATACATCCATACAACATAT
The DNA here is from genome assembly GCF_041138505.1 of Cibotium barometz. Taxonomy (NCBI): domain Eukaryota; kingdom Viridiplantae; phylum Streptophyta; class Polypodiopsida; order Cyatheales; family Cibotiaceae; genus Cibotium; species Cibotium barometz. Next base: position 9,787,447 of record NC_141102.1, on the reverse strand, counting down.
CAGTTCTCCATAAAATTTCTCACCCTTGACATGAGGTTGCCCCAATGTGCTATTCGTACTTCCCACCAACTCATCCACGTATCCATCACTGATAGTTTTCCCTCATGAACATGTCCATTTCTCCACCACTCACGAATCTCTTTACTTTTTAAGAAAGCTGACTCCTTATTGGTTGCAAATCTCCATTCTTCACACAAGTCAATATGGTGTTGTCGACTTTCTGCCTTCACGCATTGTTTAGCATGCTTCATCAAACTTTGTTTCCAATGGAATAAGCACGTTCGCTCCCTGTCCTCCATAATGTTGTGCGGACCCCCATTGAAAACGGTCCTAACTGCACACCAATTGGACCGTGCTTCATCAGCCATAAACCCATAGAAGTGTGCGGGTGCATAACCGCATTGCTCCATTGTGCTATTCAGCATTTCCCAAAATAGTACTTGGCTTTTTGTATCCTCCTCCTTCATTTCACATGTGGCAATTGTCAACAGCTCTTGAACACTATAAGATTTTGGAGAGAATTTTTTCAGTCAGCTATCATTCAAGGTAAATGAAAGAAATGAAAAAATTGGAGTTCGTAGTCTCACCTTGGGTCGTAAACATGACAAGCCATTGTTGACCAACCAAAAACTCAATGAGTGTGATCAAACAAAACCCAGGACTTTGACAAGTCACCTCCACTGTCACACCGCATGCGATTCACCAAGTCCACGCCTGGTGCTGGTCCTCGCAAGGCATCTTAAAGACATAGCATTTGTCATCAGGGCCACCTTGTCCTGGGAAACGGCTACCTTGTATAAATGAATAGCGAGATCTTCTCTGTATAAGAAGGATGCTATCAAAGCCCTCTCCTGCTGGCATCAATTTTCTTTTCTCCTGGGATACAATGCGTCTAAACCTAAAAAACATAATTTCACAATAAAGAGAGGACCGAATGCAGAAAAATACTTCCAAATATAATTAAGTTATAGAGTGAATACTCACCTCTGGTTTTCCACAAGAGGACTCAACTCCTCCAAAAAATTACAGAGCTCATGATCCCCAATACTTGTAGGTAGCTCATCATTTTGATTCATCATGGAGGAAAATAGCATATCCTTCACAATATCCATCTGTATTTTTCGAGGACCTGCACTTCTCTGGGTTTTTAGCACTTGAGAAACATACATTTTCACGCGCTCCAACATTGACCTTGAAGTTCCTGGCTGAACTGGATGTTCATGCAACTCAGTGTGGAGCATCATTCTTGTAATAGTTGTGTCACGAGGCATTACGTAATACACAATACATCTACACACTTGCACACAATGTGCAGTTTTGCGACAAAAGTGACAAACTATTTTAGATTTCTCATCCTCTGGCAGATGTCCATGAAAGAAGGTGTTGTTATACCTTTTATTGTTCAAGTAAAAAGGACAGCTGAGCCTATGGCACTCCAAAGTACCAACACAATAGCTAATACGCACGGTACAACTTACAGACATGTTTGATGTTACTCGACGTGTCCATAGGTGACCATCATATTTTTGCTCCATTCCATCCATATTTCCTATTTTGCCATATGTTGGTGGAAACTCTAGGATGGAATCACCATCATAATGTCTTGGCACCTCCTGGACTTGGATGACTCGAGTAACTTTTTTCAACAATGAACGCAGAAGAGAAGGTTGCTCCTTCTTACGAAGAACCGAAAGTATACTCTCTGAAGCAATACATTCATCTTCAGAGATCTTGTGCTTTGAACCTTTTGGATTGCTTGTGCCTTCACCTGGTTGCAAAATAGTTGCTGAGCCATTCAAGTCACTCTCAGAGGAGGAGCTCGAGATATGAACATGGGTGTTTTGTGTCCCTAATTCTTTATCCACTGAACTCTCCAAATGTCGGACATCTTGGGCAATGTCATCAGCACTAGAATCAAGACTATCAGCAGCACAAAGAGGACTACATTGTAGCATATATGTTTTACTTCGAGAAATATCTATGAGGTAGTTTTTATTGCCCTCCATATCATAATGAGCGATGATTTCCTGTAGGCTTCCATCGGTCCTAGTAGCTTTCACTCCAGAAAGGGCGTGTGAAGAAGGCAAAAACCCTTGTAGATATCCGTGAGACTGACAAGCGTGGTCTGGTGGAGAAGTATTAAAGTTTGAGATTTTTTGCTATAGCCATCAAGCTCCCACTCAAAGGTAATAGTGTGCTCCATATAGGGAAGGCAATATGAAGATGCAGAAAGGACAGGAGAGACGAAAATGTGAAACAGAAAGGACAGGAGAGACAAAAATGTGAAATGAAAATATAAAAACGAAGGAACAGGTGGAGCAATCACGATTGAGAATGAAGGAGGTTGAAATGATAAAACAAGGTGGAGCAATCACGATTGAGAATGTAGGCAGTTGAAATGATAAAACAAGGTGGAACAATCACGATTGAGAATGACCACGACAAAATTTTTTAATAAAATATATACAAATATATATGTATCTACAAATATATAAAAAAATACACAAATATATACATTTATTGATTCTAAGTATTATTTTTATGAAAGGCTTGTCTCTTTGTAAATACACACACACACATGTTTATATTTATATTATTATATTGTATATATTCTAGGCTAAGAATCTCCCGACGGGGATATATGTAAATACACACACACACATGTTTATATTTATATTATTATATTGTATATATTCTAGGCTAAGAATCCCCCGACAGGGATATATGTATTTTAGTGTGTGTGTGTATTTACAAAGAGACTAGTCTTTTACTTATTTTAGGATATACAAATATATTAGATTATATATCTATTAGGCTACACACACACACCACACACATTTATTAACATCAATATATATATACATATTTAAATAGCCTAAACTATAAAATGTACGTGTGTACAATAAAACACATATAGCTTAATACATTTTTAGACATATATATGTGTGTGTATATATGTATCTATTTTTAGGCTAAGTATGTTTTAGGCCACACACACATATGTGGTGCATAGTTAAAAGGGTACACGAAGGAAACGAGGTATTTAGGGTACATGAAGGATACTCTCAACTCAGCAAGCAGGCAGACGAATGCAAGAGAAGAGGTGAGTTTTTTTTTTCATTTCTCGATTTTTCTCTGTTCTTCTTTTCTGTGCGCCGGCAGGCGGCTTCGTTGGAGGTGGACATTGTAGCTTTCGTAGGCGGTGACGGTGTTGAGGACGTCTAGTTTGTGGCGTAGGCGGAGACGATGTTGAGGAGGTCAAGTGTGAGGAGACGGGGGCAGCGCTAGCAGGTGGTTGCAAGATGAGGTTATCTAGTTTCATGTCGTGGGCGCCCTTGGCTTTAGCTGAAAAACAGGCATTTTTTCAAGAAGAATAGCCAATCTCTCATAGTTAGCCAAGGAGTTTCACTTCAAGGTCTTCTAATGAAACATCATATGCAAAGTTGGGCACCTAAAACTATAATCTGATCGAATATCCAATAATTGCAAATCCCCTTTTCTTTGGGAACCAAGTTTGTATACAGGCCCTGTCCTAGGTTTAGACAGGTATAGTGAATGTGAGTAAATTGCCTATAACTTTTACATTATTACTCATACGATGTTCCCACTTTGCGTATCACAAATACAAATAACATAGAGCTTAACTTGATTTATCGAGTAATTTTTGATGTGTTCTACTATTTTCTATATTATTTAAAAGATATTAGAATTGTTAAAAAACATACTATTTTATCCTCCCACCACATCTACCATTTAAAATGCTCAAATTGTATGGATCTAGTGATGATTAGATTGGGAAAGATTAGTATAATGTGGGTATAAGATAAAATTACAAATCTAACGGTTTGATTTTTGTAGATTTACTTTGGAAAATTTATTATGACTGTTAGAGGTCCATTAAATCAATAGTAATTTAATTCTAGAAAATTAAATATTGAATCTTTCAATCTAAAAACTCAAGGGATCAATACTCTTGTTGCCATGAATTTATCAAAAAAAATTTGGCTTCATTTGAGTATGGGAAGTTCCATTTTCAATCCTCCCAAGTGAAAATTCCCATATTGTGTCCACTCTCCCCTTTTCAAGTCTAAAACCAATCCTAGTTAGGTTTGGAAATCTAGGCTTGGTAAACTTCACAGCTTAGGTTTCATTCCATGTGTGAGTCTTGGGTAGGCCCAAACCTTATATATGCATGCCACTTTATGTCCACGTGAGCATCGAGAGGATCCACATAAGCAGCTTGCCACCTCAGCTTGCCACCTCCACCCTCCATGTCAACATGGTCAACCTAGTTGACTCCCCACCTCATCATCCTAGTCATCATTAATGCCACATCATCTTGCCACCTTTGCATGCCACCTCGCACATGGTGACATGGCATGCCACATCATGGAATTGCCACATCAACCATAATAGTGCCACATGTCAAGAGAATGCCACATGTCATGCACGCTTGTGACACATGGCATCTCCTTCCCACCTCCCCTCTTTTTTCAAAAACATATTTTTGGAAAAAGTTAATTTAGTAATTTAGAGAAATAGAATATAGAAATTTAAATAATAAAATATATGTAACTTATTAAATAAAAGAATTTAAAATCACTAATTTTAAAGGATTATATTTTGGGATTAGATCAATAAAAATATTATTAAAGATCATATTATTAATTTTAAAAAAAATAAATTTTTTATTTTTATATTTCTTGAAAATTTTTTATGTAGAATAAACCTTTGAATAAAATATGAAAAAAATACTTTATTTAAAAAAAGCAGTTATATAATTATAAAATAAAAGATTTCTTTAAAGATATATTTATATATCTGGTAATGATAAATATTTAGACTTGTTAATAAATATTATAAATAATATTAATTTTTAAGTGGATAATAGTTTATCTTTAATTATCTTTATGTTTATCTTAGTTATCCAATCAATCTTAGATAGGAAATCCAGTGAGATTTGAAGTGGATAACCTATTTTTCCTATATAATCACACATCTCTAGTACTATCCCACACTTATCTGTAGTACTATCCCATCATTGAGCCTTTATAATATTTTCTCTCTTAGCTTCCTTGAGAATGGGTTCTCAAAGTCGTAGGAGTCGGAAACGTGATAGGACTAGACTCCCCCCCATCCACCAAGTTCAAGAGGAGGAGAGGAGAAGGGTAGCTCGTGAGAGAAAGAGAGAGTGGAGAGCACGTCAATGAGCAACACCTTCCGTTGGCGATGATCCAAGCCTTGCTCCTCCTCTTCCACTTCCTCTCCCTTTGCCCTCTTCCCCCCCACTACCCCTTAGTTTAGATAATCCACATGAACCCGCCCTTCTTGAGTCCTCTCTTCTACAAGAACCCACACCCCCTCCTTTGGGCGCCCTTCGTGTGGATAGGAAAGAACTATCAAAGTCAGGGGCACATCGTCGTGCCCATGCAATCTTCCAATCCTATTTCAAAGACCTCACGTCTTCATCATAGGCATGTGTGCTTGATGCTTTGATTGATCTGCCCAACATGGCCAACTGCAGGGCGCTTTCCGACATTGGAGGTCGAAGAGAGAGGAGAGCTGGCATGGCGGTGCTACAAAGTGTTCGTCATTCCTATATAGTTAACAAGAAGACTCGAGGAACTCTGCGGACGCTTTGGCTGCTCGACGGGCTATTGTGGCAGCCATAAGTAGCTCCCAAATGAAGGGTAAGGTTAGTGCCACATCTCGCATCCTTTCCATAGCACCACACGCACTTAGAGTTGGGTCTATTAGGCGACAAAGTTTAGATGCCAATGAGGTTGGTGCTATGTGGGCGAGTAGTGGTCGTGTAGCTAGGCATGATCGCCTACTAGATGAAACCACTAGAACCTTGATAGAAAGTTTTTGGGAGGAGAATTGTCGTGCATCGCCAGTTTTCAAGAAAGCTCTGCGTAAGAGAGTGACAAGAGGAGTGTTCATTGAGCACGGTGCTTGCTTTCTTGAAATGTCCCAAACTGAGTTGTATTCTCAGTTTGTGGCTTCGTATCCAGAGCTTAAAATTGGGCAAAGGTCATTTGAGGGGTGTAAGCCTTGGTTTGTGAGGTATTCACGTCAGCGTGACACATGTTGTTGTCGCTACCATGTTGAGTTCAAACTTTTTTATGATGTGTTCCGTTCTCTTAGTGGGCATAGAGAGTTGCCTCGTAGTCCACGTGATTTCATCCACTCTCTTTTGTGTGCACGCACGGAGGATGCCCAGTTCCATAGGATGCCTTGTGTGGAGAGCAATTGCACATCATGTGGTTCACTTGCACATCTACAGATGGTAGATCTTGATGCAAGTGACCAAGAGATAGTGGCATGGCAACGTTATGAGTATGTGACACACCAGCTCCAGAGTGGTGGACAGTCCAGGAAGTTGCAGCTCATGGACAAACATACACCACGTTGTCACTTCACAGCCACATTTAGGGAGCAGATCTACCCCTACATACGGCACAGTCATTGTGCCAAGTGGCAGGATCGTCAGTTCCGAGCATGCCTAGCAGAGTTTCCTATTGGTGTGGTCGTCTTTGTGATTGATTTTGCAGAGAACTACACTTTCACACCTTTTCAGGAGATACAATCTGAGTATTACTTCTCAGAGCAGGTAATGGTTATATTTTGTAATATTTGTTTTATGTTTGAGCTACATTACTTAATTGATTTTTTGTGTCCTAAACGTATGTATTGCTTACCTCACCAGGTTGCTATTTTGGTCCACATTAGCTATCGACATGCAGAGGCTCATGTAGATGGGATAGCGAGTACCCCCGAGACCCATGTCATTATTCGAGAGTATCATTTCTATATCAGTGATGATCGTTCACATGATGCACATTTTGTGCAACACTGTTTTCGTCTCCATGACGATTTTTTAGGAGATTGTGGGATCAGACATGTCCAGCGATGGGTTTGGTCGGATGGTTGTGGCGCACAGTTCAAGTCATCACGTCAATTCTATTGGCTCTACAGGTTGTACTTACGGCTTTCTTACATTTACAATTAAACTAAATTCACTAGAACATCTTAAAGAAAACAATAACTAAGACTATCTTTTATGGATTTATAGGTGGCATGTGCAGTCTAGTATCCCAGTGATTTGGTCATTCTTTGAGACTGGTCACGGGAAGGGTGAGCATGATGGTGCAGGCGCATGTGTGAAACGTGCCTTGAGGCGTCATCAGCTGCGACAGGATGCTCAGCGGTTCAGAGATGCAGGCCACGTAGTCGAGTGGTGCTCCCAACATTTGTGTGGGAGTGCAGCATCATCGTACCCCAAACGTGATGCTCGGATTGTCAGGAGATTTTTTTGGCATGTGGATGGTGGCACGATTGACCGTAGATCCTCCCATGATTGTGACACAGTACCTGGCACCTTGGGCTTACATTCCATCAGGAGCACGTGCATGGCGGCCCCCACGATTTACACACGACGGTTTGCATGCTTCTGTGGAGCATGTATGGATGGCGATTGGTCACATTGTGCCTCGAGAGGATGGGCAGATGCATGGATACAGACATTCCTCTCCCCCGAGCATCCTTCACATCCCAGTGGTGTCTGATGAGCACACAGGTCCTGCGTTCATGGTCAGTTATGATGACCTGACAGATTTGCTACAGGAGGGTGATGTATTTGCTGTTATTGCCAGTGAGGGAAATAGCGAGGGAGTAGACTACTATCTGATGAGTTGCACTAGGCCAAAGTGCATGCTTGACCAGGATACAGTGGATGATCATGGGTTTTCTTATGACGCCCATAGCATGATTGTGGCAGGCCGGTTCTACCAGCAGATTCGACTTCATCGGGGGAGTCTTGAGTTCCAGCAGTGGAAGTGGGAGTTAGAGGCATTTCAGTTCTCTCATCTAGTGGTTGCTACCAGGCTCACTCTTGTTCGAGTACAGAGCCGAAAACACAGTTCTCACCCTCGTTTTCAGCTTCAAGTGGATGACCATGAGAGCATTCTAGAGCAGTTAAGAGCTAGAGAGGGTGCTGCTGACTAGATCTCTATCTTGATAGTGACTAAACTCAGACTAGCTGGGTTAGCTCACTTACATTGTACTTAGATTTTTGGGTAGTGACTAACCTCAGACTAGCTGGGGTAGCTCATTTTCATTCTGATGTACTTATGTGATGTTTATATCATTATGAGTTTTCTCATTATTGAGTATCATTACATTTTAGTTGATGTTCTTGATTTTATTATATTTTTTAACACTTTGGCTGTCATATTGTTTGTTGAAAATCTCCATGCCATCGTACCCAAACATGCTCTGATGGGGACCAAACTTTGCAAGCATGGGGAGGGGACCCACCCCCACATGCTTGCAAAGTTTGGTCAGAATTAGAGCATGTTTGGATTGGTAATTGGCGCCCAGTGTGGGTTTTTCAAGTCTCTTGGTGCTTAAGAGGCCATGGAAAATCCGGGCCTTCCCCATACCATTGTACCCAAACATGCTCCGATGGGGACCAAACTTTGCAAGCATGTGGGGGTGGGTCCCCCCCACATGCTTGCAAAGTTTGGTCCCCATCAGAGCATGTTTGGATTGGCAATTGGTGCCCAGTGCGGGTTTTTCAAGTCTCTTGGTGCTTAAGAGGCCATGGAAAATCCGGGCCTTCCCCATACCATCGTACCCAAACATGCTCCGATGGGGACCAAACTTTGCAAGCATGTGGGGGTGGGTCCCCCCCACATGCTTGCAAAGTTTGGTCCCCATCAGAGAATGTTTGGATTGGCAATTGGCGCCCAGTGTGGGTTTTTCAAGTCTCTTGGTGCTTAAGAGGCCATGGAAAATCCGGGCCTTCCCCATACCATCGTACCCAAACATGCTCCGATGGGGACCAAACTTTGCAAGCATGTGGGGGTGGGTCCCCCCCACATGCTTGCAAAGTTTGGTCACAATCAGAACATGTTTGGATTGACAATTAGCGCCCAGTGCGGGTTTTTCAAGTCTCTTGGTGCTTAAGAGGCCATGGAAAATCCGGGCCTTCCCCATACCATCGTACCCAAACATGCTCCGATGGGGACCAAACTTTGCAGGCATGTGGGGGTGGGTCCCCCCCACATGCTTGCAAAGTTTGGTCACAATCAGAGCATGTTTGGATTGGTAATTGGCGCCCAGTGCGGGTTTTTCAAGTCTCTTGGTGCTTAAGAGGCCATGGAAAATCCGGGCCTTCCCCATACCATCGTACCCAAACATGCTCCGATGGGGACCAAACTTTGCAAGCATGGGGAGAGGACCCACCCCCACATGCTTGCAAAGTTTGGTCACAATCAGAGCATGTTTGGATTGGTAATTGGTGCCCAGTGCGGGTTTTTCAAGTCTCTTGGTGCTTAAGAGGCCATGGAAAATCTGGGCCTTCCCCATACCACCGTACCCAAACATGCTCCGATGGGGACCAAACTTTGCAAGCATGTGGGGGTGGGTCCCCCCCACATGCTTGCAAAGTTTGGTCCCCATCAGAGCATGTTTGGATTGGCAATTGGTGCCCAGTGTGGGTTTTTCAAGTCTCTTGGTGCTTAAGAGGCCATGGAAAATCCGGGCCTTCCCCATACCATCGTACCCAAACATGCTCCAATGGGGACCAAACTTTGCAAGCATGTGGGGGTGGGTCCCCCCCACATGCTTGCAAAGTTTGGTCCCCATCAGAGCATGTTTGGATTGGCAATTGGCGCCCAGTGCGGGTTTTTCAAGTCTCTTGGTGCTTAAGAGGCCATGGAAAATCCGGGCCTTCCCCATACCATCGTACCCAAACATGCTCCGATGGGGACCAAACTTTGCAAGCATGTGGGGGTGGGTCCCCCCCACATGCTTGCAAATTTTGGTCACAATCAGAACATGTTTGGATTGGCAATTAGCGCCCAGTGCGGGTTTTTCAAGTCTCTTGATGCTTAAGAGGCCATGGAAAATCCGGGCCTTCCCCATACCATCGTACCCAAACATGCTCCGATGGGGACCAAACTTTGCAGGCATGTGGGGTTGGGTCCCCCCCACATGCTTGCAAAGTTTGGTCACAATCAGAGCATGTTTGGATTGGTAATTGGCGCCCAGTGCGGGTTTTTCAAGTCTCTTGGTGCTTAAGAGGCCATGGAAAATCCGGGCCTTCCCCATACCATCGTACCCAAACATGCTCCGATGGGGACCAAACTTTGCAAGCATGTGGGGGTGGGTCCCCCCCACATGCTTACAAAGTTTGGTCCCCATCAGAGCATGTTTGGATTGGCAATTGGCGCCCAGTGCGGGTTTTTCAAGTCTCTTGGTGCTTAAGAGGCCATGGAAAATCCGGGCCTTCCCTATACCATCGTACCCAAACATGCTCCGACGGGGACCAAACTTTGCAAGCATGTGGGGGTGGGTCCCCCCCACATGCTTGCAAAGTTTGGTCACAATCAGAACGTGTTTGGATTGGCAATTAGCGCCCAGTGCGGGTTTTTCAAGTCTCTTGGTGCTTAAGAGGCCATGGAAAATCCGGGCCTTCCCCATACCATCGTACCCAAACATGCTCCGATGGGGACCAAACTTTGCAGGCATGTGGGGGTGGGTCCCCCCCACATGCTTGCAAAGTTTGGTCACAATCAGAGCATGTTTGGATTGGCAATTAGCGCCCAGTGCGGGTTTTTCAAGTCTCTTGGTGCTTAAGAGGCCATGGAAAATCCGGGCCTTCCCCATACTATCGTACCCAAACATGCTCCGATGGGGACCAAACTTTGCAGGCATGTGGGGGTGTGTCCCCCCCACATGCCTGCAAAGTTTGGTCCGCATCGGAGCATGTTTGGGTACGATGGTATGGGGAAGGCCCGGATTTTCCATGGCCTCTTAAGCATCAAGAGACTTGAAAAACCCGCATTGGGCACCAATTGCCAATCCAAACCCGCTCTGATTGTGACCAAACTTTGCAAGCATGTGGGGGGGACCCACCCCCACATGCTTGCAAAGTTTGGTCCCCATCGGAGCATGTTTGGGTACGATGGTATGGGGAAGGCCCGGATTTTCCATGGCCTCTTAAGCACCAAGAGACTTGAAAAACCTGCATTGGGCGCTAATTGCCAATTCAAACATGCTCTGATGGGGACTAAACTTTGCAAACATGTGGGGGGGACCCACCCCCACATGCTTGCAAAGTTTGGTCCCCATCGGAGCATGTTTGGGTACGATGGTATGGGGAAGGCCCGGATTTTCCATGGCCTCTTAAGCATCAAGAGACTTGAAAAACCCGCACTGGGCGCCAATTGCCAATCTAAACATGCTCTGATGGGGACCAAACTTTGCAAGCATGTGGGGGGGACCCACCCCCACATGCTTGCAAAGTTTGGTCCCCATCGGAGCATGTTTGGGTACGATGGTATGGGGAAGGCCCGGATTTTCCATGGCCTCTTAAGCACCAAGAGACTTGAAAAACCCGCACTGGGCGCCAAGTACCAATCCAAACATGCTCTGATTGTGACCAAACTTTGCATGCATGTGGGGGTGACCCACCCCCACATGCCTGCAAAGTTTGGTCCCCATCAGAGCATGTTTGGGTACGATGGTATGGGGAAGGCCCGGATTTTCCATGGCCTCTTAAGCACCAAGAGACTTGAAAAACCCGCACTGGGCGCCAATTGCCAATCCAAACATGCTCTGATTGTGACCAAACTTTGCAAGCATGTGGGGGGGACCCACCCCCACATGCTTGCAAAGTTTGGTCCCCATCGGAGCATGTTTGGGTACGATGGTATGGGGAAGGCCCGGATTTTCCATGGCCTCTTAAGCACCAAGAGACTTGAAAAACCCGCACTGGGTGGGTGCCAATTACCAATCCAAACATGTTCTGATTGTGACCAAACTTTGCAAGCATGTGGGGGTGGGTCCCCTCCCCATGCTTGCAAAGTTTGGTCCCCATCAGAGCATGTTTGGGTACGATGGTATGGGGAAGGCCCGGATTTTCCTAGGCCTCTTTAGCACCAAGAGACTTCAAAAACCCGCACTGGGCGCCAATTACCAATCCAAACATGTTCTGATTGTGACCAAACTTTGCAAGCATGTGGGGGTGGGTCCCCTCCCCATGCTTGCAAAGTTTGGTCCCCATCAGAGCATGTTTGGGTACGATGGCATGGAGATTTTCAACAAACAATATGATAGCCAAAGTGTTAAAAAATATAATAAAATCAAGAACATCAACTAAAATGTAATGATACTCAATAATGAGAAAACTCATAATGATATAATCATCAAATAAGTACATCAGAATGAAAATGAGCTACCCCAGCTAGTCTGAGGTTAGTCACTGCCCAAAAATCTAAGTACAATGTAAGTGAGCTAACCCAGCTAGTCTGAGTTTAGTCACTATCAACAGTAACCCAATCAAAATCGTCATCTCTAACTGCCGGTCGACGTGCGCGTCGAGGCTGCTGTGCACGTCGAGGAGGCTGTGCCGGCTGCTGCGGGGGTCGTCGAATGTCTGCGGGGAGGTCTGCCTCAAAGGAAGGATCGTGAGCTGGTGCCGGTGTACTCGGGAGCTCACGAGTCCCAAAAGCTGCTATGGCCCTCTCTCTCTCTCTACGTCGTGCTAATGCAAGACGCCTCTGTCTGTAAACCCAAAATCTATAATCTGCAATGGTGCGTGTCTGCCACTCTGCTCGTGTAAGCTCCTCTGCTGTAAGGACACGCTGCTCATGAGAAGCAGCACTGCTGCTAGCACCATCACCCGCTGTGCCACTAGGGCCAGCACCACCCACGCGCTCATACAACTAATGCAAAACATTAGTTCTATGTACCTTTGACATGCATCCTCATGCATACTCCCATTCTTCCGCCGTGATATGCAGCCCCTCGTCGCTCTCTGCTCTCTCCATTTCCTCATGCAACCAATCAACATGGATATCATTCGGAAGTGTTGCTAGATGCTTAGGGTACGCCTTCCGAGAGCCATGTTGCCTCCGAAAGAGAGCTCTTTCTGCTTGCCTTTTTGTCTTTGCATCCTCATATCTTGTAACCCATCTGCTCATCACATCACTATTAAGGATACAAGTGAAATTGAGATCATCAATCAATGTTCTGTCAATTACTTTACTCTGTCCTTTTCCTTGAGGCACAATAGAGGTCATCCTCAAGTCCTCTTCATTGCTCCATAGTCGTGGCAAAGAGCTGTCCACCTGACCAAGAAATTCTGAAATATATACAAGAGACTCTTGTATCAACCAACCCTCGGCCATGCTTCCTTCAGGCCTTGCACTTTGCCTCACAAAGTCTTTTAAGGTCTTCATGAAGCGCTCTAGGAAGAACATCCAACGTGCATGCACAGTACCACATAAAGCAATTTCGTCCACTAAATGCACAATGAGATGTAGTTGACTTGTGAGAATGGTTCGCGGAAAAGTCTCCTCTACCAAACAAACCACCTCCACTGCCATAACACGCGCATCATCCAACGTGGCTGGATCAATTGCTTTGGAACTAACATATCTGAAAAATAAATAAATAGTACGTTATACCTCATGCACGTTCATTTTGCAAGGTATAATGAAGGGTGATCTGAGCATGGGTTTTACATACCTCACAAGCTCGCCCATATTTAGGAGCATGGGTTTTACATATTTAGGATGATCTGAGGGGAGAAATCGATGATGATTATCGAATATAGTCTTACACAAACCATCAGCATACTCATGTACTAACGAGGGGCCACAAACAGGACATGCATGTTTACCCGATGTTTTCAAACCTGTTAAAATATAAATAAAAGTTAGAATAATAAAGTCAAACCGTCTAATTAATATATATAGCCAATAGTAATAGAGTAGGGAGGTAATTAGAATTCTTACCAGAACAATCGCTGTATCCTGGAAAGTCATGCATTGTCCACATCAACACTGCTTTTAAGTCGAAGTGTCGAGAGGAGGGAGGCCTACTAATGTCCACCACCGCAACACCTCTCCATAGTTCCTCCAACTCATCAATCAGTGGTTCAAGATAAACATCCATATGCTTGACTTTATGTTTCCCTGGAATTAGAAGGGATAACATAAGATGTCCCTTCTTGATCGCCATTGATGGTGGAAGGTTGTAATTCACCAGCACAACTGGCCACACGCTGTATGCGGTGCTTTTGAAACCAAATGGATTCACTCCATCCATACCCAGGCCAAGTCTCAAGTTTCTGGGCTCTGTTTTAAAGCTGGGCCACTCATCTTCAATATGCTTCCAAGCAGGAGTGTCTGCGGGAATTCTCCACATGCCATCATCCGATCGATGTGAGGAATGCCATGACATGAGCTCTGCTATGGATTTGCACTTGAACATGTGTTTGATGCGAGGAATTATAGGAAAGTGTCGCAAGACTTTACGAGGTACATCAAAACTCTTCATATCTGTTCTGTACCTTGCTTCACCACAAGTGGGACATGTCAGAGCCTCCTTATGCGTCCCACGAAAGAGAATGCAATCATTGACGCATGCATGTATTTTATCATAATCCAGTCCTCCAAGAGATGTCACATATCGCCTCGCTATGTCTCTTGAGGTGGGTAGTCTATTTTCCTTTGGAAGCATGTTTGACAATAGCCTGCATCCAATATCATCAATTATAATTAGTCTTAAATCCTAAACCTTAAACCACTAATTCAAATTTATAAGTTAGAATGCTTACTTCAACAATGCGTCAAGACTTGCATTGCTCCATCCATAAACTGTTTGTATATTAAGTAGTTCAAGTGAAGCACGTAAAACTGAGAATGTGCACCCTTCAAACACCGGTGTCGATGAAGCTTTATAAAGATGCTCTTGTTCCATATCATCGTCGTCCATACCTTTGGGATCATCCTTAAAAAGATTCCGCACCATATCATCAAGCACCTCCTCTTCCACAACTTCGTGGGGTGCAGGGCTATTGTCGTCCCTTTCCCACTCATCTCTGACAATAGATCCCGAAGCTCCAGCATCATCTCGTCGACGCTTTACGTGCTCTCGTCGCGCGTAGGGTACCATGTTAGGGTGTGGTACTACATCCTGCTTCAATTTATCAAATTATATGTTACAACTCTATTAATTTAATTTGGATACCATGAGTCATTTGAATACCATCAATTTACATCTACTCACCTCTAAACCTGTTTGATTCCATTCTCCATACATGGAGATGTGATTCAAGGTAATTCGACGTGCTCGTACAATGCATCCTTGACATCGATTACACATACATTTGATCCGTTGTCCCAACCACACATCGCGATTACGATGACGCATTGTCTCATCTTCCCCAGAACTGCTTGAAGAGGTTGATGACATCCTGTGTACAAATCAGAAAACACAAACTCACTATATATTTTTAATGAAAGCACAAAATCGCGTCTATTCACGCGGCTATCTCCTAAAATTCGCGTGTATTAACGCGGCTAATTCCTAAAAAACGCGTGTATTCACGCAGTTATTTTCTGCAAAACGCGTGTATCAACGCAGCTAAAAGCATATACACGCGAATATACCCGCCTTCATAAACGCGAACATAAACGCGGCGGCATATTTAAACTAAAAATAGCCCGCCTTCCCCAAATATAGATTTTGAACTTAGAAATCAACAGTGCATGCGTTTTCGCCTGTTTTCGCCTCTTCCAACAGCAAGGAGGGAGCAGAGAAAGGAGCACACACACGGGAGAAGGAGGGAGCAGAGAAGGAGCAGAGAGGACTCACTTTTCCAGAGGTGAGTCACTTTGTCCTGTGCCTTGTCTCTTTTTGTCAGATTTGTTTACTTTGCTCTTTGCTCTTTGGGTTTGTCTTCTTGCACACGATTGGGTTGCTGCATCCTGACAGGGGCGATAATGGCTGGTCCTTTTATCAGGACATTCTGTCTTTGTCGGGGGGTCGGGCTTTTCGAGAAAATTTTTTCGCAGGTCGCGTGTACGAACGCGTGTAGAAGCGCGTGTAACCTGTCTGCAGAGTTTTTTCACGCGCATATACACGCGTTTTTGGCCGGGTGTATACACGCGTTTCTGCAGACAGAAAACTGCGGCGTTTAGGGTTTAGGGTTTGCAGGCAATTGACTTGTGTAATGACAATGTGTGAGTAAAGAGACAGCCCATGATGTACATGATGATGTTTGTTGCAGGTTCTTTATGGATATTCCAGGTTCTTCATCCGATCCATTTGCGTACAGCAATTGGTTGATGGAGATGATGAATCACTTTGGGCGCCAACCTGGTCCGGTTGAGCTTACAGAGTATATGTATGCCCATCCCCCTCCTTCCCTGCCTGGTGTCTATACCCCTATCGCGAGTATCCAGGGCACTCCAGTGCCGTCTATTCCTCCGAGTCCGACGAGACGGCATGCAGCTTCTCCTCTTCCACGTCCACCGAGGAGACATACCTCGTCCCAGACACACTCACGTACACCCTCACAGCCACCATCACGTGCTCCCTCAGAGCCACCGTCACGTCAGGGCTCACAGCCACCGTCACGTAGACAATCCCCCAGTCGTGACTCCACCCGCAGCAGTAGGAAGAGTGGGAGTGGAGGATGCGGCGGGTGCTTTGGTGGGGGAGGTGGGGGAGGTGGGGGAGGTAGTAGGGCACGGGGTGAGAGAGGAGATAGAGGGAGAAGAGTTAGAGGAGACAGTTCGGAAGAGGAGGAGATGAGAGAGATGGAGAGAGTGGTTTGCTATGATGTGACGGATAGGGGCGGGATAGTGATGGATGCGAGGGGGAGAGAGGTAATGGAATACATGCGTGGGGTAGTATCAAACTCATATAGAAATTGTTTTATTAAATTTAAAGATCAAAATAGCAGATTAGTTGGGGAGGTGATAGAGGCTGTACATAGTCGGTACCCCAATCCCCCACATGCTACATTCTCGGATGTATGGGGAAGGACGCGAATAAGGGAGATCTTAAGTAATAAAAGATCTCACCTTAAAAAACTCGCGTACGATGACCGGCTAAATGTAGCTGCGGGTGGCTATCCTGCCGAGAAACCTGCCACTGCGCACAAACGCGAGTGGAAGGAGGCAAAGAAACGAGCAGAGGGTGGCGTGAAGAGCAGGCAGCATGTGGAGGCACGACGGATCCAGATGGAGACCGTTGGATCTTCGCATTTCGGATCTGGCGGCGTCGAGTCATGGGAGGCAGAGTTCGTAAGTATCCTGCCACTTTATTTGATTGTTTACTTAATTCATTGATTCTATGAATTGTTTTAATCTTACAAATTGTGTTGATTATGATACAGCGACGGGTTACGGGGAGGAAGCCCACAACCCACGATACTGCGTATGCTCGCCGGCATAGCAGACGTGACACGTGGGCCATCTTCAGAGCCGAGGGACGTATTACGGACGCGCAGTTTGAGTTGGCCATGAGACCATACGGTCGACAGGTACTTGAAAATTCGTAACGAATGGTTTTGGTTTATTGAATTGCATATATATATACTTATATACTATATATTACTTGAACAGGCACAAGCTGCTGATGATCCACCGGCCGCCGCTGCAGAGGGTGGACGTGAGCACTACTCCTCGGACATTCCGACCGATGCGAGCTCATCTGAGCATGGGGGGAGCACCGAGTCATCATCTGGGTCTGAGTAGTACTCAGACTTGTAGTATCACATTCCATATTTAGGATGTGATTGTATATATTTTTTTGTAAACTCAAGCCATGGGCTACTTCGAGATATGGACTCCCTTGTATACATGTATGAAATTTTGATAGTAATATTGAATTGATTGATCGATAGTATTACATTCATGGCTGTCTTGAATCGTGTAATGACAATGCAGTATGCATTCATGTCGTTCTTGTCTTAATCTCCCTCGTGCATATGTTCTTCGTGGATGGTCTAATGGGATGGTCTAATGCACCAAAAACCCTAAACCAGAGAGTGCTATTGGGTGCTGGAATGCTGGAACAGTATTCAGGCACCAAATAGCACTCTCTGGATTTTTTTTTTGCTCTCTGTTCGCGTGTATAAACGCGTCAACACTGGTGATTTAGCTACATTCTAGCCAATTTTCTTGTGGAACTAAACACACTCTTACTACATGAGTGGTGTGGAAGCACCGTTAGTCTTCTTGCTATGATCACATGAGTTGTGGTTCAAATTCACAAAAAGACTCTTCTACCCAATGTTCTGGTGAATGTGACTACACTCTTGTTACACATCCTAAGGCCTTTAAAAACAAAAAAGTGGTTAGCGTGGAAGTGTTACACACCCCTAAGTCTTGACCAACAAGAATCTCCAATGTATATTTTTGGCCAAGAACCTCTTTGATTGCATCCAATCATTCTAACACATATTGGTTATTATAATTATAATCATTCTAACATATTAGGTTGCCCAATAGTATTGAGACACTACAAGACAATGCTGCCATACACGCGCTTCATACACGCGATAAATTACGAACGCGTGTATGGTCGCGCTTGTATTTGAATAGAATCGGGCGCGTGTATTTTAGCATTTAAGTTCGCGTGTATATTTGCATTTATAAACGCGTGTATAAATGCGTTTATATACACGCAGTAATACACGCATAAATACACGGTAATATTTACGGGGTGATACTCGGTATTATACACGGGTAAATACACGCTACTGCACACGGATTAATACACGCATGGCAGAGAAAAACTGAAAAAAAACTGAATTCCTTAACAAAATTAAAAACTATTTTCCTTAAACCATCTCATAGTACATTACAGTATACATCATTACACAATCCCACTACATGCATTTACAACAATGAAATATATTCAAAAATAAATCATGCATATGAGATGATAGAAATGTCATCAATTTAGAACATACAGTGACGGATTGGTTAGGGTTCGATCTCATCTTCAATAAGATCCATCCTTGTCAAACGATCAACATCAATATCCATTTGATCAATTGGTAAGGCTACGATTAAATTTATTCCACTATCGATATTCTGTACTCCATTGATAATGGTATCGATGTCCTGATCATCCTCATCAACATCACCATCATCCTCAATGGTAGGGTCATTCTCATGATCATGAGAAATGGCATGCTCATCCTCATTATCACGATCATCTCTTATTTCTTGATCATCGATCACAACATCTTCAATGGCATGTTCCACGTCATCTTCATTGCGGCTTGTTACATCCTCCATATGCTCCATATCAGTGAATGTATTATACATCACTTTGGAACGTGGTGCAATAGGGATGACGTACCACCATTTGATGTCATGCACCATTGGTAGATAGATAACCTACTCAAATACACACAGTACAGTAATTAATTAGCATATCAAAAGTCAAGGGGTACGCGAGCTTAGATATATATGTACATGAAACACATTAGTAAAAAAAATGCATACCTGCTCACATTGTTGTGGCAATACGAGCCTATCTTTCTTTGTTTGCCAGAACTTTGTAGAGTCAATAGTTACATATCCACTTGCATGGCGTTTTATCGTTGCATCAGGCCCTTTTTCCACCACGTTCATTTGCCATTTGACATCCAAAACATACACAAAGAAGCGACGAAAGTCAAGCCTAAATATGTCTTGGATTATGCCACAATAATCATCCATTTTTCCATTAGCTCCCTCAAAGCTACTAATGACACCGCAATCTTGTGTATTTCTCTTTTCATCAATTCTTTGTGTTCGAAAATGCTTGCCTTCACACCATATAGCATTGAACATAGTGCACTGGACCAAAATAGAAGCAATATTTGTGTAAGCAATGTGAATAAATATTAAAAGCAAATCACTTACAACTAATGCAAAACATTAGTTCTATGTACCTTTGACATGCATCCTCGTGCATACTCCCATTCTTCCGCCGTGATATGCAGCCCCTCGTCGCTCTCTGCTCTCTCCATTTCCTCATGCAACCAATCAACATGGATATCATTCGGAAGTGTTGCTAGATGCTTAGGGTACGCCTTCCGAGAGCCATGTTGCCTCCGAAAGAGAGCTCTTTCTGCTTGCCTTTTTGTCTTTGCATCCTCATATCTTGTAACCCATCTGCTCATCACATCACTATTAAGGATACAAGTGAAATTGAGATCATCAATCAATGTTCTGTCAATTACTTTACTCTGTCCTTTTCCTTGAGGCACAATAGAGGTCATCCTCAAGTCCTCTTCATTGCTCCATAGTCGTGGCAAAGAGCTGTCCACCTGACCAAGAAATTCTGAAATATATACAAGAGACTCTTGTATCAACCAACCCTCGGCCATGCTTCAGGCCTTGCACTTTGCCTCACAAAGTCTTTTAAGGTCTTCATGAAGCGCTCTAGGAAGAACATCCAACGTGCATGCACAGTACCACATAAAGCAATTTCGTCCACTAAATGCACAATGAGATGTAGTTGACTTGTGAGAATGGTTCGCGGAAAAGTCTCCTCTACCAAACAAACCACCTCCACTGCCATAACACGCGCATCATCCAACGTGGCTGGATCAATTGCTTTGGAACTAACATATCTGAAAAATAAATAAATAGTACGTTATACCTCATGCACGTTCATTTTGCAAGGTATAATGAAGGGTGATCTGAGCATGGGTTTTACATACCTCACAAGCTCGCCCATATTTAGGAGCATGGGTTTTACATATTTAGGATGATCTGAGGGGAGAAATCGATGATGATTATCGAATATAGTCTTACACAAACCATCAGCATACTCATGTACTAACGAGGGGCCACAAACAGGACATGCATGTTTACCCGATGTTTTCAAACCTGTTAAAATATAAATAAAAGTTAGAATAATAAAGTCAAACCGTCTAATTAATATATATAGCCAATAGTAATAGAGTAGGGAGGTAATTAGAATTCTTACCAGAACAATCGCTGTATCCTGGAAAGTCATGCATTGTCCACATCAACACTGCTTTTAAGTCGAAGTGTCGAGAGGAGGGAGGCCTACTAATGTCCACCACCGCAACACCTCTCCATAGTTCCTCCAACTCATCAATCAGTGGTTCAAGATAAACATCCATATGCTTGACTTTATGTTTCCCTGGAATTAGAAGGGATAACATAAGATGTCCCTTCTTGATCGCCATTGATGGTGGAAGGTTGTAATTCACCAGCACAACTGGCCACACGCTGTATGCGGTGCTTTTGAAACCAAATGGATTCACTCCATCCATACCCAGGCCAAGTCTCAAGTTTCTGGGCTCTGTTTTAAAGCTGGGCCACTCATCTTCAATATGCTTCCAAGCAGGAGTGTCTGCGGGAATTCTCCACATGCCATCATCCGATCGATGTGAGGAATGCCATGACATGAGCTCTGCTATGGATTTGCACTTGAACATGTGTTTGATGCGAGGAATTATAGGAAAGTGTCGCAAGACTTTACGAGGTACATCAAAACTCTTCATATCTGTTCTGTACCTTGCTTCACCACAAGTGGGACATGTCAGAGCCTCCTTATGCGTCCCACGAAAGAGAATGCAATCATTGACGCATGCATGTATTTTATCATAATCCAGTCCTCCAAGAGATGTCACATATCGCCTCGCTATGTCTCTTGAGGTGGGTAGTCTATTTTCCTTTGGAAGCATGTTTGACAATAGCCTGCATCCAATATCATCAATTATAATTAGTCTTAAATCCTAAACCTTAAACCACTAATTCAAATTTATAAGTTAGAATGCTTACTTCAACAATGCGTCAAGACTTGCATTGCTCCATCCATAAACTGTTTGTATATTAAGTAGTTCAAGTGAAGCACGTAAAACTGAGAATGTGCACCCTTCAAACACCGGTGTCGATGAAGCTTTATAAAGATGCTCTTGTTCCATATCATCGTCGTCCATACCTTTGGGATCATCCTTAAAAAGATTCCGCACCATATCATCAAGCACCTCCTCTTCCACAACTTCGTGGGGTGCAGGGCTATTGTCGTCCCTTTCCCACTCATCTCTGACAATAGATCCCGAAGCTCCAGCATCATCTCGTCGACGCTTTACGTGCTCTCGTCGCGCGTAGGGTACCATGTTAGGGTGTGGTACTGCATCCTGCTTCAATTTATCAAATTATATGTTACAACTCTATTAATTTAATTTGGATACCATGAGTCATTTGAATACCATCAATTTACATCTACTCACCTCTAAACCTGTTTGATTCCATTCTCCATACATGGAGATGTGATTCAAGGTAATTCGACGTGCTCGTACAATGCATCCTTGACATCGATTACACATACATTTGATCCGTTGTCCCAACCACACATCGCGATTACGATGACGCATTGTCTCATCTTCCCCAGAACTGCTTGAAGAGGTTGATGACATCCTGTGTACAAATCAGAAAACACAAACTCACTATATATTTTTAATGAAAGCACAAAATCGCGTCTATTCACGCGGCTATCTCCTAAAATTCGCGTGTATTAACGCGGCTAATTCCTAAAAAACGCGTGTATTCACGCAGTTATTTTCTGCAAAACGCGTGTATCAACGCAGCTAAAAGCATATACACGCGAATATACCCGCCTTCATAAACGCGAACATAAACGCGGCGGCATATTTAAACTAAAAATAGCCCGCCTTCCCCAAATATAGATTTTGAACTTAGAAATCAACAGTGCATGCGTTTTCGCCTGTTTTCGCCTCTTCCAACAGCAAGGAGGGAGCAGAGAAAGGAGCACACACACGGGAGAAGGAGGGAGCAGAGAAGGAGCAGAGAGGACTCACTTTTCCAGAGGTGAGTCACTTTGTCCTGTGCCTTGTCTCTTTTTGTCAGATTTGTTTACTTTGCTCTTTGCTCTTTGGGTTTGTCTTCTTGCACACGATTGGGTTGCTGCATCCTGACAGGGGCGACAATGGCTGGTCCTTTTATCAGGACATTCTGTCTTTGTCGGGGGGTCGGGCTTTTCGAGAAAATTTTTTCGCAGGTCGCGTGTACGAACGCGTGTAGAAGCGCGTGTAACCTGTCTGCAGAGTTTTTTCACGCGCATATACACGCGTTTTTGGCCGGGTGTATACACGCGTTTCTGCAGACAGAAAACTGCGGCGTTTAGGGTTTAGGGTTTGCAGGCAATTGACTTGTGTAATGACAATGTGTGAGTAAAGAGACAGCCCATGATGTACATGATGATGTTTGTTGCAGGTTCTTTATGGATATTCCAGGTTCTTCATCCGATCCATTTGCGTACAGCAATTGGTTGATGGAGATGATGAATCACTTTGGGCGCCAACCTGGTCCGGTTGAGCTTACAGAGTATATGTATGCCCATCCCCCTCCTTCCCTGCCTGGTGTCTATACCCCTATCGCGAGTATCCAGGGCACTCCAGTGCCGTCTATTCCTCCGAGTCCGACGAGACGGCATGCAGCTTCTCCTCTTCCACGTCCACCGAGGAGACATACCTCGTCCCAGACACACTCACGTACACCCTCACAGCCACCATCACGTGCTCCCTCAGAGCCACCGTCACATCAGGGCTCACAGCCATCGTCACGTAGACAATCCCCCAGTCGTGACTCCACCCGCAGCAGTAGGAAGAGTGCGAGTGGAGGATGCGGCGGGTGCTTTGGTGGGGGAGGTGGGGGAGGTGGGGGAGGTAGTAGGGCACGGGGTGAGAGAGGAGATAGAGGGAGAAGAGTTAGAGGAGACAGTTCGGAAGAGGAGGAGATGAGAGAGATGGAGAGAGTGGTTTGCTATGATGTGACGGATAGGGGCGGGATAGTGATGGATGCGAGGGGGAGGGAGGTAATGGAATACATGCGTGGGGTAGTATCAAACTCATATAGAAATTGTTTTATTAAATTTAAAGATCAAAATAGCAGATTAGTTGGGGAGGTGATAGAGGCTGTACATAGTCGGTACCCCAATCCCCCACATGCTACATTCTCGGATGTATGGGGAAGGACGCGAATAAGGGAGATCTTAAGTAATAAAAGATCTCACCTTAAAAAACTCGCGTACGATGACCGGCTAAATGTAGCTGCGGGTGGCTATCCTGCCGAGAAACCTGCCACTGTGCACAAACGCGAGTGGAAGGAGGCAAAGAAACGAGCAGAGGGTGGCGTGAAGAGCAGGCAGCATGTGGAGGCACGACGGATCCAGATGGAGACCGTTGGATCTTCGCATTTCGGATCTGGCGGCGTCGAGTCATGGGAGGCAGAGTTCGTAAGTATCCTGCCACTTTATTTGATTGTTTACTTAATTCATTGATTCTATGAATTGTTTTAATCTTACAAATTGTGTTGATTATGATACAGCGACGGGTTACGGGGAGGAAGCCCACAACCCACGATACTGCGTATGCTCGCCGGCATAGCAGACGTGACACGTGGGCCATCTTCAGAGCCGAGGGACGTATTACGGACGCGCAGTTTGAGTTGGCCATGAGACCATACGGTCGACAGGTACTTGAAAATTCGTAACGAATGGTTTTGGTTTATTGAATTGCATATATATATACTTATATACTATATATTACTTGAACAGGCACAAGCTGCTGATGATCCACCGGCCGCCGCTGCAGAGGGTGGACGTGAGCACTACTCCTCGGACATTCCGACCGATGCGAGCTCATCTGAGCATGGGGGGAGCACCGAGTCATCATCTGGGTCTGAGTAGTACTCAGACTTGTAGTATCACATTCCATATTTAGGATGTGATTGTATATATTTTTTTGTAAACTCAAGCCATGGGCTACTTCGAGATATGGACTCCCTTGTATACATGTATGAAATTTTGATAGTAATATTGAATTGATTGATCGATAGTATTACATTCATGGCTGTCTTGAATCGTGTAATGACAATGCAGTATGCATTCATGTCGTTCTTGTCTTAATCTCCCTCGTGCATATGTTCTTCGTGGATGGTCTAATGGGATGGTCTAATGCACCAAAAACCCTAAACCAGAGAGTGCTATTGGGTGCTGGAATGCTGGAACAGTATTCAGGCACCAAATAGCACTCTCTGGATTTTTTTTTTGCTCTCTGTTCGCGTGTATAAACGCGTCAACACTGGTGATTTAGCTACATTCTAGCCAATTTTCTTGTGGAACTAAACACACTCTTACTACATGAGTGGTGTGGAAGCACCGTTAGTCTTCTTGCTATGATCACATGAGTTGTGGTTCAAATTCACAAAAAGACTCTTCTACCCAATGTTCTGGTGAATGTGACTACACTCTTGTTACACATCCTAAGGCCTTTAAAAACAAAAAAGTGGTTAGCGTGGAAGTGTTACACACCCCTAAGTCTTGACCAACAAGAATCTCCAATGTATATTTTTGGCCAAGAACCTCTTTGATTGCATCCAATCATTCTAACACATATTGGTTATTATAATTATAATCATTCTAACATATTAGGTTGCCCAATAGTATTGAGACACTACAAGACAATGCTGCCATACACGCGCTTCATACACGCGATAAATTACGAACGCGTGTATGGTCGCGCTTGTATTTGAATAGAATCGGGCGCGTGTATTTTAGCATTTAAGTTCGCGTGTATATTTGCATTTATAAACGCGTGTATAAATGCGTTTATATACACGCAGTAATACACGCATAAATACACGGTAATATTTACGGGGTGATACTCGGTATTATACACGGGTAAATACACGCTACTGCACACGGATTAATACACGCATGGCAGAGAAAAACTGAAAAAAAACTGAATTCCTTAACAAAATTAAAAACTATTTTCCTTAAACCATCTCATAGTACATTACAGTATACATCATTACACAATCCCACTACATGCATTTACAACAATGAAATATATTCAAAAATAAATCATGCATATGAGATGATAGAAATGTCATCAATTTAGAACATACAGTGACGGATTGGTTAGGGTTCGATCTCATCTTCAATAAGATCCATCCTTGTCAAACGATCAACATCAATATCCATTTGATCAATTGGTAAGGCTACGATTAAATTTATTCCACTATCGATATTCTGTACTCCATTGATAATGGTATCGATGTCCTGATCATCCTCATCAACATCACCATCATCCTCAATGGTAGGGTCATTCTCATGATCATGAGAAATGGCATGCTCATCCTCATTATCACGATCATCTCTTATTTCTTGATCATCGATCACAACATCTTCAATGGCATGTTCCACGTCATCTTCATTGCGGCTTGTTACATCCTCCATATGCTCCATATCAGTGAATGTATTATACATCACTTTGGAACGTGGTGCAATAGGGATGACGTACCACCATTTGATGTCATGCACCATTGGTAGATAGATAACCTACTCAAATACACACAGTACAGTAATTAATTAGCATATCAAAAGTCAAGGGGTACGCGAGCTTAGATATATATGTACATGAAACACATTAGTAAAAAAAATGCATACCTGCTCACATTGTTGTGGCAATACGAGCCTATCTTTCTTTGTTTGCCAGAACTTTGTAGAGTCAATAGTTACATATCCACTTGCATGGCGTTTTATCGTTGCATCAGGCCCTTTTTCCACCACGTTCATTTGCCATTTGACATCCAAAACATACACAAAGAAGCGACGAAAGTCAAGCCTAAATATGTCTTGGATTATGCCACAATAATCATCCATTTTTCCATTAGCTCCCTCAAAGCTACTAATGACACCGCAATCTTGTGTATTTCTCTTTTCATCAATTCTTTGTGTTCGAAAATGCTTGCCTTCACACCATATAGCATTGAACATAGTGCACTGGACCAAAATAGAAGCAATATTTGTGTAAGCAATGTGAATAAATATTAAAAGCAAATCACTTACAACTAATGCAAAACATTAGTTCTATGTACCTTTGACATGCATCCTCGTGCATACTCCCATTCTTCCGCCGTGATATGCAGCCCCTCGTCGCTCTCTGCTCTCTCCATTTCCTCATGCAACCAATCAACATGGATATCATTCGGAAGTGTTGCTAGATGCTTAGGGTACGCCTTCCGAGAGCCATGTTGCCTCCGAAAGAGAGCTCTTTCTGCTTGCCTTTTTGTCTTTGCATCCTCATATCTTGTAACCCATCTGCTCATCACATCACTATTAAGGATACAAGTGAAATTGAGATCATCAATCAATGTTCTGTCAATTACTTTACTCTGTCCTTTTCCTTGAGGCACAATAGAGGTCATCCTCAAGTCCTCTTCATTGCTCCATAGTCGTGGCAAAGAGCTGTCCACCTGACCAAGAAATTCTGAAATATATACAAGAGACTCTTGTATCAACCAACCCTCGGCCATGCTTCCTTCAGGCCTTGCACTTTGCCTCACAAAGTCTTTTAAGGTCTTCATGAAGCGCTCTAGGAAGAACATCCAACGTGCATGCACAGTACCACATAAAGCAATTTCGTCCACTAAATGCACAATGAGATGTAGTTGACTTGTGAGAATGGTTCGCGGAAAAGTCTCCTCTACCAAACAAACCACCTCCACTGCCATAACACGCGCATCATCCAACGTGGCTGGATCAATTGCTTTGGAACTAACATATCTGAAAAATAAATAAATAGTACGTTATACCTCATGCACGTTCATTTTGCAAGGTATAATGAAGGGTGATCTGAGCATGGGTTTTACATACCTCACAAGCTCGCCCATATTTAGGAGCATGGGTTTTACATATTTAGGATGATCTGAGGGGAGAAATCGATGATGATTATCGAATATAGTCTTACACAAACCATCAGCATACTCATGTACTAACGAGGGGCCACAAACAGGACATGCATGTTTACCCGATGTTTTCAAACCTGTTAAAATATAAATAAAAGTTAGAATAATAAAGTCAAACCGTCTAATTAATATATATAGCCAATAGTAATAGAGTAGGGAGGTAATTAGAATTCTTACCAGAACAATCGCTGTATCCTGGAAAGTCATGCATTGTCCACATCAACACTGCTTTTAAGTCGAAGTGTCGAGAGGAGGGAGGCCTACTAATGTCCACCACCGCAACACCTCTCCATAGTTCCTCCAACTCATCAATCAGTGGTTCAAGATAAACATCCATATGCTTGACTTTATGTTTCCCTGGAATTAGAAGGGATAACATAAGATGTCCCTTCTTGATCGCCATTGATGGTGGAAGGTTGTAATTCACCAGCACAACTGGCCACACGCTGTATGCGGTGCTTTTGAAACCAAATGGATTCACTCCATCCATACCCAGGCCAAGTCTCAAGTTTCTGGGCTCTGTTTTAAAGCTGGGCCACTCATCTTCAATATGCTTCCAAGCAGGAGTGTCTGCGGGAATTCTCCACATGCCATCATCCGATCGATGTGAGGAATGCCATGACATGAGCTCTGCTATGGATTTGCACTTGAACATGTGTTTGATGCGAGGAATTATAGGAAAGTGTCGCAAGACTTTACGAGGTACATCAAAACTCTTCATATCTGTTCTGTACCTTGCTTCACCACAAGTGGGACATGTCAGAGCCTCCTTATGCGTCCCACGAAAGAGAATGCAATCATTGACGCATGCATGTATTTTATCATAATCCAGTCCTCCAAGAGATGTCACATATCGCCTCGCTATGTCTCTTGAGGTGGGTAGTCTATTTTCCTTTGGAAGCATGTTTGACAATAGCCTGCATCCAATATCATCAATTATAATTAGTCTTAAATCCTAAACCTTAAACCACTAATTCAAATTTATAAGTTAGAATGCTTACTTCAACAATGCGTCAAGACTTGCATTGCTCCATCCATAAACTGTTTGTATATTAAGTAGTTCAAGTGAAGCACGTAAAACTGAGAATGTGCACCCTTCAAACACCGGTGTCGATGAAGCTTTATAAAGATGCTCTTGTTCCATATCATCGTCGTCCATACCTTTGGGATCATCCTTAAAAAGATTCCGCACCATATCATCAAGCACCTCCTCTTCCACAACTTCGTGGGGTGCAGGGCTATTGTCGTCCCTTTCCCACTCATCTCTGACAATAGATCCCGAAGCTCCAGCATCATCTCGTCGACGCTTTACGTGCTCTCGTCGCGCGTAGGGTACCATGTTAGGGTGTGGTACTGCATCCTGCTTCAATTTATCAAATTATATGTTACAACTCTATTAATTTAATTTGGATACCATGAGTCATTTGAATACCATCAATTTACATCTACTCACCTCTAAACCTGTTTGATTCCATTCTCCATACATGGAGATGTGATTCAAGGTAATTCGACGTGCTCGTACAATGCATCCTTGACATCGATTACACATACATTTGATCCGTTGTCCCAACCACACATCGCGATTACGATGACGCATTGTCTCATCTTCCCCAGAACTGCTTGAAGAGGTTGATGACATCCTGTGTACAAATCAGAAAACACAAACTCACTATATATTTTTAATGAAAGCACAAAATCGCGTCTATTCACGCGGCTATCTCCTAAAATTCGCGTGTATTAACGCGGCTAATTCCTAAAAAACGCGTGTATTCACGCAGTTATTTTCTGCAAAACGCGTGTATCAACGCAGCTAAAAGCATATACACGCGAATATACCCGCCTTCATAAACGCGAACATAAACGCGGCGGCATATTTAAACTAAAAATAGCCCGCCTTCCCCAAATATAGATTTTGAACTTAGAAATCAACAGTGCATGCGTTTTCGCCTGTTTTCGCCTCTTCCAACAGCAAGGAGGGAGCAGAGAAAGGAGCACACACACGGGAGAAGGAGGGAGCAGAGAAGGAGCAGAGAGGACTCACTTTTCCAGAGGTGAGTCACTTTGTCCTGTGCCTTGTCTCTTTTTGTCAGATTTGTTTACTTTGCTCTTTGCTCTTTGGGTTTGTCTTCTTGCACACGATTGGGTTGCTGCATCCTGATAGGGGCGACAATGGCTGGTCCTTTTATCAGGACATTCTGTCTTTGTCGGGGGGTCGGGCTTTTCGAGAAAATTTTTTCGCAGGTCGCGTGTACGAACGCGTGTAGAAGCGCGTGTAACCTGTCTGCAGAGTTTTTTCACGCGCATATACACGCGTTTTTGGCCGGGTGTATACACGCGTTTCTGCAGACAGAAAACTGCGGCGTTTAGGGTTTAGGGTTTGCAGGCAATTGACTTGTGTAATGACAATGTGTGAGTAAAGAGACAGCCCATGATGTACATGATGATGTTTGTTGCAGGTTCTTTATGGATATTCCAGGTTCTTCATCCGATCCATTTGCGTACAGCAATTGGTTGATGGAGATGATGAATCACTTTGGGCGCCAACCTGGTCCGGTTGAGCTTACAGAGTATATGTATGCCCATCCCCCTCCTTCCCTGCCTGGTGTCTATACCCCTATCGCGAGTATCCAGGGCACTCCAGTGCCGTCTATTCCTCCGAGTCCGACGAGACGGCATGCAGCTTCTCCTCTTCCACGTCCACCGAGGAGACATACCTCGTCCCAGACACACTCACGTACACCCTCACAGCCACCATCACGTGCTCCCTCAGAGCCACCGTCACGTCAGGGCTCACAGCCACCGTCACGTAGACAATCCCCCAGTCGTGACTCCACCCGCAGCAGTAGGAAGAGTGGGAGTGGAGGATGCGGCGGGTGCTTTGGTGGGGGAGGTGGGGGAGGTGGGGGAGGTAGTAGGGCACGGGGTGAGAGAGGAGATAGAGGGAGAAGAGTTAGAGGAGACAGTTCGGAAGAGGAGGAGATGAGAGAGATGGAGAGAGTGGTTTGCTATGATGTGACGGATAGGGGCGGGATAGTGATGGATGCGAGGGGGAGGGAGGTAATGGAATACATGCGTGGGGTAGTATCAAACTCATATAGAAATTGTTTTATTAAATTTAAAGATCAAAATAGCAGATTAGTTGGGGAGGTGATAGAGGCTGTACATAGTCGGTACCCCAATCCCCCACATGCTACATTCTCGGATGTATGGGGAAGGACGCGAATAAGGGAGATCTTAAGTAATAAAAGATCTCACCTTAAAAAACTCGCGTACGATGACCGGCTAAATGTAGCTGCGGGTGGCTATCCTGCCGAGAAACCTGCCACTGCGCACAAACGCGAGTGGAAGGAGGCAAAGAAACGAGCAGAGGGTGGCGTGAAGAGCAGGCAGCATGTGGAGGCACGACGGATCCAGATGGAGACCGTTGGATCTTCGCATTTCGGATCTGGCGGCGTCGAGTCATGGGAGGCAGAGTTCGTAAGTATCCTGCCACTTTATTTGATTGTTTACTTAATTCATTGATTCTATGAATTGTTTTAATCTTACAAATTGTGTTGATTATGATACAGCGACGGGTTACGGGGAGGAAGCCCACAACCCACGATACTGCGTATGCTCGCCGGCATAGCAGACGTGACACGTGGGCCATCTTCAGAGCCGAGGGACGTATTACGGACGCGCAGTTTGAGTTGGCCATGAGACCATACGGTCGACAGGTACTTGAAAATTCGTAACGAATGGTTTTGGTTTATTGAATTGCATATATATATACTTATATACTATATATTACTTGAACAGGCACAAGCTGCTGATGATCCACCGGCCGCCGCTGCAGAGGGTGGACGTGAGCACTACTCCTCGGACATTCCGACCGATGCGAGCTCATCTGAGCATGGGGAGAGCACCGAGTCATCATCTGGGTCTGAGTAGTACTCAGACTTGTAGTATCACATTCCATATTTAGGATGTGATTGTATATATTTTTTTGTAAACTCAAGCCATGGGCTACTTCGAGATATGGACTCCCTTGTATACATGTATGAAATTTTGATAGTAATATTGAATTGATTGATCGATAGTATTACATTCATGGCTGTCTTGAATCGTGTAATGACAATGCAGTATGCATTCATGTCGTTCTTGTCTTAATCTCCCTCGTGCATATGTTCTTCGTGGATGGTCTAATGGGATGGTCTAATGCACCAAAAACCCTAAACCAGAGAGTGCTATTGGGTGCTGGAATGCTGGAACAGTATTCAGGCACCAAATAGCACTCTCTGGATTTTTTTTTTGCTCTCTGTTCGCGTGTATAAACGCGTCAACACTGGTGATTTAGCTACATTCTAGCCAATTTTCTTGTGGAACTAAACACACTCTTACTACATGAGTGGTGTGGAAGCACCGTTAGTCTTCTTGCTATGATCACATGAGTTGTGGTTCAAATTCACAAAAAGACTCTTCTACCCAATGTTCTGGTGAATGTGACTACACTCTTGTTACACATCCTAAGGCCTTTAAAAACAAAAAAGTGGTTAGCGTGGAAGTGTTACACACCCCTAAGTCTTGACCAACAAGAATCTCCAATGTATATTTTTGGCCAAGAACCTCTTTGATTGCATCCAATCATTCTAACACATATTGGTTATTATAATTATAATCATTCTAACATATTAGGTTGCCCAATAGTATTGAGACACTACAAGACAATGCTGCCATACACGCGCTTCATACACGCGATAAATTACGAACGCGTGTATGGTCGCGCTTGTATTTGAATAGAATCGGGCGCGTGTATTTTAGCATTTAAGTTCGCGTGTATATTTGCATTTATAAACGCGTGTATAAATGCGTTTATATACACGCAGTAATACACGCATAAATACACGGTAATATTTACGGGGTGATACTCGGTATTATACACGGGTAAATACACGCTACTGCACACGGATTAATACACGCATGGCAGAGAAAAACTGAAAAAAAACTGAATTCCTTAACAAAATTAAAAACTATTTTCCTTAAACCATCTCATAGTACATTACAGTATACATCATTACACAATCCCACTACATGCATTTACAACAATGAAATATATTCAAAAATAAATCATGCATATGAGATGATAGAAATGTCATCAATTTAGAACATACAGTGACGGATTGGTTAGGGTTCGATCTCATCTTCAATAAGATCCATCCTTGTCAAACGATCAACATCAATATCCATTTGATCAATTGGTAAGGCTACGATTAAATTTATTCCACTATCGATATTCTGTACTCCATTGATAATGGTATCGATGTCCTGATCATCCTCATCAACATCACCATCATCCTCAATGGTAGGGTCATTCTCATGATCATGAGAAATGGCATGCTCATCCTCATTATCACGATCATCTCTTATTTCTTGATCATCGATCACAACATCTTCAATGGCATGTTCCACGTCATCTTCATTGCGGCTTGTTACATCCTCCATATGCTCCATATCAGTGAATGTATTATACATCACTTTGGAACGTGGTGCAATAGGGATGACGTACCACCATTTGATGTCATGCACCATTGGTAGATAGATAACCTACTCAAATACACACAGTACAGTAATTAATTAGCATATCAAAAGTCAAGGGGTACGCGAGCTTAGATATATATGTACATGAAACACATTAGTAAAAAAAATGCATACCTGCTCACATTGTTGTGGCAATACGAGCCTATCTTTCTTTGTTTGCCAGAACTTTGTAGAGTCAATAGTTACATATCCACTTGCATGGCGTTTTATCGTTGCATCAGGCCCTTTTTCCACCACGTTCATTTGCCATTTGACATCCAAAACATACACAAAGAAGCGACGAAAGTCAAGCCTAAATATGTCTTGGATTATGCCACAATAATCATCCATTTTTCCATTAGCTCCCTCAAAGCTACTAATGACACCGCAATCTTGTGTATTTCTCTTTTCATCAATTCTTTGTGTTCGAAAATGCTTGCCTTCACACCATATAGCATTGAACATAGTGCACTGGACCAAAATAGAAGCAATATTTGTGTAAGCAATGTGAATAAATATTAAAAGCAAATCACTTACAACTAATGCAAAACATTAGTTCTATGTACCTTTGACATGCATCCTCGTGCATACTCCCATTCTTCCGCCGTGATATGCAGCCCCTCGTCGCTCTCTGCTCTCTCCATTTCCTCATGCAACCAATCAACATGGATATCATTCGGAAGTGTTGCTAGATGCTTAGGGTACGCCTTCCGAGAGCCATGTTGCCTCCGAAAGAGAGCTCTTTCTGCTTGCCTTTTTGTCTTTGCATCCTCATATCTTGTAACCCATCTGCTCATCACATCACTATTAAGGATACAAGTGAAATTGAGATCATCAATCAATGTTCTGTCAATTACTTTACTCTGTCCTTTTCCTTGAGGCACAATAGAGGTCATCCTCAAGTCCTCTTCATTGCTCCATAGTCGTGGCAAAGAGCTGTCCACCTGACCAAGAAATTCTGAAATATATACAAGAGACTCTTGTATCAACCAACCCTCGGCCATGCTTCCTTCAGGCCTTGCACTTTGCCTCACAAAGTCTTTTAAGGTCTTCATGAAGCGCTCTAGGAAGAACATCCAACGTGCATGCACAGTACCACATAAAGCAATTTCGTCCACTAAATGCACAATGAGATGTAGTTGACTTGTGAGAATGGTTCGCGGAAAAGTCTCCTCTACCAAACAAACCACCTCCACTGCCATAACACGCGCATCATCCAACGTGGCTGGATCAATTGCTTTGGAACTAACATATCTGAAAAATAAATAAATAGTACGTTATACCTCATGCACGTTCATTTTGCAAGGTATAATGAAGGGTGATCTGAGCATGGGTTTTACATACCTCACAAGCTCGCCCATATTTAGGAGCATGGGTTTTACATATTTAGGATGATCTGAGGGGAGAAATCGATGATGATTATCGAATATAGTCTTACACAAACCATCAGCATACTCATGTACTAACGAGGGGCCACAAACAGGACATGCATGTTTACCCGATGTTTTCAAACCTGTTAAAATATAAATAAAAGTTAGAATAATAAAGTCAAACCGTCTAATTAATATATATAGCCAATAGTAATAGAGTAGGGAGGTAATTAGAATTCTTACCAGAACAATCGCTGTATCCTGGAAAGTCATGCATTGTCCACATCAACACTGCTTTTAAGTCGAAGTGTCGAGAGGAGGGAGGCCTACTAATGTCCACCACCGCAACACCTCTCCATAGTTCCTCCAACTCATCAATCAGTGGTTCAAGATAAACATCCATATGCTTGACTTTATGTTTCCCTGGAATTAGAAGGGATAACATAAGATGTCCCTTCTTGATCGCCATTGATGGTGGAAGGTTGTAATTCACCAGCACAACTGGCCACACGCTGTATGCGGTGCTTTTGAAACCAAATGGATTCACTCCATCCATACCCAGGCCAAGTCTCAAGTTTCTGGGCTCTGTTTTAAAGCTGGGCCACTCATCTTCAATATGCTTCCAAGCAGGAGTGTCTGCGGGAATTCTCCACATGCCATCATCCGATCGATGTGAGGAATGCCATGACATGAGCTCTGCTATGGATTTGCACTTGAACATGTGTTTGATGCGAGGAATTATAGGAAAGTGTCGCAAGACTTTACGAGGTACATCAAAACTCTTCATATCTGTTCTGTACCTTGCTTCACCACAAGTGGGACATGTCAGAGCCTCCTTATGCGTCCCACGAAAGAGAATGCAATCATTGACGCATGCATGTATTTTATCATAATCCAGTCCTCCAAGAGATGTCACATATCGCCTCGCTATGTCTCTTGAGGTGGGTAGTCTATTTTCCTTTGGAAGCATGTTTGACAATAGCCTGCATCCAATATCATCAATTATAATTAGTCTTAAATCCTAAACCTTAAACCACTAATTCAAATTTATAAGTTAGAATGCTTACTTCAACAATGCGTCAAGACTTGCATTGCTCCATCCATAAACTGTTTGTATATTAAGTAGTTCAAGTGAAGCACGTAAAACTGAGAATGTGCACCCTTCAAACACCGGTGTCGATGAAGCTTTATAAAGATGCTCTTGTTCCATATCATCGTCGTCCATACCTTTGGGATCATCCTTAAAAAGATTCCGCACCATATCATCAAGCACCTCCTCTTCCACAACTTCGTGGGGTGCAGGGCTATTGTCGTCCCTTTCCCACTCATCTCTGACAATAGATCCCGAAGCTCCAGCATCATCTCGTCGACGCTTTACGTGCTCTCGTCGCGCGTAGGGTACCATGTTAGGGTGTGGTACTGCATCCTGCTTCAATTTATCAAATTATATGTTACAACTCTATTAATTTAATTTGGATACCATGAGTCATTTGAATACCATCAATTTACATCTACTCACCTCTAAACCTGTTTGATTCCATTCTCCATACATGGAGATGTGATTCAAGGTAATTCGACGTGCTCGTACAATGCATCCTTGACATCGATTACACATACATTTGATCCGTTGTCCCAACCACACATCGTGATTACGATGACGCATTGTCTCATCTTCCCCAGAACTGCTTGAAGAGGTTGATGACATCCTGTGTACAAATCAGAAAACACAAACTCACTATATATTTTTAATGAAAGCACAAAATCGCGTCTATTCACGCGGCTATCTCCTAAAATTCGCGTGTATTAACGCGGCTAATTCCTAAAAAACGCGTGTATTCACGCAGTTATTTTCTGCAAAACGCGTGTATCAACGCAGCTAAAAGCATATACACGCGAATATACCCGCCTTCATAAACGCGAACATAAACGCGGCGGCATATTTAAACTAAAAATAGCCCGCCTTCCCCAAATATAGATTTTGAACTTAGAAATCAACAGTGCATGCGTTTTCGCCTGTTTTCGCCTCTTCCAACAGCAAGGAGGGAGCAGAGAAAGGAGCACACACACGGGAGAAGGAGGGAGCAGAGAAGGAGCAGAGAGGACTCACTTTTCCAGAGGTGAGTCACTTTGTCCTGTGCCTTGTCTCTTTTTGTCAGATTTGTTTACTTTGCTCTTTGCTCTTTGGGTTTGTCTTCTTGCACACGATTGGGTTGCTGCATCCTGATAGGGGCGACAATGGCTGGTCCTTTTATCAGGACATTCTGTCTTTGTCGGGGGGTCGGGCTTTTCGAGAAAATTTTTTCGCAGGTCGCGTGTACGAACGCGTGTAGAAGCGCGTGTAACCTGTCTGCAGAGTTTTTTCACGCGCATATACACGCGTTTTTGGCCGGGTGTATACACGCGTTTCTGCAGACAGAAAAATGCGGCGTTTAGGGTTTAGGGTTTGCAGGCAATTGACTTGTGTAATGACAATGTGTGAGTAAAGAGACAGCCCATGATGTACATGATGATGTTTGTTGCAGGTTCTTTATGGATATTCCAGGTTCTTCATCCGATCCATTTGCGTACAGCAATTGGTTGATGGAGATGATGAATCACTTTGGGCGCCAACCTGGTCCGGTTGAGCTTACAGAGTATATGTATGCCCATCCCCCTCCTTCCCTGCCTGGTGTCTATACCCCTATCGCGAGTATCCAGGGCACTCCAGTGCCGTCTATTCCTCCGAGTCCGACGAGACGGCATGCAGCTTCTCCTCTTCCACGTCCACCGAGGAGACATACCTCGTCCCAGACACACTCACGTACACCCTCACAGCCACCATCACGTGCTCCCTCAGAGCCACCGTCACGTCAGGGCTCACAGCCACCGTCACGTAGACAATCCCCCAGTCGTGACTCCACCCGCAGCAGTAGGAAGAGTGGGAGTGGAGGATGCGGCGGGTGCTTTGGTGGGGGAGGTGGGGGAGGTGGGGGAGGTAGTAGGGCACGGGGTGAGAGAGGAGATAGAGGGAGAAGAGTTAGAGGAGACAGTTCGGAAGAGGAGGAGATGAGAGAGATGGAGAGAGTGGTTTGCTATGATGTGACGGATAGGGGCGGGATAGTGATGGATGCGAGGGGGAGGGAGGTAATGGAATACATGCGTGGGGTAGTATCAAACTCATATAGAAATTGTTTTATTAAATTTAAAGATCAAAATAGCAGATTAGTTGGGGAGGTGATAGAGGCTGTACATAGTCGGTACCCCAATCCCCCACATGCTACATTCTCGGATGTATGGGGAAGGACGCGAATAAGGGAGATCTTAAGTAATAAAAGATCTCACCTTAAAAAACTCGCGTACGATGACCGGCTAAATGTAGCTGCGGGTGGCTATCCTGCCGAGAAACCTGCCACTGCGCACAAACGCGAGTGGAAGGAGGCAAAGAAACGAGCAGAGGGTGGCGTGAAGAGCAGGCAGCATGTGGAGGCACGACGGATCCAGATGGAGACCGTTGGATCTTCGCATTTCGGATCTGGCGGCGTCGAGTCATGGGAGGCAGAGTTCGTAAGTATCCTGCCACTTTATTTGATTGTTTACTTAATTCATTGATTCTATGAATTGTTTTAATCTTACAAATTGTGTTGATTATGATACAGCGACGGGTTACGGGGAGGAAGCCCACAACCCACGATACTGCGTATGCTCGCCGGCATAGCAGACGTGACACGTGGGCCATCTTCAGAGCCGAGGGACGTATTACGGACGCGCAGTTTGAGTTGGCCATGAGACCATACGGTCGACAGGTACTTGAAAATTCGTAACGAATGGTTTTGGTTTATTGAATTGCATATATATATACTTATATACTATATATTACTTGAACAGGCACAAGCTGCTGATGATCCACCGGCCGCCGCTGCAGAGGGTGGACGTGAGCACTACTCCTCGGACATTCCGACCGATGCGAGCTCATCTGAGCATGGGGAGAGCACCGAGTCATCATCTGGGTCTGAGTAGTACTCAGACTTGTAGTATCACATTCCATATTTAGGATGTGATTGTATATATTTTTTTGTAAACTCAAGCCATGGGCTACTTCGAGATATGGACTCCCTTGTATACATGTATGAAATTTTGATAGTAATATTGAATTGATTGATCGATAGTATTACATTCATGGCTGTCTTGAATCGTGTAATGACAATGCAGTATGCATTCATGTCGTTCTTGTCTTAATCTCCCTCGTGCATATGTTCTTCGTGGATGGTCTAATGGGATGGTCTAATGCACCAAAAACCCTAAACCAGAGAGTGCTATTGGGTGCTGGAATGCTGGAACAGTATTCAGGCACCAAATAGCACTCTCTGGATTTTTTTTTTGCTCTCTGTTCGCGTGTATAAACGCGTCAACACTGGTGATTTAGCTACATTCTAGCCAATTTTCTTGTGGAACTAAACACACTCTTACTACATGAGTGGTGTGGAAGCACCGTTAGTCTTCTTGCTATGATCACATGAGTTGTGGTTCAAATTCACAAAAAGACTCTTCTACCCAATGTTCTGGTGAA
Source organism: Cibotium barometz (assembly GCF_041138505.1). NCBI lineage: Eukaryota > Viridiplantae > Streptophyta > Polypodiopsida > Cyatheales > Cibotiaceae > Cibotium > Cibotium barometz. The sequence goes on along the minus strand of NC_141102.1, from coordinate 9,748,364 downwards.
TGTGACTACACTCTTGTTACACATCCTAAGGCCTTTAAAAACAAAAAAGTGGTTAGCGTGGAAGTGTTACACACCCCTAAGTCTTGACCAACAAGAATCTCCAATGTATATTTTTGGCCAAGAACCTCTTTGATTGCATCCAATCATTCTAACACATATTGGTTATTATAATTATAATCATTCTAACATATTAGGTTGCCCAATAGTATTGAGACACTACAAGACAATGCTGCCATACACGCGCTTCATACACGCGATAAATTACGAACGCGTGTATGGTCGCGCTTGTATTTGAATAGAATCGGGCGCGTGTATTTTAGCATTTAAGTTCGCGTGTATATTTGCATTTATAAACGCGTGTATAAATGCGTTTATATACACGCAGTAATACACGCATAAATACACGGTAATATTTACGGGGTGATACTCGGTATTATACACGGGTAAATACACGCTACTGCACACGGATTAATACACGCATGGCAGAGAAAAACTGAAAAAAAACTGAATTCCTTAACAAAATTAAAAACTATTTTCCTTAAACCATCTCATAGTACATTACAGTATACATCATTACACAATCCCACTACATGCATTTACAACAATGAAATATATTCAAAAATAAATCATGCATATGAGATGATAGAAATGTCATCAATTTAGAACATACAGTGACGGATTGGTTAGGGTTCGATCTCATCTTCAATAAGATCCATCCTTGTCAAACGATCAACATCAATATCCATTTGATCAATTGGTAAGGCTACGATTAAATTTATTCCACTATCGATATTCTGTACTCCATTGATAATGGTATCGATGTCCTGATCATCCTCATCAACATCACCATCATCCTCAATGGTAGGGTCATTCTCATGATCATGAGAAATGGCATGCTCATCCTCATTATCACGATCATCTCTTATTTCTTGATCATCGATCACAACATCTTCAATGGCATGTTCCACGTCATCTTCATTGCGGCTTGTTACATCCTCCATATGCTCCATATCAGTGAATGTATTATACATCACTTTGGAACGTGGTGCAATAGGGATGACGTACCACCATTTGATGTCATGCACCATTGGTAGATAGATAACCTACTCAAATACACACAGTACAGTAATTAATTAGCATATCAAAAGTCAAGGGGTACGCGAGCTTAGATATATATGTACATGAAACACATTAGTAAAAAAAATGCATACCTGCTCACATTGTTGTGGCAATACGAGCCTATCTTTCTTTGTTTGCCAGAACTTTGTAGAGTCAATAGTTACATATCCACTTGCATGGCGTTTTATCGTTGCATCAGGCCCTTTTTCCACCACGTTCATTTGCCATTTGACATCCAAAACATACACAAAGAAGCGACGAAAGTCAAGCCTAAATATGTCTTGGATTATGCCACAATAATCATCCATTTTTCCATTAGCTCCCTCAAAGCTACTAATGACACCGCAATCTTGTGTATTTCTCTTTTCATCAATTCTTTGTGTTCGAAAATGCTTGCCTTCACACCATATAGCATTGAACATAGTGCACTGGACCAAAATAGAAGCAATATTTGTGTAAGCAATGTGAATAAATATTAAAAGCAAATCACTTACAACTAATGCAAAACATTAGTTCTATGTACCTTTGACATGCATCCTCGTGCATACTCCCATTCTTCCGCCGTGATATGCAGCCCCTCGTCGCTCTCTGCTCTCTCCATTTCCTCATGCAACCAATCAACATGGATATCATTCGGAAGTGTTGCTAGATGCTTAGGGTACGCCTTCCGAGAGCCATGTTGCCTCCGAAAGAGAGCTCTTTCTGCTTGCCTTTTTGTCTTTGCATCCTCATATCTTGTAACCCATCTGCTCATCACATCACTATTAAGGATACAAGTGAAATTGAGATCATCAATCAATGTTCTGTCAATTACTTTACTCTGTCCTTTTCCTTGAGGCACAATAGAGGTCATCCTCAAGTCCTCTTCATTGCTCCATAGTCGTGGCAAAGAGCTGTCCACCTGACCAAGAAATTCTGAAATATATACAAGAGACTCTTGTATCAACCAACCCTCGGCCATGCTTCCTTCAGGCCTTGCACTTTGCCTCACAAAGTCTTTTAAGGTCTTCATGAAGCGCTCTAGGAAGAACATCCAACGTGCATGCACAGTACCACATAAAGCAATTTCGTCCACTAAATGCACAATGAGATGTAGTTGACTTGTGAGAATGGTTCGCGGAAAAGTCTCCTCTACCAAACAAACCACCTCCACTGCCATAACACGCGCATCATCCAACGTGGCTGGATCAATTGCTTTGGAACTAACATATCTGAAAAATAAATAAATAGTACGTTATACCTCATGCACGTTCATTTTGCAAGGTATAATGAAGGGTGATCTGAGCATGGGTTTTACATACCTCACAAGCTCGCCCATATTTAGGAGCATGGGTTTTACATATTTAGGATGATCTGAGGGGAGAAATCGATGATGATTATCGAATATAGTCTTACACAAACCATCAGCATACTCATGTACTAACGAGGGGCCACAAACAGGACATGCATGTTTACCCGATGTTTTCAAACCTGTTAAAATATAAATAAAAGTTAGAATAATAAAGTCAAACCGTCTAATTAATATATATAGCCAATAGTAATAGAGTAGGGAGGTAATTAGAATTCTTACCAGAACAATCGCTGTATCCTGGAAAGTCATGCATTGTCCACATCAACACTGCTTTTAAGTCGAAGTGTCGAGAGGAGGGAGGCCTACTAATGTCCACCACCGCAACACCTCTCCATAGTTCCTCCAACTCATCAATCAGTGGTTCAAGATAAACATCCATATGCTTGACTTTATGTTTCCCTGGAATTAGAAGGGATAACATAAGATGTCCCTTCTTGATCGCCATTGATGGTGGAAGGTTGTAATTCACCAGCACAACTGGCCACACGCTGTATGCGGTGCTTTTGAAACCAAATGGATTCACTCCATCCATACCCAGGCCAAGTCTCAAGTTTCTGGGCTCTGTTTTAAAGCTGGGCCACTCATCTTCAATATGCTTCCAAGCAGGAGTGTCTGCGGGAATTCTCCACATGCCATCATCCGATCGATGTGAGGAATGCCATGACATGAGCTCTGCTATGGATTTGCACTTGAACATGTGTTTGATGCGAGGAATTATAGGAAAGTGTCGCAAGACTTTACGAGGTACATCAAAACTCTTCATATCTGTTCTGTACCTTGCTTCACCACAAGTGGGACATGTCAGAGCCTCCTTATGCGTCCCACGAAAGAGAATGCAATCATTGACGCATGCATGTATTTTATCATAATCCAGTCCTCCAAGAGATGTCACATATCGCCTCGCTATGTCTCTTGAGGTGGGTAGTCTATTTTCCTTTGGAAGCATGTTTGACAATAGCCTGCATCCAATATCATCAATTATAATTAGTCTTAAATCCTAAACCTTAAACCACTAATTCAAATTTATAAGTTAGAATGCTTACTTCAACAATGCGTCAAGACTTGCATTGCTCCATCCATAAACTGTTTGTATATTAAGTAGTTCAAGTGAAGCACGTAAAACTGAGAATGTGCACCCTTCAAACACCGGTGTCGATGAAGCTTTATAAAGATGCTCTTGTTCCATATCATCGTCGTCCATACCTTTGGGATCATCCTTAAAAAGATTCCGCACCATATCATCAAGCACCTCCTCTTCCACAACTTCGTGGGGTGCAGGGCTATTGTCGTCCCTTTCCCACTCATCTCTGACAATAGATCCCGAAGCTCCAGCATCATCTCGTCGACGCTTTACGTGCTCTCGTCGCGCGTAGGGTACCATGTTAGGGTGTGGTACTGCATCCTGCTTCAATTTATCAAATTATATGTTACAACTCTATTAATTTAATTTGGATACCATGAGTCATTTGAATACCATCAATTTACATCTACTCACCTCTAAACCTGTTTGATTCCATTCTCCATACATGGAGATGTGATTCAAGGTAATTCGACGTGCTCGTACAATGCATCCTTGACATCGATTACACATACATTTGATCCGTTGTCCCAACCACACATCGCGATTACGATGACGCATTGTCTCATCTTCCCCAGAACTGCTTGAAGAGGTTGATGACATCCTGTGTACAAATCAGAAAACACAAACTCACTATATATTTTTAATGAAAGCACAAAATCGCGTCTATTCACGCGGCTATCTCCTAAAATTCGCGTGTATTAACGCGGCTAATTCCTAAAAAACGCGTGTATTCACGCAGTTATTTTCTGCAAAACGCGTGTATCAACGCAGCTAAAAGCATATACACGCGAATATACCCGCCTTCATAAACGCGAACATAAACGCGGCGGCATATTTAAACTAAAAATAGCCCGCCTTCCCCAAATATAGATTTTGAACTTAGAAATCAACAGTGCATGCGTTTTCGCCTGTTTTCGCCTCTTCCAACAGCAAGGAGGGAGCAGAGAAAGGAGCACACACACGGGAGAAGGAGGGAGCAGAGAAGGAGCAGAGAGGACTCACTTTTCCAGAGGTGAGTCACTTTGTCCTGTGCCTTGTCTCTTTTTGTCAGATTTGTTTACTTTGCTCTTTGCTCTTTGGGTTTGTCTTCTTGCACACGATTGGGTTGCTGCATCCTGACAGGGGCGACAATGGCTGGTCCTTTTATCAGGACATTCTGTCTTTGTCGGGGGGTCGGGCTTTTCGAGAAAATTTTTTCGCAGGTCGCGTGTACGAACGCGTGTAGAAGCGCGTGTAACCTGTCTGCAGAGTTTTTTCACGCGCATATACACGCGTTTTTGGCCGGGTGTATACACGCGTTTCTGCAGACAGAAAACTGCGGCGTTTAGGGTTTAGGGTTTGCAGGCAATTGACTTGTGTAATGACAATGTGTGAGTAAAGAGACAGCCCATGATGTACATGATGATGTTTGTTGCAGGTTCTTTATGGATATTCCAGGTTCTTCATCCGATCCATTTGCGTACAGCAATTGGTTGATGGAGATGATGAATCACTTTGGGCGCCAACCTGGTCCGGTTGAGCTTACAGAGTATATGTATGCCCATCCCCCTCCTTCCCTGCCTGGTGTCTATACCCCTATCGCGAGTATCCAGGGCACTCCAGTGCCGTCTATTCCTCCGAGTCCGACGAGACGGCATGCAGCTTCTCCTCTTCCACGTCCACCGAGGAGACATACCTCGTCCCAGACACACTCACGTACACCCTCACAGCCACCATCACGTGCTCCCTCAGAGCCACCGTCACGTCAGGGCTCACAGCCATCGTCACGTAGACAATCCCCCAGTCGTGACTCCACCCGCAGCAGTAGGAAGAGTGGGAGTGGAGGATGCGGCGGGTGCTTTGGTGGGGGAGGTGGGGGAGGTGGGGGAGGTAGTAGGGCACGGGGTGAGAGAGGAGATAGAGGGAGAAGAGTTAGAGGAGACAGTTCGGAAGAGGAGGAGATGAGAGAGATGGAGAGAGTGGTTTGCTATGATGTGACGGATAGGGGCGGGAATATAGTGATGGATGCGAGGGGGAGGGAGGTAATGGAATACATGCGTGGGGTAGTATCAAACTCATATAGAAATTGTTTTATTAAATTTAAAGATCAAAATAGCAGATTAGTTGGGGAGGTGATAGAGGCTGTACATAGTCGGTACCCCAATCCCCCACATGCTACATTCTCGGATGTATGGGGAAGGACGCGAATAAGGGAGATCTTAAGTAATAAAAGATCTCACCTTAAAAAACTCGCGTACGATGACCGGCTAAATGTAGCTGCGGGTGGCTATCCTGCCGAGAAACCTGCCACTGTGCACAAACGCGAGTGGAAGGAGGCAAAGAAACGAGCAGAGGGTGGCGTGAAGAGCAGGCAGCATGTGGAGGCACGACGGATCCAGATGGAGACCGTTGGATCTTCGCATTTCGGATCTGGCGGCGTCGAGTCATGGGAGGCAGAGTTCGTAAGTATCCTGCCACTTTATTTGATTGTTTACTTAATTCATTGATTCTATGAATTGTTTTAATCTTACAAATTGTGTTGATTATGATACAGCGACGGGTTACGGGGAGGAAGCCCACAACCCACGATACTGCGTATGCTCGCCGGCATAGCAGACGTGACACGTGGGCCATCTTCAGAGCCGAGGGACGTATTACGGACGCGCAGTTTGAGTTGGCCATGAGACCATACGGTCGACAGGTACTTGAAAATTCGTAACGAATGGTTTTGGTTTATTGAATTGCATATATATATACTTATATACTATATATTACTTGAACAGGCACAAGCTGCTGATGATCCACCGGCCGCCGCTGCAGAGGGTGGACGTGAGCACTACTCCTCGGACATTCCGACCGATGCGAGCTCATCTGAGCATGGGGGGAGCACCGAGTCATCATCTGGGTCTGAGTAGTACTCAGACTTGTAGTATCACATTCCATATTTAGGATGTGATTGTATATATTTTTTTGTAAACTCAAGCCATGGGCTACTTCGAGATATGGACTCCCTTGTATACATGTATGAAATTTTGATAGTAATATTGAATTGATTGATCGATAGTATTACATTCATGGCTGTCTTGAATCGTGTAATGACAATGCAGTATGCATTCATGTCGTTCTTGTCTTAATCTCCCTCGTGCATATGTTCTTCGTGGATGGTCTAATGGGATGGTCTAATGCACCAAAAACCCTAAACCAGAGAGTGCTATTGGGTGCTGGAATGCTGGAACAGTATTCAGGCACCAAATAGCACTCTCTGGATTTTTTTTTTGCTCTCTGTTCGCGTGTATAAACGCGTCAACACTGGTGATTTAGCTACATTCTAGCCAATTTTCTTGTGGAACTAAACACACTCTTACTACATGAGTGGTGTGGAAGCACCGTTAGTCTTCTTGCTATGATCACATGAGTTGTGGTTCAAATTCACAAAAAGACTCTTCTACCCAATGTTCTGGTGAATGTGACTACACTCTTGTTACACATCCTAAGGCCTTTAAAAACAAAAAAGTGGTTAGCGTGGAAGTGTTACACACCCCTAAGTCTTGACCAACAAGAATCTCCAATGTATATTTTTGGCCAAGAACCTCTTTGATTGCATCCAATCATTCTAACACATATTGGTTATTATAATTATAATCATTCTAACATATTAGGTTGCCCAATAGTATTGAGACACTACAAGACAATGCTGCCATACACGCGCTTCATACACGCGATAAATTACGAACGCGTGTATGGTCGCGCTTGTATTTGAATAGAATCGGGCGCGTGTATTTTAGCATTTAAGTTCGCGTGTATATTTGCATTTATAAACGCGTGTATAAATGCGTTTATATACACGCAGTAATACACGCATAAATACACGGTAATATTTACGGGGTGATACTCGGTATTATACACGGGTAAATACACGCTACTGCACACGGATTAATACACGCATGGCAGAGAAAAACTGAAAAAAAACTGAATTCCTTAACAAAATTAAAAACTATTTTCCTTAAACCATCTCATAGTACATTACAGTATACATCATTACACAATCCCACTACATGCATTTACAACAATGAAATATATTCAAAAATAAATCATGCATATGAGATGATAGAAATGTCATCAATTTAGAACATACAGTGACGGATTGGTTAGGGTTCGATCTCATCTTCAATAAGATCCATCCTTGTCAAACGATCAACATCAATATCCATTTGATCAATTGGTAAGGCTACGATTAAATTTATTCCACTATCGATATTCTGTACTCCATTGATAATGGTATCGATGTCCTGATCATCCTCATCAACATCACCATCATCCTCAATGGTAGGGTCATTCTCATGATCATGAGAAATGGCATGCTCATCCTCATTATCACGATCATCTCTTATTTCTTGATCATCGATCACAACATCTTCAATGGCATGTTCCACGTCATCTTCATTGCGGCTTGTTACATCCTCCATATGCTCCATATCAGTGAATGTATTATACATCACTTTGGAACGTGGTGCAATAGGGATGACGTACCACCATTTGATGTCATGCACCATTGGTAGATAGATAACCTACTCAAATACACACAGTACAGTAATTAATTAGCATATCAAAAGTCAAGGGGTACGCGAGCTTAGATATATATGTACATGAAACACATTAGTAAAAAAAATGCATACCTGCTCACATTGTTGTGGCAATACGAGCCTATCTTTCTTTGTTTGCCAGAACTTTGTAGAGTCAATAGTTACATATCCACTTGCATGGCGTTTTATCGTTGCATCAGGCCCTTTTTCCACCACGTTCATTTGCCATTTGACATCCAAAACATACACAAAGAAGCGACGAAAGTCAAGCCTAAATATGTCTTGGATTATGCCACAATAATCATCCATTTTTCCATTAGCTCCCTCAAAGCTACTAATGACACCGCAATCTTGTGTATTTCTCTTTTCATCAATTCTTTGTGTTCGAAAATGCTTGCCTTCACACCATATAGCATTGAACATAGTGCACTGGACCAAAATAGAAGCAATATTTGTGTAAGCAATGTGAATAAATATTAAAAGCAAATCACTTACAACTAATGCAAAACATTAGTTCTATGTACCTTTGACATGCATCCTCGTGCATACTCCCATTCTTCCGCCGTGATATGCAGCCCCTCGTCGCTCTCTGCTCTCTCCATTTCCTCATGCAACCAATCAACATGGATATCATTCGGAAGTGTTGCTAGATGCTTAGGGTACGCCTTCCGAGAGCCATGTTGCCTCCGAAAGAGAGCTCTTTCTGCTTGCCTTTTTGTCTTTGCATCCTCATATCTTGTAACCCATCTGCTCATCACATCACTATTAAGGATACAAGTGAAATTGAGATCATCAATCAATGTTCTGTCAATTACTTTACTCTGTCCTTTTCCTTGAGGCACAATAGAGGTCATCCTCAAGTCCTCTTCATTGCTCCATAGTCGTGGCAAAGAGCTGTCCACCTGACCAAGAAATTCTGAAATATATACAAGAGACTCTTGTATCAACCAACCCTCGGCCATGCTTCCTTCAGGCCTTGCACTTTGCCTCACAAAGTCTTTTAAGGTCTTCATGAAGCGCTCTAGGAAGAACATCCAACGTGCATGCACAGTACCACATAAAGCAATTTCGTCCACTAAATGCACAATGAGATGTAGTTGACTTGTGAGAATGGTTCGCGGAAAAGTCTCCTCTACCAAACAAACCACCTCCACTGCCATAACACGCGCATCATCCAACGTGGCTGGATCAATTGCTTTGGAACTAACATATCTGAAAAATAAATAAATAGTACGTTATACCTCATGCACGTTCATTTTGCAAGGTATAATGAAGGGTGATCTGAGCATGGGTTTTACATACCTCACAAGCTCGCCCATATTTAGGAGCATGGGTTTTACATATTTAGGATGATCTGAGGGGAGAAATCGATGATGATTATCGAATATAGTCTTACACAAACCATCAGCATACTCATGTACTAACGAGGGGCCACAAACAGGACATGCATGTTTACCCGATGTTTTCAAACCTGTTAAAATATAAATAAAAGTTAGAATAATAAAGTCAAACCGTCTAATTAATATATATAGCCAATAGTAATAGAGTAGGGAGGTAATTAGAATTCTTACCAGAACAATCGCTGTATCCTGGAAAGTCATGCATTGTCCACATCAACACTGCTTTTAAGTCGAAGTGTCGAGAGGAGGGAGGCCTACTAATGTCCACCACCGCAACACCTCTCCATAGTTCCTCCAACTCATCAATCAGTGGTTCAAGATAAACATCCATATGCTTGACTTTATGTTTCCCTGGAATTAGAAGGGATAACATAAGATGTCCCTTCTTGATCGCCATTGATGGTGGAAGGTTGTAATTCACCAGCACAACTGGCCACACGCTGTATGCGGTGCTTTTGAAACCAAATGGATTCACTCCATCCATACCCAGGCCAAGTCTCAAGTTTCTGGGCTCTGTTTTAAAGCTGGGCCACTCATCTTCAATATGCTTCCAAGCAGGAGTGTCTGCGGGAATTCTCCACATGCCATCATCCGATCGATGTGAGGAATGCCATGACATGAGCTCTGCTATGGATTTGCACTTGAACATGTGTTTGATGCGAGGAATTATAGGAAAGTGTCGCAAGACTTTACGAGGTACATCAAAACTCTTCATATCTGTTCTGTACCTTGCTTCACCACAAGTGGGACATGTCAGAGCCTCCTTATGCGTCCCACGAAAGAGAATGCAATCATTGACGCATGCATGTATTTTATCATAATCCAGTCCTCCAAGAGATGTCACATATCGCCTCGCTATGTCTCTTGAGGTGGGTAGTCTATTTTCCTTTGGAAGCATGTTTGACAATAGCCTGCATCCAATATCATCAATTATAATTAGTCTTAAATCCTAAACCTTAAACCACTAATTCAAATTTATAAGTTAGAATGCTTACTTCAACAATGCGTCAAGACTTGCATTGCTCCATCCATAAACTGTTTGTATATTAAGTAGTTCAAGTGAAGCACGTAAAACTGAGAATGTGCACCCTTCAAACACCGGTGTCGATGAAGCTTTATAAAGATGCTCTTGTTCCATATCATCGTCGTCCATACCTTTGGGATCATCCTTAAAAAGATTCCGCACCATATCATCAAGCACCTCCTCTTCCACAACTTCGTGGGGTGCAGGGCTATTGTCGTCCCTTTCCCACTCATCTCTGACAATAGATCCCGAAGCTCCAGCATCATCTCGTCGACGCTTTACGTGCTCTCGTCGCGCGTAGGGTACCATGTTAGGGTGTGGTACTGCATCCTGCTTCAATTTATCAAATTATATGTTACAACTCTATTAATTTAATTTGGATACCATGAGTCATTTGAATACCATCAATTTACATCTACTCACCTCTAAACCTGTTTGATTCCATTCTCCATACATGGAGATGTGATTCAAGGTAATTCGACGTGCTCGTACAATGCATCCTTGACATCGATTACACATACATTTGATCCGTTGTCCCAACCACACATCGCGATTACGATGACGCATTGTCTCATCTTCCCCAGAACTGCTTGAAGAGGTTGATGACATCCTGTGTACAAATCAGAAAACACAAACTCACTATATATTTTTAATGAAAGCACAAAATCGCGTCTATTCACGCGGCTATCTCCTAAAATTCGCGTGTATTAACGCGGCTAATTCCTAAAAAACGCGTGTATTCACGCAGTTATTTTCTGCAAAACGCGTGTATCAACGCAGCTAAAAGCATATACACGCGAATATACCCGCCTTCATAAACGCGAACATAAACGCGGCGGCATATTTAAACTAAAAATAGCCCGCCTTCCCCAAATATAGATTTTGAACTTAGAAATCAACAGTGCATGCGTTTTCGCCTGTTTTCGCCTCTTCCAACAGCAAGGAGGGAGCAGAGAAAGGAGCACACACACGGGAGAAGGAGGGAGCAGAGAAGGAGCAGAGAGGACTCACTTTTCCAGAGGTGAGTCACTTTGTCCTGTGCCTTGTCTCTTTTTGTCAGATTTGTTTACTTTGCTCTTTGCTCTTTGGGTTTGTCTTCTTGCACACGATTGGGTTGCTGCATCCTGACAGGGGCGACAATGGCTGGTCCTTTTATCAGGACATTCTGTCTTTGTCGGGGGGTCGGGCTTTTCGAGAAAATTTTTTCGCAGGTCGCGTGTACGAACGCGTGTAGAAGCGCGTGTAACCTGTCTGCAGAGTTTTTTCACGCGCATATACACGCGTTTTTGGCCGGGTGTATACACGCGTTTCTGCAGACAGAAAACTGCGGCGTTTAGGGTTTAGGGTTTGCAGGCAATTGACTTGTGTAATGACAATGTGTGAGTAAAGAGACAGCCCATGATGTACATGATGATGTTTGTTGCAGGTTCTTTATGGATATTCCAGGTTCTTCATCCGATCCATTTGCGTACAGCAATTGGTTGATGGAGATGATGAATCACTTTGGGCGCCAACCTGGTCCGGTTGAGCTTACAGAGTATATGTATGCCCATCCCCCTCCTTCCCTGCCTGGTGTCTATACCCCTATCGCGAGTATCCAGGGCACTCCAGTGCCGTCTATTCCTCCGAGTCCGACGAGACGGCATGCAGCTTCTCCTCTTCCACGTCCACCGAGGAGACATACCTCGTCCCAGACACACTCACGTACACCCTCACAGCCACCATCACGTGCTCCCTCAGAGCCACCGTCACATCAGGGCTCACAGCCATCGTCACGTAGACAATCCCCCAGTCGTGACTCCACCCGCAGCAGTAGGAAGAGTGGGAGTGGAGGATGCGGCGGGTGCTTTGGTGGGGGAGGTGGGGGAGGTGGGGGAGGTAGTAGGGCACGGGGTGAGAGAGGAGATAGAGGGAGAAGAGTTAGAGGAGACAGTTCGGAAGAGGAGGAGATGAGAGAGATGGAGAGAGTGGTTTGCTATGATGTGACGGATAGGGGCGGGATAGTGATGGATGCGAGGGGGAGGGAGGTAATGGAATACATGCGTGGGGTAGTATCAAACTCATATAGAAATTGTTTTATTAAATTTAAAGATCAAAATAGCAGATTAGTTGGGGAGGTGATAGAGGCTGTACATAGTCGGTACCCCAATCCCCCACATGCTACATTCTCGGATGTATGGGGAAGGACGCGAATAAGGGAGATCTTAAGTAATAAAAGATCTCACCTTAAAAAACTCGCGTACGATGACCGGCTAAATGTAGCTGCGGGTGGCTATCCTGCCGAGAAACCTGCCACTGTGCACAAACGCGAGTGGAAGGAGGCAAAGAAACGAGCAGAGGGTGGCGTGAAGAGCAGGCAGCATGTGGAGGCACGACGGATCCAGATGGAGACCGTTGGATCTTCGCATTTCGGATCTGGCGGCGTCGAGTCATGGGAGGCAGAGTTCGTAAGTATCCTGCCACTTTATTTGATTGTTTACTTAATTCATTGATTCTATGAATTGTTTTAATCTTACAAATTGTGTTGATTATGATACAGCGACGGGTTACGGGGAGGAAGCCCACAACCCACGATACTGCGTATGCTCGCCGGCATAGCAGACGTGACACGTGGGCCATCTTCAGAGCCGAGGGACGTATTACGGACGCGCAGTTTGAGTTGGCCATGAGACCATACGGTCGACAGGTACTTGAAAATTCGTAACGAATGGTTTTGGTTTATTGAATTGCATATATATATACTTATATACTATATATTACTTGAACAGGCACAAGCTGCTGATGATCCACCGGCCGCCGCTGCAGAGGGTGGACGTGAGCACTACTCCTCGGACATTCCGACCGATGCGAGCTCATCTGAGCATGGGGGGAGCACCGAGTCATCATCTGGGTCTGAGTAGTACTCAGACTTGTAGTATCACATTCCATATTTAGGATGTGATTGTATATATTTTTTTGTAAACTCAAGCCATGGGCTACTTCGAGATATGGACTCCCTTGTATACATGTATGAAATTTTGATAGTAATATTGAATTGATTGATCGATAGTATTACATTCATGGCTGTCTTGAATCGTGTAATGACAATGCAGTATGCATTCATGTCGTTCTTGTCTTAATCTCCCTCGTGCATATGTTCTTCGTGGATGGTCTAATGGGATGGTCTAATGCACCAAAAACCCTAAACCAGAGAGTGCTATTGGGTGCTGGAATGCTGGAACAGTATTCAGGCACCAAATAGCACTCTCTGGATTTTTTTTTTGCTCTCTGTTCGCGTGTATAAACGCGTCAACACTGGTGATTTAGCTACATTCTAGCCAATTTTCTTGTGGAACTAAACACACTCTTACTACATGAGTGGTGTGGAAGCACCGTTAGTCTTCTTGCTATGATCACATGAGTTGTGGTTCAAATTCACAAAAAGACTCTTCTACCCAATGTTCTGGTGAATGTGACTACACTCTTGTTACACATCCTAAGGCCTTTAAAAACAAAAAAGTGGTTAGCGTGGAAGTGTTACACACCCCTAAGTCTTGACCAACAAGAATCTCCAATGTATATTTTTGGCCAAGAACCTCTTTGATTGCATCCAATCATTCTAACACATATTGGTTATTATAATTATAATCATTCTAACATATTAGGTTGCCCAATAGTATTGAGACACTACAAGACAATGCTGCCATACACGCGCTTCATACACGCGATAAATTACGAACGCGTGTATGGTCGCGCTTGTATTTGAATAGAATCGGGCGCGTGTATTTTAGCATTTAAGTTCGCGTGTATATTTGCATTTATAAACGCGTGTATAAATGCGTTTATATACACGCAGTAATACACGCATAAATACACGGTAATATTTACGGGGTGATACTCGGTATTATACACGGGTAAATACACGCTACTGCACACGGATTAATACACGCATGGCAGAGAAAAACTGAAAAAAAACTGAATTCCTTAACAAAATTAAAAACTATTTTCCTTAAACCATCTCATAGTACATTACAGTATACATCATTACACAATCCCACTACATGCATTTACAACAATGAAATATATTCAAAAATAAATCATGCATATGAGATGATAGAAATGTCATCAATTTAGAACATACAGTGACGGATTGGTTAGGGTTCGATCTCATCTTCAATAAGATCCATCCTTGTCAAACGATCAACATCAATATCCATTTGATCAATTGGTAAGGCTACGATTAAATTTATTCCACTATCGATATTCTGTACTCCATTGATAATGGTATCGATGTCCTGATCATCCTCATCAACATCACCATCATCCTCAATGGTAGGGTCATTCTCATGATCATGAGAAATGGCATGCTCATCCTCATTATCACGATCATCTCTTATTTCTTGATCATCGATCACAACATCTTCAATGGCATGTTCCACGTCATCTTCATTGCGGCTTGTTACATCCTCCATATGCTCCATATCAGTGAATGTATTATACATCACTTTGGAACGTGGTGCAATAGGGATGACGTACCACCATTTGATGTCATGCACCATTGGTAGATAGATAACCTACTCAAATACACACAGTACAGTAATTAATTAGCATATCAAAAGTCAAGGGGTACGCGAGCTTAGATATATATGTACATGAAACACATTAGTAAAAAAAATGCATACCTGCTCACATTGTTGTGGCAATACGAGCCTATCTTTCTTTGTTTGCCAGAACTTTGTAGAGTCAATAGTTACATATCCACTTGCATGGCGTTTTATCGTTGCATCAGGCCCTTTTTCCACCACGTTCATTTGCCATTTGACATCCAAAACATACACAAAGAAGCGACGAAAGTCAAGCCTAAATATGTCTTGGATTATGCCACAATAATCATCCATTTTTCCATTAGCTCCCTCAAAGCTACTAATGACACCGCAATCTTGTGTATTTCTCTTTTCATCAATTCTTTGTGTTCGAAAATGCTTGCCTTCACACCATATAGCATTGAACATAGTGCACTGGACCAAAATAGAAGCAATATTTGTGTAAGCAATGTGAATAAATATTAAAAGCAAATCACTTACAACTAATGCAAAACATTAGTTCTATGTACCTTTGACATGCATCCTCGTGCATACTCCCATTCTTCCGCCGTGATATGCAGCCCCTCGTCGCTCTCTGCTCTCTCCATTTCCTCATGCAACCAATCAACATGGATATCATTCGGAAGTGTTGCTAGATGCTTAGGGTACGCCTTCCGAGAGCCATGTTGCCTCCGAAAGAGAGCTCTTTCTGCTTGCCTTTTTGTCTTTGCATCCTCATATCTTGTAACCCATCTGCTCATCACATCACTATTAAGGATACAAGTGAAATTGAGATCATCAATCAATGTTCTGTCAATTACTTTACTCTGTCCTTTTCCTTGAGGCACAATAGAGGTCATCCTCAAGTCCTCTTCATTGCTCCATAGTCGTGGCAAAGAGCTGTCCACCTGACCAAGAAATTCTGAAATATATACAAGAGACTCTTGTATCAACCAACCCTCGGCCATGCTTCCTTCAGGCCTTGCACTTTGCCTCACAAAGTCTTTTAAGGTCTTCATGAAGCGCTCTAGGAAGAACATCCAACGTGCATGCACAGTACCACATAAAGCAATTTCGTCCACTAAATGCACAATGAGATGTAGTTGACTTGTGAGAATGGTTCGCGGAAAAGTCTCCTCTACCAAACAAACCACCTCCACTGCCATAACACGCGCATCATCCAACGTGGCTGGATCAATTGCTTTGGAACTAACATATCTGAAAAATAAATAAATAGTACGTTATACCTCATGCACGTTCATTTTGCAAGGTATAATGAAGGGTGATCTGAGCATGGGTTTTACATACCTCACAAGCTCGCCCATATTTAGGAGCATGGGTTTTACATATTTAGGATGATCTGAGGGGAGAAATCGATGATGATTATCGAATATAGTCTTACACAAACCATCAGCATACTCATGTACTAACGAGGGGCCACAAACAGGACATGCATGTTTACCCGATGTTTTCAAACCTGTTAAAATATAAATAAAAGTTAGAATAATAAAGTCAAACCGTCTAATTAATATATATAGCCAATAGTAATAGAGTAGGGAGGTAATTAGAATTCTTACCAGAACAATCGCTGTATCCTGGAAAGTCATGCATTGTCCACATCAACACTGCTTTTAAGTCGAAGTGTCGAGAGGAGGGAGGCCTACTAATGTCCACCACCGCAACACCTCTCCATAGTTCCTCCAACTCATCAATCAGTGGTTCAAGATAAACATCCATATGCTTGACTTTATGTTTCCCTGGAATTAGAAGGGATAACATAAGATGTCCCTTCTTGATCGCCATTGATGGTGGAAGGTTGTAATTCACCAGCACAACTGGCCACACGCTGTATGCGGTGCTTTTGAAACCAAATGGATTCACTCCATCCATACCCAGGCCAAGTCTCAAGTTTCTGGGCTCTGTTTTAAAGCTGGGCCACTCATCTTCAATATGCTTCCAAGCAGGAGTGTCTGCGGGAATTCTCCACATGCCATCATCCGATCGATGTGAGGAATGCCATGACATGAGCTCTGCTATGGATTTGCACTTGAACATGTGTTTGATGCGAGGAATTATAGGAAAGTGTCGCAAGACTTTACGAGGTACATCAAAACTCTTCATATCTGTTCTGTACCTTGCTTCACCACAAGTGGGACATGTCAGAGCCTCCTTATGCGTCCCACGAAAGAGAATGCAATCATTGACGCATGCATGTATTTTATCATAATCCAGTCCTCCAAGAGATGTCACATATCGCCTCGCTATGTCTCTTGAGGTGGGTAGTCTATTTTCCTTTGGAAGCATGTTTGACAATAGCCTGCATCCAATATCATCAATTATAATTAGTCTTAAATCCTAAACCTTAAACCACTAATTCAAATTTATAAGTTAGAATGCTTACTTCAACAATGCGTCAAGACTTGCATTGCTCCATCCATAAACTGTTTGTATATTAAGTAGTTCAAGTGAAGCACGTAAAACTGAGAATGTGCACCCTTCAAACACCGGTGTCGATGAAGCTTTATAAAGATGCTCTTGTTCCATATCATCGTCGTCCATACCTTTGGGATCATCCTTAAAAAGATTCCGCACCATATCATCAAGCACCTCCTCTTCCACAACTTCGTGGGGTGCAGGGCTATTGTCGTCCCTTTCCCACTCATCTCTGACAATAGATCCCGAAGCTCCAGCATCATCTCGTCGACGCTTTACGTGCTCTCGTCGCGCGTAGGGTACCATGTTAGGGTGTGGTACTGCATCCTGCTTCAATTTATCAAATTATATGTTACAACTCTATTAATTTAATTTGGATACCATGAGTCATTTGAATACCATCAATTTACATCTACTCACCTCTAAACCTGTTTGATTCCATTCTCCATACATGGAGATGTGATTCAAGGTAATTCGACGTGCTCGTACAATGCATCCTTGACATCGATTACACATACATTTGATCCGTTGTCCCAACCACACATCGCGATTACGATGACGCATTGTCTCATCTTCCCCAGAACTGCTTGAAGAGGTTGATGACATCCTGTGTACAAATCAGAAAACACAAACTCACTATATATTTTTAATGAAAGCACAAAATCGCGTCTATTCACGTGGCTATCTCCTAAAATTCGCGTGTATTAACGCGGCTAATTCCTAAAAAACGCGTGTATTCACGCAGTTATTTTTTGCAAAACGCGTGTATCAACGCAGCTAAAAGCATATACACGCGAATATACCCGCCTTCATAAACGCGAACATAAACGCGGCGGCATATTTAAACTAAAAATAGCCCGCCTTCCCCAAATATAGATTTTGAACTTAGAAATCAACAGTGCATGCGTTTTCGCCTGTTTTCGCCTCTTCCAACAGCAAGGAGGGAGCAGAGAAAGGAGCACACACACGGGAGAAGGAGGGAGCAGAGAAGGAGCAGAGAGGACTCACTTTTCCAGAGGTGAGTCACTTTGTCCTGTGCCTTGTCTCTTTTTGTCAGATTTGTTTACTTTGCTCTTTGCTCTTTGGGTTTGTCTTCTTGCACACGATTGGGTTGCTGCATCCTGATAGGGGCGACAATGGCTGGTCCTTTTATCAGGACATTCTGTCTTTGTCGGGGGGTCGGGCTTTTCGAGAAAATTTTTTCGCAGGTCGCGTGTACGAACGCGTGTAGAAGCGCGTGTAACCTGTCTGCAGAGTTTTTTCACGCGCATATACACGCGTTTTTGGCCGGGTGTATACACGCGTTTCTGCAGACAGAAAAATGCGGCGTTTAGGGTTTAGGGTTTGCAGGCAATTGACTTGTGTAATGACAATGTGTGAGTAAAGAGACAGCCCATGATGTACATGATGATGTTTGTTGCAGGTTCTTTATGGATATTCCAGGTTCTTCATCCGATCCATTTGCGTACAGCAATTGGTTGATGGAGATGATGAATCACTTTGGGCGCCAACCTGGTCCGGTTGAGCTTACAGAGTATATGTATGCCCATCCCCCTCCTTCCCTGCCTGGTGTCTATACCCCTATCGCGAGTATCCAGGGCACTCCAGTGCCGTCTATTCCTCCGAGTCCGACGAGACGGCATGCAGCTTCTCCTCTTCCACGTCCACCGAGGAGACATACCTCGTCCCAGACACACTCACGTACACCCTCACAGCCACCATCACGTGCTCCCTCAGAGCCACCGTCACGTCAGGGCTCACAGCCACCGTCACGTAGACAATCCCCCAGTCGTGACTCCACCCGCAGCAGTAGGAAGAGTGGGAGTGGAGGATGCGGCGGGTGCTTTGGTGGGGGAGGTGGGGGAGGTGGGGGAGGTAGCAGGGCACGGGGTGAGAGAGGAGATAGAGGGAGAAGAGTTAGAGGAGACAGTTCGGAAGAGGAGGAGATGAGAGAGATGGAGAGAGTGGTTTGCTATGATGTGACGGATAGGGGCGGGATAGTGATGGATGCGAGGGGGAGGGAGGTAATGGAATACATGCGTGGGGTAGTATCAAACTCATATAGAAATTGTTTTATTAAATTTAAAGATCAAAATAGCAGATTAGTTGGGGAGGTGATAGAGGCTGTACATAGTCGGTACCCCAATCCCCCACATGCTACATTCTCGGATGTATGGGGAAGGACGCGAATAAGGGAGATCTTAAGTAATAAAAGATCTCACCTTAAAAAACTCGCGTACGATGACCGGCTAAATGTAGCTGCGGGTGGCTATCCTGCCGAGAAACCTGCCACTGCGCACAAACGCGAGTGGAAGGAGGCAAAGAAACGAGCAGAGGGTGGCGTGAAGAGCAGGCAGCATGTGGAGGCACGACGGATCCAGATGGAGACCGTTGGATCTTCGCATTTCGGATCTGGCGGCGTCGAGTCATGGGAGGCAGAGTTCGTAAGTATCCTGCCACTTTATTTGATTGTTTACTTAATTCATTGATTCTATGAATTGTTTTAATCTTACAAATTGTGTTGATTATGATACAGCGACGGGTTACGGGGAGGAAGCCCACAACCCACGATACTGCGTATGCTCGCCGGCATAGCAGACGTGACACGTGGGCCATCTTCAGAGCCGAGGGACGTATTACGGACGCGCAGTTTGAGTTGGCCATGAGACCATACGGTCGACAGGTACTTGAAAATTCGTAACGAATGGTTTTGGTTTATTGAATTGCATATATATATACTTATATACTATATATTACTTGAACAGGCACAAGCTGCTGATGATCCACCGGCCGCCGCTGCAGAGGGTGGACGTGAGCACTACTCCTCGGACATTCCGACCGATGCGAGCTCATCTGAGCATGGGGGGAGCACCGAGTCATCATCTGGGTCTGAGTAGTACTCAGACTTGTAGTATCACATTCCATATTTAGGATGTGATTGTATATATTTTTTTGTAAACTCAAGCCATGGGCTACTTCGAGATATGGACTCCCTTGTATACATGTATGAAATTTTGATAGTAATATTGAATTGATTGATCGATAGTATTACATTCATGGCTGTCTTGAATCGTGTAATGACAATGCAGTATGCATTCATGTCGTTCTTGTCTTAATCTCCCTCGTGCATATGTTCTTCGTGGATGGTCTAATGGGATGGTCTAATGCACCAAAAACCCTAAACCAGAGAGTGCTATTGGGTGCTGGAATGCTGGAACAGTATTCAGGCACCAAATAGCACTCTCTGGATTTTTTTTTTGCTCTCTGTTCGCGTGTATAAACGCGTCAACACTGCTAAAACTCGCGTGTATCTACGCGGATACCCTGGAAATTACGCGTGTATTAACGCGTATGAACTGGCAGTCACGCGTGTATAAGCGCATCTAAATTATAAAAACGCGTGTATGGACGCAAGTAAAAACGCGTCTGGAACATGAACTGAGCAGAATGCGGCTATACACCCGTGTATAAGTGCGTCTAATATAATAAGACGCGTGTATAGGTGCGTGTATTAATGCGTCTGTATACAACAACGCGGGTATATACCCGTGTAGACGCGCGTCTGAGAGGTACTGTACACGCGGTTTTACACGCATGTCTCTGGCCGCGATTATACACGCGCTGATACACGGGCCCGCTACTTTTTTTCACAAGTCATTTTTAGCGGCTAAGAGCGCGGGTATGAGCCCAATCCCTTGTAGTGAGAACTTTCTTAGTGTTGTATATTGAGAACTTTAAATTTAGTGCTGTATATTGATTAATTCCCGCTATGTGCGGGCATTAATTAATACAACCTTACATGACTAAGGTTCGTCTCCCTCTCTGTTAGATTTCCCATCTTCTCCAGTTCCCTTCTCGTCATCTTTCCCGTCATTCCGCTCCTCTGTCTCCGTTTTCCTCTACTTGCTCCGTTCATAGGGTTGACGTTTAGCACCTAGTATTAGCAGGGAGCAGCGACCCATGCAATGCATCGATGAACACAGCGAGATGGGTCATCTTGTTCGAAGTGCTCACGTTCGCGTTCTACTTGCTATCGAGCCTGATAGCGCAGGGGCTGAAGTTGCAGCTTGCATTGATAAATGTGAAGAAGATAGTGCCAGACGCCTTTGTGCTCATCAATGAGAGGGCCATCCGCTTCAGCATGGGCGTCACCGCCCTTTGCACCGGCCTAGGCACCGCCTTCCTCACCCTCTCCATCATCGAGTTGATCGAGCTCCACCTTGGCCTACTCACTTGCCCCACCAACACGTGGTCCAAAGGTGCTGCCATCATGCTCATTTGGTTTCCCATCTTCTTGCACCAGCCGTCAAATTTCCCGTCATCTTTCTACATATAGGAGAATGACACAAACACAAAGAGAGCAGAGGAGAGATTCGCGGCGCATATTGCAATGGCTCTTTCAAACTTTCCCCCCTCAAAGAACTGCTGGATTTGTTTGTGCAAACGCGATGTAATTCCGTATCCATCTCACAGCTCCCTACTAACGCTCCGCTATCCATTCCAAGTCAGAGGACCTGGTCTGGTAGCGAACGAAGAAGAGTAGCCAACGAAGAAGAGAAGAGAAACAGAAAGTGCATCCATTTTTGATTTCTAATCCTTTGCTATTAATACTTTCCAAAATTATTAGCAAAGGAAAGTGGTTGACAAAATTAAGAGCATTTCGTCTAGGTCTAGGTGGAGGCTCTCCGTTTAGGAACAGTTGTGGTGTTTTAGAGCCCTGCATCATCACCGTCAGCTTCTGCGGGACGACTGTAGAGTACCAGCTCCTCTCATCAGCACTGGTGAGTTTTCTTGGCAAGGCCTTCGCCTGTCATAATCCCTCGCGTATTGCTATCCCGTAGCCTTTTCTGCTGCAGACGCTATTGCTATTGTTTTTCTGGACAAAACTTGCCCATTTATTGACAGCAACCTGTCCTCCAAGCCCCATGCGCGCGTGCATGCTTTGCAGTACCTTGTGTTCCTCACTCTATGTGCTAACAGAAACGGTGGGCTCTTTGAGATCAATTAACAGTAGTACTACCACTCCTGTGGTGAATTTTCTGCTTTCTCGTAGACAGAAGATGCAATCGCAATTAATGACTGCAGTGCTTTATAAGGTCACAATTAATGACTGCAGCGCTTCATGAGACCTTATAAGGTAGTGAGGAAGATTGAGGTTTTCATGCAATATTCTTACTCTTTGCATTTATGAGAGCCATATTCCAAATGTAAAGGGAATCGTAATTTTAGCGCACTTTGATTACACCAAGCTTTGCCCTTCGATTGCTGCAGTCATTTTAATCATTGATCGCATTTCTGTGAGCTCTCACATTTGTAGGTCTATATTTGCATTGTTATATATATAGTCTCCCCATATGAACTCAACTGATGTTTTTATTTCTGCTGTTGCCTTGAGAGAAGAAGAGTGTGACAATAGAAGCACTGTTAACGTGTGTAGTCCTGCAAATAACCATCATGCTAGAAGTTGGGCAACCTGGGGAGCTTCCTCTGATGAGGGAGCTCACCGCTCTCAAGAAAACAAAGGGCCTTAGAGACCCATCAACAACCACCTCCTCTCAGAAATCGCCGGCGGTCCTAGAGGCAGTCTCCTCATCCACTACAGCAGAGTTGAATCTGCCATCTCATGATAGGCATGACGAATTGGCTTCAAGGAAATTAGAGTATGGGAGTGGCAGAAGAAATGGTATCAGAGGCACTACATCAACTAGAGATGGGTCTCTAAGATCTCCACAATTGGGTGATGTTGATCCCAGGACTAATTGGGACCTTGGACGAGAAGCCTTTGAGGGCATGGATGGAGGCCAAGCTGACTTCCACCGACAAAGAGTGAAAAACCACCTAGAAAAGCTCGGAGTTCTAGGTGACAGTAGAGGATTGGATAAACATATCGTGGGAGGAAAGTCTCTTCTCCACAATTGGAGACCTGTTGCTGCTGCTGCTGATGATGATGATGATGATGATGGTGTTGGTGAAGGAGAGGTAGATGGGCCTTTTGTAGCGGAGAGCTTTGAACAAGAAGTGCCCCCAGACATGCAGAACTGGCTGGACACCAGTAGAGACCACACTGGCGTCCAGCATGGCTTTCTTGCTCATCAGGAAGAGGGTTTCGGAAGAGATGGTTTCAGGAGAGTGAAAGCTTCTCAAAAGACGTCTAGAATACCTAAAGACAGTTTGTCGGGAACAAATGCCCAAATCCTCTCCCCTTTGGTCCTCAATTCTCATGATGACTTGCACAAATTCAGTCAGTTCAAATCTCTCTTCACTCTGGAGGAGCCTTATGATGAGGAGGAACAGTATTTGGATGAGGAAACTGAAAGTGGGCTGGCTTCATTTCATAACAAGGCTTGCTTGAGATCCCATTCTCCAATTGGCCCCCCTCAATGGGGGAGGTCAAGTAGAAAGCAGACCGTAAATACAAACTCCAGACCTTCTCAGATGATCCCTGATACCAACTCTCAAGTGGGTCAAAGCAGCTTGAGGCCGGGGCTGTGGGAAGCTGAGTTCTTCAAGTACGAGCTGGATTCTGTGGAGCAGCCCAAGAAGGATAGTGGGAAACTGCATCACAGGTCCAAGAATCAAAAGCCACCTAAGTACCACTCAGCAGGACAAGAAGCAATGTTGCATCCTGAACCTCGAAAAACCATGAGGAGAAAGGGTGTCTCAGCTTCTGAGCGACAATCCATGTTGCAACAACAGTTTACTCCAGCTTCATACCATAGTAGGAGCCCTGAAGCAGAACCTCTTCCCTTACTCACTGAGCCAGAGGATTACAATGGGAGTGAGGGTTTGGCAGCCTCTTCTGTCGATGGTGATGGTGGGCTGTTGTCAATGAGTGAGCTTCATGGTGAATTGGAGCTGGAAGCTTTCAATGTCTCCTCAGAAGAACACCATACAGGAAGGTTGGTGAAAGTGGCTGAGAAAGGAAGCCTTCAACTTGCTGTCCCAGAATGCAAGGAGCTCACCCTCTGCGATTACAAGCCACGTAACTTGAGCCAGAAGTATAGGCCCAAAGTGTTCAAAGAGGTGGTTGGCCAGAACATTGTGACACAAGCCCTCTCCAATGCCATTTTGAGAGGGAAGATAGATCCTGTATACCTTTTTCAGGGTTCCCGCGGTACTGGTAAAACATCTGCTGCAAGAATTTTTGCGGCAGCTCTAATTTGCGTTTCACCAGAGGAGCGGCGTCCTTGTGGGGCCTGCAGGGAGTGCACCACCGTAGCCACAGGTAAGTGCTCTGAGGTCAAAGAAGTGGATGCTGCAAGCAACAATGGCATTGAAAGAGTGAAGGCTCTATTAGAGGAAACTATTTCCGCTCCTGCTTTATCCCGTTACAAAGTGTTTATCATAGATGAGTGCCATGTGCTCACTACGGAGACATGGAATGCACTCTTGAAAATTTTGGAGGAGCCTCCGATGAATGTAGTCTTCATTCTCATCACAACTGATCCAGATCGACTGCCACAGACTGCCTTGTCGAGATGTCAGAAGTTCCCCTTTCCCAAAATCAAAGAGTCTGAAATAGTGAACAGGCTGCAGCAGCTGGCTGGCCTGGAGAATCTTGGGATAGATACAGATACTCTACAGCTAATTGCTTCACAGTCAGATGGTTCTCTTCGGGATGCTGAAACTACTCTAGACCACAGCTCAGTTTGCTCGGGGAGCAGATCAACTCTTCAACGGTTTATGAGCTTGTATGATTATGTCTACTTGCAGTAACTTCATGTGATTTTATTCCTAATTCCATGCAAAAGAAGAAAATTTGTGAGGATTTAGTGGATGGGTGATAGGGAAAGAATGCTCTCTCATGACCAACTTGTCTAGTTCTGAGATTGCAGTGATGCTGGCTTTTCTCGTTTTTCAGGTTGGTTCCGCATCCGATGAGTGTATGTTAAGCTTGCTGGATTCTGCTCTCGTAGCTGACACTGTCGGCACAGTGCGGAGAGCACGAGAGTTAGTGGATTTGGGAGTAGAGCCTTTGTCTTTGATGTCCCGATTGGCCACTTTAATCACAGATATTCTTGCTGGCAGCTATAAATTTACAGACAAACAGAGAAAAGGGTTTTTTCGTAAGCAAACTCGTAAGTATATTCTCTACTTGCCTCTGTCTTTACCCATGTGTGTGAGTGTGCATGCTATTTGTCTTATTTGATGTCTCTGATTCGGGTTGTCCTAGTTGTCTTACTTTGTTTTGGGACCAGTTTCTGAGGAAAAGCTTGAACGGCTGCGCATGGCGATGAAGACTCTCTCTGAGGCTGAAAAACAACTCAGGGTTTCCAATGACAGGTCTACCTGGTTGACTGCAGCTTTGCTACAGCTTGGTCCTGATCGATCTTGTCTGTTTCCTGCTTCCTGTGCTGGGACAAGTGTCACTCAGAGCCCTGTTGTGCTCGATGATGTCGGTGAGAATGAAGCTGCCGATTTCGAGTGCACATCTTCTGGCCGGCGAACATTGGACGATGATGCTAATCACTGCCAGAACAGAAGCTCAGAATTTATGCCATCCAAATCTGAGGTGGTTGGAAATGGGGGAACCGGTCACCGTGTGTCGACGATGAATCAAGGCAGTACTTGGAGCACGAACAAAACAAATGAGATGCCATTTACGAAGGTTCAAAAAAAAAAAAAACACAACAGATCCATGCAAAGGCAAGCATCACCAGCGCTGCTACGTGCTCCAGAGAAACAACAATATGGTGATGATCCCTCAGATGATCTCTTGGAGGATATGAATAGTGGGCAGATGCTAACTGCCACTAAGCTGGATGATATATGGTGTAGAGTAGTGGAGAGATGTCGGCCTCTTCCTCTGAGGCAGTTGTTACATGCACATGGGAAACTTGTCTCAATTTCAATGTCAGAAGGTATCTCCAATGCACATCTTTTTGTTCAACTTTATCATTGTCCAATGTAATGTTCAAATGGGGGAAAGGAATAACACTAATGCATTGCCTTACTGTTGTGTTGCAGTCGATGCTTTCATCCACTTAGAAGTGAGCCATCCAGAGAACAAATCCAGGTGTGAAAGGTCCCAGAAAAGCATTGCAAACGTGTTCGAATCCATACTTGGTGAAGATAAGCCTGGCTTCTCTCCCAGCAGAAGAGCAGCCTGACACTCAAAATTGGATGCCCACAGAACAGTACAGATTAGAACAAGGTTCTGTTCAAAGGGGCACAGGCAGTAGTAATGGGGTCCAATCAGAGACCATGGCCACTAAAGGCTACTCCTTGAGTCATTGGAAGCATTCAGGGAGTGCTACGAACAGAATGGGAGCACATCAATCACATTCTCCAGAATGTTTTCCGGCAATACCCCAAACATCCTTCGGGTCTCCCTTGAAGGAGAACCAGTTTTTTGATCCAGAAGCCTCCACTTGGAACAGCAACAAAATGCTTTCTGCAGATAGTGGACACCCTAAACCTACTGTGGGAGATCACTTACAAAATGCAAGGATGCATGAAGCTAGAATGTATTCCCCCTTGATGACTTCAATATCTGGGAATATGACTTTGGATGGGGCAAGGAGTCAGTATTTCGAAGACATTCCAGAGAAGATGAATGGCTACATGCAGGGCATAGAGTACGATGCTATGGATGGTGTATACAGTGATGGAGAGAGGGATATTGATGAGCTTGAAATGTTATTTCGTGAGCCTCATGAAGCAACCACCTTCTGTGACGAGACCCGGTAATGATTTTTGACTTTACGCTGAGCTTTTGTAAAATAACGTGTACTGTGTGCTGCCTTTGATTACTATTAAATAGAAAGCCATATCTAAGGAATTTGCATGAGAAGGGTCCAGACTTATTACATATTAGTAGACAATATCAGCATGCTGCAAGATGGATGAGGTATTCGCCTTGACTGTTATGATGCTTTTTCTAGAGCTTGAATGTGCTAATCTGATGACATTGTTTTCACTTTTGTAGGCCAAGGCAGAACAGAATGGAAAGACCACTGGATATCCAATCTTACTGTTTAGATGGGAGGCGGAGCTGCGATACAGATCTACAGAAAAGGAAAGGTAGCAGTTTAAAGATGGTTCGCCGTCTAACAATGAGAAGTCGTATTCGATCACTGCCTAGCAGTGATCCAAACTCACCAGATGATAGAGGAAGTTCTTGGTTTGCCACAAAAAGTCACACCAACTCTCAAAAAAACAAGGACTCCAACTTTTCATGTGAGGGAGCAGATATTTCTGAACAGGCTGGAGACTCCACTGAAAGCAACAATGCAGCAGCAGCCCAGAAAAGAAGTAAACTGAAAGGCGCAGCAGGAAGTTTTGCTAGATTCTTCAAGGGAAGCAAGTGACCCTATTAGTGGAGGACTTCATTGAAACACCACTACAGCAATAGTGGTTATCACCTATGACCCATATCTGCACGTGGATGTGCCGGTGTTCAGTGGCATCAATAGTATAGTATTCCATCGGAATATGCTCCATATCAAAAGATGTAAGGTGATGACTTGAGGAGGAGATGCTGTTAGCTTTATTGTGTTGCAGTGCTGAGATTTGAATCCTGTCTTACCTCAAGGTCTACCATTGTATGGAGCCCTACAGGATGACAGCAGTTGTCTTCAGTGAGTTTTTTCAGGAGGACCTTCTTCTCCTATATATATGTAGAATAGTCATTAAAGAGTTTATGGCCATAGACATGTGTTGACGTCTTCTCCTGTGTAATACAAATAAATCCCCTGCCTCTCATGCTTGCTTCTTGTACTTGGTTTTCAACTTTCACAGAGTGAACAAACTATAAGGCAGCCATTACACTAATAGCTATTGTGTGCATGGCTGCATGAAAGCTGCTTCGTGGCCAGTCAGGGCCTTTTCCCATGGCCCAATTAACTGGGCATGACACCTTTATATGCATTAAATGCTAAACTGTGTCTTACACTCTCACACTGTAAAGTTGTCATCACATGTATGTGGCTGGCCAAGTTTGTGATGGAAGTTGTAGCTGTGCCGATTTTGACACAGTTATAAAACACTGGGCCAAGTTTACCATGAAGATAGGTGCTCCTTTGTTCTTGTTAAACTAGGGCGTAGGCCAACACACCACCCCCCCGCCCGGCGCCCGGGTCAAAGGGCAGTGGAAAGATGTAGATGAATGAGAAAAACGGTGAGGCTCCAAGAGAGAGATGAGAGAAAACAGCAAAACAATCCTCAAGAAAAGAGTGGATACAGCCAGCCCATAGGCGAGGAGTGGACTCCTTAGGCAGAGGGCTGAGGGTGCTCACCAAAGTGATCAAGAATGATCAAGGAAAGTGAGGAAGAGGGCAGCACATATATATATATACTCCTATATGAGCTGGCCGACTGCCCCCTAGTCTCCTACATGACCTGGAAAGAGGTAAAAGCTCCATAAACAAGGTGGGCAACCCACATCAAAGGCCCATAAAATAGGGGAAAAATATGGGGAATTCCTGAGCATAGAAATGATCCCCGTAAACACCAGAAAAGCCACCAACAGGAGATGATATATGCTAACACCCCCTCTCAGGTCCTGGGGTTGGGCCCAAGACCCAAGGAGCTGCCATGAACGCCAATAGCTGACTGAGATAATCGTTTGGTGAATAAGTCTGCAGCGTTGTTCTGGGTAGGATAATGTATCCGCTCCCGCACAAAGTGGTAGTGGATCTCTATATGCTTGTTCCCTGCATGAAATACTGTTAAATTTGCAGCAATATGATGAGCTATGGTGGATCAAATGCTAGAATCAACATCATTAGAAAAGAGATTAGATGATAATTAAGATGTGATTAGTGAGTAATTAACT
Organism: Cibotium barometz; assembly: GCF_041138505.1. NCBI lineage: Eukaryota > Viridiplantae > Streptophyta > Polypodiopsida > Cyatheales > Cibotiaceae > Cibotium > Cibotium barometz. The sequence goes on along the minus strand of NC_141102.1, from coordinate 9,719,056 downwards.
GATAGCTTAATGTAGGCATGGATAATCAAAAACCAGCAAATTCTCATTAGGTCAATGCCTCAATTTATAGAGTTTACATCCAAGCATCTAATGCCATTGATCTAACCAGCAAATTCTCATTAGAAAAGAGATTAGATGATAATTAAGATGTGATTAGTGAGTAATTAACTGATAGCTTAATGTAGGCATGGATAATCAAAAACCAACAAATTCTCATTAGGTCGATGCCTCAATTTATAGAGTTTACAGCCAAGTATCTAATCCCATTGATCTCTCCTTGATTCACTCCACCTCTTTTGCTTGATTCTCTCCACCTCTTCCCAGAATATCTCCACACCTCCTAAATCTTCTCATGCTACCCTTTATTCTCCCTCAGTAGATACTTCTCACCTTTTCACAGCTTCTCTCACATTTACAGATTCTCTTTTACATCCTCTTGTTAAGGGCTTGTTCTCGCATACATCCTATTCACTTGTATATTTCAACACCTCCCCTCAAGTGAATTCTCCTAGCACACCTGGACCCTATACCAAGTTTCCCTCTTACTTGATAGTCGCTGACTAGTGCCTCAAGTCCCTAAACTCATAGTCCTTGACACTCTCTCTCTCTCTATGTGTCCAAGGCTACTACAAGTGCCCGTGACCTTGAGTGCTCACACATACATCTACCACATGGCCTACATACATTATTCCCTCTTACTTGACCAGTGCCTCAAGTCCCTAAACTCATAGTCCTTGACACTCTCTCTCTCTATGTGTCCAAGGCTACTACAAGTGCCCGTGACCTTGAGTGCTCACACATACATCTACCACATGGCCTACATTATCGGTGGCTCAGAGGTGGTTTTACTCTGTTGGGGCAAGTTACAATTGGTTGTGGGGTTTCTCTCTCTCTCTCTCTCTCTCTCTCTCAGAAAAGATGATCTGACTCCACTTCCTTAGGAGCCTCCATGAAGTTTACCGATGTCGTTTCTTCTCCACTAGGTTTGCTGTAGCAATCTCTTGCCATGTGTCCTGGCTTTCCACAGTTGTGGCAACAAGTGAAGGTCCTTCCTTCTCTGCCTCTTCCTCGTCCTTGTCCTCGAGAGAATCCTCCTCGGGTGAAGAATGCTTTTTCTTCTCCAGCTGTTGACTCCAGTCATTTCTTCTCTTTGACCCTGGTCTCTTGCTCTAGTAGAGCTTCTTTTATTTCATGTAGCTTCAATTCAGGTACATTCTTTAATGTTGCTATAATGTTTTTATATTCACCTTTGTCCACACTCTTCAGAAGCACTCCTAGTGTCTCATCATCTTCTACCTTTTTGCCAATGGGCTGCCAGTTGTTGCTTAATGCTTTTATATTTGTTCAAGTGTGTGATTAAAGGTTCACTTTCCTTCATATCCAGTTTGTAGAATTGCATTAACAGATTTTCTTTGAATTTTTTACTTGAGTACCAAATAATTTATTGAGTTCATCCCATGCATCTTTTGCCCATTGTATTCCTGTGATGTGATGAATGATTTCATTATTTAAACTGAGTACGATAAGTCCTAATGCTTTCTCATTCCTGCTCTTCCACTCATTTTTTCCACTCACCTCTGGGCATTCATCTCTTCCCTCAACTAGCCCCCACATATTTTTTCTCATGAGTGATGAGTAGATACATGGTTTTTGTTTGCTATGTATAAAACTGCTCCCCATTAAATTTGGCTATCTCTTGTGCCGTGCTCATGATGATGTAAAGGGGGTCTTACCTCTTGATCCAATTTCAAGATTCAAGGGCAGTGTCTATCCTTTTACAACTCAATCTGGTGTTTAGGTGATGATTACAACAGATTTATCAGCATAAATTCACCAGAAATTACATTAAACCCAAGGGTAACAAATATGTACTGAATGGTTGAGTATCAAACCATCTCTGAATTGTAATATGAAGTTATAGGGATCTGTATCACATACCCAATGGTTAATTTGAACCCTCAATTGCACCAAAATACAGTGATTCGTATTGATTAATCACTGATTAGCAAAATAATCCTCTGTTTTGTGTGCAGAAAACAGAGTATGCGGGGAGTCCAGATCTGGGGCCTTAGAGTTCAAATGAGCTCAAATCCTTTCAAGGTCATCAATAGAAATTAGTCTAGTAGAGGATTAAGCCAAGAAACACAAGATTTGACCAAACATTAAATGCTTAATCTCTGTTTTACCAAAGTCACAGATTTGATGAAGAGCTTGGATCTCACTGTAGACTTGATGAAATAAAAAACTGTCTTCACCAGCTTGTAGAGCACCCTTGAAAACCCCTGGGGCCAAGAGGAATTAGAGCAATGTCTTCGTGCAGACTCAAATCTCCCTTAAAAAAAAGACGCTAGAGCGAATTCGCGAATTTCAGCAGTTGTAGAAGGCGGTTTGGCGAATCGCTTTGATGGGCTGGAGCATGGGGCTTGTGGCTATGTGTGGCCAAAAGCTTGGAGGGAGATCAAGCCCCTCCACGAGCTGGGGGTACAAAAGCTCTTTAAAAAAGAGATTTTCACGTGGGGGGGAGGAAATCAAAATTTAATTTTCGTGTGAAGTTTGGTTCACGCATGAAACACTAGAGTATTATGTGGGGGGAGAAAAAAAACCAAATTTAATTTTCGCATAAATTTCGGTTCACACGTGAAAACCGTTTCAAAGCATGAAACACCAAAGTTTCATGTGGGGGAGAAAAATCAAAATTTAATTTTTGCATGAAGCCGGATCATGCATGAAAACCATTTCAACAGCGTGAAACACCAGAGTTTCACATGGGGGGAAAAAAGATTGAAATTTAATTTCTGGTGAAGTCCGTTACTTAATTATCTACTAATCCTAATTAGCTAGGTGATTAGCAAGATAATGGGCTCATAAATTTGATGGACTCTAGGCTAGGCTCTGATACCATGTTAAATTTGCAGCAATGTGATGAGCTATGGTGGATCAAATGCTAGAATCAACATCATTAGAAAAGAGATTAGATGATAATTAAGACATGATTAGTGAGTAATTAACTGATAGCTTAATGTAGGCATGAATAATAAAAAACCAACAAATTCTCATTAGGCCAATGCCTCAATTTATAGAGTTTACATCTAAGCATCTAATCCCACTGATCTCTCCTTGATTCACTCCACCTCTTTTGCTCGATTCTCTCCACCTCTTCCTAGAATATCTCCACATCTCCTAAATCTTCTCATGCTACCCTTTATTCTCTCCCAGTAGATACTTCTCACCTTTTCATAGCTTCTCTCAAATTTACAGATTCTCTTTTACAGCCTCTTGCTAAGGGCTTGTTCCCGCACACACTCTATTCACTTGTATATTTCAACAAATACCCGATTCTTAGTAATATAGCCAAGTAACTTTGGTTGTCGCATGAGATAACGGTAGGCTGCTATTGTTGAAAACCGATCTCCTCAAATAGCCGCCACAACCAAATCACCTCACAAAAGTAGCCGAACAAGCTGCTTGATACTCCGCCTCAGTTGATGAAAGCACCACCGTAGGTTGCTTTTTACTTGTCCATGAAATGGCTCCAGATCCAAGAGTAAAGCAATACCCTATAGTAGATCATTGGGAATCCGCATCTCCAACCCACGCTCCAGCCACATAAAGTGGCCCCCACTCCATAGAAAATGCCAAAATCCTTGGTACCTTTCAAGTACCACAACAGGCGGAGTGTTGCTTGCCAATGAGTGTCCAAAGGTGCCTATGTGAAAGCACTGAGAGTTCCCACCACAAATGCACAATCACGCCGTGTGTTGAGCAACCAAATCAAGGAACCAACCAGTTTCCTGTAAAGAACTCTATCTGCTGCTCGATCGGATCCAAAAGAGGAAAGTTTGATGCTGGGCTTACAATCTATCATCCTGAAAGCCTCTAGTAGCTCTGTAACATGACGCCTATTGAGAAATGAATATGCCATCTGAGCGCTGAAAAATCTCCAAACCAAGAAATAAGTGAAGCAACCCAAGATCTCTCATCTCAAATTCCTGTTGATTGATTGAGGGCAACCTTTGTCTAAGCATTGTGTGCTGCATGGTTGCCTGTGAGATGATCAAGTCGTCCACATAGAGAATGATAAAAAGAGTATACAACCCTTTCTTGAGATAAATGGAGAGATTTGGATGAGCTGCCGAGACTGCTTGAAACCCTTCTGTTGAAAGAAAACATCAATCTTCTCATACCAAGACCGCGGGGCTTGTTTCAAATCATATAACGCCTTTTTCAGCCTATGGACCATACCTTTGGAGCTAGGAACTTGAAATCCAGTGGGCTGTTCCGCATAAATTTCCTCCTTTATCTCCCCATTGTGGAATGCCTACTTGACATCCATCTGAGAAAGATGGGGCAATGAGATTGTGCAACAAGAGAAAGAATTGTCCGTATATGGTCACCATCCGAGCAGTCGAGGCAAAGGTATCATCAAAATCCATGCCAGCTTTCAGAGAATAGCCTTTGGCCACAAGCTTGGCCTTGTGCTTATCCAGAGTCCCATCTGATTTGTACTTGGTCTTATAGACCCACTTGACACCAATCACCTTCCTCTCTGCCAGTCTAGGAACCAGCTGCCAAGTCTGATTTCGTTCAATAGAGTTTGGCTTTGCTACCATGGTCCGCTTCCAAGTCAGTTTGGAAAGCGCCTCCCCAATATCAGTAGGTTCTGAGTCCTTCTGGATGCGTGACATTAGTGCATAATTGACGCATAGGTTCTCCTGAGATGATTTCTTGGTACGTAATTGCTCCGATTGACGCGGACCCCCTGTTGGAGGTGAAGGCAACCGTGTTACCCATAAGTCTCGCAATGTCTGGTACAACCAATTGGGAATGCAATATCCCCCCTTAGAAGTCAAACCTTGCTCCTGAGATGTAGCCTGCTATATGGAGCATCCACCGAAATCTTCTCCTCCTGATCAATGTCAGATGATTCCTTTGCCCGAGGTTCTTGAGGACTTTTGTAGGGTCCAGTTGAGGAAGAGGAATAGGAGGATCCAGCAAGGAACCAAGGAGAGGCTGAGTCGAATCTCTGCCCTTGACCGGCAATCCTTCACCCCTTCTGCGTTAGCTTGATCTAGGCTGTCCTAGCCCTTGCTTCAGCTTCAGCACTCGGCAAATGATGAGATGAATTAATGAATGAATTGTGGGCTGAGGTATTTATACCTCTTCTGAACAGCAGCAGTCGGCAGGCTAATAAGCAGTCGGATGTTTTCAAAATACTCCACAACTTGAATAATAAATACAGCAAAAAATACTATATAGTGCTGTGCATGTTTCCACACTTGGGCTGGGCACTAGGCGCATGGAAAATGAGGGTTGGGCACTGTGCGCCTGCCTTATATGGAGGCTGGGCAGCCTGTATGGGTTGCCCCATACTTGCCCTACAACCCTCCTAGGGATGGATAACTAGTCGGTTACCCTTGTTGCCCCTAGGGCTGTCCTACAGCCCTCCCATGGCCTACCCATGGCTGGTGGGTACAACCAAGGCCTTCCTGGCCCTTATGGGGATTGTCTTGTACTTTCCCCATGCCCAGATGAGTTCCTGGGGTAGCCCTATGGGCTGGCCCCTTTTCTTAAATGCAAACCCTAACTGTCTACACAGTGTTGTGGCATCTGGTATCCTACCAGATACACAGTCACTGACATCATTCCAGAGGGAGACTCATAGCACGGACTGGCATTGTTTCATGTGCAGGGCAATGCACACCTGACCTTGGACTCATGTGCAGGACAATGCACACCTGACCTTAGACGATTGGGATGGAACCCTGGCTAACTCGTCCCGGACTGGGGCTCACATGGGACCAATTTACCATCCTAGGTCTTGCACCTTCTGTACAGATATGTCTACGTGGCATCCAAGTGCAGGATGCACGTGACATCCCCTTCTACTTAACTTGACGAAAGCTGCATAGCCTCCAAAAAATCCGTCAATAGCGCCGGATAGTCATCAAAAAACTCTTTGCCACCTTTCTTGCCTGCCTCTGCTTTCTGGTCTAGAGTAAGCTTGGACGCATTGTTCGAGTTCTTAGAGTCAATAACGCCGGATAGTCATCGAAAAACTCTTTGCCACCTTTCTTGCCTGCCTCTGCTTTCTGGTCTAGAGTAAGCTTGGACGCATTGTTCGAGTTCTTAGAGCCAGAGGCTCCCGTGCTCTCTCCTGGGGAGACCCCATGTGGTTTTGGCCTTTTCCCCCCCCGAGGCGGTAGCCTTGGGAGTAGCCGGTTGGGAAGTCTTGGACTTGCTACCATTATGCTTTATTTCTGCAGTCTGCGCAAGCGAGAGTGCGACTTCGAAGGTGGCTGGCCTAAACATACGCACCTCCCACTAGATTTGCGTGTCAAGGCCATACAAAAATTGCCCTTTCTTGTCCGAATCAGATTTGCCTAATTGCAAACATAAAGTCAAAATTCTATTGGCAAACTGAAGGACCAGTTGCGCGTTCTGACGCGCTCCCCCCTGAACTCGTCTTCGAGTCGCTCAAGGTAGTGGGGCGGTAGAAACCGCTGCTTAAGGTTGCGGACAAACTCGTCCCACACATAAGCTGCAATATGTAATTTGGTGTGGGCATGAGCCCACTGAGTCCACCAAGGAATGGCCTCACCTTCCAAGTACCAACTTCCAAGTACCAACTGGCTAAGATCACTCTGTTAGTATCTAACTGCGGCAAAGTAAGCTTCAAACTGATGCAACCATGAATAAAGAGTTGTGGGCTCAAGTTTACCATTATACTTATTGAAGTTCATTTTCTCGAGAAAATGATTTGAGGGTGCCACTGGTGTCAATCTGGCGTCCAAAGCTGCAAGGTAACGCTCATGTTCCACGCGTCTCATGTCTTCGTCTTCACGCTGTCGGATCTCCAATGCACACATTTGCAACTCAAGCAAAGAGCTCAGCTGCCTGCGATCGTGACCCTGCGAGAGGGTCCCTGTGTAGAGGATCTGGCATCTGGGATACGAAAGGAGAGGGAGGAGGAGATGGAAAACGCGGCGTTGGAGAATGGGTACGCTCTTCCAGAGCTAGGATCTGCGCCTTTTGCTCTTTCAACTTAGTCGTCTGGTCGGCGATTGCTCGCATCATCTACTAGAACATCTCTGTAGTAACACTCAAGCCTAGTGCCCTAGCTGGGCTGCCCGGTGCACTCTGGTCCCAAGGTTCTTGGTCTCTCTCGTTGTCAAAGCTCGCCATAGCCGAAAAAGCACTTCCTTTCTAGAGCGCAATCTGACCATCCACTATGTGTGTGGGAGACTTCCGGAGGCTGAAAACCAACCGTCCTTTGAGGGACAGGATTCACTCCGAAAGGGGTAGTCCACCGGAGTCTAAAAAACCACCACACGAGCGAGAAAAAATTTTGGTTTCTTTGCTCAATCTTTACACTTGTAGTAGGCTCTGATACCATTGTAACATACGAAAGCCTCGGGGGAGATCGGTAACTTCAATGCTCAGAAATCAGCACACTTGTCACTCGCGAGACGAAAATAACGCACAAAATTGAATATAGATGTGTAGAAAAATAGAGAGAGAGAGAGAGACATGGAGAGGGAGAAGAGGACACAGTATTGGGTCTCGAATACCCTCTGTGTATTTGCTTTTATTAGAATGATGTAAAATACTAAAATAAAAGACTGACTGAACCTTTCTTGGCTGAGAGGAATCTCTGCCCTTGACCTGCAATCCTTCACCCCTTCTGCGTTAGCTTGATCTATGATATCCCTTGCTTCAGCTTCAGCACTCGGCAAATGATGAGATGAATGAGTGAATTGTGGGCTGAGGTATTTATACCTCTTCTGAACAGCAACAGTCAGCTGGCTAATAAGTAGTCGGGTGTTTTATAAATACTCCACAACTTGAATAAATACAGCAAAAAATACTATATAGTGCTGCGCATGTTTCCACACTTGGGTTGGGCACTAGGCACATGGAAAATGAGGGCTGGTGGGCACTGTGCGCCTGCCTCATATGGAGGCTGGGCAGCCTGTATGCGCTACCCCATACTTGCCCTACAACCCTCCTAGGCTGGATAACCAGTCGGCTACCCTTGGTATGCCAATGACTGAGCACGGGCATTAAGCCGATCCCATAGAGCAGCTTCGTACGTAAGGGCATCTCGTATCCTCATCCTTTGCAGTGTTCGGGTTTTGCCGGAGGACTTGTGCCGGAGGACTTGTCGAGTGATGAACTCCAAAAGATCATAAGTCTCTGAGACTACTTCCACCATGACTTTCCTGATGTCATAGTTTGTACCATTCAACTTGGCATCTAAAGGAAAAGTCGAAAGAGTGGGCATCTGAACCGCCTGAGGTTGGATGAGTGCCATGATGTACCTCCTCTGAGAAACACAGCCACCAAAACAGCCCAAGAGCTGTTATCTGCACCTGTAGGGAGGGTGGGTGGCGTAGAAAGAGAGTGGAGACAAAATGCAAATCTGCTCCTCTCTCAGGAGAAGAAAACGCCAGCCACCGAGTTTGCATTGGAAACACAATAAATTAGCACCAATCTGCCTCCAATCAGCGATTCCATGTCTAGACATCTCTGGGCTCTGATACCATGTTAGAGGGCAGGAAAGATGTAGACAAATGACAAAAACGGTGAATCTCCAAGAGGGAGATGAGAGAAAACAACAAAACGGTGAATCTCCAAGAGGGAGATGAGAGAAAACAACAAAACGCTGATGCACTAATCCTCAAGGAAAGAGTGGATAGAACTAGCCCATAGGCGAGGAGTGGACTCCATAGGCAAAGGGCTGAGGGTGCTCACCAAAGTGATTAAGAATGATCAAGGAATGATCGAAAGTGAGGAAGAGGGTAGCACATGTATATACACCTATATGAGCTAATGTGCTATGCGGGAAAACTTTGCATTGAAACTTCTTTTTGTGAGATCCCAGAGATTTATCTTTAAAACTTGGCAATTGGGTGCACATGCCAAAAAGTTTGTAAAGGTTGATTGTCCAAAGGTCCTAAAATTTTAAAGTTTGTAAATTTTAAAGTTTGTAAAGGTTGAGCTGTATTCATTATTCACAAATCAAAGTTTGTAAAGGTCCTAAAATTTTCTCACATGTTGGAAGTATTTTAATGATGTCAAATTAATTATATGCCGTAGCAAGACCTAATATTCCAGTTGGCAACTTGTTGGTTTTGTTGCTTTGTATAAAGTGTAAGAAGCCACCGGACTTTATGACTAGTATATTAGGTGTTGACTAATGATAAAGAATGGTTTGTGTTGTGAATTTAATGTTTACACATTATTAACTAGGGAAAAAGAGTGGTATGTGTTAGGGAAATAGAGTGGTTTTGTTCTACATGTATGTTGAATGTTGAAGCTCAACATGTGTGCGTAAAGTTGCAAAGTTTTATGGTCCATATTACATATCAAATGGGATGAAAAAGAGGGGTTGGATTTGAGTTGAAGGAGAGGTTTGGCATTGGGTCCACATGAAATCAATTGGTAGCCATGACATCCCCCCTCCCTTCCCTTCCCCCCTTATGGGTTATGACGAAAAGGAACAAGGTTGGGAGGCAGGGGGATAGGGCATTAGGGCTATGTGTCCATCTCATGCACCTTTTTTGATGGTCTCACACTACAAAGTTCTTTTTTTAAAAATCGGTCCTTGTTTTGTCCTTAGTAGATTTTAAATAACTACTTGTAACTTTTTGGCTAAAATACAGTGTCATTTTTTAACACACACACACACACACATATATATTGAAACAAGGATCCTCCTCAAAAGAGTCATTTCTTTTGTCTTTGAGCTTCTCTCGCATGTTTCTTTACAATGGCTCTATTGTTTTCAAATTAAGAAGCCCATTTGCACATGCATAGGACTATCACTTGTTATATTTGTAGAGACTATCATGTTGAGTGATATTTAAATGCCATCAAGATGATTTGATTGTTTCCTTTCTATGATGTAGGGCTTTATTTTAATTTTCTAACTCTCAATAAAGGTAATTTGATTCACTTCGATGATTAATGGCCTTTCTTTTCACTCAAGGTTAAAGAGGGACCTTCATTCTTACCTCTCTCTCTCTCTCTCTCTCTCTCTCTCTCTCTCTCTAAACCTTGTCCTCTCAAGAGCATACTTTTCTAAAGTGAGATATTCATGAATATACTTTAAATCAGATGTATAATAGCACCAGTGGTGGCCAACACACTTATATCGGTTAAAGACTTAGCTCATTAGAGATAGATAATTACTTCATAAGTTCAATATTGGCAACCATTGCCAACACATCATAGTAGAGCCTTAATATGTACTAACTTTGATTAATATGTATAGTAAATGTTCTAGTGGGAGCCATTTTTTAATTCCATGAATGAAAGGTGTAAGGTGATGATTATAGATAGAAGAGTACTCAAAACGTTCAAGTTTTTCATAAATTCAATTGTCAAAGTATGAAATATAAATTATATTTGTGTGAAAGACTTTTGTATGAATTTCCCTAAAGAATGGTAAGCCTTGTATGTAATAGTGTGAGGGGGTTCACTCAAAAATATGTGAATGCATCATGTGAGTTTAAAAGAAGGTATTCTGTAATTAACTTTTTTTTGCTATATATGTACAAACTTACTAAAACGATTTTTTAAAATGTTGTGAGTTTGTATAGAAAAATAGGTCATTTAAAATACTTAAAATTCACAAATAAGGGATTTAAAATACGCCCCTTGAATACACGTTTACTATAGATTGACAACCCCCCATCCCCCCTCTCCACCCGATGAGATAATAGTATATGGACATTTTCCATCTAAAAACTTTGAAGATCTCTAGAAAATTTAAAAATTCATCTTTAATGCACATGTGATATATAAGTTTAACAAAGAGGGACCACTTATCCCTCATATCTCTCTCTCTCTCTCTCCCTCTCTCTCTCTCTCTCACACACACACACACACACCCCCCTCTCTAATTATCCCTCATCTCTCTCTCTCTCTCTCTCTCTCTCTCACACACACACACACACACACACACACACACACCCCTCTCTTATCCTTTATCCCTCATATCTCCCCCTCTCCGTCCCTCTCTCTCTCTCTCTCTCTCTCTCTCTCTCACACACACACACACACACACACCTCTCTTATCCTTTATCCCTCATATCTCCCCCTCTCCGTCCCTCTCTCTCTCTCTCTCTCTCTCTCTCTCTCTCTCTCTCTCTCTCTCTCTCTCTCTCTTTCTCACACACACACACACACCTCTCTTATCCTTTATCCCTCATATCTCCCCCCCCTCTCTCTCTCGCGCGCACATACACACACACACCCACCCACGTACACACAAACACTACTTACAAAGCCATACAAAAAAAACAAGCCTCGTCTTGCTGTACGAGGCTGCCCGCGGCTTCCTCTAAGTGAAGGCAATAGTTTTGACATGTAATCTGACGTGGTTCGAGACCTCCGAGGTGTTTAACAGGGATCGCAATGGCTTCAACTTGGCTGAAGAGCCTTAGTCTGTGGTCTCCTTCATGGGCTTCCCGTAAGCACGCAAACTGCAAGCTTGCATGGAGCTGACTGAAGAGCGGTTCTCTCTACCATGAAATATAGTGCTCATAGAGTTCTACCGATCAACAAATGTGTTGAGAAACACAATGTGAATCCGAGGACTCGACCCGATTAGTGCATGAAGGCTTATCCCTTGCGGGAGAGCTCACAAACACGAACCCACTTGACAATTCAACCATTCAAACACCTCAATCAATCTCTCAATCCCTTGAACCCACTACACTAATCAAGAGAACAAGCAATGCATGGCAATCTCTTAATCCCATTTAAACATTGATTAAATCTTAGCTTTTCCTAATACAAGCAAACCTATAAGCATGCATCTACTAACTCACAAGCTTAAGCAAGCATAGAATGTAACATTCACAAACCCACAAACTCATAGAGAGAGTCTATCCATGAATAGCTCATTTGCCAATGAAGTGGGCAAGAGCTTACATCAGTGGAGACTACACACACACACACTACAAGCATGCATACACAAGAGAAAGAAAGAAGCATTCAACTAATCATAGATTAATCTACTTCAATGATGCTAAAAGAGATTAAGAGAAAGAGAGAGTCTATCCATGAACAGCTCATTGCCAATGAAGTGGGCAAGAGCTTACATCTACTTCAACAAACCCACAAACTCATAGAGAGAGTCTATCCATGAATAGCTCATTGCCAATGAAGTGGGCAAGAGCTTACATCAGTGGAGACTACACACACACACACTACAAGCACGCATACACAAGAGAAAGAAAGAAGCATTCAACTAATCATAGATTAATCTACTTCAATGATACTAAAAGAGATTAAGAGAAAGAAGTGGAGTGTTACTCATTGATTAATGGAGCTTGATGCTCATTAGAGTACAATAGAGAGAGTTAGAGAGTTGCCATAGCTTGAGAGCTCAAGAGCTTCACTCAATAGCTTATGAGAATAGCAAAAAAAGTCCTCTTTCTTTAGTTAACATCTCTTTTATAGAGATGTCACTAACCCTAGGCCTCTTTCACACCATGGACGGACAACCCAATAAGTGAGCCTTGCTTAATACACTTAGAACTCTCATTTAGAACCCACATTGGCCTAAAATGATTTACATTGCACTTCAGCACAAAAATATGGAAAAATTATGTGCGTCTTTACGTTCCCATGGCTACAATCCCACTCTCTCGCATTAATTGCTTCCGGCCTCCTTCCATAATCCGTGTTCCCGTAGAACATTCCCCCCTTCCTAAATTGTGCATGTCCTTGGGCGCGGTAGAAACAAAAGCTGCAAAAAATAATGGAAGACAAGTAAGGCCTTTTATTGAAAAAAAAACAACCAGCAATTACAATCTTACACGTGAGCATGCAAGTGAAAGGCCGATTAGAGTTTTAAAGAGTGCTAAAAGAAGCGAGTAAAGACTAGTCAAAGTGAGACTAAGTGGTAGATAGTGCTATGCAAAGGCAAGTGTGCTTGTACACCGTAGGTTATGACCGCAATCTCAATGTCCTACAAATGTTTAAGTTATTCCTAAGTGGCAACCCACTCCTAAATATAAGCCATGGTGATTGGACTTTTTTTTTGTGTGTAAAGAGCATAAGATTAAAGAGAATTATCATTTTTAGCTTGATAAAGAGGAAGGTTCCATCCCAATGAGATCCAAGTAATGGCCAAGAGACCTCCGCCAAGAGAATCTAAAGGTCGCTAAGTATCTCAAGGCCGACATACCCTTTTCTTCGTTTTGACATAAGGAGTATCCCATGAAGATGAGGGCATCGGTCTCGAGGGCCCATAATGTACCCAAGAGTCCTACCAACATCTATCAAGGCAATAGAATCCTTGTAGGTCTTCTTCTTAATATTTTAGACGTTAGTGTTCACCCCATGGAAACCAAGGCATCGGCCCCAAGGTGCTAAAACAACCCAAGGTCCTACCAAGCATTCCACATGGCCATAGACACGTCATGTCTCAAGTCACTTCTATATATTTTTGAGGGCATGTGTTTTATAATTTTTTGTTTATCGTAGCACCTAGCCCATACATAAGAGGTAGCTTCCACTAGGGATAACTAATATACTTCTAGAGCATAAGAGCTTGGCATACTCCATTGGCATATGACTTACACCGTCTTCAAATAGAAATACCTTCTACTACTAAGTCCTCTAAGAATCTAGAAATCACTCACCACATAGTAACAACTAATTTAAAACTTAAACCAGCCAACTGTGTGTGAGCATGTAAACAATATATGCAAAAGTGAAAAGCACATAAAGAACAAAAGATTATGATTTGAATACACCTGTTGTAGTGCTCCTTGATGTTGCGCATTTGTCTTGATGCATTGTTGATGTGCAGATTGCTTCTCTTTGCTCTTTGTAGGCATTACATGTCTCCCCCCTTCCTAATTTGTGTGCACAGTAGGTGGATTGTTGGAACGTGTTTGTATGCTCTTGTTTAGCTGAGATCTCTACAAAATGTCTTATTAACAAACAAGTAAAGAAAAGAATAAAATTTGTTATTGGTGCCAATCACCGAATATAGCCGAGGAAAAAAACTCAGTGGGAGAAAAGTGTCCTGGCTTGTTGATCTTATTGTGGAGTTGATGAGCTTACTCTTGCACTGGCGGTGGATCCGTGTCCACTTTTACTGGAAAGAAGGAATCAATCACTTCAGGATGTAAGGACAACCTTGTACAAAAGCCGGCCTCTAGAGAAGGTGGTAGAGGAGGGAGTGCTTCCTCGCTAAAATATGGCATTGGTTCTATGGGAAGGTTAAGCAGACAATGCCGATTTTGGAGTTGCTCAATATAGGTGCTCATAGTGATCCAAAATTGACATGTTGAGGCTGGGGGAAGAAGGGCTCACAAGATAGGTGGTCGCAAGTCATTTATGCAAGTATCTCTCCATTGTTGTGCTTGAACCTCCTTAGGTAATCTACGTTGATTTGGTCCTCGGTCTGGTACTCTCACATCAAGAGGGTTATGGCGTTGGGGTGTAATTCCCATAATTTGTTTCATTAAGCCCATGCCATATCGTCAAATGTAAGTGCGGCATAGCCAACAAATGTGTGAAGCTTCCCCTAATACGAGTCATGCACACTCTTGATGACAATGTGGAAATGGATGATGCTGTTGATAGAATAAAGTGACAAAGTGATGCCCACAGCAAATTTCACCTAAGGGAGCATAAAAGTACCTAGAATGAGTTTGAAAAGGAGGAGCACTATAACCCCCGCGATGTTCAGGTTAAGTACTATCAGGGTCAATGCATGGTGGACATGTATCTTGCCAAGTATCCATCACGAGGTATCTGGGCATAGAACAATGAAATTTAGAAACTTCAAACTTTATACACTCATATCCATCAATACAATCCCTATATCAAAAACAATGGAGATAAGATCATCTCAAAAAGAACACAATCCTGTAAGGGCATAAGGAACCACATATTAGTAAAAGTGAGACTATTCAAACACTGATCTACCAAAGAGCTTCAATTGTAGTGTTAATGCCTTATCTTTGGTTTTGGGTATGTCCTTCTTAAGAGGTGGGAAGGATAGCAATTCTCGAGGAATTTGAGCAAGATAAGAGGATTTAGGCAGTGAAGTGCTAGAATCTATGCTCAAAGGAGACTCATGTAAAGTTAGATTTGTCTTAGGTACACAAGTTGATGGTGGAAGTGTGTAACAAGGAGAAGTTGGGACAACTGGTGTAAGGTTCCCCCCTTCCACAAATAGGGGAAACACTTAAGATAGTCCGCTAAGTCTTATCTTAGAGAAAATTTCCTACTCATCGACACCTTGACCATACAGAGATTCAAGGATACGATTCATAGGTAAGACCTAGTTCTATCCCGCAGGGGGAGCGTGGTCTTCTAAAATCAAATCACCCATAGGGTAATTGATCACATAAATTGGGCAACTACAAGACTTGATTTCTAGAGGCAACGCTTTTTTCCTCATCCATGCAAGGCACAGCCGCTGGCCTAGTCTTCTAGAATAGAGTTGCCCGAGAACCTATTTATCTAACGTAGGGCTTTCACTTAATATGTTGGAAAGCTACCCGACTAATCGGGTCCACCCGTCCGTAGGATGGTGCCATCGGGGCATTCCATCCTCCCACTTTCCACCCTACTCACGCGTCAATTTGTTTTCTAATTAATCCTACCACACTGTTTGACATAAACAAACATGTTCCTTAATTAAGACCCTTTTCACAAGGTTTGTTAAAACAGCCTTTTTTTACAATACAATCATACCAAAGATAAGATTTATAAAAACAAAGTTTAAACATGAATCAATTTCATACAAGCCAAACCGGCTCTCTTATTCTTTTCCTTTATACCGCCGATGATCTAGAATTCCGCCTTCCAGCCTCCACATGCTGGGCAAAACCCTACGGGACCATACACCTCATCGTCGGCCGCTGGCGAGGACTCAAGCCGGCCTGTCGCCCTCTCAGGCTCCATCGCTCGATCCTCCCGCCCCTCAGAGGGATGTCTGCACACTAGGGTGGGCTAATTCACCGCACTAGCCTGGGCCCTCAGAACTAGGCAGCATCATCACAATCACTTGCCTCAATCGGCAAACCTCATTCTCCCAATGGTATGAGGGATACCATGGGCCAACTCCGGGCCTTACTAACGTCTCCGCCGTCCGGCTACACAAGCACAAGAACGGGGCAGCGTCAAGGCAGGGAGAAGTTGTACCTGTATCTTAATTTAACCAAGATAACAATCCATTTACTCACTAAACCATATGACTAGGATCCATGTCACCTTCTTTAAGAAAACAATCTTTTTCACAAAGATTTTAGCATTTCAACTTGAGATTGCGATAAGACATTCTTTATTAAGGCATATGCTATTGCTTAAAAGAATACAAACTTTAAATGGCAAATCAATCAAATAGATGACTGTAACAATCAATAGAGATGCCAGGGCCATACCTCAACCCCTAAGAATGATATGTAAATAAAAAACAAAATATGTATATACCTTATAGAAATTTGTCGTTTATCTCGTTGTCCTTGCTTGTTAATAAGAGCTTTAGAACTTGACATATGAGAATAGAGTCTTCTAATACCTTGTCCTTTGATTGAAATCATCCAATAATCTCCAAGCTTTATCTCCTCTTACTCATACTGTGATTCTTCTCTCTTTCTAAGATCTATCGCAGAATAGCCTTCTTCTACAGGTCTACAGCATAGTATTCTTTCTCTAAAAGAAAAGCTATGGAGTTTTGGTCTCTTCCTCCGAAAGACTATAGCAATCTAAGCTTCTTTTCTGAGATATTAGATAAGAATGAAGGGATATATGCATCTCAAACTCTAGGATTACCTTGAGGCTACTTGCTGTCTTCTCACAGTTTTCTCTATGTAAAGACCCTGACAGAAACAGAAAACTGTTTCGGCCATAACTCTCTGATAAAAACTCAGAATATGGTCATGTAACCAGTCAAAAGAACGCGAAGGCATCTGGTCTACAAGCTAGCGCAGGCAGAATAGGCAAAAACGTCTGTATATAGCCGCAAACGCACCATCTTTAGAAACGCATTGTTTTTTCACATTTTTAGTATGCATGGACTCTAAATGTGTAAAAGTACTCTAAATATGATCTCTTATCACCTAAAATCGAAATTCTATTTTTGGGGATACTTATCTCTTAATAGAACTATTCTTATGTTCTTATTTCTTTTAGGATTTTTGGAGCTAATATTTTTATTCTAACACTTTTCTAATGTTTCTAGCCTTATTGTCTCACTCTTTTTAATTACACTCTCTTTTTTTATTGAAATCTATATTAAAAGACACACATACATACATGGCTTGGGAGGGACGTTACAATCTCCCCCACTTAAAAGATTCGAGATGTCCTCATCTCGCGAGCTGGGGTAGTATCTAAGTAAATCCTCCTGTCTCTTTCAAATTGGTGTCCCCACCACTAGGTAAAAATCTTCTTTTATCTAAACATTGTTCTTAAAGAGTCTTTTATTTCATGTGTTTGGCTTGTTTTATTTTACCTCCAAAAGGTCTTTATTATTCTAGAGTTAATTGGCCTTATTATCCTAATTTCTTGCATCCCTATACCTCTCATATGATATGAACCTTAGAATTCCTTATTCTATACTTCCATGTAATATGGTACTTAACAAATTATCATGGTAGAAAAATATAAGAGAATCAATTCTTTACGTAATCTAACCTATGATAGTAATTTCATAATCTTAGAATCGTCTTGTAGAATACCTCTATTCATCATGTACATTACTTCACATGAATCTTGCACCAATCCTCTTCTATTTACTCATAGAAATACTTGTTGAATTCGATTATCTTTAACCCTGCTATCCCTATTTTTTGACCTAATTTTTGCTCTAGCTCATGATTCCTTGTAGCCAAGGGTGGGCTTGACGTTCCTCTTGAATTAGGGGACCTCTTCTTGATTAACATGGAAGGACTCATGTCCTTCTCGACTTTCTATACAAAAAAACTTTATCATAGTCTCTGGCTATAATTATGGCTTCTGAAATAGAGGATGGTTTTACATTGAGGTTATTCAAAGGTAGATTAAGCTTCCAGATGAATTGATGGAGAAGAGTTACCTCATCCATCTCTGCAGCAAATCAGAGAAGTTTTGGTGATATTCTTTTAGGGTCTTCCCTTCTTGGGTTAGCTCAGAAAATTCATTCATTTTATCCTCTCAAAATCCTGGAGGACAAAACCTTTCACGAAGGTATACTTTCATGGCATCCCATAACTGATTCTAGCTCCAGTAGTGGTTAGATTGACAACAATGCTTCTAACTTTCTAGCTCCAATGGTTAGATTGACAACAATGCTTCCAACTAATTTAGCATTTCTTACGATTTTTAGACGCGAGCAAGGGTGAGCTTGCTTCTTTCATTGTATCCATTAAAAGTTCAAAACTATCAAATACTTATCATAGCATCACATTTGAAGGCAGTCAGGATTAATACATCTGAGATCTTCATTTTTTTGAGAATTACACGTTTGGTATCTTGGGACTAACACATCTAAGAGCATGATCCTCTGGGAATTACACATCCAAGACCCATGTTTGTCTTTCTGAGATGGATTAAAGATCTTGGATGATCGTCCTAGTGTGCATTATCGAATGGATGGCATTCACACGTCAACTATTCAAATCTTAATGGAGTTACAATCTTAATAATTTATAATATGCAAGTTAATGAGATATATCCTGAAAATTTCTCTAAACAAGTTTCGGTCTATCCTTCTAGTCATTCAGTCTCTCACTAGTTTCTTAATTTGATCACCCTATGTTTTCCTCACAAAAGGTTTTCTCCCCAATCTCATTTCTCAAATTTATTGTACAAATATCTTGCGTGTGCACCCCCAAGATACAAGCACAATTTCATAGGATGATTGTCTCAATATGTGAGGATATTCAAATCACTTCTATGGCCAGTAGAGATGATTGATTCGTCCTCATATGATAAATAATCACTTGTTTTTATCCCTTTGATAGTTAACCTTTGAAAAATAAATCCTAGGAACTAAGATCGGCTCTGATACCACTTGTAAGGTTCCCCCCTTCCACAAATAGGGGAAACACTTAAGATAGTCCGCTAAGTCTTATCTTAGAGAAAATTTCCTACTCATCGACACCTTGACCATACAGAGATTCAAGGATACGATTCATAGGTAAGACCTAGTTCTGTCCCGCAGGGGGAGCGTGGTCTTCTAAAATCAAATCACCCATAGGGTAATTGATCACATAAATTGGGCAACTACAAGACTTGATTTCTAGAGGCAACGCTTTTTTCCTCATCCATGCAAGGCACAGCCGCTGGCCTAGTCTTCTAGAATAGAGTTGCCCGAGAACCTATTTA
Source organism: Cibotium barometz (assembly GCF_041138505.1). Lineage (NCBI taxonomy): Eukaryota > Viridiplantae > Streptophyta > Polypodiopsida > Cyatheales > Cibotiaceae > Cibotium > Cibotium barometz. Next base: position 9,699,715 of record NC_141102.1, on the reverse strand, counting down.
TCTAACGTAGGGCTTTCACTTAATATGTTGGAAAGCTACCCGACTAATCGGGTCCACCCGTCCGTAGGATGGTGCCATCGGGCATTCCATCCTCCCACTTTCCACCCTACTCACGCGTCAATTTGTTTTCTAATTAATCCTACCACACTGTTTGACATAAACAAACATGTTCCTTAATTAAGACCCTTTTCACAAGGTTTGTTAAAACAGCCTTTTTTTACAATACAATCATACCAAAGACAAGATTTATAAAAACAAAGTTTAAACATGAATCAATTTCATACAAGTCAAACCGGCTCTCTTATTCTTTTCCTTTATACCGCCGATGATCTAGAATTCGGCCTTCCAGCCTCCACATGCTGGGCAAAACCCTACGGGACCATACACCTCATCGTCGGCTGCTGGCGAGGACTCAAGCCGGCCTGTCGCCCTCTCAGGCTCCATCGCTCGATCCTCCCGCCCCTCAGAGGGATGTCTGCACACTAGGGTGGGCTAATTCACCACACTAGCCTGGGCCCTCAGAACTAGGCAGCATCATCACAATCACTTGCCTCAATCGGCAAACCTCATTCTCCCAATGGTATGAGGGATACCATGGGCCAACTCCGGGCCTTACTAACGTCTCCGCCGTCCGACTACACAAGCACAAGAACGGGGCAGCGTCAAGGCAGGGAGAAGTTGTACCTGTATCTTAATTTAACCAAGATAACAATCCATTTACTCACTAAACCATATGACTAGGATCCATGTCACCTTCTTTAAGAAAACAATCTTTTTCACAAAGATTTTAGCATTTCAACTTGAGATTGCGATAAGACATTCTTTATTAAGGCATATACTATTGCTTAAAAGAATACAAACTTTAAATGGCAAATCAATCAAATAGATCACTGTAACAATCAATAGAGAAGCCGGGGCCATACCTCAACCCCTAAGAATGATATGTAAATAAAAAACAAAATATGTATATACCTTATAGAAATTTGTCGTTTATCTCGTTGTCCTTGCTTGTTAATAAGAGCTTTAGAACTTGACATATGAGAATAGAGTCTTCTAATACCTTGTCCTTTGATTGAAATCATCCAATAATCTCCAAGCTTTATCTCCTCTTACTCATACTGTTATTCTTCTCTCTTTCTAAGATCTATGGGGCAGAATAGCCTTCTTCTACAGGTCTACAGCATAGTATTCTTTCTCTAAAAGAAAAGCTATGGAGTTTTGGTCTCTTCCTCCGAAAGACTATAGCAATCTAAGCTTCTTTTCTGAGATATTAGATAAGAATGAAGGGATATATGCATCTCAAACTCTAGGATTACCTTGAGGCTACTTGCTGTCTTCTCACAGTTTTCTCTATGTAAAGACCCTGACAGAAACAGAAAACTGTTTCGGCCATAACTCTCTGATAAAAACTCAGAATATGGTCATGTAACCAGTCAAAAGAACGCGAAGGCATCTGGTCTACAAGCTAGCGCGAGCAGAATAGGCAAAAACGTTTGTATATAGCCGCAAACGCACCATCTTTAGAAACGCGTTGTTTTTCCACATTTTTAGTATGCATGGACTCTAAATGTGTGAAAGTACTCTAAATATGATCTCTTATCACCTAAAATCAAAATTCTATTTTTGGGGATACTTATCTCTTAATAGAACTATTCTTATGTTCTTATTTCTTTTAGGATTTTTGGAGCTAATATTTTTATTCTAACACTTTTCTAATGTTTCTAGCCTTATTGTCTCACTCTTTTTAATTACACTCTCTTTTCTTATTGAAATCTATATTAAAAGACACACATACATACATGGCTTGGGAGGGACCTTACAACTGGTGATTCAATACATGTTTGGGGAAGGTCAACACAAGGAGATTTGTAGGTGCTATCACAATCACCTATCCTATCTTGAAGAGGTTGTGTTGATTTTCTTTGCACCCACTGATATGAAAAACCAAGAGTGGCTTTGGAAATCTTATTGATACACTCTTCTGGCTCTAGCAAACCATGGCATTTGGGAAGCCAAAGTGCTGTTGCACCCTCATAATAGCCTTGTGCTTTAAGAACATGCTTTGGAACCCAATGAGTAACAATCTGAGGCTTAGGCTTGGAAAAGATATGCTTTTTAGGAGGTTTAGCAACTAGGCTAGATGGTACAAGTTTGTACGCATCTTTGGGTAGACAAATTGACAGTTCCTTCTTGCCTGGCCTTCTTTGAGCAGTGACTAGAGTAGTTGGAACATGCCACCCATGGCCCTCACTTGAGGACTCATCGATTATCCACATCATTTGTCTTGGAGCTTGAAGAGCAGATGTTGAAAGTGGGTTGTGTAAGGTAGAACTACCACCCTTTTGACATGAAAAAACTCGTGGAGCAGCGGATCCCAAGATGCAATCAGAATCAATTTGCAATTTGTATTGTCTATTCTTTCAATCTGATGAACAATTGGTAGCATTTAACCATGATCGACCAAGAACAACCTCTACCACTGCCTTGGACTTACTAGCCACATAAAAGGGAACTAACATCTGGTGACCCTGAATGGACATCATAATGACACATTTTCCCTCTATAGGGTTATCTTCACCAAAGAAGCTTTGTAAGTCAATAGGAATGTGCACAAGTGTTGGTTGTCCCAAGGCTACCCATGTGTCAAATGAGAGAACATTATAATCTGCACCAGAGTCAATTAAGGTAGAGACAAAATAGGTAGTCTCATGAAGATGAAGCTTCACACACGTGAATATTGAAAGGATCGACATATTGCATCAGTTAGCCAACTGTAAGTTCAACACAGAAGCCTTGCGACACTCCTTGGCTTTTGCAACTCTAGCTTTAGCTTCTTCTTGAGCCTGACATTTAAGTAGCTCATGTGCTTCTTTCCGTGTGTGGGCAGCATGCATTTGTTGAAGCATGGCTTCAGTTAATGGTTCATTGTATTTCTTGAGACGACTTCCATTAATGAAATTAGACATTTGCTCGCCTTCTAGTGTCTCTAAATGCACTGCACCACTAGGAGTAAGCTCATTAATCACAAATGGTCCTAGGCCACGTTTCTTGAGCTTTCGCTTATGTTTCTTAAGTGTGTACAAGAGCACAAGGTCCCCTTTTTTAAATCGGCCACCACCACCAGTTGTTACATTTCGATCATACCATTGCTTTTGTCTCCTCTTCTCGGCATACATCCCCATTACCGCCAATAAGCAGGTCTCATCAAGCTTTTCCAATTCATCAATGCATTGAGAAAGCTCATGACCAGTCCAGTCCAATTGTTTAGCAACTCGTAGTGTAGGTACAAGAAATTCAATGGGAAGAATTACATCTAGCCCAAAAGCAAGCTCAAATGGGGTTGTGCCCATAGATGTTTTATAGGTTGTTCTATGTGCCCAAAGAACTGAGTGCAACTTTTGCTCCCAATCAATCCTATAACACCATATTGGGGAATATGGGAATTTCCCAGTAGTTTGGGACACGTGGTCAAAACTTTGGATTAATCATAACTTGAACATCGTTACTCCAAATTGAGTGCTCTATAGCTCACTAGATTCCATTTTCCAAGCGCTTTCCAACAATAGGTCACATGATATGGTTTTGAGAAACTTATAGGCATGTAATCCAGGTCCCACCTTTTTAGTATTCAAAAAATGGGAGTTGGAAAATTCCCAAACTCACGAATATAGTGTTCTATGTCCCTCAACAACCTTTGTGAGTGCTATGTAGAGAATCTTGTTAGTACTCTCAGCTTGACCATTGGTCTGGGGATGATACGGTGCTGAACGCTTGTGAATTACCACAAATTCTTGAAGTAAAAACTCTATGACCTCATTCACAAAGTGCACACCTTGATCATTAAGAATTTCAATAGGTATGCCATAGCGTGTAAACACGTACTCATACAGGAACTTGGCTGTGGTTCTGGCATCATTTTTGACTGTAGCCTTTGCCTCTACCCATTTGGTCAAATAGTCAGTTGTGACTATAATATATTCAGCATGCGTGTGATGAGCTAGAGGTTTAATGGGACCGACAAAATCAATACCCCATTTGGCAAAAGCATGTGTGCTTAACATAGGCCGCAATGGCATATTGTCCTTTGTGACGGGAGGTTTGGCCCTTTGACAATCGTCACAACATTTTACATATTCTTCGGCATCCATTTGTAAGGTTGGCCACCAAAGCCCATACCACCTAATCAACTTAGCTGTGGTATTGCCCGAAAAGTGTCCACCCCCCAACACTTGCATGTGCATGAGTCAAGATTTTCAAGAAGTCAGCTTCACATATACACGTGCGCAAGTTGCCATCCTTGCCCCTCTTGTAGAGTTGGCCCTCTATCAGCATATAGTTGGCCGCTTCAACTTCAATAGCATGCTTTCGATATTAAGGAATTATTCGATCAGTATGACCATGATGAAGATAGTCCACAATATACTTACTCCAACTTGGTGTAGTTGAATTTGGAATAATGTGACATTATGAATTGGTTGTTGAATTTGACATGAAGCAGAGTTACGAATAAATTTTTCAGCATCCGCATGCATGGTAGGCCACCATTGCCCATCCTGAGTTATACGTCGCACACAAGTAGTAGTAGCTGATGCATGGATTCCACCAATACCCTCATCATGTGCCCATTCCAAGATCTCCTCATATTGGTTAGGGTTATGTATAAGCTGCAACACTCCATCATTACCCTAACGATATAATCTCCCTGAGATTAACTTGAATGGTTGCCATAGGTCCACATTAGGACCCGCTAGTTGTATCTACCCACTTGTCAAAATTTCTAAGATGGGTTCAGACCACTTAGGAGCTGTCTCTACAAGGAAAAGTGTTGAATCTAACATATCATCATCCACACCCATAGGAGCTTCTCCAGAGGTGATTACCTCACAATCCTTCCAGTTGCACAAGGCTTGATCACCAAATATAGCAGTGCTTGATGGTCCACAAAAAATATAAATTTGTTTTGCCAAAAGGTAATGGCGAAACTTTTTCACTGCATATATCATGGACAACCCTTCTCTTTCTATTGTGGTATAATTCTTCTCAGCATTGTTCAACTGTCGACTAGCATATGAGATTGGGAAATCCTTATTATGTTCTCCCGATTGAGCCAAAATACATCCAATTGCAAAGTTTGAAGCATCAATATGGACATGAAAGATTTGGTTCCAATCTGAGATGGGTGCAGCAGACACTAATGCTTACTTCAACTTTTCAAAGGATTCCTCACACTCGTCAATCCAATTAAACTCTACAAGAAGAGCATATAATGGTCTGGCTAGGACAGCGTACATGTAGATGAATCGACGATAATAGCCACAATGTCCCATGAATATTTGTACCCCTTTAGGGTTGATAGGCCGAGGTAATGAGACAATGACATCAATTTTATCCATATCCATTCAAATACCATTACGAGAAACAATATGGCCCAAAATCTTCCCTTGTCTTATGATGAATTTGCACTTGTCAAGATTCAAGCATATACAATAAACTTGACACTTTTGAAACACAGATCTCTATTTGAACCTCCCTTCTTCTCAAGAGTAGACATGCCTTTTCTAACTCTTCCTCAGGGATTATCACATCATCATCAAAATCAGAGTCCCATCCATCTTCCTTATCAGCATCATTAGCAGATTCGAGTGTAAAATCCTCCACTGAGACTTCCTCTACATGCAGCGCTGTGGATGAATCCCCATCTAGAAGGTCACGTAGTTGTACCATTCGTATAGGAATAATGTCATATCCATCTAAGTCACAAAATTGACTTATACTTAGTTTTCCAAACTCATTTGGTACAAATTACCTTTCTGTTTGGTGGTCAATCACCTACCTCTCCTAGGTGTTGTTCATTACATTAGGACATTTTGGAGGTAATTCATAGGGCGTTTTAGTGGAGAGAGAAAAAGGAGTGCAGCCAATCAGGAAGAAGGCAACGTTACGTTGAAAAATAGGTTATTTCCTTTTTCTAAACCCAAAAACTCTTCTTTTTCACCTCAAAATGTATACTTACACTTGATAGTCACTTTTCACACCCGAATGCATTAAACACACCTACACTTTTATAGGGAGGGAAACTTCTATTCGAATCCATGTATTAAATACACCTTTTTGTGAAGAAGGAACAATTCCTTCCCTCTCAAACTTCCTCTTTTTCTTAAACAATATCTCACGCTCTTTTCATTTCCTCTACCTTCTACTATACTTCATTTTTTGAAGCTTCAGGCTTTTGTACTCCATTCCTTCTTGAAAAGATGGGTAGCAAATCTCGTTTTATATCATCCTGATTTTTCCCCACTAATGCCATCATAGATGCTTCAATTCCTAGGGCAAGGAGATCAAGATCATCAGCGTTTGCTATACTTGTATTCAACTCTCTCAATGTGCAAAATCAGTCGACCGAAGTGCTAATCACCAAGGGCACATGGGTCCTTATGTAGTCAAGGAAGAGAAGAAAGACAAGCAACAAGAATGCATTTAGGGCATCATCATGGAAAGGAAGAGTAAAAGACTTCAAGATAGAGACTGGAAGGACAACCCATCAAGGAAGAGTAAAAGACTTCAAGATAGAGACTGGAAGGACAACCCATCATGGAAAGGAAGAGTAAAAGACTTCAAGATAGAGACTGGAAGGACAACCCATCAAGGAAGTCCTAGTGCAACATATATATATGCATAATGAGCTTGTGCTTGTTGAGAATCCAAATGACATAAAATTTCCCTCGCATCATAGACCAAACTGTAAGTTAATCTATCGCTTGTCAGTCTTTCATATTCTCATAAAATGGCCTAATGAACTGTGTAAATTGTCCACGTCTATGGTTGCAGATGTGTACCCCTCATCATATGAGGAGTGGGAGCCAGTTCGGGAGCCAGTTCAGTGCATCATTGGAATTATGAATGTGGTTCACGCACACATTGATCGGCTACAGTATGAGGAGGGAAGGAGCAACAAAAGCCTTGTAGATGCAGGAATCTTTTTCTACGATCATTTCTACCATCTGCTAAACAAGAAACACAATCATGGCTTCTTAGAAGAGCTACCTTTGCAAGCTGAGTGGAACTACATGGATTGGCTTATCCCAGACCCCTCAATAATGGATTGAGCAAAGAGCAAGCTCTTCAAGGATGTGCAATGCTCTCTATGAAAGAGCATTCAAACTCGTGTAGTAAAAATTATTGTTTACCTACCAATTACTGTGTTCATGGAACTTTTTAGCTTATTTTAGGAGGTGAAGATAGCGAGAACCATGCTTGTCTGCAATGGGGATCCGTTCTGTCTGAGTCCATAGAACTCGTCTTTCAGACCGGTCATGTACTAGGGCGGGAGAAATCTGGTCTTCAGGTCATGGACAAAGATGTCCTTAGCAAGATGAGGGATGGCCGAGTAAAGTTTTTGACGATTTCCATTGTAACATTGCACTGGAGACAGTAGTTGCGAAGTACATAATTGTAACTCAAACTTTTATCTTGTACTTCTGGTATAGCAGGTCCCGTTACATCAATGGAGAGTTGTTACCAATGGATCAGGAAGCTGCAAGTGCAATGGACGACAAAGTCATAGACATTGAAGTGATTGATGAAGCTTCAACACTGGTGACAATTGTTTCTATAATACGAGGAAAATGTAATTTACAATAGCTAAGGAAGAATATTGTCAAAGAATCCTTGCAAGACACATCGGCACACTTTATATTCATTCATCAAAGGTCCTCCTTATAAGGAAGCAACCCATACAATGTAAAGAATTGGGTAACACAGTTAAGATCAATCCTACTTTACAATACCCACTCCAATGTACTCTTCTGACATAATTAATCAATTCTATCTTGTTAATAACACTCCTACTTGATATTGCAAATTTGAATGGACTCTTTTAACATAATTAATCAAGAGCCTTTTGTTCGATGTAATACTTTCAAAAAACAATACAATGTATACTGTTTTCCAAGACACGTTACTTGAGTGAGAATAGAACAATTAAAGACATTACATTACAAAAAAGGATTCCTCATTACATAATCTTGTACAGAGTCTTTTGATTTGTACAATCCATCTAAGTATGGAATCAATTTTTCTTCCAAATAAAGATTATCTGCATTACCTTCAAAAGAAAGGGGTGATATCCATGTTACAATGGGATTGTACATAGCCTTCTCAAGGGTGTCATCAATTAAAAATGTATTTATGGGATTATACGGGTGTTGGATATCCACATAGTGCTTCATAAGTAAGGGCACCCCAAATTTGTTGGGATGAAAAACACCTGGGTCAATGTAAAAGTGCCTTTGGTCATATACGAAATACAATTCTATTTCCTCAATCTTAGATTCTCTCAAAACTAGCATGACAAGAGGCCTCAAATTATGCATCATCATTGAGGACCAGATGGCCAATCTAAAGTGCTTAGTTACAAAGTTGATAAATTACCTTAGCATGGCATGCATTTCCCCGACTTTGTAATTCCCTGTAGCACTTGGTCCAAAGCTCTTGGGCTGTCTTTTGAGCAACAATCCATTAACATCCAAGATGATAAGCCTCCTCAGCGTATGGAACCATTATTGACATGATTCTAATCAGTTTGAATATGATTGAGACTTATAATCATTGTTAAGGGACAAAAATAGCTCATAGAAACAATTCTTAAAATTGAGCTGGTTATATTACATCAAGTAAATTAGGCTTGGGACCCTCACTAGCCTTGGCATCCTCATTAGACTTAGGTTCTTCATTGTTCACCTCCCTAGTGGCCTCTACAGTTTGCTTCGCATCTGTCTTCCCTTCAGGCTTTGGCTCTGCCTCTTCAGCTTACTGTACCTCATCAGCCTTGGGATGTTCAATGTTAACCTCCACATTGGACCTTGGCTCTACCTCTATGTGCCTCAGAGGGCTTTGGCTCGTCCCCCCCTATAGCCTGAAGGAGCACCTCAACGTTTGTAGGATATCGGGGAATTTCGACTGGTTCTCCTGAGACATCTCTATGCTATTCTTTAGTATTAATCGTATCATGGTCACTCTGTACCGCTGCACAGTTCCTATCAAATGTGGTCTGAAAAAACAAAATTCACAATGTAAACCACAAATCTAGCTAACCACAAATCTAGCTAAATCAATGTCCACCCAATGATTCTTCCACTTACCTTGGACATGAAGGTATTCATGGAGAAGAGACTCTGGAGAATATATTCTGCATGTATCATCGATCTCCATCAGGGATTTAATATTCACGTGATCACAAGATTTTTTGTGATAATAACACATGTGAACAAGTTATTCACATGTTCTCATGTTACCGTTCACAAAATAACAGGCCATTTGGGAACCCCTTAAAATCTTGGCTACACATGGGAATAAGCTATTCACATGTTCTCATGTTACCATCTTTACATAATAGCAGGTCAGTGGCCACCTAAGAAGATTTTTTATGCCCGACAAAGATAATTTTTTTAGGCCCTTGTGAAAGCTTTGTGAATATAACATGTGATCACAAGATTTTTTGTGTTATTAACATATGTTATTAACATGTTCACATGTTCTCGTTTACGTCAGTGAAATCCCTGATCTCCATCTATAGGAGTGTGAGTCTCCTTGCTTGGGCACTTGAACGGGCTTGACCTCTGATTTGTACAGTTCATAGTCTCCATATAGTGAACCAAGAACATGAAGAAGCCTTTTTATACACCTGCATAATAAATAAGCTTTCACAATAAGATACATTGCCAACTTCAAGGAGCCATAGATACTAGAGAAAGGTGCTTTGAATGTTTACTTATAGGCCTAACTCAGGATGTGATCTTGGTACTAAATTAAGAGTCCACACAATTCTCTTATCCAATTCTATAACAGCAAGGCTCCAATGGTTCTTGCAAAAGCAGAAATATCTAAAACTAAGGCATACCCTATCTATTAGATGTATATAACTAACAAGATAGAGGAGTAACATACCTTGATTCGTATGGAAAAATTAATACGGTAACCTCTAGCATGGTCAAATAGGTGAACCACTTTTGAAGCTCTTGCTCTGGGAAGTACTCCTTCTTCGTAGTAGTGGTGCCAGCGACGAATAAACACCTCAGAGTGGCTCTCACGTAGAAGCTGGCGGCACTTTATTAAACTACAAAAACAAGGGTAACTCATTGAGGAAAAAGGAAAGAACTAAAGACGGAAAAACCACATCATCAGAAAATACAATTCGGATACATACTTTAAACAGACGTAAAGGATATTATCTATGATCTGTGATGTCCTATCCATCAAAGTTCTAACATCCATGATGTCAAGAGAGAGTTGTCGCTCACCATCTTCCATATTTGTTAAAATATACAAGTGAATAGGGTGTGTGCGGGAACAAGCCCTTGGCAAGAGGCTATAAAAGAGAATCTATAAATGTGAGAGAACCTGTGAAAAGGTGAGAAGTATCTACTGGGAGAGAATAAAGGGTAGCATGAGGAGATTTAGGAGGTGTGGAGATCTTCTGGGAAGAGGTGGAGAGAATCAAGAAAAAGAGGTGGAGTGAATCAAGGAGAAATCAGTGGGATTGGATGCTTGGATGTAAACTCTATAAATTAGATGCTTGGATGTAAACTCTATAAATTGAGGCATTGGCCTAATGAGAATTTGCTGGTTTTTTATTATCCATGCCTACATTAAGCTATCAATTAAATGCTCACTAATCACATCTTAATTATCATCTAATCTCTTTGTTAATGATGTTCATTCTAGAATTTGATCCAACATAGCTCATCACATTGCTGGCAAGTTTAACATGGTATTAGAGCCTAGCCTAGAATCCATCAATTTATGAGCCCATTATCTTGCTAATCACCTAGCTAATTAGAATTAGTAGATTATTAAGTTTTTACCTCTTTTTTCAATTAGCCTCTATACCCCCAGTTGGTGGAGGAGCTCTCTCTCCCTTCATACATCGAATTAGCCCAAACCACTTTATCCAAGCATAACTATAACCTTTTGCTCCAGCCCATTCAAACAAAAGCTCAAACTGTCGACGCATGCAGCAGTTCTATGCGATTTTATAGACGCCTATTTTCTGAAAGAAAAATGAGATCTCTGCTGCTCCAGATGCAATGGGTCTAATTCTTGTTGGCCCTAGGGGTTTTTAAGGGGGTGCTCTACAAGCTGGTGAAGATAGATTTTGATTTGATCAAGTCTATAGTAGTGAGATCCAAGCTCTTCATCAAATCTGCAGTGTTTGGTCCAATCTTGTGTTTCTTGGCTTAATCCTCTACTAGACTAATTGCTATTGATGGCCATGAAAGGATTTGAGCTCATTTGAACTCTAAAGCCTCATATCTGGACTCCCCGCATACTTTGTTTTTTGCACACACAAAACAAAGGATTAATTTGCTAATCAATGATTAATTTTGCTAATCAATGATTATTTTACACACAAAACAAAGGATTAATTTACTAATCAATGATTAATCAACACTAATCACTATATTTTGGTATAATTAAGGGTTTAAATTAACCATTAGGTATCTAATACAGATTCTTATAACTTCAGATTGTAATTCGAACAAAGGATTAATAATCAATGATTAATTTGCTAATCAGTGATTGTTTTGTACACAAAACAAAGGATTAATTTGCGAATCAGTGATTGTTTTGTACACAAAACAAAGGATTAATTTGCGAATCAGTGATTAATCAATATTAATCACTATATTTTGGTATAATTGAGGGTTCAAATTAACCATTAGGTATCTAATACAGATCCTTATAACTATTGCAATTCGAAGATGGTTTAATACTCCAACCATTCCGTACAGATTTGTTACCCTTGGTTTAATGTAATTTCTGGTAAAATTATGCTGATAAATTTGTGGTAATCATCATCGCGTGCACGTGTGTGTGTGCATGTGTATTTGTGGATGTCATGTAAGCGTATATGTGTGTGTATACAGTGTGTGCAGTTTGGCACGATAGAGCTCTTCAATTTGGCACGATAGAGCTCTTCAGTTTGGCTTCAAAGCGCCTTATCGCACCAAATCGCAAAAACCACGCTCTCTCTCTCTCTCTGTCTAGCATTACTGGATGTGTATGTCTGTGTTGTATGTGTTTCTCCTTGTGTGTGTGTGTACATGTGTGTGTGTGTGTGTGTGTGTGTCCCATTGTGTGCGTGCATGATTGTGTGTACATGTGTGTGTGTGTTTCTCTGTGTGTTCGTGCATGAGTGTGTGTGTGTGTGTGTGTGTGTGTGCATGAGTCTGTTCAAGAGAAACACATACCAAAGCTGTCAGTGGCTTGATGGATCATTATCATGGTGGTCGATGGATTGCTGTCGTTTGATGGATCTCTCTCTCTCTCTCTCTCTCTCTCTCTCTCTCTCTCTCTCTCTCTGGTGCACCGTTACAAATAGAATAAAAAAAGAGTCGTTTTTAATATTCACAAACCCCACATGTCAATCGTCAACATTACAGGTGTCCGTTATTACTACACAAGTGGGCTCGTTTAAAGTTATTTAATCCTCATGCCACTATTAACGGTTCTCGTATTTGAGAGAGAGCATCCAGTGTTTTCAAGAACCCACAAATAGAGAGAGATTCTAGTGATAGTAGACAGAAAGAGAATCTAGCATCCACGCCCATGTAACCAGAAAGCAATGGCAACAACAGGTAAGTTTTCGTGCTCCTCTCTCTCTCTCTCTCTCTCTCACACACACACACACACACACACACACACACTCAAATACACAGACACACAGACATGCATGCATAGACAGACACAATCTTTCACACACACACACAGACACACAGACATGCAGGAACAGACAGACACAATCTATTTCTCTCTCTCTCTCTCTCTCTCTCTCTCACACACACACACACACACACACATGCACACAAATCACCCAGACACACACACACACACACAAACACACATAGAGAGAACCGTATACAACACAAACACACACATACAGTACACTCATAAAAAGAGAGAGAGAGAGAGAGAGAGAGAGAGAGAGAGAGAGAGAGAGAAAAGTTTGTGTAGTTGGGTGCAATATGGCTCTTGTAAGTGTAATGGAGGTGCTTTATTGTGCACCAAATTGCACACACATACAAACACATACATATACACTTATATCACATCCACACACATACACACACACACACACACACACACACAGAGAACCATATACACTTATATCACATCCACACACATACACACACACACACACAGAGAGAACCATATACAACACAGACACACACATACAGTACACCCACAATGAGAAAGAGAGAGAGAGAGAGAGAGAAGTTTGTGCATTTTGGCACGATATGGCTCTTGTAAGGGTAATGGAGGTGCTTTATCACGCCAAAGTACACACACATACACCCACATACATATACAATTATATCACATCCACACACACACACACACACACACACACATACACACACACCAACACACACACAGAGAACCATATAAAACACAGACACACATACAGTTGCTAAACAATCAGGCTTATGTGCACTAATCAAGAAGGTAAACAGTTTTCTATACAAGAAGTACCAAGAACTCCCATCTTCCTGCAAGCCTTCTTGGTGTACCTTGCACTTAAGTTGCTGTAGGCTGTTATATGAGGCATTTGGATTCCTCTGCTACCTACAGTGCCTCTATAAAGTGCTTCCTGAAAGGGGTGAAGAACTATTGTATGAAGGTACTATCTAAGATGAGATTCCCCCAGAAGATAGGTTACCCTCCGAGGAGACAAAAATTGAGGAAGAGATTGAGTTAGTACAGGAGGAAGAGGAGGCAAAGTTGATGGATATTGTTGCTCTTAAGACATCAACAATATGGAGACCACTCGATGTAGATCTCTTCAAAGTGGACCAGTGTGGTCTAGTATTGCCAGTGCTGCCAGAACTCGTTGTTGATAACAAACGTTACGTACTGGCTGACATTTAAATATTTTTAGCTCAAGGGAAGATTTTGCTTTATCTATTATTGCCAATTTTCAGGAAGAGGGTAGTGGTTTTGTCTCGGAAGATGATCCAGATGGCTTAGCATTGGAGGAAAATTATAATAGTAAAGAGTGTCTTAGTATTTGTTTGGGCAAAGCACATAAATTCAAAGAGGATGGATTTGTGCCAGATGATAAAACCTTCATGGAGCTGTAGGCCAAATATGGCCTTGATAAGTTGAATGACTCCACAAAGGAGTTTATGAACAGAGTAGGAGAAGATACTAAAACTTCTATCAACCTTTGGCAAGATCAACTGTTCATGTGACAGATGAGACTCGTTCCCTCTCTTTCTCTCTTTCTCTCTCTCTCTCTCTCTCTCTCTCTCTCTCTCTCTCTCTCTCTCTCTCTCTCTCTCTCTCTCTCTCTCTTTGTGTATGTGTGTGTTGTGTGTCTGTGTGTGTGTGAATGTGATATGTAGGCTTATGTTTCCTTAATTATTTTGTTTTACATAGTATATTTGAAGTCAAAGATAAATTCTTACAGCGGCATAAAAGGGACTAGTGTGGTCGAGACACAGCTCTCTCTCACTACCTAAGCAAATTGTCTAAGGCAAAGATTATAGTCTACTGGAAATTTGCAAATTTGTATTCAAGACATTGTCCCTGTTCCTAGGTGCGATGATTATTCCTAAAAGTCATGAGAATATTATTTTGATAGAGAAGTCTACTGCCTTAGAAATTTTTGGATGCTACCCTGGTTATGCCAAAAATCGAAGGGGTTACTTTCATACATATGATGCAGTAGCATTGTCTCTAGGCATAGAGAACCCAGAGGAACTAGAAGAGTATGGCAAACACTATTTGCTAAGGTATAAACGAAATCCAGATTCACTGGAATTGCCAAAGTCGTTTAGAATGGAAAGATACATTGTAAAAGACTTATGTGTTACATCTATCTGTCCAACGATGATTAATGAAAATCTTTTCTTCTCTCCATTTGTTTTGTGCTTCTATGGCATCTGAGTTTTTAAATGCTTCGGAATGCTTCAATCTCTTCCTTTCCATATGTCTGAGTGTCTGCGCATCAGCTTGCATGACCTCAAGGTTTCTTTTTTATGTAGTTGTTGTAGTATCCTTCTATAGAACCATTGGAACACTTCTTGTAGGCTATTTGCCTTACTTTTTCCACCACCATGTTGTGTGTGCCTGAAATATGCATTTCGAGCCATTATTATAGTGTGATTTCTCAAGTCCTTGTGTGTTCCAAATGCTAGGATCTCCGTACTTGTTGATAAAGTAAGGCGTGTGATTGTAGAGAATATGCTGCATAAGAAAACATACAATGTAAGTTAGTATCGAGGGCTAGGAAACAAGAGTAAGTAGTGTGTAATGTTGGTGTCAGTCCAAGCAGCTCTGAATGCTTTTTTGAACGCTTGTAAGTTGTCTTGAGTAGTTGACTTTCTCACACATTTGGAACAGAATATCAATTGAATGCCAAACATCTACTTTGACATTCCTTGAAGCACCTTCATGGTCTTTCACTGCATTATGAAGCTTTTTCCACTGTTATTATTCGATTCGACTTGTGTAGGTTGTTGTATATTTCTTTCCTAACTTTGTAGGTTTGTGTTACTGATTATTCATTGGCTTGGAAAGAAATCTTCTTGCCTTAACACCTCCAATGGAGGGCTTCATTGGAAATTCCTTTTCATTTGATGACTTTTTAGTGTCCTTCAGAATCTGTACATTACCTCCATGTAGTCCAATTTCTGATAGCACCTTCTCTCCAATGCACTGATGGCTTCTTTCCTCTCTGCTACATTCTTGATCTTCCAAGCAAAGCAAATGTGGAGATATACCAGTTTCTCTATGATACGACATAAAGCATAAAGCGTGCATATATGCACATTGGAAAGAGGAATCTCAAACACTGGTTTAAAGTTCTCATCCAAAATTTGTCTGTTCGGTGGTCGTCTCCACCACTTAGAGTCCATCACCCTTGCGGAGTTCATGTGCAATAAAGGCATGGGGACTTTGCATTGGCCCCTTTGCTGTAATTAAATAAGCACTTGAGAGTCTTCAAATCACCTGCAAGATGCCATTGGACTTGAAATTCCCCCCTTTTCTCTACATGGAGCATCCTCGTTACGTTCATATGTTCTTTGATGAGATTGGGGATATGTGTCTGATGAAATACCTAAAACAAGGATTCATGGTCCTCTTTCTTGACCTCAAATTAACCTAGCCACCAAATGTTCGTGTTAGACTGCACACTAAAATACTTTGGATCATCCCTATTGCAATTACAAAGAGCCCTATTCATAAGTGTTATTGTGACCCTTTCCATCTTTTTCTCCTTGATAATCTTGCACTGATCAAGCTTGATGACAAACTGAAGTACACCTCCTACCTCCTCAAATGTAATATCATAGAACTCCACCATTCTCTTTTGCAAGAGCTCTAAGTCCATGAATATATTGTTGTGTTCATTGTAGAATATGCTACCACCTTCTCCCTTAAACTCTCCTACAATGTGGTATGAGTGACCAACATAGTGAAGTTGTTCTGTGTTTAATTTCTCCCTACTATGTCTCCCAACTTTTGTAGGTGTTGGAAGTAGCTTTGCTTTAATGCCTTTGGCCTCAAGGAGAGATGACACTGACTTCTGGATGGCACTATAACCCTTACACGACTAACTCCACTTGAATCCATGGCAGATTGAATATCCGCAGCTGAAACTGTATTGTTGGTTACAAATTCATCCACTATATCTCATTGAACCACCTTGAACTTCTTCTCTTTTATCATTTATCTTGTCATTCTTGATGTCACGAATGGTTTTAGTTACTTTGGTGGATTAAGATTGGGATTGATATTCCCTTTGTCAGGATGTATGACAACCCTACAAATACAGCACTACACACAACGTAGAGAACATGTAAATCCCAAAGAAGCCCAGCAAATAAAATAATATTAACTACTAACGCAAAAGACATGTGAATGGGAATGCATTCAGTGCAGTCTTACCTTATGGCTTGGATTCTCTTTTCAGGCCTCCAGAATTGAGCCTCAAGTTCTCGACGTTTTTGAGCTTTCTTTTCTGTATGCATCGTCCAATGATTGTGTCTTTTTCTCTATATTTGCGGAGGTCACTTCTTAGTTTATTGATTTAACATTCTTATTCTTCCAATCTAACTTTCTGTGTCTTGAATTCACCAGACAAGCCAAGAAGCTCATTTGCTAAGTGTTGTGAATAATGCCTTTCTCTTTCTTGCATGTAAGAAATTGACTTGCAATATCCTAGTAAGCCTGTGGCGCCATCACCTGCAAAACATAAGAGAGTTGTGAGATTTAAAAAGGGAGGATGTGAAGAAGTACAAGGGTCAATAGGATAGATGGAGCCATCACACCAAAGGTCTATGTGTTGCTTCCTCAACAACCTCATATGATCTTTAACATCTGATGAGAGTAATAGTTGTCCACTTCTGCATTTTTGAATGGGCGCATATGCACTATCTAGATCAATGTGCACATGGTACTTTCTCTTAATGCTTTCATGATTGGACTCTTCAATAGAATGAGTGTGTACATGGTTGTTCTCCATTGGAGTGTTCTAGGAATGAGTAAGTATACTATATGATGTAGAGTGAAAGAATATGATTTGCTATGGTGAGAGAAGGCTTGCATTTGTCTTTTGAAATTGGAGATGAAGGTTCTAATTCCCTCCAAACTATCTTCCGTGCAATAATATCCTCCTGAACTAACTTTATTCTTGCAGTTTTGAATGTATCATTTCAAACAAACTTTAAGACGGCTGCCTGGAAGAAAATTTGCCTCTCTAGCTCAGAGACTACACTTTTATGACTTTTACATTCTCTTTATTTTAATATTTCATCAAGATTTTTTCTAGAGAGAGAAAATAAGAATCGACCATTTTCTTACAAGGCCCTACGAATGACCTCCAAAATGTCCTAATGTGACGTTGTCATACTCAAACTCCATCATGGCTTTCCACTTTGGATTTGCTAAGGCTTTGTCCAAGGTGGCTATCTCAACCATCAAGGCCATATTAACAATGATATTAGATGCTCTTCTCTGCTCCTCTATTCTCCTTGATTTGCGTGGTACATATGCCAAAGATTCTGGCTTCTCAAGTACTAGATTACGCGCATCAAAGAGCTATTATGTCCACTTTGGAAGTGGTTTTCCTTGTGGTGGAGTAGTAGGCTGTTGTGATGTGTGAGAGTCTTCATCGTATGAAAAATCCTCCTCCTTGAGAGGAAATTTGACTGGTGGGTTGGGCTCATGGTAGAATATTTCTCCTGGCTGATGATAGAGTGTACGGACCTCCTTCCTCTGCTGATGAGTGTGGCTATTCTACAAATACCACATCTCCATTGGCCACAATCTTCGTTGCCTCTATATCATAGAGCCAATATGCCTTCGCCTCTTGACTATACCAAGAAAGATACACTTCTTTCTTTTGGCATCTAGCTTGGTCCTCAATGCATCTGGAATATGCACATAACATTCATAGCCAAATGTTCTATAATGAGAAAGTAAAGGTTTCATACTCGATAGGCCTCTTGACTTCGAGTTGGGGGTTAACATTTCTACCACGACGACCTCGATCCATGTTCCTATCAATACGAAAATTCTTGTTAAGTTTCTTTATTTATGACTCAATTCCGATTTTTGACTCAACTGATTCTGGGGTTCTTTAAATAGGTCGGCTCCCCACATAATCATGGGGTAAAGATACTCATATAGAACGCATTATCAAATAACAATTCATTCAGAATATCTCATACATATCTTTAACACAATAATGGTCCATCAGACTGAATTTTTCCATCTGAACAGTCCTCCATGGGGATTTCAATTTTTCATATTTTTAATTTATCAACCCTTAACTTGATCCACTGATCAAAAGCTAACAGTAGTAATCTGCCAGCACAATCCACTAATCAAAAGTTAACAATAGTAATCTGCCAGCACAATCCACTAATCTCATAGTGATTTGCTAAAGTTATTAATGTCATTCCAGTTATGAACATCATCACACAGGGACTCGTCCCATTCATCCTCATTGTGGTTTTGCTCGGCTTATTACATTTCAACCAATTTTCAGGAATCATCATTTTTCAATCAGAATCAAATTCAACTCATCCGTTCACAACCAAGATTTAAAAATCATATCAACCACATTCAAATTCATCATCTGGATAGCATTAATGCTTATAATTTCAAGTCTTTATATACTGCCAGTAAAGAGCTGAAGTTATACCCTCGGTATATATGGGTAGTCACGGTCCTTGGAATTATAAGGTAAAGACCATCATGTCTAGGCCTCAAGCAAGTCAGGGATTCCATGCAATTGTGGTACTTCCATCTGAAGACCCAATTACTAATTTATGAATTTCAGTTCAAATAACAATTTGTATGAATTTCATCACACAATTCTAATCTTATACTGCTACTTCATAAATTTTTAACATTTTTGGCTTTTTGGTTGATCCTCATTAGCCAATTCGCTCTGATACCAACTGTAAGATTCCCGTCCCCACCGCGTAATAGATTCGAGGTGCTAGCAGTGAAGTAGCACTTCTTGCGTGGGGTAGGTTCCCACACTCGGGGCCTCGCCCATGGATATCCGGACAAGAGACTAATCCATCGGTTTTTCCAAAACCGACCGAAAAAAACTTCCTTTGCCCGGAAAGCATAGGCGATTCCACCAGGATAACTTTTCTCTAACATAGTCAGAAGCCTTAACTAATTGAGCTCATATGATCGAACCCGTAAGTCCCATAGCTTGATTAGGGAAAAAGACTGTACTTGGATCATAGAGATCTATGCCACAAATTCACCTCCCAAGGCCATTGGCCATGCCTATAACAAGTGTCATCAGGTTTTACACCCTTTATCACTTCGATCCCACCGGGCTTTGGTTCCTTGCCTAACATTTCTGTAAATCCCTTACGTATCAACCCTTTCCTGGATGCCCACACCTTGGACATACTGACTAGTCTAGGAAGGGGGGTGGCCCAAGGACTCACTGAGTCTCTTCCAACAAAGCACTCACATGCGGCCTCAATGATTCATACAGAAATACGGTCGTACAAATTTCTAAAATTATGGGCAAATATGACGGAACAATAGACCCTGATCAATTCATTCAAATGTTTGAGAACAGAGATGTGAAGCCTTTGGAAATCCCAACTGCCCCACTAAGGTACATGCGTTGAACTTATGCTTAGAGGAAAAAGCCAGTCGATGGTTCATTGCATTGATGCCAGTGATCAAGACCAACTTCAAAATCTTGAAATCATCCTTTATACATGGCTTTTCCAGACAAGGTGATTGGTGGAGTGCAACAACAGAACTCTATTCAATTGAGTGTCAACCCAATGAATCCATTAGAGATTTTATCCTTCAGATAAAAGTCTTGGGCTCACGTTGTCAGTCATGGGAAAAACTAAACGATGTTCAATTAAAGAGATGTTTCATGATGGGCTTAAAGAGTAACAACTTACACAACTTGATCATTATATCCAATCCGGAAACATTCGATCAATGTTTCAAAGAAGCAATACGTTTAGATGACAACATGCTAGAAGATGATCATGCTACAAGCTATTCCTCATCTAAACCAAGTGAAGCAATGGCAAAAGAGAGATTGATCTCGGAATTGACATTCCTACAATTTTATATAGCCTTACTTAAAACCTTACAGAGCCAACATCTCTAAGAGAGAATGAAAACCTTCAAAACCAGACATCCTTAAAATGCCATGTGTTGAGTGCAATCACTTACGATCATCCCAATCCTCATTGTGCATACAAGGCACCTGTTCTTCTATACTGCATATATTGTAAAACCTTTAACCATGATACTAAAAAGTGTCTCGCTTCATCCACAATGGACTCAAAACCTCCATCTCCCATGCACCAAAATAGAAACAGTCCAAAGGATAGAAACTACTCAGGAAGCAGTTAATCGGATAGAAACTGCTCAGGAAGTAGTTAATCGGACACTTCAGTATTTCTATTATCGTGGACCTCACAAGGTGGAAGACTGCATAGTTTGGAATACTTCTATGCCCATAGTCACTGACACCTTGCCACCAATGTGTGAAGATTTTCCAAGACGAGTTGCTTCAATGCAACTTGTCTCACAAAATACAACTCTTAACATCTTAGGTGTACAAAACGGGCAATTGTCCATAGTGCCCTTGAATGGGCTTACACGCTTACAAGCCAAGGCACGAGAAACAGTCAAAAGGAACGCAAAAGATAATACCTCAACATGGGTAGAAGAACATGCTTCAAAAAAGAACCCAAAAGAAGTTGCAAAACCTTTTAAAACCAAGAAAAACAAAGAACAACAAATTATCGAAACCAAGGTCAAATTAAAAGACAAGGAAAAGGAGCATGTAGAGGACATAAACACAAAAGAGCCACAAGCTATACATGATAAAGAAGCATCCACCTCAAAGACCACCACACAAACCTCAACACCCATATGTGCGACACAGAGGATACAAAAACCCAAAAGAAAATTCGATCTCGTCGCATGGGTAAACATAATGAAAAAGTGACAAACCAAAGAAAGTCAGAGAGAATGAAACAAGTTCTAGTACATCACTAAGTGAGGATGAAACAAGTTCTTACTCAATGCACCACATAGACCAATCAAGAAACTAGAACCCACCCAACCACTCCAAATGGATAATAATGATCACATGACATATGCGGAACGCAAAAAGCAAGCTCAAAAGAGCATGTTTAGCTTGGTTGAATGTCCTACATAGGGTCACTGGTGATTGAGCCTCATAATGCCAATCATAAAACAACAACCAAAATACAAAGCCTAGATAAGTATCAATTCCCCTATCAAGAGGAAGACATACTCTTTATAAAAGAGTTATTTGAAACAGATTGTACAAACTATACACTTGAGAAAGCACGTGAGGAATTCGATAATTCCCTTACAAGATTAAAACAGTCTCTCAAAACCTCATTCGGAGGAGGAATGCTCTTCTCTCATGATAAAGCCAGCATCACATCAGCACTTGCACCTTTAAGGGCTCAACTTGACCAAGACATAAAGAACACCATAAAACATGACTGTAAGGATTCGCAAGTTTCTAAACAAACCTCATTAAGAATTGTCAAAGGGCCAAGTGTGCCAATGTACGCATTGGGTACTCTTGAAAAAGATGAAAGCCAAAATGAGGATGAAAGTGAATGGAAGTATGGAACAAAAACGAGATCTGAAGCCAAAAAAATAACCGAAACACCCATGGTTCATTTGGAAGATTCTATCATGGTATGGTTGGATTTCCTTACAGGCAATAATGTTAAGTGCAAACGTGCATTGATTAGCTCTCAAGCTAGTTATAACATCCTGATGACAATAGACACTTGGGTGTCATTGGGACAACCTAAACTCATCCCTACAAGCAATAGTCTTGCACAAGGAGCTAAGGGACAAAACATTGAAGTTCCAAGTTACTTTAGATACACTACTCAAACAATTGATGGCGATATGGAATTTACATTCCATGTTACCCTAGATTCCCTTGAGTACGAGGTCATCCTTGGTGGAACTTGGATAAGTGAATCGTTGTATTGAATAGATGAATCCATGCAAACAGTCACCTTGAACACTCTTGCAAGCAATGTAAAATTGCTTGTAGGATCCCTATCCCCACCACGCAATGAATTCAAGGGTGCTAGCAGTGGAAGTAGCACTTCTTGCATGGGACAGGGTCCCACACTTGGGGCCTCGCCCATAGATATCCAGACAAGAGACTAATCCATTGGTTTTGAACCCGAAAAAACTTCCCTTCCTCGGAAAGCACGGGCGATTCCTCCAAGATAGATTTTTCTCTAACGTAGTCAAAAGCCTTAACTAACTGAACTGATCTAACCAAACCCGTAAGTCCCATAGTCAGATCAGGAAAAAGATTGCACTTGGATCATAGAGACGAACACTTTTTTCTCATTGAGAGGCACAACTTTTGATTCTTTTCCATAGAACAATTTTTATCCGGGATTTACTTCATCTGTCGTACCATAACAGAATTGAGTCTCAATTAAGGGATCCATCAATCCAGCCTAACCCCATCCAGTCTCGTGGGTTAGAACCACTGTAGTGAGGGGATCCAATTAAGAATTTGGTTAGGTTTTGTCCTAGGTACCATGGAAAAGAGTTCCCAGGCCCCCTAGCCGGATACTCATGCAAACTTAAAACTAGTCACACCACTTACACACCCAATATGAAATTGCCTTTTTCACAGAATCAGCTATCTTTAAAAAAAAACAATCTTTTAATGAAACCATTGTGTCACTGATCATAATCCTCAAAATCTCCGGTTGAATCCTTATTTCCAATCATTCCTTCATCAGTGTACCTATGGCATCATTGGCAACCAGAACGCTCCACTCAGGGGCCTTTTCGATAGTTCCTAGCTCATAGTAACCGACAATATATTCACATAACAAAATGGAATCTCCGTTGAAGATCAGCAAGATCAATCAACAGATCCATATAAAAGAGCCATGGACTCATTCGTTGTTGAGGACCAGTAAGTCAATCAACCATATCCATGCCCGAATTTAGAAAACAACTCTTACTCCTTGTTCCAATATCTTCCACGGCGGCGCACATGTGGGTATCGTCGCTCGCGACCTAGAGCCCGAGCACCGTATGGTCAACACCCTCTAGGATCTTTCGCAGGTGACCTAGCGCTTCACTCATAGGCCGCTTCCTTGGTCCCTCATCCACCGTACTGGAAGCTCACCATTTTAATCGAACTAAGGCTGGTCAAAACCTTGGCCGACCTTGCTATGCGAGACGTCCTCCATCATCAGTTGTAACTTTATCAGATTAGGTCTCCACGACCTTATTCACAAGATGGTCAAAATGCTTCTCCAACATTCTTGACATAAAGAGCCATTTGAAAACAATTCAAAAATATAGTTATATGAACTCTCGTCTTTCCACATTGCTCCACATCAAACCACATTAATTAATTCCACAACCATTTCATAAGTATTCCTATTCTCATCCAATCTCATCATTTTCATCTCATCTCATCTTTCCTCAATTTAACCTCATCAGATCTCATCCACTCACATCTACCCATATTCACATCACATTCATTCACATCTCATCCATTCAGACAACATCACATTCACTCACATCACATCCACTCACATCTACCCATATTCACATCCACTCACATCCACTCACTTCTACCCACATTCACATCACATTCATTCACATCTCATCCATTCATACAACATCACATTCACTCACATCACATTCACTCACATCACATTCACTGACATCACATCTCATTCATTTTGCCTCACATCTCATTCATTCACATCTATCAGATTCACATCCCATCACATCACATTCATTCATATCCATCACATTCACTTTCATTCATATCCATCACATTCATTCTCATCACCATTATATCACATCACTTCTATCCACATCATATCTCATTCATACACATCTCATCTCATTCATCCACATCTCATCTCATTCATCCACATCCATCCATCCAATCGTTCTCATGTACGACTACTCGCATCTATCCATACATTCATATATATCACTTCACATCCACATATATTCATGTCACATCTCATCTCTTTACATCACATCACATTCTTTCACATACACATCTATATCCATTCTCTACATACACATTCACATCCATTCTTCCCATACACATCCTTATCCATTCTTTCACATACTCATTCACATCCATTCCTCACATACATTCACATCCATTCTTCTCATACACATCCTTATCCATTCTTTCACATACTCATTCACATCCATTCCTCACATACACATTCACATACATTCACTCACATCCCATATCATTCATTTACATTCTGATTCACATGACATCACATCTCATCTATTCATTCATCATCTATCTGATTCACATCTTATCTCATCACATCTATTCACCTTTATTCACATCAAATTCATCCATCCATCCATCAATTCGCATCTATCTCATCATATCTATTCACCTTTATTCACATCACATCACATCCATCCATCCATTCGCATCTATCTAATTCACATCACATCTATCCATCCAATCATCATCTATCTAATTCACATCTTATCTCATCACATCTATTCACCTCACATTCTCATCATCTCTATTCACATCACATCCATCCATTCATTCATTCCCATCTATTTCACATCACATCTCACATCTATTCACCTCACATCTCATCACCTCTATTCACGTCACATCCATCCATCCATTCGCATCTATCTAATTCACATCACATCCATCCATCCAATCATCATCTATCTGATTCACATCTTATCTCATCACATCAGATATTCACCTCATATTCTCATCACTTCTATTCACATCACATCTATCTAATCATCTATCTGATTCATATCTTATCTCATCACATCTATTCACCTCATATTCTCATCACTTCTATTCACATCACATCTATCCAATCATCTACCTGATTCACATCTTATCTCATCACATCTATTCTCATCACTTCTATTCACATCACATCTATCTAATCATCTATCTGATTCACATCACATCTATCCAATCATCTATCTGATTCACATCTTATCTCATCACATCTATTCACCTCATATTCTCATCACTTCTGTTCACATCACATCTATCCAATCATCTATCTGATTCACATCTTATCTCATCACATATATTCACCTCATATTCTCCTCACTTCTATTCACATCACATCTATCCAATCATCTATCTGATTCACATCTTATCTCATCACATCTATTCACCTCATATTCTCAGATTCACTTCTATTCACATCACATCCATCCATCCATTTATTCCCATCTATCTAATTCACATCACATCCATCCATCCATTTATTCCCATCTATCTAATACACATCATATCCATCCATCCATTCATTCACATCTATCTAATTCACACCTTATCTCATCACATCTATTTATAGAATTTAAACATAGAATTTAAGAGAAATCTATCTTTTGATATAAAGATTCTCTACGCATCTATTTATGCATAATTCAAAATTTAAGGAAAATAACACTTTTGAAATAAAATTAAATCCTTTATGCATCTTTCTATGCATAAATTCAATTTTAATGAGAATAACACTTTTGAAATAAAAATAAATCTTTTATGCATCCTTCTATGCATAAATTCAATTTTAATGAGAATAAAACTTTTGAAATAAAAATAAATCTTTTATGCATTCTTCCTATGCATAAATTCAATTTTAATGAGAATAACACTTTTGAAATAAAACTTTATGCATCCTTCCTATGCATAAATTCAATTTTAATGAGAATAACTCTTTTGAAATAAAAATAAATCTTTTATGCATCTTCCTATGCATAATTTCAATTTTAATGAGAATAACTTTTTTGAAATAAAAATAAATTCCTTTATGCATCTTTCTATGCATAAAATCAAAATTAATGAGAATAACTTGTTTGAAATAAAAGTAAATTCCTTTATGCTTCTTTCTATCCATAAAATCAAAATTAATGACAATAACTCTTTTGAAATCAAAATAAAATTTTTTATGCATATAAAGAAAATAACAATTTTAGAATACACAAATGGAGGAGATTACTCTTTTTGAATAACATAAAGATAAAACTTATTTCCACAAAATTTAAGAAAATTTTGCCATAACCTCCTTTGTATGGCTGACCATTTCTCAATTTTTACATCCTAAATCTACTTAGAATTTACCCCAAGATGAATTAAAACACTCTAATCTAATCAATTTTCACTTCTAAAGAGCAATCAATAGGAAAATTTTAACTTATTTAGTTTGTTTCTCATTTTAGGATAAAGAAGGGCTGAAATTTTTAATGAAGAGAAGGGGGAAGCCTTTCCATCAAGGCATAACATCCAATTTCACATTTAAAAAAGCAAGAAATCAAAAAACCATAGAATAGAATTTAAAAAAAGTAGAATTTCTAACTTACATGGAGTTTGTGAGCTTTCCTTTGGCTTGAGGGATTGAGGGTTCTACTCTTGTTTGGATCAAGAGTGGCCACCAATTCTTTGTAGAGAAATCAGTCAAAAACAAGTGAATTATCAAAGAATTCAATGTTTTTGGCTCTAGGAGGAGTAGAGTAAGTTTAGCTTACTTTTTGGATCTAGTTGAAATAGGAAAGAGGAGAGATGAGAATATCTCATTATTTGTGAGTTTAAAACTCATCCACACATGTGAAATAGGTGCCTCCTTCATGAGGGGAATTCCCCACACTGAGGTGTCAAAAATGCATCATTTCCTCTAAATATCTCTTCTTTTTTAACTAATAACCTTGTCCTTAGTCAACTCTTCATCTTATGTGAGTATTAACTCATTTTTGGGGGATTTTCTTTTATTCTTCAATTTATCTCCTCCTTAGAGTTGGAATAATCTTATTGGTCCATGGAACCTTAATTCAAAATTTTTAAAAAATTTGGACCCTCAAGATAAGGTCCTTTTTACCTATTTTTAATTAATTCCAATTGCACATTGGAAAGTTCTTTTTGAATTTTTATTTTAGGGGAAATCATTTTAAACACTAGGATGATTTTTATATCCAAAAATATCATAATTTTGAATTACCTTCCTCTAGACATTTTCTCTCTCTAGACCAAAATAAGGTAAAATAGGATCGTTCTTTTATTTCAAAGAGGGGAATAATTATAAGATCACCAACCCAAAAGAAAACTCCACCAAGACGACCACAATCACGATATCTTAATAGTATCAAAATGTGCGTGGAGAAGTATACTTGTAGCTCAAGGCTACTAAGAAGGTGACAATCAAATTTGGGTGCCTTGACAGTCGAAACCTCTTCCTCAATGCAGCACTCGGAGAGGCCAAGGAAGAAGAAGAGTACTCCACAACACTGTCCACACAAAAGCTTATGCGAGTTCCTCTAAGAACTCCACTAATATAACAAGTGTGGGTACCAAAAACACTACTATAGGCACAAGGGTACTACCAAAGAAATACCAAAACTTGGGTCCACCCACAAAAAACCCCTAAGCTTGCACAAAGAAGAAAGCCTCAACACCAAGCACATCAGGCCAGTTTACAGTGTTCATCAAACATGGGTGTCTATGCCTATGCCTGTGCTTCAACAACAAGGATACTATGATGGTAATTCCATCATATGGTTGCCAAAATCGAACAATGTGAAGAAAACCTCACCACCGACTTCAACCCCAACAACTTCACCTAAAGTACGACAAGAATGGAGGCCCAAGAAACAACAAGAAAATCACTCAAGCACTCTCGTGCATTCAGCACCAACACAAGAGCTTGTCTGCTCAAGCAAACAATCAGCAATCTTCTCCCTACTACCTCGATAACATTTGAGTAACAAATTCAAGAATCAATACCCACGTCAATGGAGACATATGAGCGCATGAAAAACAAAATAACAATGCTCTTGTCACCCCTCTGGAAGTGAGAAATGAGTGCATAAGAACCTGTTGATCGCAAGTTAGGACCTAGTTGTCCCATAAAATCAATATAAAATTAAAAATATAAAAAAATTAAAAAAAAAAACCCATCAAGGTAAGAACCTGCAACTTCACAGGGTTAAGACCTACAGTCTCATGGCTTAAAAACCTGCACTTTCATGATTTAAGCCTCATCTCACGGATTAAGCCATATCACGCAATAGACACTAAATATTTATTAAGCTTATTGCTTATTACTATTCTTTTAGCTAAATTAATGTAACAGTTACTCCATGTGTATATATCCATACTTATGCATCGGAGAACATTTGCACCAAAGCTTCACCATCGACAACTTCCAGGTACATCCGTGGATGGGGGGCCATGGTGGGCGAAAGCCTGGTCAATGGTACAACCCATCGCTTAGAATTTTCCTTCAAATTACAAACCTCTCCAAAGAATGCCACCATCTTCACAAATCAAAGAACTTTAATCCTTAATGAAGATATCTATATTAGCCTCACAAGTTGACGTAATTCTTTCAATCCTCACCAATAAGTGGCTACTTCAACACACAGAGTAGTTCAATAAGAGTCTATATGACTCAATTCTTGTACTTCATGTAAATTTGCTTCATAAGGCATCTTAAATATACATAAAAACATAAAAAGCACATGGGTAGAAGAAGACAGGAATAGGTCCTTTTCAAACATTTAACAAGAATCCTGCCACACAAAGGGACATCATCAAAGGCCAAATTCTTCAAATGATGAATGTTGCTTTTCAATGAATCAAATGAGAAACTGTGAATCACCATCTCGTTCTGATGATTAAGTCTACGCTCCTCTGGATCCTTCTCTCTCTTCTCTCCCATTATTAACATCTCTTAGTGTCCCCACCAACAAAAATCAAATGTAACCTTGCCGATGATTGCCAAAAACAAAGTGAGCAAAAAAAAAGGGCTCACACAAATATAAAAATGCAATCATTCGCACAAAACCCACCACCCCGTTAAGAATTTCCAATACACCACTAACCTATCATTAACTAGCTTTTCTTATTTCTTTTGGAGGAACCCCACACAACGGTCTTCAACGCGATCACGTGGACATGATCGCCAAGAAGGGGGAGATGTTAACCCAATTCTAGTGTTAACAAGAGCTACCACCATTATCTTACATCAAGGAGTCACGGTAGATACACCCAAAGGGTCATACATTCAAGATATGAAGCCATAGTGTCCAAAGCTACAACTTGGATGTGCGCTCGTATAGTGTCACAGAGTATTTATGGGCGATTCTCCCTTCAAGAGCGCATAGCAGCAAGATAGGATGAAGTCTTAAGTGATGTAATTCATGGATATATTATGAGAGTAGTCATTGTAATAGCATTAGGCCTCTTATGAGCCTAAAGTACCTGACTGGCCACCACAGTTTAAGTGAGTGTGAACACTTATGGTCATATATATAAGTGAATTTCTCTCATAATACAACATTCTCTCCCATTGTGCAATTGAGTCTTGCTCTTGCTAATCCTCTTGCTAATATCTCTCCCTAATGCATATGCTAGTGAGTGTGTGTGAGTGAAGTGAGGTGAGAGGAGGGACGAGAACCCATAGTGCAACGCGACGGTGTGACAACGCGGTGGAATTGCTTCTCAAGGAGTTGTAGAGCAAGCTTGGAGACCTCAATGGGTTACGAGCTTAGCCATTGGAAAGATCCTCACGACAGTTGCGGTACACCAGGTAATCTCTTTTTGAATGTGTTTCAAGGGGGGTTAGGGTGACCCATAACAATATGAGACATAGGTAGCTTTAGATAAACCGCACGTTGAGGCCACCAATGCACAAGTACGAAGTGTGCACTTTACAGCTACAAAAGTTGAGAGATTTTTAAGTGTTAGTGTTTCCATCCGAAATAATTCCTTGGTTGGAAAGGTGTTTGTTATACCTACAGGATTAATGGAGGAGGAAATGATCCTGGGATAATTTTGGATTTGCGCCAGTAACTGTAATATCCAATGGGAGAAGAGGATCGCACTGCTGAGCCAACAACATCGTTTCCGTGCCCTTATGGAGCCTGATAAATAGAGGGAAGCAAGCCATGATTGAGGATATGGAAACACCAATGTCATGAACCATAGAGCTTGATTTCCACATGTACATAGGGGCCCATGGGCAAAAGGAGAAAGTGACTATAAATAGGGCTTGGGGTACATTGGTAGGATCTTTTGACACTTTTACTAACTTTGGTCATCTTGTACCTTTGGGCTCCATCAATGGAGATTTGGCCTTCCATGGTCAAGTTCATGGCTAGCTTGAAAGCCATCCTCTTGGTGAGAGGTTAAACACACTTAGGCTATTTGTGCATCTTCTCTTGCTACATTCACTTATAGATTTTCTCTCTCTTGCATATTCATGTGATGAGCCATTTGATAACTAATCTCATGATTAATGGATGCTAGATTCTTGCTTTGATGTGTTTGATACCAATTGGATGCTAGATTAATGGATGCTAGATTCTTGCTTTGATGTGTTTGATGTGTTTGATACCAATTGGATATTGATGTCATTGGTATATGGTATTACCTCACTTGTGCTTATTGATTGATGTTGGATCTTTGGATGAATGGTGGACATTTGGAGCTATGTGGATAAGCATGAGTTCATGCATAATGGTTTATGAGTATATTGTAATGGGCATGAGTCATGCCACATCCTTGTAAGTGATCCGCCTCATTTTCATATTCAAGCTATATGCACCTCACAATTGTTTGCACACTTCAATTTCCAGAAACTAGATATGTTGGTGAGGGTACCCCGGGTGTTGGCGGAGAGGCCTGGGGGAGGAGCATGGCTTGAATCCACCGTGCCGTGAGTGCCGTGGTAAAGCGGTACAGTGGAGGATTAGGTGTGGAGGTGAAGACTTGGCCTCAACCCGTGCCTTGGTTCGGACTAGGTACGGGGGTGAGAAGAGCTTGGCCGGGAGATCGGCAAGCTTCAACGCGTTACACCGACGATCTTCTTCGCACAATTATCCTCTTGGTTTATGTACATGGCATGTGAATGCTTGGAATTACAAGGAATTTGTATGCCTTTTGGTGATGCAAGTTGAGGCACATGCTATGTAATTGATGGGAATTGATAAGAGGATTATGGATTTTTGCATTGCTACTTGAGAAAAATTGAGATTTAGCTCCTAAAACAAAGGAGACTATGTCAAAATTTTCTCAAATTTTTGGTCATACATGGACAATTGAAGCTTGTGGAGCATAATTTGCAGACCTTGGGATGCCAATGAGGTGTAGAAGGTGTTGACATTGGTTTGGGAGCAAACTAAGATCAATTGGGCACAAAAAGGGTCACTTTGGCAAGAATCTCCAGATTCACAAAAAACCCTAATTCAGCCGCAACTCTTTTAGACTGAATTAAAAGGGACCATATGAGCTCTTAGTGCTTCCTTAGAGCTACCCAACGAGCCCTTAACCTCCACATTTCGATATCTCCTTAGGGTAGAATTTAGGATTTTTACAAAAACAGTAAACCCTAATTCAGTCACACAGATTTGAAGGTCTTCTAGATCCAATTACATAGCCTTGTAGTACTCATTGAAGGCTTTTATTTGAGCTAAAAAGTTTTGCATTTGGATATCTCTAGCTCAAGTTATACCCAAAATACCATTTCAGCCTATAACCCTGTAAACCCTAAAACAGAGAATAGTAGCACACCTCATCTTTTAGTGGTCTAGTACACTTCATTAACTCTCCAACAAGCTTTAGATCACTTCAATCGGACATCCCTACTTCAATTTAGAGCCAAATTTCTGAAACCGAAGGTTTCCATGGGGCCGAAGTCAAAAGGGCGACCGAGACGCAACACTTTGGCTTCCGACGAGGTAGAGGATGAAGAGGCAATGATGGAACAAGGAATTTTGGATGCTCCGGAGGATACTCTTGGGCACACTTCAAGGGAAGGGGATACTTTTGGGCATACTTCAAGAGAAGGGAATGAGGAGTTGAATGTCGGAAGTGCCCATAAGCACACCCCACAATCTTCGCATACCATCCCCATCGATTCGATCATGCAAATGCTGATGGAAATGAATGCTAAGATGGACACGATGGCTACAAGGGTGGAAGTCAATGGTAGGCTTGACACTATGGCTACTACAAGGATGGAAGTTTTTGAAGAGAGGGTCGCTCGGCCAATGAGCCAACCTTCCTATGATAGTGGTCATGGTGCTTTACATGAAGGCAAGCAAATGGGGACAGCTTTTGAAGGCCGTAGGGAAGGCAAGCTACCCATGGTACAAGAGGTTTCTCCCAAGGTAACACATGAGCATTCCACCAAGAATGTCACTTTTGGATTCATGGCGGATGCTAGGAGGCCTTCTATGCGGGAGATGAAGCCTACTACATTCCAAGCGGGTTCTTCTCAATTGGATGGAAAGCAACATGCACCTACATTCAGACATGAGGAGTCAAATTTTAGGGATTCAAGGAGAGTACCTTTGCATCCCAAAGCAAATCAGTTCTCCATGCTTGAAGAGGAGGTGTATGATATGGATGATGTGGTTGAGCTTGATTGGAAACATATGTCATTCATTGAGAGACAAAGAGAAGCTCATGATAGGTGGATGGAAATGCCAAATTTCCTCAAGAGGGAGTACAAGGATTTTCCACAATTCCTTGGATCTTATGTGCAAATGCAAAAGCACAAGCCCTCACACCATCATGAGAATGCATCGTCAGCCATGTCAAAGGATGTAAAGGACAAGATTTCACTCTCTAAGATCAAGGGTGATGGTTTAGCCCCACATGAGTTGGAAGAATGGATGAATAAGTTGGATACATACTTTCAGCTCTATCCGAAGAGTGAAAGGGACAAAGTGCATTTTGCATCCTTGCATTTGGAAGACTATGCACATCAATGGTGGAGACATATGCTCAAGGAAAGAGTTATGCCACATACTTGGGAGGAACTCAAGCATGAAATGAATATGACATTTGTGTCGCCTTTGGTTCTTGATCGATACCATGAAGAATGGTATGAACTCACACAAAAGGGCATGTCGGTTAGGGAGTACATCAAGAGGTTCATGAAGCTCTCTATGTTTGTGGATGGACTCAATGAAGGCATGCGATTGAAGAAGTTTGTGCATGGTCTAGATACATACATCAAAGCGGATGTCTTGGCACAAAGACCAAGCACTATCAAAGAGGTTATGAGGTTGGCGGAGCTATATGAGCCAAAGTTTAAGAGGGTTCAGCCCAATGTACCTTTTCATAAGCCATTTCACACTTCTTCAAATGTGGGGAAAAGTCTACCTTCTTCTACATCCACTTACACTTCCAAATTCCATACATCTTTTGGAAGTGGACAGTCCACAAGTGGAGTTCATAATGATGCTAAGAAGAGCAATGGGTTTGTCAAGAAGCCTCCTCAACCATTCAAGAAGACTCAACAGATGGAGGATCCTAAGATTGAGGAATTGAGGAGCAAAGGCCTATGTTTTAAATGGAAAGATTGAGAACTTGGGGACTCAAATCACTCCTTCTACAGCCTATCACCCTCAAACGGATGGGCAAACGGAGTACACAAACAAATGGCTCGAAGTGTACCTGAGGCACTATTGTCATGACATGCAAGCATCATGGGATGAATGGCTTTACCTTGCTAAATTTTGTCATAATTCAAGCAAGCATTTGAGTATTGGGATGTCACCTTTCGAGACTCTTTATGGGTATCAAGTGCATGTGCCATCTATTGCCTTCCATGAGGATAAAATGGTTAATTCTTTAGCCAAGGAAGAGTTGGAAAGGATGAGACAGCTTCTTCAATTATGCAAGGATAAAATATGAAGAAGGCACAAGAAGTCATGAAGGCAAATGCGGATGAGCATAGACGCAAAATGGAGTTCAAGGAAGGTGATTATGTGTTGCTCAAGCTTCCTAAGAGCCGTCACGATATTCTCAAAGGGTCTTCTAATTCCAAGTTGGCACATAGATACTATGGACCATATTTGGTAGTCAAGAAAGTGGGTGATTTGGCTTATAAGCTTGACCTACCTCCTTCTACAAGGATTCATAATGTGTTTCATGTATCCAACCTTAAGAGGTTTGTGGGCTCTCTTCCTCAAGAGATTGAAGAGTTACCACCGATGGATGAAGAAGGAGAGATTATCTATGAGTCGGAGAGGATTGTGGACAAGAGGACAAGGGTTTTGAGGAACCGGAACATTGATGAATTCCTTGTGAAATGGAAGCGCTTGCCCATAGATGAGGCTACTTGGCAATCAATGAAGTATGTTCAACAACATGGTTTACTTGATGGAAGTATTCCTTGATCAAGTGGCATGATTATTATGTGAAGAATGGGCATATCATGAGGTTTTATATGTGCTGTAATTTCTGGACAGCTTTGGCTGGATCTATTGTTGGGGTTATCAATCTACTCCAACACACTTGGAAGATCATTTGGTTCGATGACAAATATGTGGGACCCTTTTGGGTGCGGCTACACATCATTTGCAGCTCATTTTTATGGAGGTTTCATGAAGAATTTCAAGGGAAGCTTCATCGACAACATGGCTGCCATAATAGTCCTACATGCTATTTTTGGAGAAGGAGTTTGCCGACTTCACTACATTTGGTTTCCCTATTCCAAATGTATTCTAGGCACATTTTTGAAGACCTCTCTACTTCCCATGGGTTTACATTGAGATTGCGATTTAATTGTAAATATCGTGTATGATTTTGAGGACAAAATCTTTGGGAAGGGATGGTTTGTCATGAACCATAGAGCTTGATTTCCACATGTACATAGGGGCCCATGGGCAAAAGGAGAAAGTGACTATAAATAGGGCTTGGGGTACATTGGTAGGATCTTTTGACACTTTTACTAACTTTGGTCATCTTGTATCTTTGGGCTCCATCAATGGAGATTTGGCCTTCCATGGTCAAGTTCATGGCTAACTTAAAAGCCATCCTCTTGGTGAGAGGTTAAACACACTTAGGCTATTTGTGCATCTTCTCTTGCTACATGCACTTATAGATTTTCTCTCTCTTGCATATTCATGTGATGAGCCATTTGATAACTAATCTCATGATTAATGGATGCTAGATTCTTGCTTTGATGTGTTTGATTCAATATTTTGCTCTAGATCCATTTCAACCAAGCACGGTGACATCAGCTCATGTAGCAGAGAAGGCATCAATTTTGCAATCCATATGCAAAAAACAACCAAAGTCACAAGGTACTCAGCAGTGGGGGCCTAAGGATCAACTTGGAGACCAGCTATACAAAGATGAGAAGGGCATCACTATAAGGAGTCAAGGAAAAAGGTTCAAAGAGAAGACAAGGAACAGAAATGGTCTTCACATGTAAGCTGGTGGTTTCCAAACAAAAAAGCACTCCACAAAACCCCTGTAAGCAATGGGTTTGAAAGGACTTGCTAATGGCACAAGGTTATTACCAGGGAAATACAATAGTATGGGTGCCCAAATTCCACCCAGTGGCCACTATTGCAAATACCTCTACAAATACAAAAAAATAGCAGCAAAGGCATTCAGAACCAACTCCTACCTAAAATAAATACTAGGAATGCACAAACATTTATGTGGAGGAAGAAACCAATCCAACAAGATGGGTTAAATAGAACAAAACCACTACCTATAACCACCACGATCGAGGAGCTGGACAAGGTTATTAAAAAGAAGGTGCAACAAATGGACACTGTTTACAAACCTCAATCCACAAGACTCAGTAGAAACACTCTTTAGTTGGGTGGAGGAAGGAAGGATCAAGCACTCTCACACGGAGTTAAAACGCTTGCAACAACACCTTCCCAGAAGTGCCAAAGTGCCACCTTAATTTCCATGGCAATAAAAAGATGAAGATATCAACCTCAGCTACATCTGACTCGGAAGCCAAAGACCCCGACGGTGACACAAGCCAGTGCAACAGGATCCCCAATGAGCAGAAAGAGAAGACCCACATGGGGACTGAAGTTGAGCTTCCTAGGTCAGTATGCCTAGGCATTCCATGGAGCAATCATCAGCAAAGAGCTCCACACTGCGCATGGAAAGGTAGCTCCATAGTACCACAGTCTGGAGTGCCTACAAATTTCGAAGGATGCTAAAGTCAAAGAAAAGCTGGAGAAAGTGGGCCTAGGGTGGATGGCACAGAGTCTCCCCCAAAATATTGATACAGAGCTATGTGCGGAATACATCAAGGCATACGAGAAGGCCACCAAGAGAGTGGAACAGTAACTAAAGCGGATGGCACCACACAGAGCAGGTTTTGATCATGGAGGAAGACTTGATACGTGGGGCTCTGCAATTACCACCACCAGTTAAACTACACACACATAATTACAAAAAGATGCCCCTAGATGCAATGCTGAAGAAGAGTTCGTACAACTCTAATAGAGCAAAATATGACAATATCAGGGATGAAGTAATAGAAAAGGCATGTAGGGCAATGTTGCTCATCATGCAAGTAAAGCCAGTCGATAGATATAACAGGGTGCCCCTAAACAAGATAGCCAAGGTACATGAGAAAAAAGAGGATGATTGGGCTTATTACATCCACACAGAAATGGAAAATTATCTAAAGCCCACCAGTCAAAGATCCGCAACCCTTACCTCTACTAATAACACAGGTGTTGAATCACATAGCTCAGAGGCCTCTCCCAGATCCGTTTTACCAGAAGAAAGGATGCAACTAGCACTACTGACAGAACAATCCCCACTTATCTTGCTAAAGAGACACAAAGGAGTCAAGGCCGAGGTAGCCCAGGAAATAGCATCATACCAAGAAGTACTAGGGCAGCAGGAAGCAAGTCTCAACTTGACAGCACCTGAAGAGAGGACAGAAGTACAACATCTAGCTCCTCCTAAAAGTCCAGCACAACTAATATTCAAGAATCTTTCTCCCCTCACGAATTCAACAATGTCAGATACACCTCCTTCTGCTACTAGGCTGCAAAAAGAGTCTAAACTGGAAGCATTGCCCATAAGCAGAGCCCCAAGGACATGAAGAAGCCACATCACTCCCAGTACAACTCACAAAAGAGCCACTGGATACAAGAAAACAACCAAGGGTTCAAGAGACACCAAGTCCCAATAAAAGGCAACATCTAGAGGATGAGGACCAGAGACATCCTTCCTCCATAATTTGGATTATGATAGATTCTTTCAAGAGACTATGGAAGGACCGGACGAACTCTTGAACTTGCCACACACTAGATTGGAAGGGGCCGCAGAGCAACAAGTGCTTCCCTTTGGGAGCAAGAGCAATGTATGGCAATGCCATCTCCTTCATGAGAAAAATGCAACATTATGGAAGCAGGTTCAAGAGGCTACTAATCAAGTTCAGACGTTGCAAGAGCACCTAACAGCAGTAAAAGCAACCCACAAGGATGTTGTCCTAAAAAGCTTAAAGGCGGCCGAGGAGAAGGAAGCTAGATACCAAGCACTAGAAAAAAACAATCTTGTTTCTGAGCCAAACCATTATGCAAAATATCAAAGAGAATACATATTTGAAAGCACAGCTGGAACAAGCCAAGGAGCAACTTTAAAAGGAAGTTACACATAACAAGGAAGAAGCGGCTATCCATGCTAAATAGTTATATAGGAGCTAAAGCACACCTCCCAAGCTAAATAGCTATATAGGAGCTAAAGCACACCTCCCAAGCTAAGGGAGAAGAGCTACAAGGACAACTACATTCACTATCCTTAACTCTGAAGGAAGTAGAACAAAGAGTGCTACAACAACAACAAGAAAGGGAATAGAGCAACAAAGCAAATGCAAAAAAGATTATAGCACTCAATGAGACCATCAGCACCAATAAGTCTGAAATGCAAAAAATAATGGCTACACACCAAGAACCTATGATGCAAATAACACAGCAGCTCCAAGAAAGTCAAAATTTGACTGCAAAAAGACTTCACAAGATTACAAAGGCTCAAAGAAGGGAGGCTGCAGCCAAACGAGCACAAGAAGAAGCAACAAGGCATTTTGAAGAGCTTGATGCTACAAGGATGGTAAGAGAAACCGGTATTTCTGACCTTCTCACCACCAAGGACTCACGACGACGAATACAAGAGTTGGAACGCCAACTGGCCATCCAAGAACGTAGCCAATGACAAGAAGCAACCGAGGACGACAAGAAGCAACCGACGAGATGCGACTACTCCTTGAACTAGCCTCAAAGATAGGTTCGTTGGCCAATAACTCCTCGGGCCCCTCCTCAAACTTTGACTCTCTTTTTGTCTACTCTAACCCTCTCTTTACTTCAATATGATATAAACCTGTCTAATGATGTGAGCCTAGGAGAACTAACACTTATTAAACAAAACACAGAACGTGATGCGGATCCTACCATCATCATGGAAATTTTTTGGGGAGACATAGTAAATATTAACTGATCCTAAAGATATCTACTTTTATCCTTTGCACCCCATTGTGCTCAACCTTCGTAGTTGGTGTCTAGTGCTACAAAACTCCGACATCTTGGACAACAGCATCAATAAATTAGACCTGTTTGTTCCAAATGATATTCTTGAGACACCGACCGACTACGAGGTTGTATCTCAAAGTTATCAATGCATCATAAGCCATGGGTGGTTAGAGGTATATAATACTCACCAGCACTTAAATCTATGTGAATCCTCATTATATCATCCTTTTCGTATTCTCAAACTATAGCAAAATATCCACAAGCATCTAAAATCTATGTTAACCACCGTACTTTATAATTTTGATAAAACACGTATTGAGTATCCTAACATATCTCCAGAGGATATCACTTAGCTACAAGACTTTATGAAACTCCACAAACCCAACCACCCACCCCCTAGTTCAAGAGAAGGTCAAGAAGAAGCATCAGTTCATCCCTTAATCCTACTTACCTTGTATATTCAAATGTCACCAGTAAATTACTCAACCCATATCCAAGTGCTCCACCTACAAACAAATCTCAAATCAACTGTATATTTTCTACTCTTCCTTCTCAACCCTTAGAATTTCCTACTAACACTCTCGCCCCCGAGGAATTGCCGACACCTGACCCGTCTCCACCACAACCAACTCAAGAGATTGTCACACTCTACCACAAGATACAATTGAGCCATTTACTGATGATTCTATTCTTGAGTCCTTGTCTATTGCAGAGTACGAAGGTTTCATGAGAGCCGAGAATCTGCTACTCAAACCAAAGCTCATGTTCAAGGTGTTAATACAAATAACACCCTTTGAGCCTACTCAACAAATTCCACCCGAAGCTTACTCAAATGTAACACCAACGAAGCAGCCGTATGTACCATACCCTCTCTGAGCACCAAGACCAAAATTAGAAGAGCTAAGTAGTCTTTGGCTGGAGAGGGCACGTTATGGTCCAACGTGGCATGACACACAAAGCTGGAAAACCCACATTTGGCAGATGCTAGCAGATCTACTAGAAATAAGGATTGTTACATTTATGATCAGTTACTACTTCTGCAAAACAAGTGGAGGAAGGCCAATCCATTCCATACGAGGGAGTTATATAGTGATTATCACAGATGATGCCAACCCCAAACTGGAGGATTTTGGTATACAGCCGGATTGGAGGAAAGAGTATCT
This sequence comes from Cibotium barometz, assembly GCF_041138505.1. NCBI lineage: Eukaryota > Viridiplantae > Streptophyta > Polypodiopsida > Cyatheales > Cibotiaceae > Cibotium > Cibotium barometz. The sequence continues at coordinate 9,659,672 of NC_141102.1, read as the reverse complement.
TGCAATTCCAGAATATAGCCATCAATATATGTGTGCACCACCAACACAGAGAGTAGATCCTTTGTACATGCCACTGAAGAGAAGGTGGACACCATTGGAGTTTTAAGAGGCAAAGCAAAGAGATTCACATGTCTATTATAACTTCTCCATATTCATGCGAGAAACATTTCTAGACATAGGAGAGCAAAGAAAGCAAATTGTATGGTGCCGTATTCGGAACCCGGCAATTGTGGCCAGTGTTCTATTCTTGAAAATACTTGTGGTCCTATAGATCAACCCAAAGAAAGATATGGTAGATATGGTGTTGATCAGCTGCAATTCGACATGAATCAAGGACCAAGTGACAGAGGCATGATGCTATATTATCATCACCTAAGGTGTCTACCATCATATATGCATGTCACATTCGAGGATATTGTCGACACAGGGTTCTGGAGATCACATGCTACATTCAAAAAAACCCTGAAAAAGCTTCATTCGCGTCGGAACTTCTATCATCTCGAGTCCGATGACTAGGTCTTTTGACCTCAGTAATAGGTTCTGAGGACAACACCTACATTAGGTAGGGGGGATGTTAATCCCCCCTACCTGATGTTAATCCCACCTACATCAGGTAGGGGGGTTGTTTATCCCATTTTGGATTAATGAATATGTTCCTCCATTTAAGGACATTAATGTCATGCAGAGGCACTATAAAAGTTATACATTATGAGATATTGGGATGTTTATCCCATTTTGGATTAACGAATATGTTCCTCCATTTAAGGACATTAATGTCATGCAGAGGCACTATAAAAGTTATACATTATGAGATATTGGCCACCCAAGGCCTTAGTTAAGTAAGATTTCTCATAATGAACAGACACAATCTCCCTTTTTTCTATAAGAGTTCTTGCTTTAGTCTTGAGAGAGAGATTGAGAGCATTCTAGCACGTGTGCCTTCTCTATACTTGTATGTTGTATGCTTGTATTGAGGAGTGAGAGAGAGTGATTGCCTTGTGTGTGGTGGTGTGAGCGACTCTACAATGACAACATGAAGGTGGATCTTGAAGGATTGGAACTTCTCAAGTGAGCTTGGAGACCTCAAAGGACACAAGTTCAAAGCATTGGTAAGTACCCTACCAAACAGTTGTGTTCTATTTCTCTTTCCAAAGGTGAATGCATAGAGTTCCCTCTTGGAGGTGTGGTAGCCCATAACATCGATGTGCTTGGTATTCCAAGCTTTGGTATGACAGATTCCAACCAGGTCCATTGCTAAACGTGTGGAGCCCATGGGTTCTGCCATCCCTGAGGCACCCCTAACACCTCATCTCCCTCTGTCGGTGCCTCAGATGTACCCTACACCACTTGTGCACACTATAGGTGCGCCCGCAGAGAAAAACCACCTCTTTTGTGTTTCCTTTTCTATGGATCCCATAGAGTGGTGGAATTCCCTCAAAAGAAATGTCTACCAATGCAACCACAATGTCATTGGCTGAGGAATTGACCATTACTATAAGGATTGCCTTTGTAATCAGTTTCTCATTCCATAGTTGAAGGCATACCATCCCTCAACGTGCTGAGCATTGTAAGATTCCTCCCTCCATATTTTGAGGTGTAAAGGTGTAAGAACCTCCCCTTCTGTTCTTGTAATTATTCCCCTCTCTGAAATAGAAGAAAGTCTTGTTTTACCCTGTTTTGGCCTAGAGAGAGAAAATGTCTAGAGAGAATCTAAAATTGAGATATCTTTGTGGTTATAAAAATCCTCCTAGTGTCTAAAATGGATTCCCCTGAAACAAAAGTTGAAAATGAACTTTCCAATGTGCATTCGGAACTAATTGAAAATGGTATAAGGGACCTTAGCCTAAGGGTCTACATTTTCAAAAATCTTTGGATTATGGTTCAATTAAGGTTCCAATGGGCCAACTGGATTAATCCAAGTGTTGAGATGAGATAAATTCAAAAGAATAAAAGAAAATACACAAAAATGGGTAAATGCTCACATAAGATGAAGAGTTGATTGAGTACAAGGTTTATTAGTTAAACATTATGAGATATTACTAAAAAAATGAGATATTTTGGAATAATGATACATTTTTGACACCTTGGTAAGGAAAGGGAGACTCTTGAGGTAGGTGCCTCTTTCACATGTGTGGAAGGTTTTTTAATTCAAAAAATTGTGATATTTTTATCTCTCCTCTCTCCTGGATCAAACCAAATAAAAAAGAGAGCCAAACTGGTCCAAATTTTAATTGAGTCAAACTGAACCTCAAAAATTCTAGAACCCAATTGGACTTGGTTAGTGGCCTCCCTCACCTATAAATAGACCCTCAGTCATTTTTAATAAAATATTGGAGCTATACCATGCCAGTATTATATTAAAATAATCATATTTTCTATTATCCCTTAAAATTTTCTCTCTCTTGGGAGCTTGGAGCTCTCTCTCTCTACAACAACTCTTGGAGTTGCTCTTCTCCTCTTGGTGGACCAATTGATTGGTCGGGGGCTTCAGTGCTAATAGAGAATCAAGCCAAACTTGGAGGTAAAATTAATTTTTATGGTTTTTTCAATTTATCTCAATGACTCTCTTCTTCTCAACCCCTCTTAAGCTGGAGAATCTTTCTAAATAATTGTTTCAATTCAAATCAAGCTTTCCCTTAAAGTCTTAATGTTTAATTAAGAGAAAGTTAATCTTTATACTTATTTGTAATGCTTTCTCTAAGTAAATCTCTCTCTCTAAAAGAATAGACATATCTATGGCTAAATCCCTTGAAAAAGGATGCTTCTCAATGATAGTCTCTTAATTCAAAGCTAAACTCTAGACTTGATAAGCTAGAGATTAAGAAAAATATATTTTCATGATTTTGTGCTATTAAAATAATGGTAAATTCTTTTAGATTGTTTATGAGTAGTTGAAAACTACTCTAATTCATTCTAAATGAGAAATGGATTATCCTAACAATTTGGGAAAAGAGGAATGTTGAAATTAGCTTAATCTAGTGGGAGGATAATCATAGTTATGTTTAATTTTATGGTTAAAATTATGATTTAAATTCATAGTTTGATTCTAAGCATAAAAGAGGAACTACTATCATACAAGCTTTTATTCTTTAGAAAAAAATTAAGAATTATCATCAATAATAGCAGTAGCGAAGCTATGGCAAAAATTTCAATATAATACATATCTTATTTTTATGCATAATGCTAAAAGAGGACTTCCTACCATATTCTAGGATTGGACATCCTATGCAAAAAAAAATGGTTTTCATCATATTCATGAGAAATATTGTTTTAAAATTATGCATAATCAATTGATTCAAGAAAAGAGTAAATTTTGGTAAATTTATTTTTATACAAAAAGAGGAATTCCCATGATATTTGAGATCCAAGTAATTAAATGGTAAAAGAGGAGTTTTTGACATAATTCAAATTATGAGTATTTATCAAAAGTGAAATTTTGAGCATTATTAATTTTATTGGAAAATATGGATAGAATTGATTTTTGTAAATCCCATGAATCTTTTACTCAAAAGAAGAATATTGAATATATTTCACTTGAGAAATTTGAGAAAGAATATGAAAATATCCATCAAGAAAAAGTACCTTTAACTAGGCCAAGCAATTGGCAGAAACTTAGAAAAGTCCCATCGATATCGAAAGTAGAAAATAGTACTAAAAGTGGATGTGACAAGATGTGATGTAGAGCCGAATGAATGTAAATGAATGTGACATGATGTAAATGGATGTGGATGAGATGTGATGTGATGTAAATGGATGTGGATGTGGATGTGGATGTGATAAAATGTGAATGAGATGTGATGATATGTGAATGGGTGTGATGTGACGTAAATGGGTGAGAATGAGATGTAAAGTGATAGATGTGCATGTGAATGAATGGATGGATGTGGATAGATGTGAATGTAAATGTAAATGAATGGATGGATGTGGATAGATGTGAATGTGAATGAATGGATGGATGTGGATAGATGTGAATGTGAATGAATGAATGGATATGGATGAATGTGATGAGATGTGAATGGATGTGGATAGATGTGAATGTGAATGAATGGATAGATGTGAATGGATGTGGATAGATGTGAATGTGAATGAATGGATGGATGTGGATAGATGTGAATGTGAATGAATGGATGGATGTGGATGAATTTGAGGAGATGTGAACGGATGTGATGAGATATGGATGGATGTGATGGATATGGATGAATGTGATGAGATGTGAATGGATATGGATAGATGTGAATGTGAATGAATGGATGGATGTGGATAGATGTGAATGTGAATGAATGGATGGATGTGGATGAATTTGAGATGTGAATGGATGTGATGAGATATGGATAGATGTGGATGTGATGTGATATGGATGGAATGAATGTGATGTGATAAGGATAAATGTGGATGGAATGTATGTGACGTGATATGGATAGATGTGGATGGAATGTATGTGATGTGATGTGGATGCAATGAAAGTGATGAGTGTGATGAGATATGAATGGGAGTGATGAGATGTGAATGGGTGTGACGAGATATGAATGGATGTGATGAGATGTGAATGGATGCGATGAGATATGAATGGATGTGAATGTAATGTGAAGATATCTAAATGGATGTGGTGAGATGCGAATGTGACGTAATGAGATGAGAATGGATGTGATGTGATGTGAATGGATGTGATGTGGATCTAGGTAGATGTGAATGGATGTGATGTGGATCTCGGTAGGTGTGAATGGATGTGATGTGATGTGAATATGATATGATGAGATGTAAATGGATGTAAATGTGATGTGATGAGATGTGAATGGATGAGGTGTGATGTGGATGGATGTGATGTGATGAGATGTGGATCTAAATGAATATAAATGGATGTGATGTGATGTGAATGGATGGATGAGATGTAAGGTGGATGAATGTGATGTGATGTGGATCTAGGTAGATGTGAATGGATGAGATGTGATGTGAATGGATGTGATGTGGATCAGGGTAGATGTGAATGGATGAGATGTGATGTGGATATGGGTAGATATGAATGGATGAGATGTGATGAGGGTGGATGTGACGTGATGTGATGAGGATTTGAATAGATGTAAATGGATGTGATGAGATGAATGTGGATAGATGTGATGAGATGTAATATGATGTGATTGGATGTGATTGGATGAAGGATGGATGAAGGATGATGGAAATAGATATAGCTGGATGTGGAATAAGCAATGTGAATTGATGAAGAAGAATGTGGAATAACGAGAAATGATGTGGAACAATGTGGAAAGATGAGAGTTTATTTTAGAAACTGTATTTATGACCTGTTTTTAAATGATTGTTTTATGTCAAGAATGCTGGTGGGGGGAAGCATTTTGTGAATGAGGTCGTGGAGACCTAAGTGCTAAAGTTGCAACAGCTGACGAAGAGTCAATGGAGGACGTCTTGCGTAGCAAGGTCGGTCGACGACGAGCCTCGGTTCGATTTAAATGGTGAGCTTCTGGTACGGTGGATGAGGGGCCAAGGAAGCGGTGAAGGAGCCTAGAGGGTGCTAACCATACGGTGCTCGGGCTCTGGGTCACTGAAGATACCCACGCGTGCGTCGAGGAAGAAAATGGAACAAGGTGTTGTTTTCTGAACTCGGGCATGGATCTTGTTGATTGGCCTTGCTAGTTCTCAACAGATGAGTCCATGGCTCTTTTATATAGATCTGTTGGTTGATCTTGCTGATCTTCACAACAACGGAGAGTCCATTTGGATATTTCTTATGTGATTATATTTCCAAGTACTATGAGCTAGGAACTATCGAAAAGGCCCCTGAGTGAGCAGGTGGTGGTTACCAATGATGCCATAGGTACGCTGGGGAAGAAATGAATGTAATACTTGATTATATTTCTGGGTACTATGAGCTAGGAACTATCGAAAAGGCCCCTGAGTGAGCAGGTGGTGAGCGTTCTGGTACCAATGATACCATAGGTACACCAATGAAGGAATGATTGAAAATTAGAATTCAAGCTAGATATTTTGGTGGATTATGATCAGTGATACTATGGTTTCAGTAACGGATTGTTTTAAAGACATCTGAATCTGTAAAAAAGGTAATTTCATATTGGGTGTGTAAGTGGTGTGACTATCTAGAATTTCATATTGGGTGTGTAAGTGGTGTGACTATCTTGAATTTTCCTTAAAACGTTGGCTAGGGGGTCTGGGAACTCTTTTCCCTGATACTCGGGTAAAACATAACCAAATTCGTAAATGGATCCTATCATTACAGCGGTTGGGCGGTTGGCTAACCCATGGGATTGGATGGGGTTAGGCCGGACTGATGGATCCCTAAAATGAGACTCAATTCTGTTAAGTTAATAGTTGAAGTAAATCCCGGATAACCCTTGTTCTATGGAAAAGAATCAACGGTTGTGCCTCTTGATGAGGAAAAAGCGTTGGTCTCTATGATCCAAGTACAAGACTCTTCCCTTGATCTGACCATGTGACTTACAGGTTTGGTCTGATCAATTTGGTTAGTTAAGGCTCTTGACTCTACGAAAGAATAAATTATCCCGGAGGAATCGCCCGTGCTTTCTGGGTGAGGGAAGTTTTTCTAGATTCGGTTTTGGAAGAACCGAGGAATTAGTCTCTTGTCCGGATATCCGTGGGGGCAAGGCTCCGAGTGAGAGGCTCTGCCCTATGCAAGAAGTACTACTTTCGCTGTTAGCACCCCCAAATTTGTTGCGCGGAGGGGGCAGGGATCTTTCAAGCATTCAACATGGGAAGATATCCACAGTCCCATTCAATGTCATCACACGGTTGCAGGCCAAGATAAAGAAGGCCACATCCCAAAAGAAACAATGCTCTAGGCATGTTGGTCACAAAGACGATCGGGTTAGCATCCGCACGAGCTCAACAAAGACAACATCCTTGGCTTTAGCTTGAAAACAGACATTTTTTCAAGAAGAATAGCCAATCTCTCATAGTTAGCCAAGGAGTTTCACTTCAAGGTCTTCTAATGAAACATCATATGCAAAGTTGGGCACCTAAAACTATAATCTGATCGAATATCCAATAATTGCAAATCCCCTTTTCGTTGGGAACCAAGTTTGTATACAGGCCCTGTCCTAGGTTTAGATAGGTACAGTGAATGTGAGTAAATTGCCTATAACTTTTACATTATTACTTATATGATGTTCCCACTTTGCATATCACAAATACAAATAACATAGAGCTTAACTTGATTTATCGAGTAATTTTTGATGTGTTCTACTATTTTCTATATTATTTAGAAGGTATTAGAATTGTTAAAAAACACAACACACTATTAGTTGTGTCCACACACATCTAACCCTAGCTAATGTCCACACACTATGACTAGCTGGACACGCGGTCATTTATGTCTCACACATGTTCCTACCTAACATGCCAGCACATAGCATAGCTGGCTCACATTGACATCGAGCTTGAATCTCAACATAGGTGATTGTAGGCCTAGAGAGCATAGGGCTTTTGAAGCCCATGGTCTCAAGATCCTACAGCTCAAATCTTAGCCCTAATGGCTGGCTGAATCAATTGTGGGAGTGAAAAAACCAGGCGCCTACTGTTTCTCTTCTCCATGAAAGCTTGCTCAAGCTTGCTAATAGTGTTAATATAAACACTAATAGTATTGATTAACACTAATGAGGCTTGTAATCCAGCAAAGGAGAGTCATTCCAAAGTGTTTTTAAACACTAAGAGTGTTCTTAAACACTAATGGTGAATCTAATCACCGATGTAAGTGTCATTAGATGCTAGAAATGTGCTCTTAAGCACTAATCATGTTTTTAAACACTAATGGTGATGTAAGTGTCATTAGATGCTAGAAATGTGCTCTTAAGTACTAATCATGTTTTTAAACACTAATGGTGATGTTAATCACCAAACAAAGTTTTCATTGACACTAATGAAGCTAATCTCCATCAGAATTAGTGGTTAGGCAAAAACCCTAAGTGCTAAACCATAAAATTTACCATCTTAATCTCCTTTTTATGCAACACAGATCTTGGTGAGTTGAGATACTTCCTTGGAATTGAAGTGGTCAAAGATCATGCAGGTACATGGTTAGTACAACGCCAATATGCATTGGATATGTTGGCAAAGTATGGCATGACAGGGTGTGAGCCTATGAGTACACCTTTGGAGCAAAATGTGAAGTTACGGGCTGATTATGGCGAGGAATTGGATGATCCATCGATGTACAGAAAGATGGTTTTGGTAGTCTCATTTACATGACTATCACACGCTCGGATTTGAGTTATGCTGTGGGGCTAGTAAGCCAGTTTATGCAGAGCCCCATGAAGTTATGACTATCACACGCTCGGATTTGAGTTATGCTGTGGGGCTAGTAAGCCAGTTTATGTAGAGCCCCAGGAAACCACATTTGGATGCAGTGAGACGCATCATGCGATATGTGAAGACCACTGCACATTATGGTCTACTTTATGAGAGTGGTAAAAGCTTGGATATACATGGTTACACAGATGCTGATTGGGCAGGTAGCTCCTATGAGACAGGAGGTCTACTAGTGGATATGCTTTTACACTTGGAAGTGCTGTGGTGAGTTGGAGTAGCAAGAAGCAACCTACAGTTGCTTTATCTAGTACAGAGGCTGAATACAGGGGTATAGCCATAGCTACTTGTGAGGCTATATGGTTAAAGAATCTCTTGACAGATTTGTGTGAGCCTATTGATAGCAAAGTTGTCATTCATTGTGACAACATGAGCAGTATACAGTTGGCAAAGAATCCAGTGTTTCATGCGAGGACCAAACACATAGAGGTCCATTATCATTTTGTCAGAGAGAAGGTGCTGGATGGTACAGTTGATCTTCAGTATGTGAAGATTGATGAGCAGGTGGCAGACATCTTTACAAAGCCACTTAGCAGGGAGAAGTTTGAGTACTTCCGTACTATGTTGGGAGTACATGGGATGAGCTTGAGGGGGAGTGTTGAGAGCTTTGATATCCCAAGCTCATCTACATCTTCATCGACAATACATCATGAGCTTGAGAGGGGCTGTTGAGATTCAAGCTCGATGTCAGTGTGAGCCAGCTATGCTATGTGCTGGCATGTTAGGTAGGAACATGTGTGAGACATAAATGACCGCGTGTCCAGCTGGTCATAGGGTGTGGACATTAGCTAGGGTTAGTAGAGTGTGGACACAACTCTAGTGTTGTCTGTATTATGGATTATGGCATTATGCTTTGTGTGAGAGTGGAGATGGCTTCCCTCTATGGTTAGGGTTTGCAATATACATTAGGGTTTGCTTCTGTGTGTGTGTCTCCTCCCCCTCTACCGTTCTTTCAACATGGAGCAAGAAGCCTAGTTGTATTTTGAGCAACTTAATAAACAAGATATTTTCTTGTATTTTGTGAGTCTCTCTCCTCCACATCTTTGATCTAGCATGAGCACCATAAAATTCTAACATAACCCTCCATGCTGCATGATATACAAGTCTTATCCCTGCCCTCCACCTTGCTATTTTCTGACCCTTACTTTTCATTTTGGAAATTTGGGCCAATTTGGACAATCGAGCCCTCTCCCTTGAAAGGTTTCTTCCTATGGTATAATGGAAGAACCAATCAAACATTTCTTTGCGATAGTTTGATCGAGCCCTGCCACCTCCATGTCTTGTGTTTTTGAAATAAACTCCCCTTGCACGGTAATGACTTTTCTCCATTCCTTGGGTGCTCCACATGTCAAGCGAGCCGTAGGCGTTCATGAAATATGCACCATAAGCATACAAGATGTGCTGCAGATACCAAACAAAACCACCATTCAGGAAAAGTGCATTAGAAGAAGAAATCTATTTTGCAAAACCTTTAAAAGAATTATATTACCATGTAATGCACAATATTTAATTCACCTCATGTGCGGATCACGGCTTCAATGAATCTTTGCAACTCGGCTTGAAATTGTTTGCGATTTTTGTCTGTTGTGCTACTTTGACTCATCAACCGTACTACCGTATTGAAATTTGCCCACACTTGCTTATGCAAAAAAATAATGTTTTCATCCAAGAAGTCCAAATTAGTACAAGCACAAAGGTCTTTCCATAGCTCCCATCTCTTTGCAGGAACATTTTCAACTTCCTTGACATGTTGCTTGTTTGGATTTCTCTGAACCTTGTCCCGTTTTTGTTGAAAGGCTTCTGGAGAAACCTTCTCACCTTTTCTCCACTCATTGAAACCTTTTGAGCAACAATATGTGAAATTCCAGAGGTCTTTTAGTTAACTCATATCTCCACATTGCCCCCATGGCAACCAATGTCATTTAAAATCTTCTCCACTCTAGCAATCGCCTCATCTTGTCAAGTTTTACCAGGCATAGTGAACGCATAGTCTATGTGACACTTTAAGAGGTGGTCAAAGATACACATGAAAGCATGCAAAGTACAAAAGTGAACATTCCTAAGAGGGAAAGGAATTATGGGGTTCCACCTATTATCCCTTAAGTCCCTATTTGGAGGAACCTATTATCCCTTAAGTCCCTATTTGGAGGAACCACCATAGGTGATGAAAGGACACCATCGTCCTATTCTCCCTTGCAATTTCCTGTTTCCTTGCAGTCATCTTCACCATTGGCTGTCCCCCTGCATTTCTTCTTGGTTTTTTGTTTCAATCCATGCATGCACCAAGGGCGAGGGTGAGCTATATTTGCACCGTGAGTGCAACCCAGCATACACTTTATTGTCTTTAGATCCCCGCCAAGATGCCAATCAACATTAAAGCTCCCTAAACCATCAACATCCATCTTCTCACCACCTATTTGTGACTTTAACCTCTCAAAGACCCATGATAGTACCTTGTGTGTCTCCTTGGGAACCTCAAATTCTCCTAAACCACCATATATCTTTCTCTAATTGAACATTGAACGATGGTTTAGTGTGTGAAAGATTGTCATTCCCTTGCTCTTGAAAATCAACTGTGCTCTCTCCCTCATCATCGGGCCCTTCTACAACAGTGGTAGCAGATGGAGACTTAAAGGCTGCCGCCATAGCATGGTTCATGAGTGTGACACTCATACTCTCTAGCCTTCTTCCCTTCATAATCTTGCACTCACCCAACTTCAGCATGAAGGAGACCTTGGAACCTAAAACACGGAAATCAAACAAAATGTTAAGTCACTCCCTGTAAATGAGCACAGACCTAATGCGTACAAGGTTACAAAACTTACTTACATCTAGAAGGCAACCCATAGAACAATATCATTGACTTTTGTAGCTTTCGCATTTCAACAAAAATGTTGTTGAACTCATTGAATTTGAATGAAACATTACCATCCGCAGTCTTCTTCTTTCCCCGTGCTGCAATGGAAAGTGTATCGTTGATGTGGTAGTAATCCCCAACCTTGCATTTTACATCTTCATTGCTCACTCCTTTTGCTAGACGAACCCTCTTTGGTGGGGCGGGAAAAGGTTGTGCGTGATACCTTTCTTACAAAGGGTGTCTCCTAGCAATTGTTGAAGAGCTTTGTAGCCCTTCATGCTAATGCCTACCTCATCGCATGCATTAACAACATCAACACTGCTGATACTTTGGGAAACCTCTTGTATGATTTCATTGGAAACAGCCATACGTATCTTTTTGCAATGGGGATCCCTAATCATTTTAAGCACATGCTCCCTCGTTGTGAAAGAGCACAAGATCTCATTCCAATCCCTGGTTTGATTAGAACCTATGGCATCTTGAAGAAATACTCTAAAAACCAACAAAATTACATTGAAATTACACAAGTGCACACATGATTTACATTGGCATTTTGAATTGGAAGTGTTAGAGAATAAGAAAGAGGAACCATACCACACTAAAATTCTTCGCTTACGAGCCTCCCTCCCCAATGAAAAGTGTTTCGATGTGGTTGAGTGGCCTTTTATGCTCCCTAGCTCCAAGGAGTGCTTTTCATATGGGAGATGGTCTGCATAATCTAGGGTGAATCAGCCTGTGCATGCCAATAACCTTCCAAGGAGTTGAGATTAGAGAGGAGGAGTCACAGGAGAGAGAGAGAGAGAGAGAGAGAGAGAGAGAGAGAGAGAGAGAGAGTTTGTAGGCCACTAGCTCACAATAGAGAGAGAAAGGGAGTAGATGAGAGGATTGTAGAGAGAGGGATAGAGTGAGGCTATGCAAGCCAAGCTCACAGTATAGAGAGATGAATAGAGAGAGAGAGATGGTTCAATTTTGGGGGGAAAAAGAAATTGAAAATTGACTTTTTGACATATATATGGGTTTGGGATAACTTTTAAAGCAAAAAAGTTCAAAAATGAGAGAAAAACATATATATGGGTTTGGGATAACTTTTAAAGCAAAAAAGTTCAAAAATGAGAGAAAAACAAATCACTATTTTTGGCCCCTCTTAGTTGCGAGATTGATGATGTGGAAAGTGACAAGAGATCTTTGATTTGGTTGATTTGGTGGGGAAGTGGAGGCATTAAATGAAGGAGAAAAAGGTGGAGGCATTCAATGATGAGATAGAGTGGGTTTTAGGAAAAAATCAAGGTTAAAAATTGAATGTTTTACATATATATGGGTCTGGGGTCAGTTTCAAAGTATAAAACTTACAAAATGGGAAAAAAATTGTCCATTTCCCCCCCCCTAGTTATGAGCTTGCTAGAAAAAGAAGAGGAGAGAGAATGACAACATTAGACCCTATTTTTGTAGGGATTTATGGGCTAGAAAGCTCAAATTATACGCTCCAAGTAGCCCTCTTGATTGACCTTGTCTCCTTAAGAAAGCACAAAATTAACCTTAATCCTTAAAAATTAGGAATCCTTACAAGGCCCAAAAGATGTCCAAAGGTCTCCTAATGAAAGAGGACCTCTATAGAAGATGCCATTGAATATGCAAAGTAACAATGCTAGATGTTACATTCAGGTGAAATCAAAACATAAAGTTTGTTTGTGTTTGTAGTAAATTCTGTTAGGGTGACATCGGTTACTTTTTAGCATTGATTGATTTTATGACCAGGTATTTCATTGGAAGGAAAACATTATGCTTGTGATTTTGTTACAGAAGATGGCGACTATGGAGAGGCATTTGGAAAAGCTTGGATCAAGACATGTGTGATGGAACTCACTCTTCCATTATAGATTTTGTAATCCAATTACAAGGTCAAGAGCCGTTAGTGGTCAATCTAGAAAGCCATTGGCCATTGGCCTTTCTTAGACAAGAGATCCAACTGATCTGTAGTGATGCACCGATGGATCTCTATTTTAAGTTAGATGGTAGGAAAATCGGAAGCAAGCATATAGCTTCCAAAACCTACTCTGTTTGTATCAAACCACATATCCTAGAGGTTGTGGAGGAATCACCTTGAGATTGTAACCTTTCCATCTATAATAAAATTTAAAGAGTTATCTTTGGTCTATATGTTTTTGTATAAATTTTACTTCTTTCTTCTTTTTGCATTTTTTTCTTTCTATTTGTTTCAATGGCAACCACACATCTTGGGTGATGAAAAACAAGTAGAGGGAGAGAGAACACATACACAAGAGCAAACCCTAATGTATTATTGAAACCCTAGCCAGAGGGAAGCCATGTCCCATCTCACACAATGCATTAAGCCATAATGGAAAAGCTACAACACACTACTTGTGTTGTGTCCACACACAAGTAACCCTAGCTACTATCCACATAACTATGACTAGTTGGACGCGGTCATTTATGTCTCACACATGCTACTACCTAACACACCAGCACATAACGCAACTGGCACAAGTTGTCATCGAGCTTGAATCTCAACAGTCCCTCTCTCAAGCTCATGATGTGCTACCATAGATGAAGATGTAGATGAGCTTGGGCTATTAAAGCTCTCAACACTCCCCCTCAAGCTCATCCCATGTACTCCAAACATAGTACGGAAGTACTCAAACTTCTCTCTACTAAGTGGCTTTGTTAAGATGTCGGCCACTTGCTCTTCAGTGTTAACATACTGCAAATCCACTGTACCATCTAACGCTTTCTCTCTGACAAAATGATAGTGGACCTCTATATGTTTGGTCCGTGTATGAAAGACTGGATTCATGGCCAACTGTATGCTGCTCATGTTGTCACAAAATGAATGACAACCTTGCCATCAATAGGCTCACCCAAATTAGCCAAGAGACTCTTTAACGATACTCCTTCACATGGCTGCACCCCTGTATTCAGCCTCTATACTAGATAAAGCAATAGTAGGTTGCTTCTTATTGCTCCAACTCACCACTGCACTTCCAAATATAAAGGCATGGGCCACTAGTGGACCTCCTATCATATGAGATACCTACCCAATCTTACATCTGTAGCATGATCTCCTGTGACAATCAAATCATCCACATAGATGACAAGCAAGATAATCCCATGATCTGTTTTCTTCACATAGAGTGATTCGCATAGATGACAAGCAAGATAATCCCATGATCTGTTTTCTTTACATAGGGTGATCCGCATAGATGACAAGCAAGATAATCCCATGATCTGTTTTCTTCACATAGAGTGAAGAATCTATTGAAGAAACCTGAAATCCAATGGAGATAAGATATTGGCATATCTTATCACTCCAAGCACGAGGTGCTTGCTTCAAACCATATAATGCTTTCTTTAACCTACATACATGAGTGGGGTACATCGGGTGTACATATCCTTTTGGCTGTGCCATATAAACTTCCTCTTGTAAATCATCATTTAGAAATGCATTTTTTATATCCATTTGATGCATTTACCAACCATTTGCTGTAGCCATAGCAATGACTGCTCTCACTATTCCTATCTTTGCAACTGGACTAAATGTTTCATCATAATCCAAGCCTTGGGTTTGTACATAACCCTTAGCTACTAGCTGTGCTTTATGGCACTTAATGGAACCATCTAATTTGCATTTCACCTTATAAACCCATTTGCAACCAATGACATTCTTGCCTTGTGGGGTAAGGTAACCAAATCCCAAAGTTTCATTATGGACCAATGTGTCCATCTCAACATCCATTGCCTTCTCCCATACATGCGTCCCAATAGCTTCTGCATAGCATGTAGGTTGTTCCACATGCTTTACCAAAGAGGTCATATATGCGTAATGCATAGCAAAGTCACGATATGTCAACCTGTCAACTGGATACCTGACCCTTTGGGATCTCTGCAATGCATGCAGATCACTTTGAACACCTATCACTCTAGCATGTGGAGGCACATATCTATCCTACCTTGCACTTGGTGTGCGTAAAATGGGTATGCCAAGTTCCTCATCCAAACTTTTTGAACTTGACGACTCATAACTTGTAATGCTAATTCCTTCAACCTTCTTTTTTCCTTTATCCACAGCACTACTCCTAGTGCTCGCACTATCATGTCTCAAGCATCCTGATATGGACGAATAGTGCTACTCTTAGACTTTGCTGCCCAAACATAGAAGTAGAACTTGTTTAAGGCAAGTTCACATGCACATCAGCATCAATGGAATCAATGACACCCTCATCCTTTGCCTTGTACCCAACTAGCAAGTTCATCAAACACCACATCTCGTGAAATAAGCACTTGCCTAGTATGTGGATTGTAACATTTATATGCCTTGCAATCCTGTGCATACCCAATAAAAATGCACTTTTCTGCCTTAGGATCTAGCTTCTTCCTTCTCTCATCTGGAAAATGCACATAAGCTATGCTACCAAACACTTTGAGGTGTCCAATGTCTGCTGGCCTAAAACCTGTAAGATGCATCTCTGGCACACTTTCATGTATGGTAGCTGTGGGTGTCTTATTAAGTACATACATTGCTGTGGGTGTCTTATTAAGTACATACACTGCTGTGGCACACGCATCTACCCAATAATAGTATGGCATGCTCTTTTCATTAAGCATTGCCCTAGCCACATCACCAATGACTCTATTTTTCCTCTCACCTCAGCAACACCATTTTGCTGAGATGTGTACCTGCAAGTTAGCTACCTTCTTATGCCATTCTTTCTCAAGAAGTTCTCAAAAGCATGTGAGGTGTATTCACCACCTCCATCTATCCTCAAACATTTTATCCAATAGCCATACTGCTTCTCTGCAAAAACTTTGAAGTTCATAAACTTTCCCAACACTTCACTCTTCTCTTTGAGAAAGTAAATCCAAGTCATTCTGCTGAAATCATCAATGAATGTCACATAGTACATGCTGTCTTTAATGGATGGGTTTTGTGTAGGACCCTATATATCACTATGAACAATCTCAAGTGGCCTACTACTCATGTTGCCTTCTTTAGGAAATGGCAACCTTGCTTGCTTTCCAAACTGGCAAGCATCACATACATGCATACTCCCATCATAAAATCTAGGCAGCCCACCAACTTTTGTTTGTTCACATGTCCAATCCTTTTATGCCACAGATGCCATTCCACTGAGTAGTCTCCAAAACCATCCACATGTAGAATTTCACCAGCTTTTTAATGTTGAACCACTGTTGTAGGAATCTCTATTAGCTGAAAAACATCTTTAGGATGGTCCTCTTTTGGAACCTCAAATGATGCCGAGCCACCTAATTTCATTTTCAGATTGAACACTAAAGTATTGAGGAACACGTGGCTTTATGGAAGGATCCAATGCCCTGTTCATCAATGTCAAACTTACTCTTTCTATCTTTTGATTCTTCACAATTTCACTCTCATCAAAAGTTTTAGTATAAATTTTAGTGTGCCACTATATTTTTGAATAGACATATCATAGAAATTCACCATTGCAGCTTGTAATTCACACACATCCAAGATATAATTGTTGTTTGGATTCAAATAGAAGGTCACTTCTTTAGCACAATGCTTGAATACATGCGAGTGTACTATGTGTTTAGGCTCACCAATGAGTTCAAGGACATTGTTATTCAATTATTGCCTTGCTTTTTTGACACTAAAAGGGCACGATAGTAGAGTTACCCTTTTGTTTTGCAACACGGACTTAAAACCTGCATCCATTTGTCTGTAGATCGTTGCATAGGATTCTCTATTTAAACCAACTTTGTCACAAATACCTTGATCTTAAGTTGCAATAAATGCATTCTTCACATCTTGAAATCATGCATGCACGAGATCATCACTAATTGTTTTGAACTTTGAATGAGAAAGTGTATACTTCATCATCTGTCTTGACAAGACTTGTGAGAGTGCTCCATTGTACTGTTTAAGATTCTTTAGGTGATTAGTCTTCGTATGTATACAGCATTTGTAGTTTCCATTATTTTTTGACAATGCAGTAAGTGGTCTTTGTCCTCTTACTTGTTCATGTGAATCCAAATTAGAGGTGGATCCATGTTTGATTGTCTTCGCTAATAACCCTTCTAATTTGTTGTTCTTGGCCTCTAGATCCTTTGCTTTTCATTCCAATTCATAGTTCTGCAAATGATGAGCATGAACAACTTCTACCAACTCATTGTATTCATTCTCCTGTTAGATAGTCGAGCATTTAACTGCTTGATCTAACCTTCCTTCATCATCAACATCCTTTGTGACGATATCCAAATGCTTTGCACTTGACTAGCAAGCCTTGTGTTGTGTAACCAAGCAAGCTAGCATTGCCCTCACAAACATATTTGACCTCAAAAGAAGTTAGGCCTAAAAATTTAGGTAGTTATTGGGGAATCAGGTGGGTAAATTGATCCCTTCACCCATATATCAACATGCTTTCTCCCTAATTCCCAGGCGTGTTGCATTATAAGGGTTGACCTTAAAAGCCTTTGTTCTCTTATAGAGAGGAGAATACTCATCATCCAGGTCCACATGTATAAATTTCTTCTTAGAATTATCTCTCTGATCTTCTATAGACCATAAAATAATACTGAAATCGCAATTAACTCCTTTCTTTGCAAAAATATACGGTGCACTAAAACATTATCATTAATTTCATACACTTGTGTTTCAAATAACATAAACATGATTGCCCTCTAAAAATATCCATACCTCCATTGAGAACTAAAGCAACACTTCTTGATGCAATAACACTTCTTGGTATAGTAAAATAATCGGGTATAGAAAATCAATGAAGGAAAATATGACTTTTTGGTTCCACTTGGAGGCACCAAAAATTCAAATCGCTCTTCATTGTTCTCCATGCATAAATAGTATATGAGGAAAGAGGAGATTTAGGTGAACTCTTGGAGGCTTCCTTGAGAGATTGAAGATTTGAATGGAGGGAAATTCAAATGTAGAAGAGTGGCTATTGAATGAGGAAAATTTGCCCAATGACACCCACTATAACTTCATGAAAATGCACTAGAATAGAACTTAAGTGGTGTGTGGCTGGGTGGTGATGGCCTCTATACACCACCAACAGGCACACAAAAGAAGAGAACACTATGAGATTAGAACTAGGGGACACTCAAATCCTAACTCCAAGGGCATAGGTTTGCTCAGATGCTATCCCTAGACCTCTAGCTAACTTAAGGGAAACTTCAAAACCCTCCCAACCTCCCTATCTGATCCAATTGATGGCTTAAGATGTCCTCCTAGGTCAGCTCTCACTGCCAGCACCTCTCATCTTCCATTTCAGACCCTCTCTTGACCACAACTGACATCCAGTTGACCAAAACAACTCTAGTTGACGTAGAACAGCCTGATTTTACTTATATTCCTGCTTCCAAAGTAGATTGTTGATCCCAGGTAAAAACTTGTCCGTCTTACCCACATATTGTCGTCTGTTATCACACCTCAAAACCTTGCTTTAGGGCTTCACCTACCTTATCAAATCTCCCTTGTCGGTTTGCTGACTCCTTGTTGACCTTCTGACCTGGATACACCCCAACTATTCAAAATTTGACCTTTATTCCCAGTCAGAGAAACATCCTCCAGGCCCTCCACCCTTCCTCAGACATCATCTAACCTCAAGCTCTGACCCTTATAACCTCTTTGGACAGCCAGCTACCCTCTTCTGACACCTTTTTGACATAGATTTGACCTTTTTGATGCTGACTTAGAATTGATCTAGAAATCTTCCCTCGTGTCCTTTGTCACCTCTAAACCTTCAAACACCTTAGATCTAATCAAGATCCAACACAACCAGCCTTCAACTGATAGAAACTAACAACTTGCTGCTCACAGACACTTCCACTAGTCTTTCTATCTCATGTGACTACTGACAGCCTAAACTGTCAGACTAATCTCACAAGCAGTTATTACTCACTTAGACTAGCCAACCCAAGGTCCCTATACCTTTAGCAGTTATTACTCACGTAGACTAGCCAACCCAAGGTCCCTATAACTTTAGCTGATGAATAGTAATGTTCATCTGAAGCCCAGTTGATGCAAAACAATTTCTATACTTTATCAACTTGTTATGACCTCTGATAGTCAGCTTTGTGACCCAGAATCATCTCCCTTCAACTCAAACAAGATAAAACCAACCTTCTACATCTTCATCTGACTATATATTGTGAAGGCAAGACTGAACCATCCCAACATATGATGACTTAAAACCGACTCAGAAACAACTTCCTAATCATTAGACTGACATCCAAAGGGATTTAACCTCCATAGACTCAATGAGAACAACTCACACATCATAACAAATAGCAAATCAATAGACTTAGCATTAATTCTTGATTTAACCTCCATAGACTCAATGAGAACAACTCACACATCATAACAAATAGCAAATCAATAGACTTAGCATTAATTCTTGATAGACACAAAAAACCCAAACTCACTGTCTACTCCAGGTAGATAAATATCGTAGTGTCTCAACATCGCAGAGACTAGGGGCTCATATAAGATATGGAAAGACCAAGAAAATTGAGAGATTCTTCAAGAACCAACATTAAATGTCTCTGCAGCCTGATGTTGTAGGTCTCCTCCTTCAAACACAGCAAAAGAATAGTTGAGAAAACATTGATTTGGTCTAAGTCTCTAACAGAGCTGTATCTCAGGGATCATAGGAAACACACCTCCTACAAAATCCTCTGCTTCTCTTGCACCCTCTTCTCTAGACAACTCCGCGCTTCCTCACACTGTGCTATCCCGTTGTCTGCAAAACTTCAACAACTGAAGGAACTCTAGCCTGCTAGCTTTCTCTCAGGTGTGGTCTCTCAAGCCCACCCCCTTGCAATCATTTGTGAAAATCATCTCCTAGCTGTCACAGAGCTATCGCCACCTTGTTTTGTTCTAGAAACCTCCGTCGCCCATCTCCTTGGGATCTTCCGTACACCTTTTGTATTCATCTACGCACATGCATTTTTTCTTCTTGGTCGCCATGCGTCTCTTCTATCATCATGTCATCATGGCTCGACTACACTTCATCATACATACCTAGCATCCATCTATATATTGGGTTTGAGAGGTGCTAGGGATTCCCCACACATTTAGCCCACCCCCCTAGGTGAAACACACTGCATACTTTGCACTTCAAACACCACTCTTCACAAACTATTCTATACAGTTGAATTTACAACAAGGCATGATCTAGAAATATTCCCCCTAGATCAAAGGGATATATCTCCACCCTCCAAATCCTTCCAATTAAATTGATCTAGTCACCAGGATGAAAAACTTGCAAGTTATTTAAAACCCCTCTTAACACTTTTCCCTTATCAAAGGGCTTAATGCAACCAAATTTTTGCTAGCCCTTCTTCCAACCCCTCCATTCATAGACATCCTCTTCCCAACCTACGTGCCTCGATGCAACAAGTTGCATAACAAATTGTAGCAAATTATACATTAGAAAATACTATGAAACATTTGTTAAGATTGAACGAAATTGATAGTACTAAGATCTTCAACCAAAGTAGCATGGAGTGTTCTATATATATATATATATATATGTTCATGGTGGCTGAGTAACATCACAATGGCTGCTTCAAAATACCTAGAGTTTTTCTAATGCCTAATGCTATTCTTAAAATTTATTTCATTCTTTCAACTTTATTGCATACTAAGGGCATGTATACATCTCCTTGGCTCTAACAGATTTCCAATAGTCAATTGAGACACAGAATCACTTCCCCTCAAGGAAGGTCTCTACACCATTAGCTGACTATATTGATGCCAAGCTGACATAGAGCTGACCTTGTACCTTCCCAACAGTTTTTGACTGAGTTAGAATTGACTCAGAATCAACACCCCAGACATCAAACCAATACATCTTGGTGGTTCATCTCCATCAACTCACTCAAAAAACAACACACATATCTCAACTATCATATCAAATACAAACACTTTTATCCATTCACAGTTGAGACAAACCAAACTCTTAGATTTCATTAACTAGATAAAACAAAATAACATCCCAACATCCCTTAGATATGGGATATGATTAGTAAAAGAGGCAATAAGAGCAAGGGGGGATCCATAACAAGATTGTCCCAACTCTTGAATTCCACAAAAAAATCAGACTCAAAAAAACTCTGCAACCACACCTGCTGCTGCTGCAGGCCACTACCAATAAACACAGCAGCAGAGAAAGAATTGAGCAAGCCTCCGGTAGGTTCAAGTTCCAATAGAGCTACAGAACCACAAAAATCCTAGGGAACCCACCATCCTACAAGATCATGTATCTCCTTTGCACTCTCTACTCTGAACAAGCTGATCTTCCCAATTCTGTCGTGCACCGGTCTAGACAACCCAAACAAAACTAGCAAGATGCACAATATCTGCTATGGAAATAAATTTTTTTGGGGGTCTCTCCACCCCTTCTCAATGTTCTCTCTTGTGACTCTTCCCTTCAATTGTTCCTAATATTCAATACCCTTATCCCCCATATTGTGCCTCATAGCTATTGCTTATATTTTCTTAAACCACTCCCACCATTTGCACATGTAGTAGTCCCCCCACACTTCAATTCACTGCACCTGAGGTTGGTAGCCATGCAACATCCTTTGTTCCTAAGGTTTCATACAAACTCTACAAGCCTTATTATCTTTGTGGGGTGTGGGCAGGCACCTCCATTGAGCATATCCGTTGGGCGAGCGACAAAAAATCCTATTTATTATGTTCAAAGTGTCTTGTTGATTAGAGAGAAGATGTAAAAGTTCCCATCAACACACTAAGGCTTATTATGTTCAAAGTGTCGTGGTAATTGGACATAAGACATAAAAGGGCCCATCAACACACTTGGAATTATTACATTCAAAGTGTCTTGTTGATTGGAGCTACGATGTAAAAGTTATAAGCATTTTAAGAACATACTATCCTACTGTCTAGATTTGTGACATGAGATACCTGCTAAGCATGTGCAGAAGGAAATGTGTACTTATAAATATCCAATTCTTAATTCGATTACATTAGGTGCCCGACTTCATGTATGCCGTTTTATTAGAAGATCTTGTAATGAAATACCTTTTCTAACTATGGTTGATTGGACATAAAATATCTTGTAATGAAATACCTTTTCTAACTAAGGGTGATTGGACATTAAAGGTAAAAAAAGGCATGTTTTCAGCCTATTTTGAGGGCACCCAAGTGAACAAAGGTCAGCGCCCTTACCATGCATCCACCCAACTTAAGATCACAAATTTGCATTCCTTTTCAAGGGTTTATCTTGCTATCCTTCTTCTATCCTCAAGAGATTGGCAAGTCGACCATGGATGACTCACGATTTTGACATACGGGTATGATATAATCAATTGGCTTCTAAAATTCAAGTGTATATTTATTATGTGAATGGAGAAATACATTAAAACCTTGTCTTAAGTGCTAGAGATATTGATGTTGTATATTTGTATTAACACTCATTCATAATAATGTGGTATAAAGATGATTAATGATGCAACATGTTGCACAACAAATTATATATATATATATATATTGACGTGCTTGTGGTATATAAAGATGATTTTGATGATGCAACAAGTTGCATGAGAAATTGTAGCAAATTACACATTAGAAAATA
Source organism: Cibotium barometz (assembly GCF_041138505.1). Classification (NCBI taxonomy): domain Eukaryota; kingdom Viridiplantae; phylum Streptophyta; class Polypodiopsida; order Cyatheales; family Cibotiaceae; genus Cibotium; species Cibotium barometz. Next base: position 9,636,857 of record NC_141102.1, on the reverse strand, counting down.
CCATGAAACATTTGTTACGATTCAATGAAATTGATAGTACCAAGATCTTTAACCATGGTAGCATTGAGTGTTATATATATATATATATATATATATATATTCATGGTTGAGTAACATCACAGTGGCTACCTCAAAATACCTAGAGTTTTTGTAATGCTGAATTCATGCTTTTAACTTTATTGCATACTAAGGGCATGTATACATCTCATTGGCCTCTATTGAAAAAGAGGGAGGAAGGGGGATAATCTCTGCATGTTTATCTCTCATGGCTAGGGGAGTCTCCCTTGTCCATTGGGACCACACCTCTCATGGCTAGGGGAGGCTCCCTTGTCCATTAGGAGCACACTTGAAATTCTAGGTGAGGGATGGTGACCCACAAACAAGGCTTGGTGTGTAAAACCACCAAGTTTCTACACTACTTAAGTTCAACAATTAGGAGGTTTGAATTTTATGTAGGGAATGTTGTCTAGTGATTGTTCTATCCCTTTTATGTTGGTGAGTAGTTAACTAGAGGTGGAGTGGGGGCATGCCACAAGTGGTGAGCACAAATTTTATGGCCAGCGAAAATAGTAGGTTTGTTCGAGTGAGGACCGTGTAGCTCCCCGAACCGCCAGTTTTGCCCCCATCCTTCCTCCATCGCTGTTCACCCCTGCCTTTATCCGCCCTCATTCCTCCGCCTCATCCCTCTGCGTAGCGCATCCTTCCTCCGCCTCCCATCCTTCCTCCACCGCTGTTCGTCCCGGCCTCTGCCTCCCCTCATTCCTTTGCCTCATCTCTCTGCACAGCGCATCCCTGCCTATGTCTCCAGTTCCCCTCCCCTTTCTTCCCCTTTTTTTTTCTTTTCCCTTTTCCACCCTCCTTCCTTTCCTCCACCTCCTTGCCTGCCTCTTCCCCTTGAATCGGATTGCTCCTCATCCGGGTTCAAGTTGGCCTTCTTCTTCGATTAGCATCATGGCTAATCATTCTCCCTCGGTCGGGCAAACCATTGTTTTTTCCAAAGTCGAGCTCGCGGTCCTCTTTGCCGAAATCAAGAAAGACTCCAAAACGATGCTCATTTCTAGAATCTTTGGGTCTCACCCTTCCCGTCTCTCCAAATTCGGGATTGGGTGCTGGCAGCTTTGCCTTCTAACCTTTCTCCACACTTTGGAGATGTTAGGTTGCTTGGAAGAGGTTTCTTCCAAGTGGATTTTGATTCTGAGGACGCAGCCTCAGAGGTTTTGAAGGGCAGCCCTTTGCCATTGGGCCCGAGGAAGGTTTTTTGTCTTCCCTACTCCAGCTATTTTGACCCTGTTGAGGAAGACCGGAACCGTTTCTCGATTACTCTCAAATTCCTAGGTCTTCCTCTCGTGCATATTGGCCTCTGCTGCTAGAGGCCATCGGGTCTGCCCTTGGGCTAGTTCTTCAAGTGCCCCCCCTCCACAATTTGTCAACATCTTCTGCCCAGGTGGTCACTGCCTCGGCAGATTCTGTCCCCAGGGTCATGGTCCTTGCCCGTGATGAACTGTGAGCTCTTTTAGGACTATGTTTTGCTTCCAGGCTCTTTTGGTCCATTGAAGCAACGTATGGAGATTGCAGGTAAACCCGATCAATGTCAGGTTTGTGACCAACAGGGTCACTTTGCTTGAGATTGCCCTCGAGCTGCTCGGGGGTCGCAGGAGGCCTCGTCTCGCAAGCGCGCTTCTTAGGCTCCACCTCCCTTGGATCCTTTCTGTCCTACAGTCCGCCAGGTTTGGCAAGCTGTCTCTCACGCCTGCCCCCTCGTGCGATTGATGGGAAGATCTCCTCGAATCTTGTACCTTAGATAGATGATGTTTTTGGGCAGAGGGATGTATCAGCTCATGCATCCTTGTAGGGAGATGATATATAAGATCAGGATGATTTTGTTGAGTCCTCTACTTGGAAGGGGCAATATGTAGGATGTTCAGCGCAATGGGGATCATGTATTGTAGGAGTTTTAGCATGATGCCATTGCCCTTGATGCCCCGCAGGGCGCACAGGTTTCTCATACATATGCAGGTACTGTGTAGGGCCTTGGACAAGGGCATGTAAGTGGACTTTGCCTCATGGATTATCCCGTCCTCCAGCATTATGAGAGGCATCCTCAGGCTACCCATCGTCTTCTTAGATTGGGGGACAAACCCTCTTCTCTTCCTTGAGAATCGTCTCATGGAATGTTCGGGGCCTTGGAGGGCTTCCCACCCATGGTAGGAAGCTCCTTCTGAAGGACCAACTTCACCTTGCTGTTTTACAGGAGGGTCTATGGATATACTTTTGTTGCAGGAACACAAATTGGATAGATCTCAGTGTGGCAAAACTAGTAAGATGCTTTCTGGCCACACCTTTTGGTCCTCGGCTATTGGGACTAGAGGGGGTGTTTGCATTTCAGTGGCAGCATCTATTATGCCTCATGTTATTGGGCACGGTGTTATCATCCCTGCTAGAGCGCAGTGGATCTTGATCATGCATGAGGGTCAAAAATTGGGAATCTTGAATATCTATGCACCTAACGTGAAATGTGAAAGGGTGGCCTTTTGGGACACCATTACAAATGTCATTCCCTAGGTTGATCATTGGATAGTGGGAGGAGACTTCAATATGGTTGAGAAACCTTTTGACAAGAAGGGTGGATGCGAAGGGGGTTTACACCCTTTGGAGTGAACCTCATGGGAGAGGTTCATGCTCTCTTTTTTTGGTAGGGATTGCTGGACTGAGGATGACTTCCAGAGAGAAGGCCAAATTCCTTACCTTTCTCTTAGCATAACCGCCGTAGGAGCAGGGATGAGAGCGTCTTTGCATGTTTGGACAGATTTTATGTGGATGATTGGTCCTTGGACAGAGGAGGCACCATTGGTATTATGCCTGGCACCACCAAATCCGATCATTTCCTTGTTGTTTTGTGTCTCAAGAAGCCTGTGGCTCGCTCGGCCTCTCCCCATGTCCGTATCCCTGACTCTCTTTATCTAGATGCTGATATATCCCTTGAGATCAGAGAGATATGGAGATCTTGTGACGGTCCTGATCCTCGTCATAATATTGCGTTGGCTCTTGAGAGAACCAACCATCATTATCATAGCGTTGCCTTGTCCAAGAAGAAGAAGGAGGATCTGGACAAGGAGAGAGCTATTAGGTGGTGTAGGATTGCTGCTCTTCAGAGGGAGCATGAAAAGCATTCACATGCATCTTGGATTACAGAGCTCCTGACCATAGTTAGAGCAGAGTTGCAGTTCGCCATGGACATGAGGGCTGAGTTCACGTTTCATGCAAACGAGGCTTTTTGGACTCAGATGGGTGGCACATGCAACAAAGAGTTTTTTTCAGCATACAAGTCTTTCCATAGCAGGGATTCTGTGAGGTATTTGCAGGATTCACATGGTGAGGTTCAGATTGAGCCTCATAAGGTAAGGGGTATTGCTTTAGATTTTTATCGGTCTTTGTTGATTGCAGAGGTTCCCTCTCCTCTGAGAGATGTGGCACGACATAAAGTTTGGGAGTGCATGCCCAGGCTGATTACAGATGCTATGTGTTCTTTCCTGGATGCCCCTTTCTCAAAGGATGAATTCCTTCATGCATTGCATGCTCTTTCCACACTGGTTCATGCCCAAGGGATGATGGTCTTTCTCCCACCTTCTTTATTCTTTTTTGGGGTCATATTGGAGATGCTATCACTGTTGCCCTTCAAGAAATGTGGCTATCGGGTATGACGGCGCCATACCTCACGGAGGGACTGATTCACCTTATCCCCAAGAGTGGGGACAAGACTGACATCAAGCAATGGAGGCCCATCACTCTCCTTGGATCTGCATATAAGATCTTAGCTAAAGCCTTGAGTATAAGGTTGCAGTCGATTCTCCAAAAAAGGACTATCCATGATACATAGAATGAGTTCCTCCAAGGAAGGAGTATATTTGATAACATCTTTTCTTTCTGGGAAGTTGTTGAGTGGGCAAAGTCTAGTCAGTAGCCTCTTGCCATTCTTTTTCTTGATTTTGAAAAAGCTTATGACAGAGTGGATTGGGATTTTTTGGAGGGCACTATGGCACATATGGGGTTTTCCCAAATTTGGATCACAAGGGTGTCTTGCCTATATAGGGAGGCTCATAGCACTGTTTTATCTTGTGGGGGGCACGGCGAGCATTTTCAAAATTTCCGTTCGGTGAGGCAGGGCTGTCCCCCTCGCCCCTTTACTATACCTCATTGTAGCTGAGGCTATCAACAACAGGTTTCTTTTGGCTGCCCCTGGTGTTGTGGGTCTCAGGCTACCTTTATGCACAGAGGAAGAGTTTTTGGACTCTGAGTTAGTAGATGATACGGCGTTGTTCCTTGAGGCTTCACATGCTTGTTTATGTGCTTTTTGGACAGCCTTGGAGGCCTTTTGTTTGGCAGCAGGAGCTACTATCAATTGGCATAAATCAGTTGGTTTTTGGATCAGTGATTCTCCTCTTGCAGATTGGGGTACGGATGTTGGTTTTACTTGGATTGAGAGAGGATGCTCTGCTAGATACCTTGATTGTCAGGTGGGCGTTGACATCTCCCCTGCACAATAGTTTTCTCCAGTGCTCTTAAGCATTAAAAGCAAACTTCATTATTGAAGTAGGAGGAAGATCGACTTGGACTCTAGAGCTTTGGTGGTTAACCAAGTTTTTGCTAGCCACGACTTGGTTTATTGCTTCTTGCTACATTTTTCATAAGGGCTGCATTGGCTAGCTTCGTCGCCTTATTCAGAACTTTCTTTGGTCAGGGATTGATGGCAATGCACACACCAGGGCTAGAGTTGCTTGGGAAACCATTATCAAGCCTAAGCAGGAAGGGGGATTGAATATCACTGACCCTGAGGCGCAATGTAAGGCTTTGCTCTGTAAGCTTGTTGCTAGGGGCTTTCTTCCAGGCACTAACCCATGCAAGGACTTTCTCATGTGCAGTAGATCACAAAGTGTGTCCCTGTTTGCGGGCGGAGGTAACTGGACTCTCAGCTTATGCTTTATTTTTTCGGATGCAGTTCAGCGCTCCCCTTCGTCCCTCCTAGTTAGGTCCCTCCTACGGGCCTGGGACTGCTTGAGGAGTTTTTTGGTATACATGCCCCCACGTTCAACGGAGAAAACTAACTGGCAGCTCATTCTGTGGAATGATTTGATCTTAGATGTGCATGGTAGGCCTCTTGGAGCAGCTATGGTAGGCCTCTTGGAGTAGCTATGCATATTCTTTGGGCTCGCTCTGGTGGGAGATCGTATGCCCCATAGTGCTGGCTTGGAAGAGGTTTCAGAGCCTTACCGAGGTGCAGAGATTGGATTTCATGCAGCATTTGAGAGGCTCTAGTCGGAGGATTGCACATATTGATGCAGCCAGTCTTCCCAAACACTGGATTACTGGATCTTTTTTGGAAGGTCATCATCATTCTTGATTTGGGGTTTTCTCTGGGGGATAGGTGTTCCTCTTCAGGTTATGGGTATCTCCTTGCCTAGGGAGAGGATGATGATGTATCGGTCTTTTTTTCTGTACAAGATGGATGACACCTGGAGAGATGTGATGTGCAGGACCTTATTGAGGGCCCCCAAATTCATCCAGTCAGAGTTGTTGGTGGGCAGGCTAGGGAAGCACGTCTTTGTTGACCTCCCCAGGGATGATCACAGAGAGTGTTAGCCTTTGGTTGTTTTGTGACTTCCCTATTAGACATTTGCATTGGGACCCCGGTGAGTGGGAGTGGAAGGATGCTTGTAACCCTTTAAAAAGCATGCCTTTTTTCAGTTATACGGTGCGGAATGCCAGATATCTTATCTTGGGACACATTTAGAGTGTCCCTACTCTTAGACCCCATTGGGAGTTTTACGGCATTTTGATTGACATTCACAGGGTATTTTGGCAGAGATTGTGGCATTCTTATAGGAAGCCACAGATTTCCTCCTTTATCTGGGTTTCCCTTCATGGTGGTATGGCCACCAATTAGTGGAGGTCTATTATTACTAGTGCTTGCCCACCAGCATACCCTAGATATGCAGGAGTTTCGGAGTCAGTTTACCATTGGGTTTGGTCTGTGATTCACACCTCTTTGGTAGGATTAAGAGGGATGCTATCATTTCTTTTGGTTCTATCATTTGGTTGTTGACATAGTCTGGGCCTTAGCTGAGATTTGAGGGGACTGATGACAGGAACTTGGCCATTATGGTTAGGCGCAAGGAGTTGCTTGGCAATGTTATCTTCAAGATTTGCCACTGTCACACTTTCTCTCCGGCACAGAGGTTAGACAGTTCTTGGGAGATTATTGCTAGCATCTCAGCTTGGAATATCTGGAAGGCTAGATGCACCGAGGCCATTGTGAGGGTACTCCCGTTCTTGTTTCTTTGTGTCTTTGCAAGATTTGGAGTGATATTACTCACACTATTATGGCTACCTAGGCCAGAATCCAGGGATCTTCGAGGGCCGAGGAGAGGAAGCGCGACCAGTTTTGAGAGAGTGGAACATTGGTATCTTTTTCACATCCTCTCATTCAGGACCCCATTGGTAGCACAGGGCTCCTAATTGGTTGAGATCTCCAACTTGCTTGGTGTGAAATCTCCATTTTGTAAAATTTTTCATACTTAATAGAAGTCTCCTTTCGGGGAAAAAAAACAAGTGGTGAGCATTTTTGTGAACTCAAGAAACCTGCCCATCACCGTTGTCATCTATGCGCTCGATCATGAGCATGCAAGCCTACAGTTGCTCTTGTCCATCGGAGGCCAATCCGCCGAGGCAGCAAAGCACAGAGTGCAGCTCTGAGGGCGAGATGAAGCCGTTCTTATCCTTGTCAATACATGGAAGGCCTGTAACATCAGGTCCCCGTGCAATTGCTCATCCTTGTCATTGTTGTTGACAACACCATTGGCATCACAAGCAGAGTTGTAGAGAAGAACAAACTGCTCTTCATTCACGTGACCCCTCGCTTTCAGACTGCCCCCTCCCAGAGTCCACCATAGAATCTTCACCCCCCAGCTTTTGGGCGATACTCAACATCCCTTAGATATGGGATATGAACAGTAAAAGAGCTAACAAGAGCAAGGGGGGATCTATATAACAAGATCGAACAAGATTGTCCCAACTCTTCAACTCCACAAAAAAACCAGACTCAAAAATACTCTACAAACCACACCTGCATGTCACTACCAATAAACACAACAAAGAAAGAATTGATAGAGCTACAGCACCATAAAAATCCTAGGGAACCCACCATACTACAAGATCATGTATCTCCTTTGCACTCTCTTCTCCGAACAAGATGATCTTCCCAATTCTATCCTGCGTCGATCTAGACAACCCAAACAAAACCAGCAAGATGCACAATATCTGCTATAGAAATAAAACAATTTTGGGGTCTCTCCACCCCTTCTCAATGTTCTCTCTTGTGACTCTTCCCTTCAATTGTTCCTAATCTTCAATACCCTTGTCCCCCATGTTGCGCCTCACTGCTATTGCTTATATTTTTTTAAACCACACACTTCAATTCACTACAACTGGCAACAGTTGTATACTTGAGGTTGGTGGCCATGCAACATCCTTTATTCCTAAGGTTTCATACATACTCTACAAGCCTTATTATCTTCTTGGGGTGTGGGCAGGCACCTCCATTGAGCATATCCGTTGGGCGACAAAAAATCCTATTTATTATATTCAAAGTGTCTTGTTGATTAGAGAGAAGATGCAAAAGTTCCCATCAACACACTAAGGCTTATTATGTTCAAAGTGTCTTGTTGATTGGAGCTACGATGATGTAAAAGTTATAAGCATTTTAAGAACATACTATTCCACAGTCCAGATTTGCGACATGAGATACCTGCTAAGCATGGCACCAAGTGAACAAAGGTGAGCACCCTTACCACACATCCACCCAACTGAAGATCACAGATTTGCATTCCTTTTCAAGGGTTTATCTTGATATCCTTCTTCTTTCCTCAAGAGATTGGCAAGTCGACGAGGGATGACTGACGATTTTGACATACTGGTCTAATATAATCACCTGCCCGAGCAACCCTCGGCCCGCCACTCCGCGGTGCCGTGCTCGAACACCTCTCGGCTCGCCCCCCGCGTGCCGTGCCCTTCACGCCCCCCCTCGGCCGGAGCCGTGCTCTTCATGGCCCTGGCCTGCCCCCTCGGAGCCGTGCCCTTCACGCCCCCCTCAACCCGCCGTCGCGTGCCGTGGCGTCACGCTCTGCCGGCCCCCCCGCGGTGCCTGTCCGAGCAACCCTCGGCCTGCCACCTCGCGGTGCCGTGCCCGAACACCTCTCGGCTCGCCCCCCCGCGTGCCGTGCCCTCACGCGCCCCTCGCCCCCCCTGGAGCCGTGCCCTCACGCGCCCCTCGCCCCCCCGGAGCCGTGCGCTCACCCCACCCCCCACGGAGCCGTGCCCCCCGGCCCCCGTGCGCGGTGCCGTGCCCCTCACACCCCGGTGCCACGCCCCCCGCCCCCCCCGCGGTGCCGTGCCCCCCGGCCCGTGCCCCCACGGTGTCGTGCCCCTCGGCCCCCGTCGTGCCGTCACACCCCCGGCCCCCTGCCGCCGCCGTCACAACCCCTCGGCCCCCCCGGAGCCATGCCCTCACGCCCCCTGCCCCCCCGCACGGAGCCGTGCCCGAACCCCCCCTGGGCGAGCCGTGTCCTCACGCCCCCCGGCCCCCACCACCGACGAGCCGTACCCTCGCACCCTGGCCCCCGTGCTGCCGCACACCCAAACACCCTCCCGGGCCCCCGCGGTGCCGTGCCCTCACACCCCGGTGCGGTGCCCAAACACCTCGGTGCGGCGCCCCCCGGCCCCCATGTGCTGCCGCACCCACCCGAACACCCCCCGGCCCCCGCGGTGCCGTGCCCGAACACCCCCCGGCCCCCGCACAGCCGTGCCCGAACACCCCGATGCCGTGCCCTCACACCCCCCGGCCCCCGCGTAGCCGTGCCCTCACCCCGCACGGCCCCCGCGGAGCCGTGCTCTCACGTCCCCTGGCCCCCTGCGCAGAGCCGTGCCCGAGCACCCCCTGGCCCGCCCCCCTGAGCCGTGCCCTCACGCCCCCCGGCCCCCGCGGTGCCATGCCCGAACACCCCACCTCGGCTCCCCGCGGAGCCGTGCCCGAACACCCCAGTGCCGTGCCCTCACGCCCCCGGCCCCCGCGGTGCCATCCCCGAACACCCGGCCCCCGCGGAGCCGTGCCCGAACACCCCTGTGCCGTGCCCTCACGCCCCCGGCCCCCGCGCAGCCGTGCCCGAACACCGCGGTGCTGTGCCCTCACACCCGCATGGCCCCCAGGGAGCCGTGCCCTCATGCCCCCCGGCCCCTCGCGGAGCTGTGCCCGAGCACCCCCCGGCCCCCCCACGGTGCCGTGCCCTCACCCCCGCCCGGCCCTCGCGGAGCCGTGCCCGAGCACCCCCCGGCCCCCCCACGGTGCCGTGCCCGAACACCCCCGCCCGGCCCCCGCGCACCCGTGCCCGAACACCGCGGTGCTGTGCCCTCACACCCGCATGGCCCCCAGGGAGCCGTGCCCTCACGCCCCCCGGCCCCTCGCGGAGCCGTGCCCGAGCACCCCCCGGCCCCCCCACGGTGCCGTGCCCGAACACCCCCGCCCGGCCCTCGCGGAGCCGTGCCCTCACGCCCCCCGGCCCCTGTGCAGCTGTGCCCGAACACCGCGGTGCTGTGCCCTCACGCCCGCAACATGTTGTATATCTGTATTAACACTCATTCATAATAATGTGGTATAAAGATGATTAACGATGCAACATGTTGCACAAAAATTATATATATATATATATATATATATATATTGATGCACTTGTGGTATAAAGATGATTGATGATGCAACAAATTGCATAAGAAGTTGTAGCAAATTACACATTAGAAAATACCATGAAACATTTGTTAAGATTCAATGAAATTGATAGTACCAAGATCTTATATATATATATATATATTCATGGTTGAGTAACATCACAATGGCTACTTCAAAATACCTAGAGTTTTTGTAATGCTGAATTCATTCTTTTAACTTTATCACATACTAAGGGCATGTATACATCTCTTTGGCCTCTTAGACTATTGAAAAAGGAGGAGGAAGGGGGAGAATCTCCGCGTGTTTATCTCTCATGGCTAGGGGAGTCTCCCTTGTCCATTGGGAACACACCTCTCATGGCTAGGGGAGGCTCCCTTGTCCCCCGTGTCCATTGGGAGCACACCTAAAATTCTAGGTGAGGGAGGGTGACCCCAGAAACAAGGGTGGTGTGTAGAACCACCAAGTTTCTACACTACCTAAGTTCAACAATTAGGAGGCTTGAAGTTTATGTAGGGAATGTTGTCTAGTTATTTGGGGAGGGATTGTTCTATCCCTTGTGTGTTGGTGAGTAGTAAACTAGAGGTGGAGGGGTTTTGTTCTAACTAGACGTGGTGGGTAGGTATGCCACAAGTGGTGAGCATTTTTGTGAACTCAAGAAAGTCGACCTGCCCGTCACCGTTGTCATCTATGCGCTCGATCATGTGCATGCAAGCCTGCAGTTGCTCTTGTCCATGGGAGGCCAATCCGAGGCAGCAAAGCACAGAGTGCAGCTCCGAGGGCGAGATGAAGCCGTTCTTATCCTTGTCAAATACATGGAAGGCCTGCAACATCAAGTCCCCATGCAATTGCTCATCCTTGTCATTGTTGACAACACCATTGGCATCACAAGCAGAGTTGTAGAGAAGCACAAACTGCTCCTCATTCATGTGCCCCCCCGCCGCCCCGGAGTCCGCCATAGAATCTTCACCGCCTGAGATCGCCGGCTTCTGGGCGATACCTCCCCCGGAGTCCACCATAGAATCTTCACCGCCTGAGATCCCCAGCTTCTGGACGATACTGCCCATCTCTTGGGCGCTCACCTTGCCATCTTTGTTCTCATCGAACAAGCCGAACACTCTTCTCAAAGCTTGCCGCCGTTGGGACGTCAATTGATGCGCTGCGCCGGAACCCGCATGGCTAGCTATGGAGTTGGGATTAGGGAGCTCATTAAGTAGCGCTAATTGCTGATCAGATGAACGGGTGCTTACAACGCAGCCGTAGTGCCACAGCAAGTCCAACTGCGGCAATGGGTTAACCTTCATTTGCCTGATAATTACCTCACAACGAAGCTCTACAATACTGTTTCTGTACAGTGGCCAATCATGGGGGGCGCGACTACGTTTATAGAACCAAACTCGAAGCTTCGTGGAGCCTTTCATACCTGAAACTCGAAGCTTCGTGGAGCCTTCACAGCCTGAGCCTCGAAGCTTCGTGGTGCCCTCCTTACCTTCACCTTCTCCAAGCCTCCTGCATGACTTCCAAGTTGTCCTTGCATGGCTTCCAAGTTGTCCTTTGTAACCGATAAGGAGATCATGTTCTTGACATTTCCTACCTACACCAAATACCTACACCAAAAGTCGGCTCATAGTTAGAAAAAATGCTATGCTACTCCGTTAACTATTTTATGTTACACCAAGTTAACTACCTTGTGTACACCCTGGTAAGCCAAAGCTTGTTGCTCCTACTCTCCTTTAATGTTTTCCTAAGTAGTTCTAGCTCGTTGTAGTTATCTCCCTAATTGGCTTTTGTAGTTATCTCCCTAATTGGCTTCTTGTGGCTTATACAACTAACCTGAACAACTAATCAAGGAAGCCAACTAACTCTCCCTCCCCAAAGAGAGCTCAACTCTTCGAGGGCTTCATTTTGGCACGACTGTGTCCACAACCACTTGTACCTCCACATTTGGAGTTTCTATACCATCATTTTAGGCCTCACAGCTTATGCATGACTTTCTTTGGCCTCCACATGATGTCACTAGCACTAATATTCAATTGATAAAAGTCAAACCAGACTTTTATCAATTTTGTTTGGTTCCACTTTTGAGACTTTACTTAGTTTGTTGATTTCTCCTTTTGAAGGATCTACCCACACTATATCAATGCTACTCATGTGCATATAACTCAATAAAAAGTTACCTTACAAAGATTCTAGAATGCAATCCCATCCATCAATGTTTGAAAACAATTCCTTGAAATCTTCAATTGTACATAGATTACGATATGCAAAAATCTATCCTAATTAAGAGAGAGAGAGAGAGAGAGAGAGAGAGAGAGAGAGAAAGTAAGAGGGAACAAGTGATTAGCACTAATTACTCCCCCCAAACCCTAACCCTGAGCACACCACACATGGTAGATTAGAGTTGCAAGAGAGAGGGAGAGAGAGAAAACTTCACTTCTATTGCACAAATGGAAGCATGAGTTACAAACAAGAGAAATTGACTTTTAAAGTTCCAAGACTTTTCCCACTAGATCGCCGCCCAGGAGTAAGTGACTTGGGGCACCCAAAACATAGTTACAAGGCTTTTCTCTATGGTTTGGCCAATTGACCACGATCCTCTTGTCTGTCCTTTGAAGCTCAATACTTGGGAGCATCTTTAGGAGGCTATTTTTCTCATCAAATGATGGGATTTACAATACAGCACAGGCGCCCATTACATAAGTGTAGATATACTTGTCATAGGAATGTGTTAACCAATATGTGGTTAACATACTCCCTTCCTGAAGTCGTTCACGTCCTCATGATCGATGAGGGGTTTTCGAGGCATGTGGGGAAGTGTCGCACTGGGTTAATTCTCCTGTCTCTCTCCAGAAATGAGGAGTGGGGTGCTAGTGAAATGGAAAGAAGTTAGTGAATTACTAATGATGATTAAGTATCAAACTAGTCTGATGGGCTCTTATGAGTTTGCTTTTTTGTATGTGCCCAATAGTACTCAAGCCTTGGGATTCTAAGAGATATTTGGGAACCCAACGTTGCCAAGTGATGAAGGTCCGTGGTTGGCGAGGCTTTTGGATTTTTGTCGACGAGGCTTTGAGCTATAAGGTGGTTGTCAACACGAAGGAGAGGATTTTGATTGTGTCTTTGGGAGCCACAAGTGTGTGTTGCCTTCATGGAAGCCTTGTGCTTTGAGCACACTGGTAGGCACCCAACGTTGTTTGCTTCGCTGTGCTTGGGGTTGCCAAACTCGTGGTTGTGGGACCTTTTTGCGGCTTTCTAGGGAGTTTCTGTGGGGAATGAGCATAGGTGGCATGCTTGGGTAGCCAAAGGTGAGGGTTGCCTTCATAGTAGCCTTGTGCTCGAATAGGCGGTTGAACACTATATTAGTGAATTTGGGAATTTCCCAATTCCCATTTTTGAATACTTAAAAAAGGGGACATGGATAACATGTTTGTAAGTTTCTCAAAACCCTATCATATGACCTATCGTTGGAAAGCGCTTGAAAAATGGAATCTAAAGAGCTATAAAGCGCTCATTTTGGATTAGTGGTATTTAAGTTATGGTTAATCCAAACTTTTGACCACGTGTCCCAAACTTGTGGGAAATTCCCATATTCCCCAATATGGTGTTGTTGGGGATGAGCAATGTTGAAGGTTTGGCTTAGGGCTGGTTTTTGTTGGCTTAGTTGGCCTTTTGCGCTTGGGTTTTAGAGATGGCCATTTGGGGATCCATAGTTCTGTGTAGCCATTGTAGAATCCCTGAGCGTTAAGAAGATTCTTTGGCACCCACCAGTGATTGTCATGATAAGAAGATTCTTTGGCACCCACCAGTGATTGTCATGATAAATATATGAGGTCAGGGTGCTTACAGTGTGTGGGTGGTCGAGGTTGTAGAGTTGAGGGGAAATGTCAACAACAATGAGGATTTATTGTCATTGGTGGATGGTGTCGACAGTGGTGGGGCCAAACGACCAGATTTGGTGAGGCATGGGGGGTGGGGGAATAGGGGAGACTGCTAGTGTGATGAGGAGGGGGCGTGAGGTGGAAGGGAAGTCGAGGGTGAGCATGTGTGTATGATTTCCTCTTGGGGACACAAGAGGACAATGGCCTTTTGGCCATTGATTTCCATGGTGGTTGTTTGTTTGCACCAATTGATTTGGCAGTGAGTGGCATCAATCCACTCCTTTCCAATGATAATCTGGCCTTGGAATGCTCTTGCATCTATAACATGAAATCTACATTCCAACTAGTTATTTCTAATGGATATTTTAGGAATTAAAGACCCAACACTCATTAAATGCATTTCATGTGAAATTTGAATATAAGTATTTTCTTTTGTTAGTGTGGGTTTTCTAAGAACTTTCCACGCCTCCAAGAATATGAGATTGGTGTGGACCATAGAATATATGTGGGCTTGCAATCATTGTAGACCATTCTCGATCGGGAGTCCAATCCATATTCTTGGTGGGTTGACCTCTCGTGGTAGTTCAGGGGCAGTGGAAGACTTACTAGTTATTGTGGGGGGTGAGGAGTAACCTTTGTGGAAGCATTTGTTGTGGGTAGAGGATTAGAGATAATGCACTCCCCATCCTAGAGGATCATTTTTACCTTGCCTTGGGGAAGCTGGAGGGTAGTTGTGTTGTCAATGGAGTTGATTGTACTTGTAGCATTCTGGACGCAACTTCCACCTCACTTCCTCCAAGGATAATTGCTTCTTTTGTTTCACCTATGGGAACCACATAAAACTTACATGCCAATGGGTTAGCCTACAATATGCACAGTTTGTGTAAAAGACCCAAGGCTTTGTATACGTTGTCCATTAGGCAATTTAACTTTGGCATGTTCAGTTTAAAGAGAGGGTTTGCCCAAAGAGACCCATGTTTCCCATGGTAAAAGATTATGGCTAGCTGTGGGGGGAGACAGCCGCGTAAGGCATGTTTTCTTTGCATGTTTCTACCAAAGGGGAAATCTATCCAGACCCGAAGGGTGGTTGTTTTAGGTTGTGGAGCTACACTTACACTCAGGGTGTTAAGTGAGGCAATGGCTTTCTAGGGTTCATGAAGGATCTGGCTATTTGGGAGCAGGAATTGTGTGCTGAGTTTGCGACCTAGGAGGGTGTCAAGTGTAGTAAGGATTTGAAGCCAATCCTGGTTGACTTCGTCACTATATTGATAGAAGAGACCGTGCATGGCACCCGTGCGTCATCAAGGGCTTGATGACAAGCCTCACAGACCGAGAGATCATTAGTTTTGGTGGTTTTAAGAGAGGGTTTGCCTAGAGAGACCCATGTTTCCCATGGTAAAAGATTATGGGTAGCTGCGGGAGACAGCAAGGCATGTTTTCTTTGCATGTTTCTACCAAAGGGGATATCTATCCAGACCTAAAGGGTGGTTGTTTCAGGTTGTGGAGCTACACTTACACTCAAGGTGTTAAGCGAGGTAATGGCTTTGTAGGATTCATGAATTGAGTGCCGACTTTGCAACCTAGGAGGGTGTGAAGTGTAGCAAGGATTTGAAGCCAATCGTGGTGGTCGACTTTCTCACTATTGACATAAGCGATCGTGCATGGAACCCGCGCATCATTAAGGGCTTAATGACAAGCCTCGCAAACCAAGAGATCATTGGTCTTGGCGGTGGTCAGAGAGTCTTCAGCAAAGGAAGATTTGGCCATGGGATGTGAGTGCCAAGTATATAAATTGACCTTAATCATTTGAGACTGTTTGCGGAGGTAGACATGATGCAAGTCCCACTCATGGATTAGTCGAGTTTGTCTCATGAAGGGTTGACCCAAGATGGCATCATAGGTGCCATTACGAAAGTCCATCGACTTTGTCACTTGACGTAAGCGATCGTGCATGGAACCCACGCATCATTAAGGGCTTAATGACAAGCCTAGCAAACCAAGAGATCATTGGTCCTGGCGGTGGTCAGAGAGTCTTCAGCGAAGGAAGATTTGGCCATGGGATGTGCGTGCCAAGTATATAAATTGACCTTAATCATTTGAGACTGTTTGCGGAGGTAGACATGATGCAAGTCCCAGTCATGGATTAGTCGAGTTTGTCTCATGAAGGGTCGACCCAAGATGGCATCATAGGCGGCATTACGAAAGTCCATGACCACAAATGTGAGGTGGAATGTCATGTCACATAGTTTGACCTTGAGGTCATGCACTAGGCCCATGGGTTTTGCAGAGTTCCCGTCTGCAAGCTTGATCATCAATTTGGTGGAATCAAGGCATGGTTGGCCCTAGTTTTCCTAACATGTTTGTGTGAGGATGCTTACACCATCACCTCCCCATCTAGGATGCCTTTGACCACATGTCCATTATAGGAAATGGCAAATGCTAGTTTTTTGTCATCACCTTCAAAGTATTTTCCTAGCACATTGACACGAATTGTTGGTGCGCCTTTGGGTTATGGGTGGTGGTGATGGAGTAAGTCTAGATGATGGGGCTTAGATTCATCCGAGGAATCTAAGGGAGCTTCCTCCTCAACATAAGCCTATAGTTTGTGTTCCATCCAATCCCGAAGGTCATTCCGTAAATTTGGACTACCTTTTAACAAGGTTCCAATGGGCATGTGGATTTGGGAGGAAAGGAAGGCAGAGAGATTCGCCAGGTCACATTGATGAGTAGGGGCTTCTTGAGGGACAAGGCCTTGATCAGGGTGGACCAACAATAGTATATGGAAGTTCAATTTGGTTCTTATTTGACAGGTGTGGAGGTTGAGAGGTGGTTGCAATAGAAGGATAAAATACCTCAGCAAATTTGGTGTGTGGACTTCGTGAGTCGCTGTCGGACTCTGTGTCAGTATTCGCATCAATTTTTTTGATGTGAGTGTGGGATTTGGGCTTGGCCGTTTGTAGAATAGGCATTGCAGGGAAAAAATCATCATTTTTCAACATCATGTTGGTGAATGGATTGTCCTCGCCCGTTGAGCATTTTAGGGGCTCCTGCCTTACCTGGTGCAGAAGTTGAGGTTCAATGGGGAACGGTGCACGCTCAGGCGCTCAATCAAAGGTTACAAAAATGGGTGGCGGTTCAAGTTGAGCCTGGTATTTCTCTACTAGTGCTTGGGCCTCCTGAAGACGTTTCTTCTTCTCAAGGATGGCGTTGGGATATGTGGCCAATCGTTTTTCTTGTTTGGTGAGTTTTTGCTGGGCTACATGGGGGGAGTGGCAGTTCGGCATGATCATTGCTCCTGGAGGAGGAGGATGTTGTCTTTGTTGAGCTCGTGCGGATGCTAACCCGATCGTCTTTGTGACCAACATGCCTAGAGCATTGTTTCTTTTGGGATGTGGCCTTCTTTATCTTGGCCTGCAACCGTGTGATGACATTGAATGGGACTGTGGATATCTTCCCATGTTGAATGCTTGAAAGATCCCTGCCCCCTCCGCGCAACGAATTTGGGGGTGCTAATAGCGAAAGTAGTACTTCTTGCATAGGGCAGAGCCTCTCACTCGGAGCCTTGCCCCCACCACGGATATCCGGACAAGAGACTAATTCCTCGGTTCTTCCAAAACTGAATCTAGAAAAACTGCACGGGCGATTCCTCCGGGATAATTTATTCTTTCGTAGAGTCAAGAGCCTTAACTAACCAAATTGATCAGACCAAACCTGTAAGTCACATGGTCAGATCAAGGGAAGAGTCTTGCACTTGGATCATAGAGACCAACGCTTTTTCCTCATCAAGAGGCACAACCGTTGATTCTTTTCCATAGAACAAGGGTTATCCGGGATTTACTTCAACTATTAACTTAACAGAATTGAGTCTCATTTTAGGGATCCATCAGTCCGGCCTAACCCCATCCAATCCCATGGGAACCACCCAACCGCTGTAATGATAGGATCCATTTAGGAATTTGGTTATGTTTTACCCCGGCTATCAGGGAAAAGAGTTCCCAGACCCCCTAGCCAACGTTTCAAGGAAAATTCAAGATAGTCACACCACTTACACACCCAATATGAAATTCTAGATAGTCACACCACTTACACACCCAATATGAAATTACCTTTTTCACAGATTCAGATGTCTTTAAAACAATCCGTTAATGAAACCATAGTATCACTGATCATAATCCACCAAAATATCTAGCTTGAATTCTAATTTTCAATTATTCCTTCATTGGTGTACCTATGGTATCATTGGTACCAGAACGCTCACCACCTGCTCACTCAAGGGCCTTTTCGATAGTTCCTAGCTCATAGTACCCAGAAATATAATCAAGTATTACATTCATTTCTTCCCCAGCGTACCTATGGCATCATTGGTAACCAAAACGCTCACCACCTGCTCACTCAGTGGCCTTTTAGATAGTTCCTAGCTCATAGTACCTGGAAATATAATCACATAAGAAATATCCAAATGGACTCTCCGTTGTTGTGAAGATCAGCAAGATCAACCAACAGATCCGTATAAAAGAGCCATGGACTCATCTGTTGAGAACTAGCAAGGCCAATCAACAAGATCCATGCCCGAGTTCAGAAAACAACACCTTGTTCCATTTTCTTCCTCGACGCACGCGTGGGTATCTTCAGTGACCCAGAGCCCGAGCACCGTATGGTTAGCACCCTCTAGGCTCTTTCGCCGCTTCCTTGGCCCCTCATCCACCGTACGAGAAGCTCACCATTTAAATCGAATCGAGGCTCGTCGACCGACCTTGCTATGTTGCAACTCTAGCACTTAGGTCTCCACGACCTCATTCACAAGATGGTCAAAATGCTTCCCCCCAGCATTCTTGACATAAAACAATCATTTAAAAACAGGTCATAAATACAGTTTCTAAAATGAACTCTCATCTTTCCACATTGTTCCACATCATTTCTCGTTATTCCACATTCTTCTTCATCAATTCACATTGCTTATTCCACATCCAGCTATATCTATTCCCATCATCCTTCATCCATTCTCATCCAATCACATCCAATCACATCATATTACATCATCCTTCATCCATTCTCATCCAATCACATCATATCACATCATATTACATCTCATCACATCTATCCACATTCATCTCATCACATCCATTTACATCTATTCAAATCCTCATCACATCACGTCACATCCACCCTCATCACATCTCATCCATTCATATCTACCCATATCCACATCACATCCATTCACATCACATCTCATCTACTCACATCTACCCTGATCCACATCACATCCATTCACATCACATCTCATCCATTCACATCTACCTAGATCCACATCACATCACATTCATCCACCTTACATCTCATCCATCCATTCACATCACATCACATCCATTTATATTCATTTAGATCCACATCTCATCACATCACATCCATCCACATCACACCTCATCCATTCACATCTCATCACATCACATTTACATCCATTTACATCTCATCATATCATATTCACATCACATCACATCCATTCACACCTACCGAGATCCACATCACATCCATTCACATCTACCTAGATCCACATCACATCTATTCACATCACATCACGTCCATTCCCATCTCATTACGTCACATTCACATCTCACCACATCCATTTAGATATCTTCACATTACATTCACATCCATTCATATCTCATCGCATCCATTCACATCTCATCACATCCATTCATATCTCGTCACACCCATTCACATCTCATCACACCCATTCATATCTCATCACACCCATTCACATCTCATCACTCCCATTCATATCTCATCACACCCATCACTTTCATTGCATCCACATCACATCACATACATTCCATCCACATCTATCCATATCACATCACATACATTCCATCCACATTTATCCTTATCACATCACATTCATTCCATCCATATCACATCACATCCACATCTATCCATATCTCATCACATCCATTCACATCTCATCACATCCATTCACATCTCAAATTCATCCACATCCATCCATTCATTCACATTCACATCTATCCACATCCATCCATTCATTCACATTCACATCTATCCATATCCATTCACATCTCATCACATTCATCCATATCCATCACATCCATCCATATCTCATCACATCCGTTCACATCACATCCGTTCACATCTCCTCAAATTCATCCACATCCATCCATTCATCCATATCTCATCACATCCGTTAACATCTCCTCAAATTCATCCACATCCATCCATTCATTCACATTCACATCTATCCACATCCATCCATTCATTCACATTCACATCTATCCACATCCATTCACATCTCATCACATTCATCCATATCCATTCATTCATTCACATTCACATCTATCCACATCCATCCATTCATTCACATTCACATCTATCCACATCCATCCATTCATTCACATTCACATCTATCCACATCCATCCATTCATTTACATTTACATTCACATCTATCCACATCCATCCATTCATTCACATGCACATCTATCACTTCACATCTCATTCTCACCCATTTACGTCACATCACACCCATTCACATATCATCACATCTCATTCACATTTTATCACATCCACATCCACATCCACATCCATTTACATCACATCACATCTCATCCACATCCATTTACATCATGTCACATTCATTTACATTCATTCGGCTCTACATCACATCTTGTCACATCCACTTTTAGTACTATTTTCTACTTTCGATATCGATGGGACTTTTCTAAGTTTCTGCCAATTGCTTGGCCTAGTTAAAGGTACTTTTTCTTGATGGATATTTTCATATTCTTTCTCAAATTTCTCAAGTGAAATATATTCAATATTCTTCTTTTGAGTAAAAGATTCATGGGATTTACAAAAATCAATTCTACCCATATTTCCCAATAAAATTAATAATGCTCAAAATTCCACTTTTGATAAATACTCATAATTTGAATTATGTCAAAAACTCCTCTTTTACCATTTAATTACTTGGATCTCAAATATCATGGAAATTCCTCTTTTTGTATAAAAATAAATTTACCAAAATTTACTCTTTTCTTGAATCAATTGATTATGCATAATTTTAAAAAAAAAATTCTCATGAATATGATGAAAATCATATTCATGATGAGAAATATGATGAAAATCATTTTTTTTTGCATAGGATGTCCAATCCTAGAATATGGTAGGAAGTCCTCTTTTAGCATTATGCATAAAAATAAGATATGTATTATATTGAAATTTTTGCCATAGCTTCGCTACTGCTATTATTGATAATTCTTAATTTTTTTCTAAAGAATAAAAGCTTGTATGATAGTAGTTCCTCTTTTATGCTTAGAATCAAACTATGAATTTAAATCATAATTTTAACCATAAAATTAAACATAACTATGATTATCCTCCCACTAGATTAAGCTAATTTCAACATTCCTCTTTTCCCAAATTGTTAGGATAATCCATTTCTCATTTAGAATGAATTAGAGTAGTTTTCAACTACTCATAAACAATCTAAAAGAATTTACCATTATTTTAATAGCACAAAATCATGAAAATATATTTTTCTTAATCTCTAGCTTATCAAGTCTAGAGTTTAGCTTTGAATTAAGAGACTATCATTGAGAAGCATCCTTTTTCAAGGGATTTAGCCATAGATATGTCTATTCTTTTAGAGAGAGAGATTTACTTAGAGAAAGCATTACAAATAAGTATAAAGATTAACTTTCTCTTAATTAAACATTAAGACTTTAAGGAAAAGCTTGATTTGAATTGAAACAATTATTTAGAAAGATTCTCAAGCTTAAGAGGGGTTAAGAAGAAGAGAGTCATTGAGATAAACTGAAAAAACCATAAAAATTAATTTTACCTCCAAGTTTGGCTTGATTCTCTATTAGCACTGAAGCCCTCGACCAATCAATTGGTCCACCAAGAGGAGAAGAGCAACTCCAAGAGTTGTTGTAGAGAGAGAGAGCTCCAAGCTCCCAAGAGAGAGAAAATTTTAAGGGATAATAGAAAATATGATTATTTTAATATAATACTGGCATGGTATAGCTCCAATATTTTATTAAAAATGACTGAGGGTCTATTTATAGGTGAGGGAGGCCACTAACCAAGTCCAATTGGGTTCTAGAATTTTTGAGGTTCAGTTTGACTCAATTAAAATTTGGACCAGTTTGGCTCCCTTTTTTATTTGGTTTGATCCAGGAGAGAGGAGAGATAAAAATATCACAACTTTTTGAATTAAAAACCCTTCCACACATGTGAAAGAGGCACCTACCTCAAGAGTCTCCCTTTCCTTACCAAGGTGTCAAAAATGTATCATTATTCCAAAATATCTCATTTTTTTAGTAATATCTCATAATGTTTAACTAATAAACCTTGTACTCAATCAACTCTTCATCTTATGTGAGCATTTATCCATTTTTGTGTATTTTCTTTTATTCTTTTGGATTTATCTCATCCCAACACTTGGATTAATCCAGTTGGCCCATTGGAACCTTAATTGAACCATAATCCAAAGATTTTTGAAAATGTAGACCCTTAGGCTAAGGTCCCTTATACCATTTTCAATTAGTTCCTAATGCACATTGGAAAGTTCGTTTTCAACTTTTGTTTCAGGGGAATCCATTTTAGACACTAGGAGGATTTTTATATCCACAAAGATATCTCAATTTCAGATTCTCTCTCTAGACATTTTCTCTCTCTAGGCTAAAACAGGGTAAAACAAAACTTTCTTCTATTTCAGAGAGGGGAATAATTACAAGAACAGAAGGGGAGGTTCTTACACCTTTACACCTCAAAATATGGAGGGAGGAATCTTACAATGCTCAGCACGTTGAGGGATGGTATGCCTTCAACTATGGAATGAGAAACTGATTACAAAGGCAATCCTTATAGTAATGGTCAATTCCTCAGCCAATGACATTGTGGTTGCATTGGTAGACATTTCTTTTGAGGGAATTCCACCACTCTATGGGATCCATAGAAAAGGAAACACAAAAGAGGTGGCTTTTCTCTGCAGGTGCACCTATAGTGTGCACAAGTGGTGTAGGGTGGGTGGTTGCAAGATGAGGGTACTCACTTTCGTTCACTCTCTCTAAAATTGGGACATCCATGCATCTCGGGCGGAGTACCTCGATCGTGATAGTGCCGCGAATTAAAACACGACACGTGCCTCCCAAGCCTAAATCGACATATCTCGATCGAGATGCCAACTAATGCCACGCTAGCAGGTCCGGGTTTCCAGGCGTCATCCATGTCACCAATACATGTCACCGCCACCACATTATCTCGATCGAGATATCTATGCCACTCGGATCCACATCAGGGCCACGCTGTATCCCCCTAGGCATATTTGACTAACACATCTCCATCGTCCACGTATCTCGAACGAGAAATTAACATCAAATCGCGACCATTCATTGTTCGAGGTAATGGGATACAATCTCCACCGTCCCCGTATCTCGATCGAGATACTGAGATTAAATCTCCACCGTCCAAATATCTCGATCGAGATACAGAGATACAATCTCTACCGTCCAAATATCTTGATCGAGATACGTAGATGCAATATCCATCGTCCAAATATCTCGATCGAGATACGTAAACGCAATCTCTACCGTCCATTCACGTAGGTTGGAAGATGCGATCTCAGCCGTTTAAATATCTCGATCGAGGTATATAATGAATCTTGACCGTCGACATACCTTGTCGTGGTAATGACTTTAAATCGTGGCCGTCCATGTACCTCGAACGAGATAGTAATATCAAATCTCAGCCGTCGACCAACCCTAAAATTAAGTGTGTATCTTGGCCGTACATTGCACTAACCCTAATATCCAGAGCGTTAATCTTGCAAACCCTAAATTGCATGATGTTACCGAACCTTGATCGAGGTTATAAAACCGAAAAACTTTTTTTTTGCCTCATTGTCACAAGTCGTTTTCACTCTCCTTGCTCTCTTGATTTGGATTAGTATTAGTGAGCCCATTAGCATTGTTTTATAGCTTCATTAGTGCTACTTAGCACTAAGCATTAGACCATTCACATTAGACCCTTCACATTGGACCTTTGTGTTTGGCTTAGGTTTTAGCATGGAGTCACACGAGGAGGGCCACGAGGAGGGCCGCTCATCTATTGCGGACCTCATCGCGGAGATAGACCGCGAGTTAGCGGCTATCCGTAGGAGTGCTAGAGACACACCGTCTACATTACATATTGTGGCAGACTTGGAGGCGATGCTTTCGTCCCTTCGTAGCCTTCACGATATTGTTTATGTAGATGAGTGGATAGCCCACCATCGCACTGCTCCTGTGTCACATGGCCTGACATATCGTCAGGTCTCTGATCTTGCTCCTATTAGGGATGGAGCCTACCTAGATCTTTTCCTCGATAGTCGTGGGATGAGGCCTAGGGCGGGCAAGCCCCTTACTATTTCGCGGTGTTCGCATCCTCGTATGGCGGCACATATCTATAGTCGATATGTTGCCGCATATGGGAGGATGTCGAACAACTGCCAGATTCCCATATACTTCGCAAAGCAGTTATATGCGGAGTTTGTCTTAGGGGAGGAGGTGGATTACACCAGCCATCGGCCGGGTGGTGGTGGTGGCCGAGGCCGTCTCCAGGACCAGGGTAGGCGGCCTCCACCAGCCCTTCGTGTAGCACCTACCACAGATCCTTCATTTGTGCCATTGTCTCGACAGTAGAGGCTCTTGGCACCCAGGTCGGCATTGACGTACGGAGTACCATGGAGAGCATCCAGCACGTGGTGCGCCTGTTCTCACGATCTATACCGACGACAGATGTCGAGGTATTTACATATATATTACGTCTTAAGTTTTTTTGGTCATTTATCTACATGTTTATATGTACTTTTCTATATTTTTACATGAGCAGCATGGTTGATTGTGTCACGTAGGGTCCCACACCTACCACTGAGAGACTCACTCAGGAGTTGGTAGAGGCGAGAGCGGAGATTAACCACCTCAGAGCTGCATTACAGACGGCAGAGGCAGCTACTGCAGAGGCACAGCATCCTGAGAGAGTCCGACATCCAGCAGGTAGGTTTCTCTTGCACGTAAAAGAGTTATAATTAAGGTCCTAAGTTATAAATTTCTTTAAGTAAAACCTAATGAGAGACTAATCAATTATTTTAATACTTTACTTTTTTGCGTAGGCTCGGACCGAGGTAGAGAGCTCTAGAGTTGAGGCACAGCATCATCAGATTATGGAGCAGATTGCCCAGCATAGGGCAGAGCAGTTGATGCTGCATGTTCGAGAGTTTCGCAGATCCTCGGACGTGACAGTGCCTTACCTACCTTTATATCCACGGCCTCACAGAGGTTTTTCGACGACCTCTCCCGTAGGATGCACCACCCTTCCTACGTGATGCATGCTGCGCTTTATGTATCGAGGACATTGATAGTACAGGTGGATATGCCCTGGGATGTGGACATTTTTTCCACTTGTCTTGTATCACCCAGGAGCTAGTACGGTTCTCAGCATGCCCCTCCTGCCGTGCACGCGTCGACCTAGCGACATACAGAGTTTTGGGCATCGATGATCTTCACCCAGGCCTCGTTCGAGTAGATGCTAGGACTGGCAGGCCTATTGATTTTACATCAGCTATTGACTTGGGACTCGACGCCTTCGACGATAGAGCCCAGGAGCCTGAGGTGCCTCCAGAGATTGAGTGGAGCTCACATGAGTTTGATGTATACCAGAGAGTCCTACATGAGAGCCAGATCACAGCATATGAGCGCGTGGGTGGTGCTGGTCCTAGTGGCACCTCGGGTGATGGTTCTAGCAGTAGTGCTGCTTCTCATGAGCAGCGTGTCCTTACAGCAGAGGAGCTTACACGAGCAGAGTGGCACACGTACCATTGCAGATTATAGATTTTGGGTTTACAGACAGAGGCGTCTTGCATTAGCACGACGTAGAGAGAGAGAGAGGGCCATAGCAGCTTTTGGGACTCGTGAGCTCCCGAGTACACCGGCACCAGCTCACGATCCTGCCTTTGAGGCAGACCTCCCCACAGACATTCGACGACCCCCGCAGCCGGCACAGCCTCCTCGACGTGCACAGCAGCCTCGACGCGCACGTAGAGATGACGATTTTGATTGGGTTGCCGTTGATAGTGACTAAACTCAGACTAGCTGGGTTAGCTCACTTACATTGTACTTAGATTTTTGGGCAGTGACTAACCTCAGACTAGCTGGGGTAGCTCACTTTCATTCTGATGTACTTATTTGATGTTTATATCATTATGAGTTTTTTCATTATTAAGTATCATTACATTTTAGTTGATGTTCTTGATTTTATTGTATTTTTTAACACTTTGGCTATCATATTGTTTGTTGAAAATCTCCATGTCATCGTACCCAAAAATGCTCTGATTGTGACCAAACTTTGCAAGCATGGGGGGGGACCCACCCCCACATGCTTGCAAAGTTTGGTCACAATCAGAGCATGTTTGGATTGGTAATTAGTGCCCAGGGTGGGTTTTTGAAGTCTCTTGGTGCTTAAGAGGCCATGGAAAATCCGGGCCTTCCCCATACCATCGTACCCAAACATGCTCCGATGGGGACCAAACTTTGCAAGCGTGTGGGGGTGGGTCCCCCCCATATGCTTGCAAAGTTTGGTCACAATCAGAGAATGTTTGGATTGGTAATTAGCGCCCAGTCCGGGTTTTTGAAGTCTCTTGGTGCTTAAGAGGCCATGGAAAATCCGGGCCTTCCCCATACTATCATACCCAAACATGCTCCGATGGAGACCAATCTTTGCAAGCATGTGGGAGTGGGTCCCACCCACATGCTTGCAAAGTTTGGTCACAATCAGAGCATGCTTGGATTGGTAATTAGCGCCCAGTCTGGATTTTTCAAGTCTCTTGGTGCTTAAGAGGCCATGGAAAATCCGGGCCTTCCCCATACCATCGTACCCAAACATGCTCCGATGGGGACCAAACTTTGCAAGCATGTGGGGGTGGGTCCCACCCACATGCTTGCAAAGTTTGGTCACAATCAGAGCATGTTTGGATTGGTAATTAGCGCCCAGTCTGGATTTTTCAAGTCTCTTGGTGCTTAAGAGGCCATGGAAAATCCGAGCCTTCCCCATACCATCGTACCCAAACATGCTCCGATGGGGACCAAAACTTTGCAAGCATGTGGGAGTGGGTCCCACCCATATGCTTGCAAAGTTTGGTCACAATCAGAGCATGTTTGGATTGGTAATTAGCGCCCAGTCTGGATTTTTCAAGTCTCTTGGTGCTTAAGAGGCCATGGAAAATCCCGGCCTTCCCCATACCATCGTACCCAAACATGCTCCGATGGGGACCAAACTTTGCAATCATGTGGGGGTGGGTCCCCCCCACATGCTTGCAAAGTTTGGTCACAATCAGAGCATGTTTGGATTGGTAATTAGTGCCCAGTGCGGGTTTTTGAAGTCTCTGGGTGCTTAAGAGGCCATGGAAAATCCGGGCCTTCCCCATACCATCGTACCCAAACATGCTCTGATGGGGACCAAACTTTGCAAGCATGTGGGGGTGGGTCCCCCCCACATGCTTGCAAAGTTTGGTCACAATCAGAGCATGTTTGGATTGGTAATTAGCGCCCAGTCTAGATTTTTCAAGTCTCTTGGTGCTTAAGAGGCCATGGAAAATTCGGGCCTTCCCCATACCATCGTACCCAAACATGCTCCGATGGGGACCAAACTTTGCAAGCATGTGGGGGTGGGTCCCACCCACATGCTTGCAAAGTTTGGTCACAATCAGAGCATGTTTGGATTGGTAATTAGCGCCCAGTCTGGATTTTTGAAGAGTCTTGGTGCTTAAGAGGCCATGGAAAATCCGGGCCTTCCCCATACCATCGTACCCAAACATGCTGCGATGGGGACCAAACTTTGCAAGCATGTGGAAGTGGGTCCCACCCATATGCTTGCAAAGTTTGGTCACAATCAGAGCATGTTTGGATTGGTAATTAGCGCCCAGTCTGGATTTTTCAAGTCTCTTGGTGCTTAAGAGGCCATGGAAAATCCGGGCCTTCCCCATACCATCGTACCCAAACATGCTCCGATGGGGACCAAACTTTGCAAGAATGTGGGGGTGGGTCCCCTCCACATGCTTGCAAAGTTTGGTCACAATCAGAGCATGTTTGGATTGGTAATTAGTGCCCAGTGCGGGTGCTTAAGAGGCCATGGAAAATCCGGGCCTTCCCCATACCATCGTACCCAAACACCGATGGGGACCAAACTTTGCAAGCATGTGGGGGTGGGTCCCCCCCACATGCTTGCAAAGTTTGGTCACAATCAGAGCATGTTTGGATTGGTAATTAGCGCCCAGTCCGGATTTTTCAAGTCTCTTGGTGCTTAATAGGCCATGGAAAATCCGGGCCTTCCCCATACCATCGTACCCAAACATGCTCCAATAGGGACTAGACTTTGCAAGCATGTGGGGGTGGGTCCCCCCCACATGCTTGCAAAGTTTGGTCCCTATCGGAGCATGTTTGGATTGGTAATTAGTGCCCTGTGCGGGTTTTTGAAGTCTCTTGGTGCTTAAGAGGCCATGGAAAATCCGGGCCTTCTCCATACCATCGTACCCAAACATGCTCCGATGGGGACCAAACTTTGCAAGCATGTGGGGGTGGGTCCCCCCCCATGCTTGCAAAGTTTGGTCCCCATCAGAGCATGTTTGGGTACGATGGCATGGAGATTTTCAACAAACAATATGAAAGCCAAAGTGTTAAAAAATATAATAAAATCAAGAACATCAACTAAAATGTAATGATACTCAATAATGAGAACACTCATAATGATATAAACATCAAATAAGTACATCAGAATGAAAATGAGCTACCCCAGCTAGTCTGAGGTTAGTCACTGCCCAAAAATCTAAGTACAATGTAAGTGAGCTAACCCAGCTAGTCTGAGTTTAGTCACTATCAAGATAGAGATCTAGTCAGCAGCACCCTCTCTAGCTCTCAACTTCTCTAGAATGCTCTCATGGTCATCCACTCGAAGCCGAAAACGAGGGTGAGAACTGTGTTTTCAGCTCTCTACTCGAACAAGAGTGAGCCTGGTAGTAACCACTAGATGAGAGAACTGAAATGCCTCTAACTCCCACTTCCACTGCTGGAACTCAAGACTCTCCCGATGAAGTCGAATCTGCTGGTAGAACCGGCCTGCCACAATCATGCTATGGGCGTCATAAGAAAACCCATGATCATCCACTGTATCCTGGTCAAGCATGCACTTTGGCCTAGTGCAACTCATCAGATAGTAGTCTACTCCCTCGCTATTTCCCTCACTGGCAATAACAGCAAATACATCACCCTTCTGTAGCAAATTTGTCAGGTCATCATAACTGACCATGAACGCAGGACCTGTGTGCTCATCAGACACCACTGGATGTGAAGGATGCTCGGGGGAGAGGAATGTCTGTATCCATGCATCTGCACATCCTCTCGAGGCACAATGTGACCAATCGCCATCCATACATGCTCCACAGAAGTATGCAAACCGTCGTGTGTAAATCGTGGGGGCCGCCATGCACGTGCTCCTGATGGAATGTAAGCCCAAGGTGCCAGGTACTGTGTCACAATCATGGGAGGCTCTACGGTCAATCATGCCACCATCCACATGCCAAAAAAATCTCCTGACAATCCGAGCATCACGTTTGGGGTACGATGATGCTGCACTCCCACACAAATGTTGGGAGCACCACTCGACTACGTGGCCCGCATCTCTGAACCGCTGAGCATCCTGCGTAGCTGATGACGCCTCAAGGCACGTTTCACACACGCGCCCGCACCATCATGCTCTCCCTTCCCGTGACCAGTCTCAAAGAATGACCAAATCACTGGGATACTAGACTGCACATGCCACCTATAAATCCATAAAAGATAGTCTTAGTTATTGTTTTCTTTAAGATGTTCTAGTGAATTTAGTTTAATTGTAAATGTAAGAAAGCCATAAGTACTACCTGTAGAGCCAATAGAATTGACGTGATGACTTGAACTGTGCACCACAACCCATCGCTGGACATGTCTGATCCCACAATCTCCTAAAAAATCGTCATGGAGACGAAAACAGTGTTGCACAAAATGTGCATCATGTGAACGATCATCACTGATATAGAAATGATACTCTCGAATAATGACACGGGTCTCGGGGGTACTCGCTATCCCATCTACATGAGCCTTTGCATGTCGATAGCTAATGTGGACCATAATAGCAACCTGGTGAGGTAAGCAATACATACGTTTAGGACACAAAAAATCAAATAAGTAATGTAGCTCAAACATAAAACAAATATTACAAAATATAACCATTACCTGCTCTGAGAAGTAATACTCAGATTGTATCTCCTGAAAAGGTGTGAAAGTGTAGTTCTCTACAAAATCAATCACAGAGACGACCACACCAATAGGAAACTCTGCTAGGCATGCTCGGAACTGACGATCCTGCCACTTGGCACAATGACTGTGCCGTATGTAGGGGTAGATCTGCTCCCTAAATGTGGCTGTGAAGTGACAACGTGGTGTATGTTTGTCCACGAGCTGCAACTTCCTGGATTGTCCACCACTCTGGAGCTGGTGTGTCACATACTCATAACGTTGCCATGCCACTATCTCTTGGTCACTTGCATCAAGATCTACCATCTGTAGATGTGCAAGTGAACCACATGATGTGTGCAATTGCTCTCCACACAAGGCATCCTATGGAACTGGGCATCCTCCGTGCGTGCACACAAAAGAGAGTGGATGAAATCACGTGGACTACGAGGCAACTCTCTATGCCCACTAAGAGAACGGAACACATCATAAAAAAGTTTGAACTCAACATGGTAACGACAACAACATGTGTCACGCTGACGTGAGTACCTCACAAACCAAGGCTTACACCCCTCAAATGACCTTTGCCCAATTTTAAGCTCTGGATACGAAGCCACAAACTGAGAATACAACTCAGTTTGGGTCATTTCAAGAAAGCAAGCACCGTGCTCAATGAACACTCCTCTTGTCACTCTCTTACGCAAAGCTTTCTTGAAAACTGACGATGCACGACAATTCTCCTCCCAAAAACTTTCTATCAAGGTTCTAGTGGTTTCATCTAGTAGGCGATCATGCCTAGCTACACGACCACTACTCGCCCACAAAGTACCAACCTCATTGGCATCTAAACTTTGTCGCCTAATAGACCCAACTCTAAGTGCGTGTGGTGCTATGGAAAGGATGCGAGATGTGGCACTAACCTTACCCTTCATTTGGGAGCTACTTATGGCTGCCACAATAGCCCGTCGAGCAGCCAAAGCGTCCGCAGAGTTCCTCTTCTTGTTAACTATATAGGAATGACAAACACTTTGTAGCACCGCCATGCCAGCTCCCCTCTCTCTTCGACCTCCAATGTCGGAAAGCGCCTTGTAGTTGGCCATGTTGGGCAGATCAATCAAAGCATCAAGCACACATGCCTGTGATGAAGGCGTGAGGTCTTTGAAATAGGAATGGAAGATTGCATGGGCACGACGATGTGCCCCTGACTTTGATAGTTCTTTCCTATCCACACGAAGGGCGCCCAAAGGAGGGGGGTAGGTTCTTGTAGAAGAGAGGACTCAAGAAGGGCGGGTTCATGTGGATTATCTAAACTAAGGGGTAGTGGGGGGGAAGAGAGCGAAGGGAGAGGAAGTGAAAGAGGAGGAGCAAGGCTTGGATCATCGCCAAAACGGAAGGTGTTGCTCGTTGACGTGCTCTCCACTCTCTCTTTCTCTCACGAGCTACCCTTCTCCTCTCCTCCTCTTGAACTTGGTGGATGGGGGGGAGTCTAGTCCTATCACGTTTCCGACTCCTATGACTTTGAGAACCCATTCTCAAGGAAGCTAAGAGAGAAAATATTATAAAGACTTCAATGATGGGATAGTACTAGAGATAAGTGTGGGATAGTACTAGAGATGTGTGATTATATAGGAAAAATAGGTTATCCACTTCAAATCTCATTGGATTACCTATCTAAGATTGATTGGATAACTAAGATAAACATAAAGATAATTAAAGATAAACTATTATCCACTTAAAAATCAATATTATTTATAATATTTATTAACAAGTCTAAATATTTATCATTACTAGATATATAAATATCTCTTTAAAGATATCTTTTATTTTATAATTATATAATTGCTTTTTTTAAATAAAGTATTTTTTTCAAATTTTATTCAAAGGTTTATTCTACATAAAAAAATTTCAAGAAATATTAAATTAAAAAATTTATTTTTTTAAATTAATAATATGATCTTTAATAATAATTTTATTGATCTAATCCCAAAATATAATCCTTTAAATTAGTGATTTTAAATTCTTTTATTTAATAAGTTATATATATTTTATTATTTAAATTTCTATATTCTATTTCTCTAAATTACTAAATTAACTTTTCCAAAAATATGTTTTTGAAAAAAGAGGGGAGGTGGGAAGGAGATGCCACGTGTCACAAGCGTGCATGACACGTGGCATTCTCTTGACATCTGGCACTATTATGGTTGATGTGGCAATTCCATGATGTGGCATGCCATGTCACCATGTGCGAGGTGGCATGCAAAGGTGGCAAGATGATGTGGCATTAATGATGACTAGGATGATGAGGTGGGGAGTCAACTAGGTTGACCATGTTGACATGGAGGGTGGAGGTGGCAAGCTGCTTATGTGGATCCTCTCAATGCTCATGTGGACATAAAGTGGCATGCATATATAAGATTTGTGCCTACCCAAGCCTCACACATGGAATGAAACCTAAGCTGTGAAGTTTACCAAGCCTAGATTTCCAAACCTAACTAGGATTGGTTGTAGACTTGAAAAGGGGAGAGTGGACACAATATGGGAATTTTTACTTGGGAGGATTGAAAATGGACCTTCCCATACTCAAATTAAGCCAATTTTTTTTAATAAATTCATGGCAACAAGAGTATTGATCCCTTGAGTTTTTAGATTGAAAGATTCAATATTTAATTTTCTAGAATTAAATTACTATTGATTTAATGGGCCTCTCACAGTCATATAAAATTTTCCAAAGTAAATCTACAAAAATCCAACCGTTAGATTTGTAATTTTACCTTATACCCACATTATACTAATCTTTCCCAATCTAATCATCACTAGATCCATACAATTTGAGCATTTTAAATGGTACATGTGGTGGGAGGATAAAATATTATGGATTATGGCTTTATGCATTGTGTGAGAAGGGAGATGGCTTCCCTCTATGGTTAGGGTTTGCAATATACATTAGGGTTTGCTCCTGTGTGTGTGTCTCCTCCCCCTCTACCATTCTTTCAACATGGTATCAGAGCCTTGTTCTGTTTATTAGGGTTTATGAGTGAGTGAAGAGAAGAGGGAGAAGAAGCTGTGAAGAGAAGTTGTGAAGCTTGCCATTGAAGCTGTGAAGCTTGAAGCACACCGAATACTATCAGATCTGAGAGTGTGGCCTACCGGGTAAGGTCTTCTAAACATCCTTGAGTGGATTGCAGGTGATTCAGGCAAAAACAAAGCAAACTAGAGCAAATCAAAGCAAAGAAAATTCTGGTTTTTTGGAAGCTTTCCATTAAAGCTTGGCAACACTGATGTATGGTGGAAATACATTAGGGGAAGGTTGAGGTCTATAGGGGCCCTTTAAGCTGCCATATCATGATTTTAATGACTTTTTGTTAAAACGTTAAGTTTCTTTGACTTTAGATACCTTCTTGTTCTTCAACCGGCTAGAAGTTTGAATTTCAAAGTTTCCTGCCAAAATTGAATTTGAAATCGAGCGAGCAAAACTATATCATGTGACATATCTATGGAAAGAGCTCGACGAGTAGATTCTGGATCTGTAATCTCCGATAAATTTTGAGCTCATATGTAGAAGTTATGGACAGCCGAAGTTTCAAAAACTTTCCCCTCCACTTTTTGGAAATGAAAAGTACAAAAAGGCATCTTCTAGATAATCTTTTGACCACCTTTAATCACCCAACATTTTTGTATACATGGCATCACACGATTGGCTGTTTTCCTTAATAACCTTTTAATCACATGGCATCTTAAAGGGCCCCTATAGACCTCAACCTTCCCCTAATGCATGTAAATCTGGCAAAACAAACATGTATCTGACAAGGAGTAATGTATTGGCAACTTCTATGCAAGCCCTACTGTGATTTTGGAGCAATTTGGAAGCATTTGAATGTGTGAAAAACTCTGGTTTTTGAGCTCTCACAAAACAGAGAAAAGCAAGTCAAAAATTGATGCATTTGGAGTGTGTTTTTGGCAAAAATCCAACCATTGACTGGTTGCACACATACTTAGGTGTGTTGGGGACTTGAATACCTCATCAAATAACATTATAATCACTCCCAAATCACTGTAGAGCAGGCGGCGCAGCCAGCACAGAGAAATAGGGCAGAAACTTGATCATTTTGAAGCGAGGAGATCAATTACAACTTTTGTGCTTGATTACTTTCACAATTACTTTAGTAATTGGTTGCTATACACATTGGAGAAGAGGGCTACATGGTTGGTTTGATCAATTATGCTTAATTGAGCTGGGAATGAGCTGATTAAAAAGCCTGTCCACTGGTTGCAGAGAAACAGAGCAATTTTAATTGAGCAATTAATCTTTGGTCTTAAACAATTGGATAAATTCCTCTTACATGGAGTTAGTGGACACTATTTCTAAGCTAATGAATGCCTGGTTGCTCAATTTGGATGAATATTGAAGAAATTAGAGCCATTTTACTACTGGTTTTTCTGGTTTTTTCCAAAACAGAGAAAGGGGTTTTCAAAAATTGATATGTACACATGTCAGATGGTGTTGATATTCAACATTGAGGTTGTTTAGGTGTCAATACAAGTTGTCCATACTTGATTGCACCACTACATTGTGATTTGGAGCCTTGGAAAGCACATCAAAACAGGGTATCTCGAACTGCGTGAGCCAGTTCATTTTGGATGCATACAGGTTGATTTTCTACATCAAATTTGAAGATTGTTGGTTGTTTTGGAGTATCTGGAACACTCATTGGAGTGTGGTTGAGCTCAGGAAGGCTTATTTATAGATTTGAAGTTGTGCGGAAGCTGTATTTGCATTGAGCAAACATGTCGGATAATCCAGTACAGATTGTTGGTGAAAAGCTGGATAGAAAGAACTTCCAGGCATGGAAGTACAGGATAAAAAGTTTCTTGAAAGGAAAAGGATTTTGGAATCTCATTACAGGTGTGCTGAGCCAGAGCCTGAGCTACCCCACAACCTACATAGCAACAGGTTATTGCTCATAAGCAATGGTCAGAAAGAGCATTCAAAGTGCTGCATTATCTGTCTATATGTATTTCTGATGCTATGCTCATACACATACAGGATGCTGAGAATCCCAAAGATGCATGGGATACTTTGGTAAAGATGTTTGATACAGACACGAGTGCTCGCAAGTCTCAGTTGTTGCGATAGCAGATACATAATGTGAAAAGGAATAAAAGGAGCATCCATGATTATGTGCAAGAAATTAAGAAGTTTGCAGATGCATTGGCAACAATAAATGCCCCCATGCCTGATGATGATTTGGTGGATATTACCTTGCATGGTCTTGGCAAGGAATATAAATCTTTTGATACATCTATCTCAGTGAGGAGTACAGGTTTACCAGACTTTGATGAGTTGGTTTCCCTCTTGCTTGTTGAGGAAATCAAACTCAGTGATTCATTTCTGGATGCATCTACTAGCCATGATGATAATGGCAAAAATCAGGCTTTCTATTCGTCGCAGAGAGGTTTTAGAGGCAGAGGGAGATTCGCATCACGTGGTGGCCATGGTGGTAATGGTCGTGGATGGCAAGACAGCAGGCACCACAATAGAATTTTCAGCCTTCATATGGTGCTCAAGGTGGTCATGGATATACACCTCAAAGAGGCAGAGGTAACCCCCGTGGTAGAGGACGTTGGCAAAGCCAACGCAAGATGTTGAATGCCATTATTGTGGAAAATATGGTCATATGGCGAGAGATTGTTTTCACAAACAGAATGATTTGAGAGGGGGTAGAGCACAACCTGGTGGTCATTATGGTGGAAATTATGCACAACATGGTGGTGGAAATTATGCATCAAGCAGTAATGATGGCACAGCAAATCATTTGTTCGCCATGAAACATGTTGTGGGATCGATGATGACAAATGCTGAGAATGATGATACTTGGTATATGGATTCTGGAGCATCAAACCATATGACGTGTCATGGTGAATGGTTTGAGCATATGAAGCCTATGGATGTCAAAGGCTATGTGGAAACAGGAGATGATACTCAGCATGCCATTACACATGTTGGAAGTGTACCATTGGTTATGTGGAAATAGGAGATGATACTCAGCATGCCATTACACATGTTGGAAGTGTACCATTGGTTATGCACAATGGTCAAACAAAATCTATGTCTGAATGTGCCTTCTATCACAAAGAGCTTGGCCTCAGTTGGTCAAATGGTGGAACAGGGATTACAGGTTTGTTTCCAAACGAGCATGGTTGCTTCGTTGAGGACTTCAAACATGGTTGTAGAGTCATTGCTAAAGGCAAGAAAGAAAGCAGATTGTTTAAGCTGGATGTTGGAATTCCTGAGTTAAAATCAGCCATGTTTTCTAAAAGCAAAAATGTGGTACAGGACATTGATATGTGGCATAAGAGGATTGGTCATGTCAATATACAAAGATTAAAGAACATGCAGACAAGAGGCATTGTCAGTGGATTGCCTAGATTCAAATATGATGGGAATATGCATGTTTGTGAAGCCTGTCAGTTTGGAAAGCAGGCAAGGTTGAGGTTTCCTAAAGAAGGAAATATGAGTAGCATGCCACTTGAGATAGTACACAGTGATGTATGGGGTCCTGCACAAAACCCATCTATCAAAGGCAGTTTATACTATGTGACATTTATAGATGATTTCAGCAGGATGACATGGATATGCTTTCAGAGAGAAGAGTGAAGTGTTGGAAAAGTTCATGGATTTCAAAGCTTTTGCAGAAAAGCAATATGGCTGTTGGATTAAATGTTTGGGGACAGATGGAGGTGGTGAATACACCTCAAAAGCTTTTGAGCATTTCTTGAGGAAGCATGGAATAAGAAGACAATTGACTTGCAAGTATACACCTTAGTAGAATGGTGTGGCTGAGAGAAAGAATAGAGTCATATGTGAAGTGGCTAGGGCGATGCTCAATGAAAAGAGCTTGCCAGATTACTATTGGGCAGAAGCATGTGCTACTGCAGTGTATATACTGAACAAAACACCTACAGCAGCCATTCATGGAAGTACGCCAGAGATGCGACTTATAGGTTATAGGCCAGATAATGGACACCTCAAAGTTTTTGGATGCATAGCTTATGTACATGTGCCTGATGAAAGAAGAAGGAAGTTGGATCCTAAGGCAGAGAAATGTGTGTTTGTTGGATATGCACAGGATCGTAAGGCATACAAATGTTATAATCCACAAACTAGACAAGTGGTCATCTCACGAGATGTGGTGTTTGATGAGCTTGCTAGTTGGTACAAAGAAAAAGATGAGGGTGTCATTGAGTCACTTGAGGCTGATGTGCCTGTGAACTTGCCACAAGCAAGTTCTAGTTCTACTACTATGTCTGGGCCAGCAGAGCAGAAGCTGAGACTAGTACTGTACGTCCATGGTCAGGACGTTTGAGGCATGAGAGTGTGAGCACTGGGAGTAGTGCTGTGGATAAAGGCAAGAAGAAGGTCGAAGGAATTGGAATCACAGGTTATGAGTCATCTAGTTCGAAGAGTTTGGATGAGGAGCTTGGCATACCTGTTTTACGCACACCTGGTGCTAGGCAGGATAGATATGTGCCACCACATGCTAGAGTTACCGGTGTTCAGAGTGATCCGCATGCATTGCGGCGATCCCAGAGGGTCAGATAACCTGTTGACAGGTTGACATATCGAGATTTTGCTATGCACTATGCATATATGACATCTATGGTGAAGCATGTGGAACCTACATGCTATACAGAAGCTGTTGGAAAGCATGTATGGGAGAAAGCAATGGATGTTGAGATGGACGCATTGGTCCATAATGACACATGGGACTTGGTTGCATTACCAAAGGACAAAAATGTTATTGGATGTAAATGGGTTTACAAAGTGAAGTGCAAATCTGATGGTTCTATTGAGAGACATAAAGCCAGATTGGTAGCTAAGGGTTATCCACAAACCCAAGGATTGGACTATGATGAAACTTTTAGTCCAGTGGCAAAGATGGGGACAGTAAGAGCAATCATTGCTATGGCTGCAGCTAATGGCTGGGAAATGCATCAGATGGATGTCAAAAATGCATTTCTAAATGGAGATCTACAAGAGGAAGTGTATATGGCACAGCCAGAAGGGTATGTACACCCAAGATATCCCACTCATGTATGCAAATTGAAAAAGGCATTATATGGTTTGAAGCAAGCACCTCGTGCTTGGAGTGATAAGATGAGCAGATATCTTATCTCTCTTGGTTTTCAGATTTCTACAGCAGATTCTTCACTCTATGTGAAGAAGACAAAGCATGGGATTGTTTTACTTGTCATCTATGTGGATGACTTGATTATCACAGGTGATCATGGTGCAGATGTGATGCATGTCAAGAAAGCTTTGAGTAGGCAATTTGACATGAAAGATCTTGGTGAGTTGAGATACTTCCTTGGAATTGAAGTGGTCAAAGATCATGCAGGTACATGGTTAGTACAGCGCCAATATGCATTGGATATGTTGGCAAAGTATGGCATGACAGGGTGTAAGCCTATGAGTACACCTTTGGAGCAAAATGTGAAGTTGCGGGCTGATTATGGGGCGAGGAATTGGATGATCCATCTATGTACAGAAAGATGGTTGGTAGTCTCATTTATATGACTATCACACGCCCAAATTTGAGTTATGCTGTGAGGCTAGTCAGCCAGTTTATGCAGAACCCCAGAAAACCACATTTGGATGCAATGAGATGCATTATGAGATATGTGAAGACCACTGCACATTATGGTCTACTTTATGAGAGTGGTAAAAGCTTGGACATACATGGCTACACAGATGCTAATTGGGCAGGTAGCTCATATGATAGGAGGTCTACTAGTGGTTATGCTTTTACGCTTGGAAGTGCCGTGGTGAGTTGGAGTAGCAAGAAGCAACCTACAGTTGCTTTATCCAGTACAGAGGCTAAATACAGGGGTGCAGCCATTGCTACTTGTGAAGCTGTATGGTTAAAGAATCTCTTGGCAGATTTGGGTGAGCCTATTGATGGCAAAGTTGTCATTCATTGTGACAACAAGAGCAGTATACAGTTGGTCAAGAATCCAGTATTTCATGCGAGGACCAAACACATAGAGGTCCATTATCACTTTGTCAGAGAGAAGGTGCTGGATGGTATAGTTGATCTACAGTATGTGAAGACTGATGAGTAGGTGGTAGACATCTTTACAAAGCCACTTAGCAGGGAGAAGTTTGAGTACTTCCGTACTATGTTGGGAGTACATGGGATGAGCTTGAGGGGGAGTGTTGAGAGCTTTGATATCCCAAGCTCATCTACATCTTGTACATCATGAGCTTGAGAGGGGCTGTTGAGATTCAAGCTCGATGTCAGTGTGAGTCAGCTATGCTATGTGCTGGCATGTTAGGTAGGAACATGTGTGAGACATAAATGACCGCGTGTCCAGCTGGTCATTGTGTGTGGATATTAGATAGGGTTAGATGTGTGTGGACACAACTAATAGTGTGTTGTGTGTATTATGGATTATGGCTTTATGCATTGTGTGAGAAGGGAGATGGCTTCCCTGTATGGTTAGGGTTTGCTCCTATGTGTGTGTCTCCTCCCCCTCTACTGTTCTTTCAACACACAGCGAATGGTCGTACGGCATCAGCTGTGCAGAAAAACGACGCCGACCTGCTTAGAGGTCAATGCCGCGGTGTCCTAAGAGTGAAGCTCACAATTGATTGTACAAGGCTGAGCACCCAGGAGTCTCCTTCATCTTCCTAGTTGATAGCACGTTGAGATCTTGCCTCCACGAGTTGCTAGAGCTCTTCCACTTGCAGGAGATTCAGCTCCACAAAAGAAAAAAGGGATAAAATTGATCTATTCTACACCATAAAAGTGACCTAAGCAACCAAGGCTCTGATACCATGTTAGAATTTCATGGTGCTCATACTAAATCAAATATGTGGAGGAGAGAGACTCACAAAATACAAAAAAATATCTTGTATTTGCTCAAAATACAACTAGGCTTCTTGCTCCATACAAATGCCTTCTAGCTCCACCTTTAAATAGATAAGCTAGTGGACCATAAGTCCATTCACACACACACCCTTCTCCTACCCTTTTACATGACCTTAGTCTTTTAATAGGTTACACGTAGGAGAGTTGGTAAAGTATGGGTCCCTATAGACTTGAATGAGGCTTAGGGTTGATGTGGGCATCTAATCTATGGGGATATTATCTATTGAATGTAATTAGGTGTTATAATTGAGAATGTAAATGGTTCTTTTTTGCCTAATTGGAACCATGTTATCTTTTGTGTTTAAAAAACCGTTTTCTGATACGTGATATTTCTCTAAAAACTTGGGTTTCATGTAATGATTACGTTGGCCACTATGAATGAGAACCCTCTCTCTTTTTTCCATTTTGTACAAGCACTTTGAGAGCTCAAAATCACTCAACTCCTCATGGGCACAATCACTGCTTTCAAACTCGCACGATAATCTCTATCAAGGTCCCCATCCAACCTGATGAGGATGCCCTCTCAGCCCAAGAGCTAGGTAGCGAGGAAGATTTGTAATACCTTCAAATATTATTTTTTTGATGACTTGAATTGTATTCCAAATATTTACATTACTTTGTAATAATTGAAGAAGTCTCAAGATGTTGATTTTTGAAATATGACATGCTTTGTATTCCACATATTCGTGTGTTTTGATGCATTGTGATAAGTGTCCAGAAGGGTGCAAAGATTCACTATGCAATTTGGCCCGAAAGGCTAATTTTGCACCCTTCCATACCAATAAAATATTTCCTCGATTTTATCAATAGTCTCCAATGAACACTTATTTGAATGATGCCCATTTAACACTTATTTGAATGATGCCCCATGCATTTAGCATGCGTATGATTTGTTTGCACGCGTGAGTGACCTCTTAAAATTAGGGGTTTTAAGGGTTATTGCAATGATGGAATTTGCTTGTATAAATAAAGGTCGACCTCTATTTTTTACCAGCGAGAGCCTTCCCATCCTTACCCTCAACTCTCCTCACCATGGCGCGTACAAAGCAAACAGTGAAGAAGATGATAGAAGAACGACACGCCCAATTGAAGGACAATGCAAACAAGAATTTGGAGCATTACAACCACAATCTCAAGAAAAAATTGACTGAGCAAGCCAGCTCATCCCCCATCTCAGCAAACAGGTAAAGTTAGTGGACTACGGCACGGAAGATAGCATTGCAACAGACACCGACACCAACACCAACACCGATTGTGGGGAGCCTAGATGGGGACACATGGAGATTCCCAACCACCCAGCTACTATAGGGGGAAAGACCTTCCTATGCGTCACCATGCAACAGCAAGAGCAGCAAGGGGAGCAAGAGGAAGAAGCACCAGCCCCAAAAAGAAACAGAAGGAAGTTGACCTATTAGAGGCCTCGCCCGCTACAACCACGTCTCTCCAATCGTCTTCCTCATGGCCCCGCGCGTAGGAGAAGGCTCAGGGTACAGGGCTTTCCAGGAGATACGGCACTACTAGAAGTCTGTAGAGCTTCTCATCCAAACGAACATGAAAAGAAATTTTATGGGAATACAAGATGGAATGTCGGATGCAGTCGATTTCCCTTGAGGCCTTGTAGGAAGCCAATGAAGCATATCTTGTTAATCTATTTGAGGACACCAACTTGTGCGCCATCCATGCAAAGCGGGTCACCATAATGGTAAAGGATATGCAATTTGCCCGCCCTATTCTCGGAGAAAAGGGGAACGAAAAATGAGGATTGTTCAATGATGTATCTCAATTTTTGATATTAATGAATTTTTGATGTGTAATATATCTTCCAATTGTTAATGTGTACGTCTTGAAATTGTCGAATGTGCACTCTATCTTGCTATTGTCTATTTGATTTAATCATGTAATATATCTTTCAACACGTTTCAATAAAGGGCCAGAAGGGTGCGAAAAAGGCCCCTCCAAGACGCGTGCAATGGCCATTTTCGCACCCTTCTGGCCCACATGGTTTTTCTAATTAGATGTGTCAATTCAAGATAAACTCTCATTGCGAAGGGCATGGGGTGGGTCAAATAGAGTTAAGAGTAGGAAAATTGTGATGACTAGAGGGGTGCAAAAATTCTATGTACGGGGCCCTCGTATAGGCCATTTTCTCACCCCTATGGTCCTCCTTTAAAAAATGTAGTTTTTTCCCTAAAATTTAAAGGTTTTTATCAAAATTAAAACTCATATCCCTTAAAATCAGACCTAGATCAAAATTTCCATTAGAATGGAAATTTGTAAAATTTCCATTGTGCATCACTTGAGATGGATAGATATGGAGCCAAGCTATGCATACATTAAAAATATTAAAATAAATAAGAAAGAAGTTATTCTCATTCTAGTGGAGGGCATAAAGCTATCAAAATTTTGATTTCCTCTTCCAACATGTGTTAAGTGTGTTAATTCAAGGTATCACCTTTACCACTATTTTCAAAGGAGGTTTGGAATCCCTCATTTAAATATCATGGAATTAAGATGCTCTATTGAAAACCCAATACATCATGAAGTTGGTCTCCTTAAGTGGTGTTTTCCCAAAGTGAAGAATGCAAGGGAAGGAAGATGATGTAAATACAAGACATGATTGATTTAAACCTTCAAAATCAAAATGCATGTAATTTTTTATTTCCTTTGTTAAATTAAGGTAAATTAGAGATCAAAAGGGATGGCCTTGCTCTTGTAGATTGCAATACATCTTCATGTGGTTCTCAATATCTTTTTGCATACTCACTGATTACCAAACGAAAGGTGGCCTTGGCCACTTTTTTCAAAATAAAGAAAATATATATTGTTCAATGTAGTTTTTTAATGTCCACCACTTTATGTGATTAATTAGGGGCTAAATAATTATTCTCATTCTAGTGGAAGGTGTAAAGCTATCAAAATCGTTATGACAATAGGGGTGCAAAAATGTTGTGTATAGGGGCCTCGTCGTGTACAGGCCATTTTCGCACCCCTCTGGCCCTCCTAAAATTTTTGTAGTTTTTTTCCTAAAATTTGAATGTTTATTTCTGTCCATGTCATCAAGGAAAAACATGTTTATTTCACTTGAAAACCAACTAAAGGAGGTTTGAAATCCCTTATTTAAATATCATGGAATTGAGATGCTCTATTGAGACAACTCAATACATTATGAAGTTGGTCTCCTTAATTGATCTTTTTTGAAAGTGAAAAATGCAAGGGAGGGATATGATGTAAATATAAGACATGATTACTTTTAAAACTTCAAAATCAAAATGCATATAATTCTTTGATTTCCTTTGTAAAATTAAGGTAAATTAGAGATCAAAAGGGATGGCATTGCTCTTGTAGATTGCAATACATCTTCATTTGGTTCTTAAAATCTTTTTGCATGCTCACTGATTACCAAACCAAAGGTGGCCTTGGCCACTTTTTCCAAAATAAAGAAAATATATATTGTTGAATGTAGTTTTTAATATCCACCATTTTATACGATTAATTAGGGGCTAAAGAAGTTATTCTCATTCTAGTGATGGGCCAGAGGGGTGCAAAAATGATGTGTACGAGGACCTCGTACATGCCATTTTTGCACCCCTCTGGTCCTCCCCCTCTAGTCCTCCTAAAAATTTTTGTAGCTTTTTTCCTAAAATTTGAACATTTATATTCGGCCATGTCATCAAGGGAAAACACGTTTGTTTCACTTGAAAACCAACTAAAATTAAATGGTAAATATTTTTACATTACAAATCAAACTACATGTACCTAAAAGCAACTTTCAGAATTGTATTGATATAAAAATTTACATGGGGATTTGGGAATACTCTTTACAAGAGAGGTTCATCCTTCTTAGCTACGGGGAGCTTGCCGGTTAGAATAGCAGTGGCAATTTCTCAAGGTCAGTCTCATGGCCAAGCGACTTGGCAATTTCTAATTGGGCAAGCACCTTGCCTCTATAGCCACTCCCAAAAGTGGTCATGAGACTAACGACTTTTTAACTAGGATTACAAAACTGACCGACCGGTCAATAGTGGCCACACAGAGTTGCTTTGAGAAGGTCTTGAATGCAAAAAGGGGGAAGCTAACATTGGGTGTGAATTCTTT
This sequence comes from Cibotium barometz, assembly GCF_041138505.1. NCBI lineage: Eukaryota > Viridiplantae > Streptophyta > Polypodiopsida > Cyatheales > Cibotiaceae > Cibotium > Cibotium barometz. The sequence goes on along the minus strand of NC_141102.1, from coordinate 9,592,872 downwards.
GTGAATAATCACAAAGTCATTGGGTGGGAGGTGTCCGATGTAGTGGGCAAGAGCCGAACATGGTCATGTAGTAGATCGCATTCCCCCACGCCGCATAGCATAACTGTTCATCTCTAGCACCCTCTCTTGCTTATCATATTCGTCTACATCAGTCTTTCGCTCCAAGTCAATGTTAGACTTGGACTCGTCAATATTTTGTGTTGGAGTTGGTGTCCAAGGCACAATTGCGTAGGATACACTTTGTTGCGCCACTTGGAACTCCTCCTCGGTGACATTTGCCTGCTCTGCATTCCTGGCTGCCTCCAGAGAAATCACCATCGTCTCCTCCACCGAGTCTATGAGTGTGGGAGAAGGTCCTCCTCCATGTTACCTATGTGTTAGAGTTGTCCAATGGGAACTCTGTCTTTACCTTGAGCATGCTCAAGCACTCATCCATGCGGAGGCCACATGACTTTTCAATGTCATGCAAAAAAATGAAAAGCTCCCCCTATCACAACCGGACATAGAGATTGAATCTCTATCTCAAGGAAGGGGGGCAGAGTCATCTTCATCTTCAATTGTTGTGCCACTTCCACTGGCCTCAAAGTGGCATGGATTTTCTGCAAGCCCCAGTGCACCTCCTAGAAATTGTTTTGCGAGCGACAAGCAACGATCAGGCTTTCATTTACACCTATGTGCGATGTACCTTGAGGCTCTTCCTTGTCGTGGTGGATGAATCCGCCAAGGCACAGTTACAACATTTTGACCTCCTCTTCCTCCTCTCCTTTTGAAAGGAATAAAACAAAGCAGGCTAGCCATGATAGGAAGCGATGGACCAATGGCACCTCTAATGAGCTTGTGTACTTGCTTCTTGTCAAGGTGCTCTCTAGGAAGTGTCCAGATTTCATTGCCATTGCCATTCAAATCTTTTGAGCCGCTTTTGAAAGGGCCTTTCATTGTGGTTTATGTACTCTAGGAGGTTGGAGGGCACCCACAATCTTTCATCAGTGGCCAAAGAGACAGAGCGTGGCCTAGTGTGGGTGTCCATGTAAGAGAACATATCCACAAATACTTCTCAATCGATCTCACGAGTGAATATTACGTGCAAGTGTGTGGCATCTGGAAACTCGCTCTCATGGAGGAAGTCCATGAAGCATCCGTAGGCAGCCATGTGCTCTGAAGCTCGAGTGTGGAGGTGCCTTGTGATGTTGAGAATGAGTGAAAAATGACACATAAGGCCTTCAAAGTACTATTTATACAAGATAGTGGCCATTTCACACTGAATCAAAAAAAAAGTTGATTTTTTAAAATATGAAACCACCACTTCAAGAAACTAGACAACATATTTTAAATTTCAAAGTATCTCAGAAAATATTTTTTTATATAAAACTCCGGTGGAGGGATATTACAAAATTGTTCCAGTGGATACTCATAGCATAGATTCTTTGAACCAAGGTGACATCATCTGTCCCCCAATCTAAGCACACCTTGGTGTTTGCTTCCATCCTCCTTTGCAATCTATCCAAACAACCAACACAGTAAGTGACTCCACAAAGGGGTGAGCAAATACAGAGGTTTAAATGTCAAACAATCCTTACCTTCCTACCCTACACATTGAAGCAAGCATTATTGACTCCCTCAAATCCCAAAATGCATAGGTGATCACGGATGTTCAAAAGGCTCCAATGCTTACTTGCTTAGAAAATCTCTACCCCCACATTAGGTAGGCCTATAGAGAGATATATAGGCTCTACAACCTCCTCTTGAGCTTGTAAGGATATCCATGCACCCTTCTTCCTCATCCACTGCTCACGTAACAGAAACGAGTACACAAAGTAGTACGAGCTCGCCCCAACAAGAATCTAAAGGAGACACTAGAATGCACTACATTGCACTTGAAATTCTCCTTTGTGCTCCCCCTCCACAATCCTACCCTTGGCCAAAAGCAAATTGATAATCTCTTCATAGCCTACCACCTTGCTCATGTACATTGTTGGCAGTCGTGTGTAAGTAATGGCCCAAAACATGTGAGCAAACACATGCGCAAGGCATGCCCAGCTAAGACCAACCGATCTTGAGGCCTTTATGTACTTCAAAGAAGAATGTATATCATTGGCCATCTTTGCTTTAAGAGCAACAATAGTCCAAACATCAGGCGTTGGCCATTCAACACTAAAGAGGGAAGGAGAGGGGACTTCTTCAAGGTTACCAAACCCGTTGACCTATGTCGGGACTACATATTTGTGGGTGTAGAAGAAAATCTTCTAACTAGCAAGGTTAGAGGAGGCACTGTCAGAGAATACATCATCCCCAATGTGCGTGAGTATGACGGCATAGAATGTTCCTGTTAGGCTCCTTATGGGCTGCTCCTCAATGATGTTAGAAGGGAAAATATCTAGAAATGAGGAAACTATCGAATAAAGTTGAAAAGAACAGTTCAAATACCATGTACACTAACATACTAAAGTGAAAGCATAGAGTTGCAAGGGAAACGAGGACTATGACGATGTGAGCTCAAAGAAATTTTCGATGCTGAGTACACATGTTGCACTAGGGCCACCAATCCATCATGCCTTATTTCCTTGAATCCTAGTAGATGCCCCTTCTAATGGTGCTCAACCACATCTCGACACCGAACTCGATGCGGTCTAGTAGCACTAGGCTGCAAATACACCCAATCTCAATTTTGAAATTGTTTTTCAACCCAAGCACCATGGTCATTCCTAGTATTTTGCATGAGCAGATCCTGAACCTCGTCCCTTGGCCTTCTCCTCGATAAATATGCACTACCCTCCATAGTGTGTTTTGCTAGAAAGGTTTTAGGGGGGAGAGAGAAAGAAAGAAGGTTGCACAATACAGATTAGAGGTTGTTGGGGAGAGGGAGGTAGATGTGGGTGTGAGGAGTTTCAAATGTGTGCACGCATGCGTGATAGAGATAGAGAAGGCTGCAAATCTGAGCACAGTAGAGAGAAGGAAGGGAGAGAGAGAGAGAGAGAGAGAGAGAGTTGCACAGTAGAGAGATAGGTTGAAGATCTACTCACAGTAGAGAGAGAGAGAGAGAGAGAGAGAGAGAGAGAGAGAAGGTTGCACAGTAGAGAGAGAATGAGCTATGGAGATTTGAGGTTTGGGGTGAAGAGGATGAGGTTGGAGAGAAGAATAATGTGCAAGAAGAGAAATCTGAGGTAGAAAAAGAAGTTTTTTGATATAATATGATTTCGATTGGGTTTTGAAAGGGAAAAATGCACTTTTGAATTTTTTTAAATCATATTTTTTAGGATTTTTTTACCATGAGATTGATGGGGCTGAAATTGGTGGAGCCCTCTACTTTTTAGAAGTTACCCCCTTGCTTTATGGCACACTCCTACTTGTACACTCCACCTCCCTAATTTATGAAGGCCACTCCCTACGTTTTGAACCCCACAAATGTAGTAATGAGGGAGACAAGTCTAGTTGCCTCCTACTTTTGGAGGAGACCAAATGTGCACACTCCTCTCTTCCTATTGGTCCATTGCTAATGAAGTTCATTAGCAAAGGGCCCAAAAGATGTCCAAAGGTTTCCTAATGTACATCCTATCCCTCTCCCAAAAATTGGTTCATCCAATTATCAAGGAACCTCATGGTGAGAGCCACATAAGATGTGTGAATGGTGAGAGTCACATAAGATGTGTGAATGGTGGAGCCACATAAAAGAGTGGAAAAAGGGAGTGCCACATGGCATGATGATGTGTAAAGTGGGATAAGACTAGAAGACCTATATCATTGTATGTTTTATTGTGAATGCAATAGAGATCTATCATTGTATGGTTTATTGTGAATGCAATAGAGATCTATTGTTGAGTGTGCAATCTCTCTCTCTCTCTCTCTCTCTCTCTCTCTCTCTCTCTCTCTCTCTCTCTCTCTCTCTCTAGTCTCATGAAGTTTCTTGTGTGGTTTAATCCATCTTATGCTTAATCTTGTGTCTATCGCCATGATCCCATATTATGATTGTTAACATGGTATCAAAGCTAGGATGGGCTCTTGGTCATGGTGGTGAATATTTATGTATAGTTTTCTTGGTTATGTGTTCATTTGATTAAGCATATTATCTATTTTAGCATTTCATTATGTATTAGCATTTTGATTAAAAAAAATATGCACGCTCATATTATCATTTATATTTGCATTTGTGAGGATTTGAGAAAGATTTTCATTAGAAGATGGAGACTAGAAGCTGCCAATTGAAGCCACCATCATCAAGATTGAAGTGAAGATTTGCATCATGGGGGATGCAAAATTGAGTTGGTGTCATCAAGGAGAATTGTGAAGGCATTTTGGTGATTTTGCCTCTAATTTGGTGTTTGAGCATGGAAGAATGCTCGTATTTGTGAAGGGTTTCTATGTGGTAGGACTTTGATTCCTACGGCTCTTGCATTTGGGAAAGAGCATAAGTAGGTGCAGGCTTATCATCAAGCAAGGGATAAGAGGTTATGGGCTGAGGATGGAGCCCATCTTGAGCACAACAAAAGAAAGGGGTAGTGCTACAAATTTGCTCATGTAAGATGAGAAAACTAGTGTAGAAGCTATTGATGGCTTTCATGATGGTATGCACCAAGTCCTTTGGTTTCAAGAGAAACCTTGTGGAGAAGCACCCTTGAAGTTCTAGCATGCAATGGAAGGCATGCAAATTTATGAGCTCGATTAGGAGCTCAATGAGGCCATATTGATGATTGGTCAACCTCGAGAAGGCAGACAAGATGGAGGTGAAGTGTGGCATTGCTAAGCAGACATAACACGTGAAGAAGAAAGCCAAAAGCAGGTGGCCGACGAAAGCTATCTAGGCTAAGCGGAGTACAAAAAACAATGGCCCGCATAGCATGGTATAGCATAGTAGCAGCTGCCAGAGCGTAGCAGTGATAAAAGGCTCTAAGGAAGAGATATGAGGTCAATGTTGTAAGCAGTGAGCTGCTTGTGAAGGGAACAAGCGAATAGACCTTGGGCAGAGCTGCTTGAGCAGAGTAAAAGGCGAACAGAAGAGGTGACAGGCCACCATCGCTTAGAACAACATCAAGAAAGCAAACAGCAGGCAAGGTGAACACACTCACAGCAGTAGAGAGAGTCGAAAATAGTCAACCTTGGTGTGGCGATGGCAAACTCAAAGCAGTGAACAATCAGCAGGTGCGAACTTGAAGCAATAGCTAAAAGTAGTAGCAACGTGTCAGAGGCTGCTCGAAGTGATGGTTGCCCAAAATGACTATGGCGATTAGAGTCAGGGTTTACTACCTGCTGTTGTTGTCGCTTCACTAGGGAGAAGCGATAAGGTCTTTTTTTATTTCCATTATTTTTAAGAGATAAAGGGTTTGAAATTTGGATGGTTTAAATAAATCCAAGCTTATCCCCCCTTTCACATGCCAAGGCCTAACCACATTCAAAATTCCCTCTTTCTATGCACTATTTACACGGGCTCACATTTTGTACATGTAATTTTTTCACTCCCTTCATCGCTAACGAGCAAGTATCGACTTCTGTAAAAGCCATGGTGCTTTTTTACTACATTGGACGGGTGCCCTGCCCTTGCTTACATGCATAAAATGGTTGTATTTCTCTCACCCATGTTATGAGGGTCCCCTGCCCGAGACCATGGATGCTCGAAATGGTTTGTAAATATGGTATGTGTTGAGTTGTGCATGCATAGGCGTCACACTTCATGGGTTGGTTCCCACCCGAACATTTATGTTCAAATTAGACTCAGTGGTTCTGCTGTGAGCCAGTAGGCTCAAAATGGACTTCGTGTCTAGGATGGTAGACACATGCACACACACTTGTTGAACACTCCAATTTGCATTGAGGGGGAGTGTTGAGATTGGCAATGCCAAATTGATGAGGATGAGAGATGAGTTGGTCAAGTCGAGATATTGTATGCACGCATCCAAGTTTACATTGAGGAGGGGTGTTGCAATGTGCAATGTAAAATGAATGGGTATTTGGTTGAGTGTGTGAACGCACCTAGAGGTGCAAGATATTGTAGTAAGATAATAAGATGTGTGAATGGATAATAAGATGTGTGAATGGTGAGCCACATAAAAGAGTGAAAAAAGGGAGTGACACATGGCATGATAATGTGTAAAGTGGGATAAGGCTAGAAGACCTATATCATTGTATGGTTTATTGTGAATGCAATAGAGATCTATTGTTGAGTGTGCAATCTCTCTCTCTCTCTCTCTCTCTCTAGTCATGGAGTTTCTTGTGTGGTTTAATCCACCTTAATCTTATGCTTGTCTATCACCATGATCAATCCCATATTAGGATTGTTAATACTTATCTTATTCTTATATGCTGCAATGATATCTGTGCAAGAACAAACCCATTCTTGTGTGGTTTAATCCACCTTAATCTTATGCTTGTCTATCACCATGATCAATCCCATATTAGGATTGTTAATACTTATCTTATTCTTATATGCTGCAATGATATCTGTGCAAGAACAAACCCATTCTTGGTTAGACAATGGTGGTAATGGGATAGACTCCAGTCTACCAACATTATCGTTTGCATTAGCCAAAACATACATGGAATTATAAAACAAGATTCCCTATGCTACTAAATGGCGGGTGGGTTATCATATAGCAATGTGCCTATTTCTATATTGAAGACATTAATTCTTTCACTAATACACTTTACATTGTGCCACTCCCCTCCACATTTGATGGATATAAAGCTGCAAGAAAATTTTAATGCTATAGAGCACAAAACGATTAGGTATTACACACAAAAAACAAAGACCACTTATTGAATAGATTATTGTTTATCTTAGATCTTGTACTTTCATCATAGTGATGTAGCATTATGTTCGTGTGCATATAAACATGCTGCACAAGGATCTTGATTGCACCATTTGGCCACTACTATTGCAAAACTTCACGATCCTACCTTTCCAATGCTTGTTAGGATCACCAATGTCTTTTCATTTTACCTTGAATGCTCCTCGAGTATTGGGTCTCATCGTGATCCAATCTGACTTCTTGAATCACTAAGGGATCCAGCTACCACCATCAACATCCGTCCTGTTAAAAAGCTCCACACTTTCAACGTTGCAGATGTGTTTTCTCCTAGAGCTCATCTACAAAGGGAAAACATAACATTATTACCATTTCGTTGGACTCAATGATCTAATTAACAAAAATAAAACTTTAAAGAAATCTTGTGAACCTTACACTCTTTTTTCCTTGTAGTTGAGTTGACAAATAATCATGTAAGTTTTCACAAATGACATCATGGTTAGGAAGGTTAACAAACATAACAAACAAAATAAAATCGCAAAGAAATCATGATTAGCAAACATAGCTTAACAAAGTTTACTTGACTATTAAGATGGAAGAAAAAAGAGGCTGAGAGAAGAAGAAGTGATGAATCAAATATAGCGAAAATAAGTGACACTATAAGAGAGGCAGGAAACGAAGAGAACTAAGTTCAAATTGTGGAGAAAGTCTTCAATCAGGCTAGCTTTCAATCACTCTGGCCTCTTTTCCTGATATTCCTTCTCACATACGTTTTGGTAGGTGGTACTCAGGCCTGACATTCTTCTATTTTTGAGTTTTATACCAATATATTTTATTCCTCTTTTTTGAGCTTAAAATTGTGGGATGGTACCACTCTAACAAAAAAGATCCATGTTACATGGATCTAGCATCCAAGCACTCTCATTGGCTGGCCTTATATTATTTTAATTGGCTTTAAAAGGGCACATTTGGAGCTCGAATTTTCCCTAATGTTTTTCGTAAATCCTCTTTAACAAACAGGTAATCCTCTAGTACCCTAAGAGCCTTAGATATCCTTGTTAATATGATTACTATTCTTTGTGTTAATCAAATAGTATCTTTTTCTTAAATTCTCTTTAACAACCCCTTCTCTAATGTGATTAATTGGGCATTTTTCCTCTTATCCTTGCACTTTAACATTTGTGTCAACAAACTTATAATTGAGGAACCCTAGCATCTAAATTGGTGATATGTGCAAGCCAAAACGGTGTAGTACAAAGGGTGGCTTACCGTGGCCTCCTCCTAGGTCATGCTATTTTGAAAATATTAATTAGGCTTTGTTCTAATGTGAATAGGATATTGGAGCCCAACTCTTAGTATATATAAGTGACATTTCACTCACAATAATGGACTCTTTCACCCATTTGCTTAATTTTTCATTCTATAGTTTTGTCTCTTTTCTTCTTATTAACCCTAACAACAAAGGCATACATTAAATCTCTTCTCTTTCAACTATGGTGCTCATATGTCTTCTACCATGTGCATCTCATGGACATGTCCAATATTTAGGGGCCAACACTTTTGGTGGTGGTGGATGGAGAGGTCTCATGTTAAGCTTGCCTCAAGTCCCCAATCTCAACCATGTAGTGCTTCTACGTTCTTGGCTTCCATTATTGCTTATCCACAAGAAGAGGCAAACACTACACTTTCTCAAAGAAGTAGTGCATTTAGTTACTTGCAAAGAATTGCACGATACAAACATGAAGATTAAATAGTATTTTTATTTAACAAAACAACTATTGCAAACACTATACTTTTGAATAAAATATTGCATTGAATTAGTCATGTCTTTATTTTTAAGGGTCCTAGGAGATGTGTATACTACAGATCCATGCTCATGTACACATTCCACATCTATGAGAATGATCAAAGTTTGGCTCGCAAGGAAATCTTTAGGCACCCTTCAAAAGGGCTCTTGGGCTTATCACGTGAAAATCAACATAGGTTGAGTCTCGATGCTCGAAAAAAATGTTCTTCCCAACCAATTAAAATAAAAATGTAATGCTAAAAAGTAACCGGGATTCTGCTCTAAATTTCAAAGAAGTATCAAGATTATAACTAAATGCATACATTTTGTTCCTTGAAAATGAAGACAATCCCAAATTTGAACTGAAATTTTGTCTCTTGAAACTAAAGACAGACTCAAATTTGAATTGAAATTTTCAATCGGTGAAAATACCCTAGACAAGTTCTTCTTACTTGTCTATGAAGGTGAACATAGTCTCATCATACTACTCTAAACATAGCCTTATCATACTCCTCTAGGTCCTAGGGGAGGCCATAGCCCACCTTTTATCATACTCCTCTAGGTCCTAGGGGACCTTTATGGTAAGAGAGGAGGAGAGTAGCAGAACTTGCCATCTCTCCTCCTCTCTTACCATAAAGGTCCCCAAGAGGAGGAGAGTAGCAGAACTTGCCATCTTGGATTTTTTTCTTTTAACATCAGGCGCTTGTTCTAGTGGTTAAAGGGGGTGGCTTGTAACCTGGAGGTACTGGGTTCGATCCCGGGCTAGACACCTGATTGTTACCTTGCCCTCACTTTGTAGAGGATATGAGGGGTCCTCACAGAGTATGTTGCTCCCTTCTAGTAGTCGCCAATTTATTTACTTTTTTAAGAACTTGCCATCTTGGGCTCTTAAGATTGTTCGTAAAGCTTTCTATCTAGAGAATTATGCAAGTCTGATTTTCCAAAGGTGGATTATAGTCTCAATTTATCCTTTTTAGCTAGTTGAAAATCCAAAATGGCAATGTTGACAGCATCTCTAGAAGGAATTGAGTTGATTTAACCAAAAAAACAAATAATAGTGTAAAATTTAGCTATTTTCATTAATTATCAGGCTTCATACAAAAATAAGCCCCATTATACATCGCCATACCCCTCATGCTGATGTGGTGGGGTATCCACCGCCCATAATTCATGGGCAGGCAATCTCCCCCGCCCATACATGGGTATGTGTAACGGGCCTAAGAGGAAATGTGTTGATTAACAAAAACACAATCAAATAATAGTGTAAATTTTAGCTATTTTCTGGCAACGCAGGTGTAAAATTAGCGCGGTGGGTGAGATGATCAGCCGCCATGGCGGGCTTGGAGCCGCAGGCTGTTCATGGTGAAGGCATTTTGCTTGCATTGGGTTGCTAATTCCTCTGCTGTGGCTATGGCTGGATGTGCTGCTACACAGGAGTGGGCAAGAGACAGACCCTTTCCAAGTGCAGAGAGAGAGAGAGAGAGAGAGAGAGAGAGAGTGTGCCTACTTAACTTTAAACTTTTAAATAATCCATTTAAAAATCATTTTTATGCACTCACCCAATTTCTTATTTTAAATAGGGTTATAAATTCTACCTAGAGGAATTCTCCGTGTCTTGTCCTGTGGCCAGGGCTCAAGAAAAATGCATCCTCTGATTTTTCAAAATATAGTAGTAATTGGATGAAATTATGAAGAAAAATGCTTGTTCAAATTTGCCTTTTCCTCTTCAACCATGATGAGAAAGATTCATGCCAGGTTCACTCAAAAATGTTTCCCGAACACTGAGTGCGGCACTACGTTGCTGGCCGAGATATTATCCCCTCTTACGGGGTACGTACATACTCGGAGCAAAAAAAAAAGTCATTTTGAAACTCCAATAACCTCACCAAGCGCGAAAGCTTGGTGGTGTTGGCTCTGCACATGGTAGCCCCCCAAAAAACTTCATCAAGCTCCAAAGCTCGGTGGTTTTGGCTCAGAAAATAGTCGTCCCCGTTCCCTGAACAACCCGAAAAACCTTGGTTGTAATAATGGAGAAAGTACTACCTTGGACACCTTGGAACCTTGATGTCAACACATCTTGCAATCATAATCATGAGGTGAGACAAGGTTGCTCCTCCAAGGAATGCTGAATTGAGAAAGACGAGGTTGCTAGCATCATCTATGCATTCTTGCATCTGTGAAGTATCTAGATAGTATTCAAAGAAGAAAGAGAAAAGAAAAGAGGTTGTTTAGACCCGGGCATAGTTGCAAAAATGATGGATACATTTTCTTTGGAAATAGCAAAGAACTCAAAGGGGGTGCACGAGAGTTTCATCGGATCACAAATGCGTATACAACAAAAATAATTATGGGCTAAATCAAGTGCCATCCATTACCATTGGTAAAAAAGATAATTTCTTCAAGATTGTCAAAGCAAGTCCCTGCTGCTGGCTGGAGTCTTGATGAGCTCAAGTATTTGCACCACCTCTGCCATAGATGGCCTATTGGAGGGCACTTGAGAAGTACAAATCAAACCCAGTTTGATGACAGGTAGCACTTCATCCTCCACATAATCCTGCATGTTTGGATCCACACAGCTCATGGCTTTCCCTTCATCAAGCAAAGACCGCACATAGTCACATAGAATTACCACATCATCTTCCCTGTATTCGACCGGCCGCCTCCCTGTCACGAGCTCAAGTAGCATTACCCCACACCCATACACATCACATTTCTCATTTATCCTCGAGCTTTGGCATGCAAACTCAGGTGCCATGTACCCTAAAGCACTCTGAAACTTGCTGCTCATGAGGTACTTGTCAAGCATGGAGAGCAGCTTAGCTAGGCCATAATCTGCAATCTTTGGGTTGTTATGTTCATCCAGTAAAATGTTGCTGGATTTCATGTTGTAATGTATGACTTGAGGATGGCATGCATGATGCAGATGGGCTAAACCACGGGCAATGCCCAACGCTATCTTTAACCGTTTCACCCAACCAAGAGGTGCATCTGCCTGAGGTTTCTCATGCAGCCTACTGTATAGGTTGCCATTGGGCATAAAATCATATATAAGTAGTTGCAGGTGGGGTGTCCAATAGTACCCTTGCAAACCCAACAAGTTCCGGTGCTTGATGTTACCAAGGGATTGGATTTCCTTCTCAAAATCTTCTTGTGATTTCTCCACGCTTGATGCCATGAGTTTCTTTATGGCAACTGTCCTACCATCAGCCAAGACAGCTTTATATACAGTGCCAAACCCTCCTCTACCCAGTTCGCTGTCTTTATTGAGCAAGGCATGTGCAGTTGTTATCCATTCCTCTGCCCTTGGATCCGAGTTCTTTGTAAACATGACAAGCTTCCCAATGGGCATATCTGAGCTTGGAGATGGTGAGAAGCTATGGAGTATGTGAGAGTTCGACCTTGGCATTATTGACTGAGCATATGCATTCAAGACCGAGACTATCACGACACCTGCTGATATGGCAGCGGCCGCCGATATTGCCAGAATGGCTGAGGCACTCAACAGCATGTTATTGTGTTTGCTTGCACCCAAGGGGTTTTGATCAACTGGGTTTGGATCACTGGAGTTTGGATTCAGAACTATGGGCTTGGGCATCACACTCGGACATGTGACATTCACGTTGGCACCACAAAGGTCGGTGTTACCGAGAAATGCTGACATGTTGAACCGTACAAAAATGCCATTGTCAGGAATGGGTCCCTGCAGTTGGTTGTAAGATACATTGAGCTCAGCAAGCCTTTGTAGTTGACCTAACTCTGATGGTAGTGTGCCTGAGAGATTATTGTAGGAGAGGTCCAGGACCTCAAGACTTTTCAAGTTGCCAAGCTCTGGAGGAATGCTGCCATAGAGATTGTTTTGAGATAAGTTTCTGCAAACAAAAGCAAAGAATGAAGTTAGCCTCAAAAAGGAGTCGTTGCAATGGATTCCACTCTCAGCTCATGAAATAGTCATTATGTCCTGCATGTAAAACCCAATGCATGTAAAATGGCCCCTAATGATATCATTATTCCCCACCATTCCTTAAAAGATACTTCTACTGGCTTCATCATCCTCCACAATCCCCAATCCCGTGTTCCTTTAGACTTACCCATCATTACCTATCATGGCATCAGAACAATCAAAATTATCATGCCCCCTCATACTTTTAGACTTTTATTCAACATGGCATCATCACCATCATCATGCATCCCCTTCACCATGCCTTTAAAGCTATCCATCATGGCATCATCTTCATCATCGTGCTCTCCATCCCCCATGCCTTTTGATCTATCACCACGGAATAAAATAAGTACACAAAATACTAGGGAAATGAGCAAGCAGATGTAGCCAACATACATATCTGTTAGGGCAGAACAGTTCCCCAATGCAGAAGGGATTGATCCATTCAGCTTGTTTTCAGCCAAGAAGAGTACTGAAAGCCTGCTTGCATCTCCAAGGTTTGCAGGGATGTTCCCAGCCAGCTGATTGTGGCTCAAGTCGATCACTACCATGGCACTACCTGGGTTTAAAGCCAGAATGTTTCCTGACAATAAGTTGTTGGACATATTTAAGTACTCCATCTTGGCACATGTGGTCATAAGCGGCACCACTCCCGAAAGCTGGTTCTGGGACAAATCAAGAATCTGCAGGGACCCACATTGATCAAAGAAAACACTGGGAAGCTTGCCTGTTAAGAGGTTATCTGACAACCTCATAGAGAGGAGGCCAGGAATGAGCAGCGTCTCAGGAATGGTATTGATGAACTTGTTTGACCTCAGATCCATGCTTTTCAGCTGAACACAGCTTGAGAAACTGCTGGGAATCGATCCTGATAATTTGTTGTGGGAGAAATCAACAGTCTCAAGTGCTTTCAAGAGACCTATGGTTGCAGGAACCTGTCCATACAGAGCATTATATGACAAGTTCAACACCTTCAGTGAGCTCAACTCACCAATCCAGGAGGGGATGATGCCGTATATGATATTTTCAGCCATGTTGAGAGTGGAGAGAGAATCCAACTTCTGCATGGCGGCAGGCAGCTCACTCGAGAGGAGATTGTTGCTCAGATCTAAGTGCTGCAGCAGAATGCAATTGCCGATTTGGGCACCTACGACCCCCGAAAATCCATTGCTTTGCAACCTTATATCCACTAAACTCGGTGAAAATGCAGGCAAAAGCCCTGAGATGGCATTGTATGATACATCCAACACTGACAGACCTGTCAATGCCCCCATGCTTAACGGCATTGCATTAGTCAAATGATTAGCTGAGAGATTAAGGTTCCTTAAACCCAAGCAAGAACCAATGGCGTAGGGTATGTTCCCCTCCAAGGAGTTTCTTGCTAAGGACAGATAATGGAGGCCCTTGCAGTTGGAAAAAAGCTGTGAGGGGATGGCACCCAACAGTAAATTATGTGAAAAATCCAGAAATTTGAGGGAGATTAAGTTGCCCAAAGCAGGATTAATGGGACCTGACAGCATGTTATGGCTAAAATCCACTCTCTTTAGCAGTGTAAGCTGAGCGAGCTCTGCAGTTATGGTGCCTGACAGGTTATTGTGTGCAAGGGATAAGGTCTGCAGATATGCAAGCTTTCCTAGACCTCTGCCTATGTGCCCAGAAAGTGAGAGCCCATTCAGATGGACTGTGATAACCCTACCACTACGTGCACATGCTACACCAGTCCAGTTGCAAGGGCTGTTATCATCTTCTGTCCACGAGCTCAACGCATTAATTGGGTCAATCAAATCAGCCTTGAAAACTATCAGACCCAGCACATCATCGTTCAGCTGCACGGAATTGGACATGCAGAGACCAAGCATGAGGCACATTGCAATGAGCCTTGCATGAATGCTATTTTTCCCATACATGCCACCCATCTCAGTAAAGCCCTGATGTAAACCCACCACGCCGACGTGCTTAATCCTTCACTTTCTGTGTAAAACCAATTCAATTTTGAGCTTAAACCTGCACAAAATGGCCCTCAACCTTCAGCATAATCTTTCAAAGCATGACACACATTCTGATAAGCCATAATGTCACCCATCTCAGTTAAGGTCTGGTGTAAATCCAGTAAATGATGTTGAGATTAATCCTATTGTACAGGTGTAAACCTGATATTAATCTTGATCTTACACATTTACAGCGTGATCTTTAATCTTGAGCTTCATCCTTCCAAGCATGAAGCACATTGCAATAAACCATTCATAGGAGCAATCTTTCCCATAAATGCCCACCCTATCTCAGTTAAGTTCTTAAGAACTATCATCGGAGTAACCGCTCCCCTTAATATGATGCTGAGCTTAATCCTTTAGTTTTGATGTGGATTCAACATTAATCTTGAGCTTAAACCTGCACAAAGCGGCTGTTAATGTTGGGCTTAATCCTTCAACTTAAGTTTTGTTGTAAACCCAACAGGATAAACCTTCACAAAATTGCCATTGCTTTAGTTTTGGCTTGAACCCAATACATATTTGAGCCAGAGAGGCCTTATACTCAAGTTCAAGTGTAAAATCAAGAATTGATTAGAGATGAAACTTACACAGAATGTCCTCTGCTAGGTTTTAATGCTTCACAAAATGTTCGATTATTCTGACAGCATTTGGGCGCGGCCTTGGCCTCTGCTCAAACACGGGCGAAAGAAGACCCAATCAAAAGATCAAGCTTACCCAACAAGACGGACTCTCCGAACCCAATTTGCTTCTGTAATTTCAGAACCAGCGTTTATCTGCTAACCCACTGTGCTTTTGAGCTCGATGGTACCATAACCGGTCAGAATTCAAGGATTTGCTGTAAACCCATTTCAATTTTCAAGCAGGAGTGTAAACCCATTTCAATTTTCAAGCAGGAGCCTCTAAGAAAAGCCCTATGTATCACAATCTTGCCCAAATTGGCTCACCTCATGAACCTGATGAGTTTCCGTGAGCACAATTCTGGCCTGCATTGTCTGTAAAGGAGGCTATTTTAAGAGAGCGTAAAGGCGATAAGGGAGAAGCAGCAAGCTGTGTGGATAAGCAGTGGACAAGGCACATCAGAAATTGACTAGCTATGGGACTGTAGCCGATACATGTGCACTGTGCAGGTTCTTTCGGCGAGAGAGAGACAAATGCAGGTACTTTGGAGGGCTGCAAGGCAGTTAATAAGCAAGGAAGGGAGGAGACAGGACAGGCCTCTTCAATGCATGTGCATATTGTGGACCTCTGGACCCCTGGTTATGAAGGGGGGGAGAGAGAGAACAAAAGACAACATGACTCATTGCACACCAACTCTTATTATTAGAAACTCTAGAAACTTGAAAGAAATTATTATTAGTACATCCTCAGGCTAGGAAAAAGAAGGCAGTGAATAGTAAAGAAGCCTAAACCTAGCTGGCTCCAACTACCCTTCCTTTCTGGTTATGCAGGACATTGTGAGGAATGGTGAAATTGTTCAGGTAAAAGTGTGGGGGCAATCATACTTGCTTTTTGGCAGGCGTCACGCTCGTTTCTGAGCATCCTGTCGTCGTAAAATACTTGCAAAATTTTGAAGTCCCCATCATAAATTACACTAGAATTCAAAAAAAGACTTGCTGTATTTCACCAAACCCGTCGAGCAACGGTGCCCGCCAAAAAAGAGTGGATGTTTATTTTGCAATTTTTCTTTTTGAACATTTTTGGATTTGGTGTAGATATGGTTTGATTTTAGCAATTACTGTTTGTGTAAGTGTAGTTATTTACAATAAAAGTTCTGAGGGAGAAGGTTAATTTTTGTTTTTGAACATTTTTGGATTTGGTGTAGATATGTTTTGATTAGCATTTATTGTTTGTGTAAGTATAGTTATTGTTTACAATAAAAGTCATTCATGAAGGGATCTAAGGGTGGAGGTTTATTTTGCAATCTTTGTTTTTGAATATTTTTGGATTTGCATTTTTTGTTCTTGCAAGTACATCTCTTATTTACAATGATCATCAAGCGACCTAAGGGTGAAGGTTCTTTTTAGAAAGTTTAGGGTTTGGTTTGATTAGCATTTATTATTTGCATAAGTATAGTCATTGTTGTTTAACTAAGTATAGTCATTGTTTGCTTAACTAAGTATAGTCATTGTTTGTTTACATAAACACTACAAAATAGCATGATAGCTTTTTGCAAATGGGTGTTTACAACTTGTTTTACATCTATCTAGGTACTACTACCTATGGCCCTCCTTTCATACCTTTAAGCTTGCATGGACAATGTGCCCTCCAAATGTAACCATCATCACGGATGCATGGACAATGTGCCCTCCTTTCATACCTTTAAGCTTCATCACGGATGCATGGACAATGTGCCCTCCTTTCATACCTTTAAGCTTGCATGGACAATGTGCCCTCCAAATGTAACCATCATCACCGATGCATGGGCTTTCTTGGACTAACTCAACTTAGAATTGAAGGGGCACTTACAGTCCTATGACTTGAGAAGATGTATGTTGTGGAGCATGCTTACATCTCCAATCGAAGGCATAAAGAAAATAACCTCCTCACAATTTTCAAGGTATAGTTATAATTTGATAAAGAGTATGAATATTATGCTTCAAGAACCATTTTCATGTGGTGAAGCAAACCGATTTCTGGCTTAGTGAAAATAGTTTCTCAAACAAAGGGATGAACATGTATGCAAGTACACATTTCAAATAGTTTCTCAAACAAAGGGATGAACATGTATGCAAGTACACATTTCAAATATTTTTGAAAGTAGATGCATTATGATAGTAAGAGAATAAGCTTAGTGGTGAATATAGGATGTGAAGACATGTCCATAACACACATTTATTTTGACAAATAGAAAGCATGCACCTCACTTTTAATGTATATCAACAAATCCTTTGTGATTCCCACCACTATATAACAAGGAATAGTTCAAATTCTTGAAAGCCCAACTTGTTGCTGTTCCACCCTTAGCATGATTTGCTCATGCTTGTAAGGCCTTGTTTATGAGGAGAAGCCATGCTTGAGCGTTTGAGTGTGCATTATCTTAATTTGGCGTCGAACTTAGTCATGTGTGTGACCAAGATGGACTTGAGGGGAACCCTGAGTAATTTGTCTGTAAGTTACACTGCCTATTTAAGGGATGAGATGATTTTCAATGGGAGTCGAAGGCCCACTTAAGTTGTATGCATATTATGAGAATATTCATATTCAAAGCTAATCATATAATCTACTCCATTTTTTGTAGTTGGTAGACATCTTAATAAGAAAACCTTTATAAGGACTTCGATCCTCATTTATTCCCTCATTCTTCCATCAAGTCAATCAAATATCTCATCTTACCTAAAGTAGTATGCATTCTTCGTCATATGTTTTGTTTGCCATTAATACGCTGGGCACATAACTAGAAAGGTGAAGAAAGGCACCATATATAATAGTCAAGTTGTATTCTCCTCAACAAGAAGTTACACATTAATGTTCTTAAATATCCTCTTTACATAGATTATGTTAGCATGCACATTGTGTTTTCTTAAAGATCCTCTTTACATAAATTATATTAGCGTGCACATTGTGTTTTCTCACACTTATAAAACAAGCTCAGTATGTATTATCAATCTAGGTTGCTTCTTATAATGTATGTTGATCCTCCCCACATAGTAGCGTCATGGCATGGAATATGAACTCCTTATTAACGACATTAACTTTTGATGTACGCTTGCTGCATGTTGCATTTTAAATAATTGTTATGGCATCTTTAGATAGGTAATGTGAGTAACTAGATTCATTCATCACAATCGTGAAACAAAGATATGCAAATCCTATGACACACTAGTTGGCAGACACGGGTAGCTCATTGCATTGGGCACAGTTATATTAGACGGGCTCTTTAGTTGGAGCCGACTAGGTGTTCTGGAACCATGCAAGTGCTGGGTCTTGGACCGGACATCGACACTTTTAGCGATCCTACTTGGGAACTGGTATGCCAGGTATAGGAGTAGAAAGATAGAGGCTAGTTCTAAGGTCAGTCCTGTACAGTAAGTCAGTAGAGAAAAGTTAATTGGAGTAGACCTAGAAAGGAAGTGCGCACACACTGGTGTGAGAAATGTTCAGAAAGTTATAGGAGTGCAATGAAGAGTGCATGGAGAATCAAGGGAGCTCAAATAGAGCAATGTGGTACCGTGCAGACAGTCCAAAGCTACAAGAAATGAAGGGCAGCTACATCATTTAAGAAGACTTCAAGAAGGGATTCCACGCCAACAAGAATGGTAGACTCAAGAACCACCGAGGAACCAAGAAGGGGAGCACCAAGAGCTTCAAAACAAGAGGCAAGAAGCTCAAGAAGAAGAAGAACTAGTAGCTATGGGAAGAATGTCTCTAAAGTACCTGTAGTTCAATTCTATCGCGTGAAAATGAGAAAGAAGGCACCTTTGGCTATTTATAGTTAAAATTTAAAGTTTGGCCTTTTCACACTAGACCGCTAGACAAAAAAATTACAGTTTGCAAAAATATTAAGATTTCAATTAAATAAAGATTGGTTAAAAAAGAGCCTGCTACAAAATTACAAGCATGCCATCTAATCTAAAATTGTTATAATGTCTTCATTTTTTGCTCCTCTTGTGACATTTACTTCATGTTGATCTCCATCTCCTTGTTGACTTGAAAGCTTGTCATTGCCTTCACCTCGATCCTGAAACTCTTGCCCCTCACGTGCATCAGAACAGAGGCTATTTTTCCATATACTCAGTTCATCTTCAAGCTCTTCCACATGCCTACTATGTGTTGGTAGGGCTATGCACCTTGCTGCTGAAAATTCAAGGTCCCCCATTTGCCATGATTCTGAGACCATGGTTGTCCCCTCCTTACGCTTCCCAATCTGTAAAAATATAGAAAGTGGCACAATAACCAGAAAGTGTAAGGGTTAACTCTAGACATGTAGTGGAATCAGATATACCTTTCTTCTCATCAACTTGAAACTTGACTCTTCCACATTGTCAAAGCCCATGATGCTAAAGTGTTGACGCAGGTCTGCTAGGCTCCAATGCTTGCTTGCTGCCACTCGCTCAATCCATCCATTTTGCATCATCACAACTACCTCAATAGGCATAATTTCTTCTTCTGAGGCTTGAAGTGGGATCCATGTCCCGTGCTTTTGCATCCATCTTTGGTAGTGCAGACGCATGTACAAAATAGAGCGTGCCTTCAAGAACCTGAAAGACACTGTAGAATCTACTACTTTGCACTTGTACACATCACCTTGATGTGACCCCTCATTAACCTCCCAACCATCTCCTAGTAATCCTTGAATGAGGTCAGACCGTACCTCCTTACAAATATACATTATTTTTGTTTGGTGCATTGGCATGGAATTGAACATGTGCACAAAAACATGTAAAGGACAAAACCAATTTAGCCCTACTGACCTAGATGCCTTTGAAAACTTGAGTGATGTCTTGATATCACTTACCATCTTAAACTTTAAGCACAAGATGGTCCAAGCATCAGGTTTGGGCCATTCGGGATTGTTAAGAGGGGGGTTGGGGATCTCTTCTAGCTTGCCAAATAAATGTGGTTTTTTATCTACAAAATATGAGTGAGAAAAGAAAAAGATATTGTTCTGTACAAGATCACTTGGGCTTTGAGATACAAACATTGCCTCTCCAATGGATGCATGCATAGCATAGAAAACTCAGTGAGGCTTTGTAGTGGTTGTTCCTCAACATAATTAGAGGGGAAAATATCTGCAGAGAGACATAAGAAAATGGAGAATCATAAGAAAATTTGAAACAAAAAATCCAATATTAGCATGTTGTTAAAGCTGTGTTTATGTTACACTGACAATTTTAAGGAAACCTTGGTCGTTAGCCTTGAATGTACAGGTCTCCAAGGGTATACACATGTTGCACTATGGCAACCAGTCCTTCCTTCTTAGTATGCGTGAAGCCTTGTAGCCGCCCCTTCCAACAATGATGTAGCATATTCCCAGTTGACGCACTCGATGTGGTCCCTTAGAGCTTGGCTGCATGTAGACCCAAGCCCCAACCCTGAATCTTGTTGGAGCCCAAACTCCATTCTCATCTCTTGTATTATGCAGCACAAGCTCTTCCACTTTCTCCCTAGGTCTTCTCACATTACTGGAAGAGGCCATGGTGGTAAGAAAAGAGAAGAAGGGAAAAGAAAAGCTTGTTTTACAACAGAAGAGTGGAGAGGAGAGAAAGTTCAGGGTCTTCAGTGCAGCAATGGAAAGCTTAAAAGAGGGTTAGAGTTTGAGAATAGGCTTCTTGAACCTAGGGTAGACTAAAGAGGGATAGAGTTTCTGCAAAACAATGGAGAGGGAGGGAGATTGAGAGAGAGAGAGAGAGAGAGAGGGAGATTGAGAGGGAGGGAGCTTGAGAAGGAGGGAGAGCTTGAGAGAGATGGAGTTTCTGCAGAGCAATGGAGAGATTAGAAAAGGAAGAAAGAGGGAGAGGGAGCTTGAGACTGATGAGGGAGCTTGACAAGGAGGGAGAGCTTGAGAGGTATGGAGTTTCTGCACAGCAATGGAGAGCTTAGAAGAGGAAGAAAGAGGTTCAAAATGAGCTTTCCAAACCTAGAGTATGTTGGGGGGAAGTTTGAGAGGGAAAACACACTTTTGGAAAAAAATTAAAAATTTTCAATTTTTAGGGTTTTTTATTTGCGCGATTCTAGGTGGGGGGACCTCTAAGTTTGGGCCCAAGAGGTAGGGGGACAAGAGTAGTAATTAGGCCCCATTAGCAAACCAAAGCCTAGGCCCCCTAGGGTCAAAGAAGTCAAAAATGTGCACCCAGCCCTCTTCCTATTGGTCCATTCCTAATCAAAAGTTAATCCAAGAGGCCCTCTTTGGGTCCAAAAAATTCCTAATGGCCATGGTTGCTCTCAAACAAGAGGAAGACAAACTAAGGAGGTGGAACATTAGAGGTCAGATGAGCTTGAGGAAGTACACCTAGGAGATGATCAAGAGAGCAGGACAGTTAGAGTCAGTGCAAAACTAAATTAGGAATTCAGAGGGAGACTCATGGAGTTGTTGAGATCCTACAAGCACGTGTTCACATGGAACTACTCGGACATGAAAGGAATTCATCCTAGATTTTACCAGCACAAGATCAACCTAAAGGAGGATGTAATTCCTATCAGCAAAAGCGGAGAGGTATAGAATGAACCCTAGCTACGCCAAATAGGTGAAAGAAGGAATTGATAAGCTATTAAGGGTGGGGTTCATCTATCCAATGGACAGAGTAGAATGGCTATCACCCATAGTCATTGCCTCGAAGAAGAACAAGAAGCTTAGAGTCTGCATAGACTAGAATGCCCCCCCCATATCAGATCCATTCCCACTACCATTCATCATACATTCTCTACTGGATGCAGTGGTTGGGCATGAGACGTACTCCTTCTTGGATGGGTTCAGTGGGTATAGCCAGGTGTAGATGGCTCCAGGAAGATAAGGAAAAAACACCCTTCGTGGACAGAATGGGGGGATTTCACCTCTAACATAATGACTTTTAAGTTGAAGAATGCTCCAGCCACGTTCCAAAGGATGGTTCAAGAAATATTGTACGAACATTTAACCACTTGCATGAGGGTAAAGGCTAAGAAAACTGGTGAACGGATGCCAAATCAAGAAAGAAAAGTGTGGTTAGATCTGAAGAATGTCCAACAAGCATATTCAGAGTCTAGTTAGTATCAAGATGTCAAAGTCGGATAGGATTCTGGAGAGTATGAAAATAGAAAAGAACAAATCCGAAATTAGGCACTACCTATGTAAATATGATTGCAGTGTGCATAGAGAATGAGGAGCCAACTGGTAACAACGTGGAGGTGGTGGAAATGTTGAGTTTTTTGCCCCAAAAAAGGATACATGGATGGAAGGGGAAATGTATCAAATCACTGTCACCCCTCCTCAATCTGACAATTAATGACCTCACATCTTGGGAAATGGGCACTCATGGAAAGATTTTGAAAAGAATTTGGGAAAATCATGGAGATATCATGCAGTTATGGCGGACGTGCGCCACAACAATGATTGGAAAGCGTATCACTTTTGTCAAAGGCCTAGTTTTCATGTAATTGTGTAAAAATTCTCTAATGCGCTATGCTTCCACCATTCTCTGTGCTAAACTCTGATGCCACCCTGCCTTTGCTTGTTGGACATTATTTGGAATCGAACACACTTTTCTTTCTTGATTTGGCATCCGTCCATAATAAGTCTTTAGCATGTATCCATTCACCAGTTTCCTTAGCCTTTCACCATCTAGACTTGCTAGCATGGTTCTTGTCCCCATTTTTATGACAATTCTGTATGGGCCCGTCTATCTCATTTTCAGCTTTCCTAGGTGGGGTCCCATTCTTGATGAGAAATGTAGGACTACATCTCCTTCTTCGAAGATATTAAACTTTGTGTTTCTGTCCACCTGGAGCTTTCTCCTCTTTTGTACAATTTTGGCCGTCCATGCACTATGTAGTCTCCTTTTATCCAGCCAAAGGAGTTTCTCAATTATGTACACTTCTAACTTTTCTAGAGAGAGTCTTTATGCCCACGACTATCCTGAGGCTCTGTGTGAGGAACTCCATGGGCACTAATTCTTCGAGTCCATTCACCATGCTGAAAGACATAAGTCCTATTGCGTTCTTGTAATCTGTTCTGAATGCCCAAAACGTTGAGTGCAGCTTTGTGTCCTAGTTGGTCCTGTTTTCATTCACTTTCTTGACCAGTATTCCCTTCAGTATTTTATTGGTGGATTTTTCTTGCCCATTTACTTGCGGGTAGTAGACTGTTGACTTCTTATATATGATCATATGTTGCTCTGTTAGCTTCTTACTTCATTTAGGAAGTGTCTCCCTTGTTCTGATGACTATCTCTATTAAGCATCCAAATCTTGTCTCATGATAGTTTCATAAAGAAACTTTGCTATTGACGATGCCTTACAGTCCTTCACAGCCTTGGCTTCTACCCATTTTGTGCAGTAATCCGTAGCCACCAAAATGTATCTATTTCCTATTTGTTGAGCTACTGGCTTGAATGGGCCGACAAAGTCCAAATCCCACTTCTGGAATGGATCTAGTGGCAATATTGGGTTGTGAGGCATTATGTCTGCATCATTTGGTTGGCCTCTGGCACATGTCGCACTCTTTCGTAAATTTGTGTGAACCTTTTAATGCCGTCAGCCCACCATAATCCTCTTGGGAACACTTTATGCCCTATGACTTCTCTCAAAACGTTCCCTCCACTTATCCCTTGATACACTTCAGAGCTAGCACAGCCTGTTGTTTATGCTTGGGGATTCATCTTCTCACTATTTGATTAATTCCCATCTTGTAGAGCTGACCTGCTACCACCATAAATGAATTCCTTCAGAGAGTCACCTTTTCTCTCTGATCTTTGGACATATACTCCAGAAATGACAAGTTGGAGAGGAACTATAGCATCTCATCATGCCAATTGGGTTTTTCTCCATCTATGATATCTATGATAAAGAGTTGAGCATCCGGGAAGTCATCTTCCACCCCTTCTGGATCTTCTCCTGACTCCAGTCTCTGGACAGGAAATCCGCTTGTTTCCTGGGGTGTTCTTGATAGTGAACTCAAACTCTTGTAATAGTAGCATCCATCTGGCTAATTTTCTTACCAGCTCTAATTTATTCACCAGGTACAAGAGTGTTTTGTGGTCCACATGAAATTTAAACACATTTCCTAATAGATAGTGCGTAAATTTCTCGATCAACTAGATCCTCCCCAATGACTCCTTTTCTATGGTGGAGTAGCTACTTTCTGCTTGGAAAGCCTTTTTCTTGCTTACTCCCCACTCAATCTCCTTTCCCCATTGCCCCAATGATCGATGGGTGCCTATTGAGCTGCTTAAGTACATTCAACAATATGCCCGCCCCTACATCCAGCACCTTGAACGCTTCATCGACATCTGCATCCCCGCAGGAGCTTACTGTACCTTCAATAAGCAAGAGGTGGAGAGGTTGGGGAAGGGCAATTTAGGAACTAGGTTCCTCTCGTGGCTCGCCACTTTTGCGTTCTTCATCAGCGATGAGGATTCGGATGAGGTAGAGATGGCTGCATTGCAGTTGGCAGGGTATTTGAGGGATGACAAGGAAGTGAAGGCAGTAGGAGAACGAGTGCTGGTGTAGAAGAGCAGCTTGCATCAGAGCACTTTCCAGAGGGTGCACAATCTGCAGAGCTGAACAGCCCACTGTAGTAGAAGATGCGGAGCCATCTTCCCCACACCAGGAGAGAAAGGTGCTGCCAGAGCTTGAGATCAATCTCTTGAGCACCATTGTGGTGGAAGGTGAAGAATACTTATTTCTTCATGACCTTGAAAAGACAGCTGGCTTGAGAATGGATGAATGCCTGGGCATTATATGCACGCGATGTGAGGTGGACCTTGATACGTCCAACCTCGGTCCTCACCTAGATAGTGCTATATTACCCCTTGGAGAATCTATCACAGAGACAGTTGCTTTGGTCAAGGAAACTATGGTTGAGACCGCGGAGCAAGCCCTAGTTCCAGAGGAGGAATTCACAACCTTACAAGACAAGCTAGAGGCTGAAAAAGATACCCTTGCTGCTGGAGCAATGGAGGAGACCAAAGCACCAAAAAAGGATGAGGCTAAGTCCTCGATTGACCTCTCCGCTCCCACCAGCACTTTGGCAAAAGAAGACATTGAGCAAGAAGTAATAATCGACCTTTTACAACCTAGAAACATTTGTAATTATGTATAGAAAAATATTTTGATTTTTGCTTTGATTGTAGAGGGTGGTTGAAATTGAGGCATTTGCTAGGAGGGGCGATGGGGCAGGCAGCAGAGACCAGGCCAAGGTCCATGGACATGATTAAAGGTATTTTTATTTTATAAATTATTGTTTTTATAATTAATGTACTCAACTTCATTATAAATGCATCAGAAATGATCCTGATGAGTGGATGGGGAAGCAGTGCCAGAACAGTGCGAATTTTGAGCGTGCATCGTCCGCTACATAGCCTAAATTCGCAGTGTTCTGGCATATCTTCCTCAGACCTCCAGGAGCAATTCTGATGCATTGGATGATAAACAATGTAATTTTACACATGATTAAAGCTGTTTTTATCTTATAAACTATTGTTTCTCATAATTATTGTACTCATCTTTATTACAAATGCATCAGAAATGATCTTGAGTGGCTGGGGGAGCACTGCCAGAACAGTGCCAATTTTGAGCCTGCACCGCCCGCTGCAGAGCCTAAATTCGCACTATTCTGGCATAGCTTCCCCAGTCCTCCAGGAGTAATTCTGATACATTGGATGACAAACAATATAATTTTATACATGATTAAAGTTGTTTTTATCTTATAAACTATTATTTCTCACAATTAATGTACTCAACTTCATAATAAATGCATCAGAAATTATCCTGAGTGGCTGGGGGAGCAGTGCCAGAACAGTGCGAATTTCTCACAATTAATGTACTCAACTTCATAATAAATGCATCAAAAATGATCGTGAGTGGTTGGGGGAGCAGTGCTAGAACAATGCGAATTTTGAGCCTGCACCGCCGATGCAGAGCCTAAATTCGCACTGTTCTGGCAGAGCTTCCTCAGTCCTCCAAGAGCAATTCTGATGCATTGGTGGATGATAAACACTATATTTTTACACATGTTTAAATGTGTTTTTATCTTATAAACTAATATTTCTCACAATTAGTGTGCTCAACTTCATTATAAATGCATCAGAAATGATCTTGAATGGCTGGGGGAGCAGCGCCAGAACAGTGCGAATTTTCAGCCTGCACCGCCGCCGCTCTGCAGAGCCTAAATTCGCACTGTTCTGGCATAGCTTCCCCAGTCCTCCAGGAGCAATTCTGATACATTAGATAATAAATACTATATTTTTACACATGATTTAAGATGTTTTTATCTTATAAACTGCTATTTCTCACAATTAGTGTGCTCAACCTCATTATAAATGCATCAGAAATGATCCTCAGTGGGGCTGGGGGAGCAGTGCCAGAACAGTGGGAATTTTGAGCCTGCACCGCCGTTGTGCAGAGCCTAAATTCACATTGTTCTGACATAGCTTCTCGAGTCCTCCAGGAGCAATTCTGATGCATTGGATGATAAACACTATATTTTTACACATGATTAAAGGTGTTTTTATCTTAAGAAACTATTGTTTCTCACAATTAGTGTGCTCAACTTCATTATAAATGCATCAGAAACTACTGTTTTTATCTTAGAAACTACTGTTTCTCACAATTAGTGTGCTCAACTTCATTATAAATGCATCAGAAATGATCCTGAGTGGCTAGGGGTGAAGTGCCAAAACAGTGCGAATTTTGAGCCTACATCGCCGTTGCAGAGACCAAATTCGCACTGTTCTGGGCACAGCTTCCTCAACCCTCCAAGAGTATTTCTGATGCCTTGGGTGACAAACTGGCACATGATAGACACTCCATGTTAAACAAACATAATGACATCGAGACATTGTAAGAGAAACTTAAAAGTTTTAATTATCAAAAGGTTACAAATGAAAGCCAGATAGGCTTGTTACAAAGGGGGGTTTGAAACAAAAGAGTTGCTTCAAAAAAAAGGTTAACATCTAAGATCTCTAGATCGTGTCTCGCTCGCCTCGAATGCGCCGAGCTAGTTGCATGTCCTTGGCAGATATGGTAATCCTCTTTGCATGTATTGCAAGGAGGTTGGTGTCTTCAAGAAGCCCAACAAGGTAAGCCTCGGAGGCTTCTTGCAATGCTTCAAGGGCAATCCCCTGCACACAAAACTTTGTTCTATATCGTTGGAGAATCTCCTTCACTGTGCGAGCAAAAGGGGCTCTTCTTATGAGCAACTCAGTGTTCCTCTGATAAAACTTGATTTCTTGTAGAGCCCTATGCCCTTGGTGCATCCTTCTCCTTGGAGCTCTCTGTGTTGTGTTAGTGCATTAGCGAGGTTGGGACTTCCTTGGCTTGAAGAGCTTGACCTTTCTACGCTTGCGCGCACTTACACGAACCTCCTCTTGGTCTCTCTCATAGTCTAAATCCTCCTCCTCGTGTTGCTGTGGTACCTGTGTATCAAGTTCCTCCCGAGTAGTTAGGGGACCCTGTCCTCTGGTAGTAGGGTCTTGCTACCTATGGTGCTACGCAATGTAGGAATGTTTTCACCAACCGAGTCGAACTGCTCATCATTGGCCTCTCTGTCTTGATCTCTGGGGTGGCTGCATTTTGGGGTCTTCTTCACACGCTTCCTCCCACTAGAAGGGCCTGCATGTGTGCGCTGGTGTTGCTCTGGGAGGAGGGTTGGACTCTGGTGATCCCATTGGACGTTGTTAACCCATGGGCGGACATGGCGACGTACTATATTTTACGTCATTAATTTAAATATTCTGAGTCATGGGCCGGGCTTGTCGGCACCATATGTTAAGGATGAAGGGATTGGGTGATCGCCGATGAGAGGCGCACCTTGGATATCAGTAGGATAAGGGTTAGGGTCGGCCCGCCATGTATGGGCGCCCAAGTGTGAACGGCCAAGTCACCTATATGAGTCAAATGTAACCCTAAAATCCTCATTCTCATGTGTTGTGAATACAAGAGTGCTCTTGCCTTATCTCTTGCCTTATCTCTTTGGTTTCCTTCTCCTGCGTTTGTGAGAGAGAGAGAGAGAGAGAGAGTGAGAGAGCGATCGAGCACTGTGTAGCGGCACGGCGGCGGGCGGAGAGCCGGTAGAGCGGCGACGGCGGCTCCTCCTTCACGACTGCGATGCGGGAATCCTTCAAGGCGGCGGTTGAGCGGTGAGTGACACACCCTTTGGCATTCTGTTTGAGCTTCCTTCCCTGGTTGTATGCTTGCAGCCATTCGTGGCTCGCATACGGTGTCCGGCAAGTCCCCAGCTACGACCTGTGCGGCAAAAGCGCACATTTTTGGCACCGCTGCCGGGGAGTTGCCCTGCACCAAGCTCCAGTTTGCAGCTCGGCTGTGCTGCGTGAAGTTTAATATACACTGTAGGCAAGCGACTGTGTGTTTGTTGTTGAGTTGTTTCCGTTTTTTGCAATCTGTTTCTGTAATTTATCTTCTGTATTTCTGTTATTTTTCCGCTCCGCGTGTGGGCGTGTGATCTGTTATCTGGTTTTCTGCGGGGGAGGGGGATTTCTGAATCCCCAGACCTGTGCTGTGTGCGAACTGCGCCGCAGCCAAGGCTGAACCTACAGAAACCCTAGAAAACTTATCTCCAAAAAAAAACAGAAAACAAAAAATTATAAAAAATAAAAAATAAAAAAACTAAATTTTATTTTTAAAGAAAGAACCAAACGTGTGGAGAGGAAAGATTTTCTAATTGGAGAAAAAAATTTTGAAAAGAAAGAACCCCAATTGACCCACGACCCCGGCCTCGGTCTCGGTCTCGGTCTTTTGATATATATATATAGGAGAGTGAGCCTCCATAGCTTTCTCTCAAGTGAGAGCTTATGGGAAGTCGTGCCCTATATGTAGCCCACTCCCCAAGGAGTAAAGTGAGCATGTGGGATAAAGCCCTCACCCTTTCCTCCACAAGCAAATAGGCTTTTGCCCCTTCCCCCCCAAAGGAAACGGACTATTTTGAGGACTACAGGAGCTCTAGATAGGCGAACACGGTGCTGTAAAGCACACTAGGACCCTTTAAACGATACGCTCGTTTCGAGCTATCACACGCCCTAGTCCATGTTCGACCGTAAGTAAGGGGGTCAAAAACGAGTTAAAAACAATCTAAAAACAAGTAAAAATGAGGTGCAAAATACCCAAGAAACCACTTGTGTGGGCTTCAAGGGTAGTTACCAACGCACGTAGGGTACCCACGTCACATGCATCTACGTTCTGGTCGGGTGCTAGAGCCTGAACCACTAGAAAGCGTTTCAGTCTACGCCGCAGGCTCACACCATCCCTCCACGTTGGCATCTTGGCCTTCGGCTGGAACCCAAGGGAGTGCAACCCAAGATCCACGAATAGTGGATAGTGACTCGTCCTCTGACTCAGAAGCCATGGAAGGACACCCTACCAAGAACCCTGAGGAGACAAGCCAAAACATGCCCAGTGTGGGCCCCACAACCCGGATCTAGCATGTTTAGTCGTCTAATAAAGACCTTTAGTAGAGCTACACGCTCTGAACATGCGACAAGCGAAGTAAATGAGGAAGGAGGGGTAGTAGATTCGCCATTCACATCTTATGTAGACCCTACCCTCCCAAAGAGTATCCATGTGGATATTCTACCCACTTCGTTTAATGAGGGCCCTACTGAGCTACCACATTCCGATGCTCTTCCTAAAGTAGAGGTCCCTAGAAGCCAATCCATTAGAAGTGACATTGCGTCCACTTCAAGAGAACCGTTTGGCACACCAAGTCTAGATGGGATATTTCTCAATGAAAATTGGGAATATGATCTACACACAGAGACTCTAACGGACCTATACACGGGTTACACATACCATGTAGGTTGGTTAGAAGTCCTACGATCTACATCTAGCGCCACTAATCTAGAGGAGCAACAACACATGATATGTGAGGTGATTCATAGAATTATCCAAATTGAGAGGCAAAATAGGGGAGTGGACCTAGTTTCCACTGGCCCTATGAGGTTTTTGGATACGGGCAAGGCCAAACAACCAACCCTATCACAATTGGAGACTCCCTCGGTGAGTCCCATAGACCCTTCGTATGTTGTTTCGCCTGGAGTCTCAATGCAGGTTGAGCCCACGAGCAGTAACTTTAGTTTTCCAACCTTGGCTCAACTTTCCATTAAGGAATCCACAATGCCTACCCCAATGATGAGCATGACAGAAAGCGCACCTGTTACCACTGTAGTTAGTACAACACCACTACCTAGTGGAACAGTACCTACAACAGTGCGTGCCCGTGCCTATCGACCCTATGTACCTATCTCAACTCATGCTCATGTAGCTCCTACGCCTCTTAGTATGCCAATGGCATATGCTCCACGACCGCCTTATCACCACCCTTATCCAATAGGAGCTAGGCCTAGTCACATATCATATCCTACGTCATTTGCCAACATACTCAGACCAATGCCAACTCCTATCAGCCAGGCTATCCCAGAAGTGCCTCCACCAACTATGCCTGCTCACTTAGGTGATCTCGCAGCATTTGCTCAGACGATCGGACGATCCATTGCGGAAAACATGCGGGGCATGCCTGAGAGAGAACCTAGAAGCAAGGCAGTACAAGTGGCTAAGCTCACTCAAAACTTCAGTGGTAACGAGGATGTTAGGAAGCACATTGAAGTCTTTGAACACGTGTGTGATTCCTTGGAAGAGCACAATGACTTGCATAAGTGTAAAGCCTTAGGCTTAACCTTGAGTGGGAAGGCCGGAGATTGGTATCGAACCTTAAGGGTTGAAGAGCGCACTCACTACCCCACTCTCAAGAGATTGTTCTTGAAAGAATACATACGCGAGGGTGTGCTTTGGGGTGTGCTTTGGGGGGTAGCATCTCAACTTCAAAAAGCTGAACGCGAGGAAGGGGAGTCAGTGAGAGACTTTATAAGTCGATTGAAGCATCTAAATTCTCGTTGCACTCCTGATGAACGCTTCAATAACAACCAACTCCTCGATAGATTCATCCGAGGATTGCGCCACGAGGACATTTACAATGGCCTAGTCATTAGAGGTCTTACAACGTGGGAAGCAGTCACGGCCAATGCAATCCAGTTAGAAGACAACTTGATGATTGCAGGTAAAAAGGTGTCTTCAGAAACAAAATCCGTTAGTTCGCAAGTATCTGGGCACGAGCCAATGACAGTAAAACCTATTGCCAAGGAGCCCAAGATATCTGAAATGTCTGTGACCGACCTTACTAAGGCTCTCCAAGAATACTTTAGGGGTAATCGAGCTCCTCAGAATAGCCATATGTACCCAAGGAGAGAGCAACAATGGTGCTCGGTGTGCTTAGGACCACATAGCACGAGTGAATGTCCCACATTCAGAGTCAAATTCAATGGGAATTGCAATGCATGTGGTAAGTACGGCCATCAATCTAAGGATTGCCTAGTACTTAAGCGAATGTTGGCAAATCAGGCACCACTAGCCTGGTCAAACACACCTCAAGTACTCGCGCTAATGCCTGCACAACCTGTCGAGCAACCGTCACAGCACATAGTTCCAAGGAATCCGAATGTAGTCCAGTCTGTGCCGTTACCACCGCCAGTGCTAGGACCACAACCTCCACATCCAAGGATTACCTCTGTAAACCAGATGGGTTGTGAGTCACATCGTGCATGTGGGGATTATGAAGAGGAGATAGACCCTACTGCTCCATACGGGATTGATACGTTTGAAATGATTCCCCAGTACTACATGGAGGATCATTTCGGGCAAGTCAAGCCTGTATATCAAGCGGCTGCTCTTGCCACAAGAGGGCAAAACCTTAATACCATGGCGAGGAGACCACCTCTTCAATGTTACGAGTGTGGTGGACCGCATCGTGTAGCGGAGTGCCCTAATAGGTTACAAAAGATCACTACTCAGATGCAACCAAATCAAGGGAGCACATCGGGAATGCCGGTACTTACATGTAATCGTTGTGGCATAGATCATTTGATCGCTCAATGTCCACATAATCCTAATGCACCCAAGATTACGCCATTAAATTTGGTTGAGGTCACCAACCAAGCACGAAGAACCACACCCATTGTACCCGCGAATGTAGTTACACGGTCAATGCTTCAAAATCAAAACTACATTCTTGAAGAGAAGGATACTGCATCAATCGCTCAGGCAAAGAAAAAGAAAACACGGCGGAAGAGATCACTTAATGCCACGAGCTCCAAGCCTAGTTCAAAGACTAACATAGGGACAGGAGACGACCCCGTATATATGAATGATCCTGAAGACGATTCTGATTCAATAGAAACCATGGGGACCAAAGCCACTACCTTAAAGGAGGAACCCACTCGGGAGCTCAATGAAGGAGAATCAAACGAGTACATAAATAAGGGAAAACAGAAGGAAACTTCCTCGGTCCCACAACCAAGTCAGTTAATGCCCTCTCAACCACCCAAACTGACTGAGACTCCCCAAGACAAGCCACGTGGGCCAAAAACCCTCAAGAAAAAGATTGGAACTTACCCAAATCCAGTTGAGGAGATTGAACAAGTGCAACACTTAAGGGGTTTGGTGGAAGAAACACAAAGAGAACTGGAGCCAAACCCGAGAAAAATCAAAATTCCAGACACAGTGTTTCCTACGCAAGTTCAACCTCACAGGAACCATAAACCGTTAGCGATACCTAGTATCATTCGGGAAGAAAGTGAGGATAGGACATCAGGAAGTGGGCAAACACCCTTTTTGCTTGAACGAATGTTTAGTGAGGGAATGCCTGACCCCATCGAGGAGGAAGTGATTCCATCTTCACCAAGGGGCGATGTCTCGAAAAGTACCGTTAAATGTGTCTAAGCTAATGGATTTCATGTCCTCTGAAATCAGAACCACGATCATATCCAAATTATACGGAGATCCTGAGCTATTCTTAGCTCTTCGGGCATTTCTCAATGGAGAACTAAAGGCGGGGCTACCACAATTTGCAAATATGGATAGACCCGACACACTTCAAGATGAAGGGGAGCATTGGGATCTACAACCCAACCTAGATGAAAACTCGGTCGTTGAAATACCTGTTAACAAGTTGGGACAGTACTTTGAAGGTGACGAATCTAATGCAACCCTCCCCATTACTACCAAGGGATTAACTCTAAAGGGAATCCTTGATGGTGGTGCTGGAGTGAGCATTGTGACTAAAAACTGTTGGGAATCCATGGGGAGACCTCACCTCGAAGTCACAAACATAGTGGTTAAGATGGCAAATGGAACTATTGCTAAACCTATTGGAATGTTAAGGGACCTTAAGATCAAGGTTCTGGGATACAAGGTACGACATACCTTCATTGTAATGGATTTCTCCAAGCATCCTATGTCATATCAAATGATCTTAGGACGTCCTTTCATGAGGGAAGCACAAATGGTGCATGATTGGTCGAAAAACCATGTCTATCTACAATTCCAGGACTCTGTCATTCGAGTTGATCTTGAGAATGGTCGTGCGCATCCCTTAGGAAGCAAGGTTATCATTGATAATCGATCGGATACCACTCTTCACTCTGCCCCATTAAGGTATTGCTATACATGCAAAAAAGAGACTGATGATGGAAAAGATTCTCCTTATATGGATGTTCTACCGGGTATGACTGAGTCGGATAACGTGGATTGGGTACACCTAGCGGCAACCATAGACACATGGGGAAATAGAGGCACAAGTTGGGTAACACCTGCTGAGGGGCAAGATATGCCACCGTTAGTGCCAATAAACATGATAGGTGTTATGCACTTGACTCTTGATGGCGAGAACGTGGCAAACTCCACCGACACTGAAAGTAGCGAAGACTCTGACCAATGCAACTCTGAGTATGAATCTCAAGAAGAAACTGACCCTGAGCCTGATGGGGAAAATGAATCAAATATTCACCCAAATGTGGAAGAAATGTGCTCAAGGCCTAAGACAGTGGCCTCCTGCAGTTCATCCGAAAGTGAAGATCGACCAAGTGAGTCCGAATCTGATAGAAACAAAAATCAAAAACTTGGTAAGAAGAAAACAAGACATAAGCGCCAACGCTATCGAGCTAATGTACGCACTGCAATAAACAAGGAAAGATCCACTGCGGAATGGCTTAGTTATGTAGGAGCCATTGATGCTCATCGAAAGATAGCGGATAATTGGGGACAATACCTCCAAAGTGTCATGTGGTGTATTCCGCAACCTCATGACGTCGCCCAATTAGAAATTGAAGAGAAGCCAAAACTAAGTCGTACTGCAAGAAGGCGGCAAAACCAAGAGTTGGCTCAACAACAAAAGGAGGCGGAATTAATAGAAAAAAAACGGGTACAACAAGAACCAGTAGACTTACACCCCGCACCCGAGCATTTCAAATCATTCACCACAGGGGAACGTAAAGTAGTCTACACAAAAGCCCAACGAACGCCTACCAATGGGAGTAGCGGTGTCTACGATGGCCCTGCGGTAGTTAAGGAGATAGACTTAGCAGATCCGGGTGAGGAGTCTAAACCAGTTTTTATTGCTCAAGACCTCACCAGGGCGGAAGAAGCTGCACTTACGAAGCTTCTTAAAGAATTCAAGGACATATTTGCTTGGACATATCATGATATGAAGGGTGTTCCACCCTCGGTGGTGCAACACCCGATTCCAATGATTAGCACTGCTAAACCAGTCCAGCAACGTCCCTACCCAATGAATCCTAAGTACACAAAGATTGTACAAGAGGAAATTGAAAAGCTGGTAAAATGTGGATTCATATACCCAATTGAGCACTCAGAATGGGTTTCTCCGATAGTCATCGTACCAAAGAAGAATGGGAAACTTAGAGTGTGCGTTGATCTCAAAAAGGTTAATGCAGCCACCAGAAGGGATCATTACCCCTTGCCATATTCTGAACATGTGCTTGAAAGAGTGGCAGGCAAGGAGGCATATAGCTTTTTAGATGGGTACTCGGGTTACAATCAGATCACAATTGCAGTCGAGGACCAAGCTAAAACAGCATTTATCACGGAGTTTGGAGTGTTTGCCTTTCGCGTCATGGCTTTTGGCTTGACCAATGCACCTGCAACATTCCAATGATTGATAAACACGGCCTTTAAGGAATATCTAAGGGACTTCTGTGAAGCTTTCTTAGATGATCTTTGTGTTCATTCCTCTTGGGACGAGCACTTGATGTGTTTACGAAAAATATTTGAAAGGTGTAGATTATATCGCATCTCCTTGAATCCTTTCAAATGCCAATTCTGGGTTAAACACGGAGTTATCTTAGGGCATATAGTGTCCAAAAATGGGATTTCCATGGACGAGAGTAAAATCAAGGTCATTCTGGAATTACCCCCACCCACCAACTACAAGGGAGTCCAACGCTTTATGGGCCACGTTGGTTATTATCGAAGGTTTATTCTATTCTTCGCCGAGATAGCTCGACCATTGTATAAGCTTCTCATCGAGTTTATTTGGACCGAAGAATGTGACCGTGCCTATGAGCTATTAAAGAAGGCCTTGGCGAGTGCTCCAATCTTGAGAATGCCTAACTGGGATTTACTCTTCCATGTGCATATTGATGCATCAAACTTTGCTATTGGGTGTGTGTTAACTCAACCTGGAGAACACAAACTAGACTACCCCATTAGCTTTGCCAGTCGCCAGTTGAACGATGCTGAGATGAACTACACCACTACGGAGCGAGAAGGGTTGGCAATGATATATGCAGTAAGGAAATTTTGTTATTACCTCCTTGCCACCAAGTTTGTTTTCTATGTGGATCATCAAGCATTATTGTATCTGGTAAACAAACCATGCTCCACAGGAAGAATCACACGATGGCTATTGATTCTCCTTGAGTTTGATTTCACGGTTGTTGTGAGACCTGGCAAGAAACATGTTATGGCTGATCATTTGTCTCGCATACCTAATGGTGAGGCTCCTACGGGGGTTGATGATGACTTACCTGACACTTCCCTGTTCATGGTGGAGACAATGCCTGAATGGAGTGAGAAAATTGTTAACTTTTTGGTTAATGGCTTTCCACCCAAGGAGCTTCGTAAAGATCTAGCTCGGAAGCTGATCAAAGAATGCGAACCCTATTGCCTGATAGCCGGGACTCTTTATAAAAGAGGAAAGGATGACGTTCTTAGGCGTTGTGCCCGAGAGGATGAGTATCTATACATCTTGCAAGAGGCACATATGGGCGTAGCTGGTGGTCACTTCTCAGGAGACTTAACTGCGCGAAAGATCTTACAATCAGGGTATTGGTGGCCCACTATGTTCCAAGATGCATCACTCTTTGTGAAGGGTTGCGATGAATGCCAACGATACAAGAAACCCCAACGGAAAGATCAGATGCCCCTACATCCAATCAAAGTAAACCAACCATTTGAAAAGTGGGGTTTAGACTTTGTAGGTCCGATTAGCCCAGCGGCCCGAAACACACAATCTCGCTATATTATTGTGGCCACTGACTATATGACCAAATGGGCTGAAGCGAAAGCGACACGTAAGGCAGATGCGAGGACAACAGCCAAGTTCCTCTTTGAAAATATAATCACACGCTTTGGTTGTCCTTTTGAACTTGTGAGCGACAATGGTACGCATTTTATAAATGAAGTGATTAAGGAGCTCACAACAAATTTCATGATATCCCATCATAAATCTACTCCTTACTATCTGCAAGCGAATGGCCAAGCTGAGAGTACCAACAAGACTTTAATCTCTGTTTTGACAAAGACAGTTGAAGCTCATCGAACGGATTGGGATCTAAAGCTTACGACCGACAGCTTTATGGGCCTATCGTACTGCGTACAAAGTGGCTATTAATTGCACACCATTCAAAATGGTATATGGCCAAGAAGCAGTCATGCCGTGGGAATTTGTCATTCCTAGTCTTCGTGTTGCTACTCAAGAGGGTTGGGATGGTAATCCCTTAGCAGAGTGTCTGTATATCCTTGAGCGGCTAAACGAAGAAAGACAATTGGCTGTGTACAATGCCCTTGTGGAGAAGGATAGAGGGAAAAAATGGTTTGATCGCCACCTAAAGGACAAGGACATCAAGGTTGGGGATAAAGTCCTGATGTATGGAGTGCGTAACGAAAAGAAGAAGCTCAAATATGCTGGTAAGGGACCGTATAGAGTATGTGAAATTACCCCGCAGGGTACCATCAGAGTGGAGACTCTCGACGGAGTTGAAACCATTGGATTCCTTAATGGGAGTAAATTCAAAAGATACTATGACCCCCTGAGCCAAGAGGAGTTACATGCAATCCATCAAAAGAAGGCAGCCAAAGAACAAGCTGAGCTTAAAAAGATACAAGCGAGAGTCGAAGCCAAAGAACGTCAACAGCGTGCTAGGAGACAACGAGAAGCCAACTTGGGAATTACGCAAGTATTTTTCGAGGAGGCAGAGGAGGATGCACTGGAATCTGACCCGCCTCTAAGATACCCAATTGAGTTACAGAGTCCTTACGGGGAGGTGCTGTATAATGCATTATTGGATACAAGAGCTCAACACAATTTGCTATCATATGGCGTGTGGTGTCAACTGGGAAAACCACCTTTATCCAAGAGTTCTATCCAAGTTCAAGGAATCAACAAGAAAAAAACCCCTGTATCAGGAATTCTGCACACTCCGGTTGCTTATGACAAGGGAACCATAATTCAAAGCTTTTTGGTTATGCCTGCTGGAACCATGGAAGGGACTGTAATCTTAGGACGCAAATGGATGATGGCCACCAAGTGCAATATCGATTGGGCAACTAGACAAGTCACAACGCAAGAACCAACACTAGGTCTGACCGCTCAAAATCCCGCACCTAAGTCATCCACTCAAATATTAGATAACAAAAAATCACAAAGTCCAGTGGCAAAACCATCTTCAATTGTTGGCCACCCCTCTAACGCTTCAACGCCAAGAGTGGAAATAGGCAAGGTGGTCCCTAATAAAGCTTCGCTTACTATGACAAAGAGTACATACAAATGGGTCCCCAAAGCTTCGTTAACAGCTTCTTCCCCTGCTCAATCTCGTTCAGCCACCAAGAAGCCTCGTAAAAGGAAAGTAGCTACCCACCCGAGAAAGGGCAATGTAACATCGCGATGGATCCCTAAAAAATTATTAGTAGCCCAAGGGTACTACGAGGGGAATGACCAGATTTGGGTCCCTAAACATAAGGTGAATCCCTCTACATCACCTGTAAAACCTTGCAAACCAATTGTTGCCACCCCAATGACAAGTCAAGACCGTGGTAAGGGAAAGGTAACAGAGTGCTCCGCACCACTTCACGAGTTAGTTTGGATTCCCAAACGATATCGATCATTACCACCTAGCTCAGGAAGGGGGGAGCCACATGAAGCTTCTAGCTTCTCATGCCTGGCACACACTCATATAGAAGTTTCTACATGCTCTACACCTACTCTTGTCAACACCCAACAAAAAACCGATGAGCCTACGTCTCCCCTTGTAATAGTATCGATGGAAACCATTTCCTCCATTCGTCAATGGGAGCGTACACTACCATCTCTGCAATTGGATGTGGCCACAAGGGTCATAAAAAGCTATCTGCCCACATCACAACCTATGACCCGCTGGACAAATTGGTTCCAAGAGGCTGCAACATCATTGCAAATAATATGATCTACCCAAGGAAAGGGGGAGCATGTACTCACGCTCGACATTCTAATGCTTCCTCCTTATAACCTTCTCCCCTGACCATGTAATTGCCAAATTCAAGGGGATGTATATATATAGCTTCATACATTTTTTTTTTAAAAAAAACAAAGAAAAGAAAAACAAAAAATAGTAAAAAGAGCAAGAGCACAAAAACAAGAGAAATATCCGTATACAATCAAGAA
Source organism: Cibotium barometz (assembly GCF_041138505.1). Taxonomy (NCBI): domain Eukaryota; kingdom Viridiplantae; phylum Streptophyta; class Polypodiopsida; order Cyatheales; family Cibotiaceae; genus Cibotium; species Cibotium barometz. The sequence goes on along the minus strand of NC_141102.1, from coordinate 9,554,004 downwards.
CTAGATTGACCTGTCATAAACCTACTGATGCTATATCTGTGTTTGCAGATATGGCAGATGCCCGATCATCATACACTTCATCCACTCCTACCTTTGGTGAGAGGTATCATCTGTACCTTTCTCAGATATTCCACATATGCTATCCTGTAATTGAAACTGAATGGGATCATATAGATGTACTAGCCAGAGAGGAAAATATTGAGGAATTATAATGGCTAATTCGCCTATTGACCATGACTGACCCCTACTCCGTAGAGGACATATCCCCGATAGCCCAATGCTTTCCTTTTCCACAAGATGACTATCCTCGCATGGTTACATTTTTGATGAGTTTATGTGGATGGGAAAATGAAAAGGAAATATCTGACAATGATGAATGGACGGATGAAACTCATGGCACTACTGAGGTTGACTTTATTTGTTTGGATGATGCGGATAGAGGCTTAGCCTTAGGGCTAGAGCCAGGACTCTACAACATCCTCTTATCGTATCCTCAGTAGTAGTGTGGTGACTGGTAGGTAGGTTAGTGTTTTCAAGTTTTTTCTAGTTTAGATTCCTTAAACGAGTCTTGAAATTTTCACAATGATGTGCCTCTCGAGGTATAGTGCTTGTTAGTTGATTGTACAGGTTAAAAAGTTTGAGATGGGTTCGCTTCCATATCTTGAGACTGCCGCAACGTTCATCAAAATATATCTACATCACATTGCAAGCTGTCTCATCAAATCAAGGAGATCTCCAATTTCAGGTGTAATTCTTCCATACCCACTCTCTTTCGTTTTTTCTGTTCAATTAATTTCATAAACTATACGGCATGACCACATGGATATTGTCAATGTACTACTTACTTTTTGAAGTTGCTTGCATGCTAGTGTAAATCATTAATGAGCTTAACTTTATTGGAAATATTCCTAGGCAGCATGACGTCTTTAGTTAACCTTGGAATACGATTGTCTTAGGTCTAGGATCAAACCATCTTAATGTTTGAACACCTGGCCATGTGTGTTTGTTGACCTCTAGGACATAGCTTTTACCCCTTGTCGAAAGGATGTAAGAACACATTTTAGTTCAGGAGCGAAGATCAAAAGAAACTTTATTATAATAAAAAAAAAAGAAGCCTACAATAAATGGCAATACAAGTCTTAATGTGCTTTAATGTTGGCCTATCGCCTTATTGATACTTGGTAGGCGAGGAGTATTCTACTCCAGACCGATGACTTGGTTGGTAGGGGGTAGCCTTGCCTAAAGTGAGCTAATAGATTCCTGGATAATGCCTTGTGTTAAACATGGTACCAGGATCGATGTTAGTTTTGCCTTAGGAAGGTCGCCATTGTGTGTAAAAATTCACGTGCCAAAAAAAAAAAAAAAAAGAGACAAAAAGCTCCTGTAACTCTGATGTTTCTTGTTTTCCTAGGCTTGTGGTATTAACTTGTTCTTAGAGTAGACACAGTGTGGTCATGTGTTTATTTATTAAGCTTGGTTATTTTCCTTGACTTAGGCCAGTTATAAACCTTGATTAACCTTTGACACCTTGCTTACTCTTGATTTACTTTCAATAATTTTAAACTCCTGTTAATTTGCTACACTAGCTCATTCATGTGACCCTTAAACTAAGTTCTCATAGCAACATCCATTGTGGTCTAATATGCTTGAATTTATACACTTTATATCTTTTGAATTCCAGCATACCTTCACTCTACTTCCCTGTTTTGCAGACGGTCTACCACAACAACCCTCTCGAGCTTACCATACCATAGCTTCCGAGGACGGAATCTACATCAGGAAGGGGGGCATGTTAACCCATGGGCGGACATGGCGACGTACTATATTTTACGTCATTAATTTAAATATTCTGAGTCATGGGCCGGGCTTGTCGGCACCATATGTTAAGGATGAAGGGATTGGGTGATCGCCGATGAGAGGCGCACCTTGGATATCAGTAGGATAAGGGTTAGGGTCGGCCGGCCATGTATGGGCGCCCAAGTGTGAACGGCCAAGTCACCTATATGAGTCAAATGTAACCCTAAAATCCTCATTCTCATGTGTTGTGAATACAAGAGTGCTCTTGCCTTATCTCTTTGGTTTCCTTCTCCTGCGTTTGTGAGAGAGAGAGAGAGAGTGAGTGAGAGAGCGATCGAGCACTGTGTAGCGGCACGGCGGCGGCGGAGAGGCGGTAGAGCGGCGACGGGCGGCGGCTCCTCCTTCACGGCTGCGACGCGGGAATCCTTCAAGGCGGCGGTTGAGCGGTGAGTGACACACACTTTGGCATTCTGTTTGAGCTTCCTTCTCTGGTTGTATGCTTGCAGCCATTCGTGGCTCGCATACGGTGTCCGGCAAGTCCCGAGCTACGACCTATGCGGCAAAAGCGCACAGACGTGTCGTCCTAGAATCCAAGGGGTCACTCTATTATGTGGTGTCGCCCTAGTATGTGGGTCTTCATTTTCTACTGAAACACATGAATAGTAGCAATTGCAAGTTCTCACCCTTCTGGTGAAAGATCATAGAACTTCACCATAGCTTGTTGTAGTCTCTCAATATGAACAAAGATGTTATTGTAAACATCATAGTGAAATTCTGTACTTGTTGTCTTGATTTTCTTTCTGCTCGACCCTCTGTCTAATGTTAGTGTGTCCTCAATGTGATAAAATTGTCCTATAGCTCACTGCACATCATCATTATTGATACGCTTGACATTGTGAATCACCTTGAGTGTAGAAAATAAAGTGCCAGTGATTCCTTGTCTTAGAAATGCATCTTTGACAACTTGACGGATTGCTTGGTACCCTTTCATGCTGATTCCAACCGCATCACAAGCATGTTGAATTAATGTCGATGGAGGTGGTAATCTCGCTCACTACATTGCTGACAACAGCTTGGCATATTTTAGGATGATGAGGGTCAGTAAATAATTGAGAGAATATCCTTGGTATTCAGAATGGCTTTGACCAAATCCTTCCACCCCTCTTCATTAGAACCACACACCTCTTGTAGAAAATTCCTGGCAGAACACAAATCATGACTATTATGTTTAAATCACTGAGTGCATAATGAAAGTTTATGTTACTTACTTTGTTGTACGAATCCTTTTCTTCCGTGCTCCACCTTTAAACGCAAGAGATTCTATACCATCCAATGTCTTTTTGCGTTCACGAGCACCATTTAGCGTTGCTTTGAGTCATTTGATAAGTTCCTCTAGCCTTTGAATCTTTGCATCCTTCTCCACATTCTCTACGAGGATCTCTTTCATTTTATCTAATGATGTTTTAAGTCCTTCTTGACATTGTAAAAGGCTGAATTGTGATGCTTTCAATTGAGATTGAAGAATATAAGTTTGTCAAGCTCCACTTATAGTCAATCTTCTCTGCAGTATCCTAACAAGCCAAGCTCTCCTTCACGAACAAATTGCATAAAAGATGATAAATTGCGGAAAGGAGGATTCGCTCTTAATGGAGGGTCAATTGGATAGAGATGCCCATTAATCCAAAGATCTACATTTTTCTCCTTAGCTATCCTACGAGCTTGGATAGATTGTGCATCAGTAGGATGAGTTTTTTTAGAGCTGCCATACTCTTCAGGAATACGAATGTGTAAATCAACCTTCCGTTTTCTAGCTTCACAAGGGGCTATACACACAGCTTACAAAGGCTCCATAGCTAAGCAGAGAAAGAAGCTAAAGCAAAGAGAGAGAGAGAGAGAGAGAGAGAGAGAGAGAGGGAGGGAGGGAGTGAGAGAGACTGTTAAAACTTTAGTGTTGCAGGTTTAACACAAATCCGTTTTTCTAAGTAGAAAATGATCTATTTGATATACAAATATACTAACATGGAGTTTTTCATCAATAAATTACATTTATGAGAAAAATTAAAAAATAATAATTTTTGGGATCCCCACAATTTCGGGATCTGACAGTTAGTTATGTTTATGGGGTTGTGGGAACCTGACAGTTAGTTATGATGCACTGGCTTCTGACAAGCTTCTGACGTGACCCTTGAATTACAAGCTTTTTAGAGGGAAAATTTTATTTTCATCATACATATTGGTTGGATGGTGTTTTTTCCACCTCAAAATGTTAAAAAATAAAAAATAAAAAAAATTTACTTTTTGGGGCCCATCTAAATACGAGAATGTTTTGCTGATGTGGAAGGGAGATATGGTGGGAGTTAATGAGAAAGGAGATTTCAAACTGATAAGAAAGATTCAATTTATAGAGAGTGAAGATAAAAAAATTCAAAAAGTAAGAGAGAAAGTATGAGAAAAGTCAAAAAGTAAGAGAGAGAGAATGAGAATATTCCCTTTAAAAAGTGAAACTAGGGGGTATGGCTGATGTGGCAAGGCAAAAAATAGGGGCATCATAGCCTTTGTCTCCCTTAAGCCCAATTTTTTAAGCTCTAATCCCTTAAAATTAGGAATCCTTAGGAGGCCCTTTTTGGGTCCAAAAAATTCCTAATGGCCTTTTCCTACTCAACCTGTATTTCTGCTATACTGTATTTCTGCTATATTGTCCTAAGTGACCTCCTTATTCTCCTATGTCCTTTCTTCATTCATGAGCATCTCAGGCTGAGCGATTAGGACTTCTAGATCGTATATCTGTATAATCCGCTCAATGTCCACCTCAAAGAGTGACAATAAATCTAGATTTTCTTTCAAGATCTGCTCTTCCTCGTCATCTTCTACCCCTTCCCAGGTAGTTTAAGTCTTCTGCGTGCAATGTTCTATTGGCCAAATGTAATTTGTCTTTTCTTGTGATCGAGGTGCACACCTTTTTCCCTCTTTAGATCGTGATTATGTTCGTATCCCAGTTGTGATTGATTCTTCCACTTCTAAGCCACAATCTTCCCAACAACATGGGATATGTACCCGCTATCTCAGTCATTTTTAGGACTATGAACACAACCGTGCCAACATGCATCCTGCCACTTCTATTTGTTCTCCCTTGATGATTCCAATCGATCAAACTCTTCTCTAGCAAGCCATCTGAATCTTGAATGAAACAGGCTGCATATCCATGATTCCTAGCTTTTTGGCCAGGCTATTTGATATTATGTTTACTCCTGATCCTCCATCCAGAATGATCCTTGACAATGTCTCCCCTCTGATTTTTATGGTCACCTCTAGAACAAATGTGTCATAGTCCAAGACTTTCTCCAGATTCTTGCATTCAAGATTTGGATTTTTAGTTTCTTGCACGAGCATCTATGCCAATATTTCATTTGGCACTATGGCCTGAAGCAGCTTTTACATATAATTGCGAACTAGATTCAACATTTGGTCCAGTGTTATGTTTAGTTTCATCTTGCTGACATCCTCCCAAAGGTCATATTCCTTCACGGAGTTGCTACTTTTCTCCTTGTCAACAGTGGGCATACACTGGCCTTTGTACATTCTTCCTTCTTCCATATTTACTTCTCTTTCTTTTTCCTGACCTTCCCTTGTAGCTTTCCTATCCGGACTTCCTCCGGATTTCTTTCCACCTCCTTTTTCAGGACACTTTTGCTACTCTGGGCTGTAATTGGCTCTAGTTGGCACTTCAACATCCTTTCCTTGGTTGCTCTATCATTGCACAACTGATTCTTTTCCTGCTGTAATTTCCTCCCTCTTCTTGAACAGGCTTGTCCTATCCAAATCCTCATCAGCATGCTCTCCCAGGAGTAGGATTTTCTGCATTGTCCACACCATCCTTTGTGCACTTTGCACCAAATTGGTGATTTGCTCACGGACTCTCTGCTACCATGCCCACTATTCTGGATTTTACTTCTCTTCTGGCTCAGAATTACCTATCACGCCATATTGACAAGTCCTTGGTGAGATCTTGTCACAACATCACCTCTGGTGGCTTTTCTTGTTGCTTTCTTGCCCATTGGTCCACTTTTACTATATTTATTGTTGCATCAGTTCCTGCTCCCTTTGCGGCCTTTTGTTAACCCAATTCTAGGGTCAACAAGAGCTATCGCCATTATCTTACATCAAGGAGTCACGGTAGATACACTAAAGGGTCACACATTCAAGATATGAAGCCATAATGTCCAAAGATACAACTTGGACGGGCACCCGTAATGGTGTGACAAAGTATTTATGGCAATTCCCACTTCAAGAGCGTGTGGTTTCAAGATAGGATGAAGTCCTAAGTGATTTACTACATGGATATATTATGAGAGTAGTCATTGTAAGAGCATTAGGCCTCTTATAAGCCTAAAGTGCTCGGCCGGCCATAGTGTAAGTGAGTGTGAACACTTATGGCCATGTATATAAGTGAGTTTCTCTCCTGATACAACATACTCTCCCATTGTGTAATTGAGTCTTGCTCTTGCTAATCTCTCTCCCTAATGCATGCTAGTGAGTGTGTGTGAGTGAAGTGAGGTGAGAGAAGGGACGAGTACTCGTAGTGCAACGCGATGGTGTTACAACGCTCGTGGAAGGCGCAGTGAAATTTCTTCTCAAGGAGTTGTAGAGCTTTGAGACCTCAAGGGTTACGAGCTCGGCCATTGGAATGATCCTCACGATAGTTTGAGTTCACCAGGTAATCTCTTTTTGGATGTGTTTCAAGGAGGGTTAGGGTGAGCCATAACATTTTTGGCGTTGCTGCCGAGGAGCCATCCCTTGGCTTTTTCCATCGTTTTGCCTCTAATCTACACGTAAACCATTCCTCATTATCTTGATTAATGGTTTTCCATGAAAAAGAATGTTTTTTGCTTAATTTTGAAAAGAATGTTTTTTGCTTAATTTTTAGATTAATTTGTTGTTTTTGTTGTTATTTTTGTGGTTTTTCATGTTCTTAGGGCTTGCACATAGTTTGTATTAGGCTTAGTTTGCATCCATTGCATCAAACAATGCAATAAAATATAATTTTTAGTGAATGTTAACTCTCTTTAGTGTTAAACATAGAACTAAGATCATTTATTCTAGTTTAATTATGTGTTTGTTGTTGAAATTATTTGGATTAGAGTGTTAGCAAGCATTAGAAGTAGCTTAATCGTTCAAAAAAATTTCTTAAAACCATCAAAAGACCCTTAAATTTGACTAATTTCTCTTAATGGACTGGTTTTTGTCTTAAGGGTGATTAATTTTATTCAAGAGGCCAAAAAATTAGAAAATATGTTAATTGGGGTCTAAATTGATCATATGAGTATTCGAAATTGGTATTTTTGAGTGTTTTAAGAGCATCTAGATGCATCAAAATGCCTAATCAAATCAATTTTTCATCAATTGGAGAAATTAGGCTCTATTTGCTTAATTTTACCTTAAAAGAGGAGACCATAATTAAGAGTCTAATTAATCCCTATTTTAGATTAATTTACACAATTATTGATGCATAAATATTAGCATTCCCTTGCTCTATCCAATGATGTGCTCAATTATGTGAATTAATTAGAGATTAGTAGTTAATTAGAGCTTTGATTAGTACAAAAGAGAGAAAGATTAGTGAAAGAATTAATCTTGGATTAATCTTTAATCACTTTTTTACATAACTCATTAAGGCTACTGAGCATTCAATGAGTTGTCAAAATTGTCCATTTTGGGGATCATTTATGAAGGGTGTAAGGGGTGTCATTAAAAGGTTGACTTTTTTGATTCCCACTTACCTTTTTGGAAAAATGCCCATACTTTTCATTTTAAATTCAAAAAATATTCCCCCAAAAAAGGGAAATTCATATTTCCCACTAGACTCCCAAAAAAAAGGGCCATGAAAAGTTTGGCTATGAAAAAAATCCCGACCATGAAAAGAATTCCAGTCGTGAAAATTCTGGCTGTGGAAAAATTCCAGGCCGTGAAAAAAAATTCTAGCTCTGTGAAAAAAATAACGAAGGCTTATGAACGCATTAAGGACAAAATAACAATGCTCTTGTCACCCCTCTGGATGTGAGAAATAAGGGCATAAGAAGCGGTTGCTTGCAAGTCATGACCTAGATGACCCATAAATTTTATTTATTTTTTTAAACCCTCGAGCAACTTCACCGAATTAGGCCATTTCATGAAATAACTCTTCACGGGGCCAAAAATCTTACAATCTCATGAGTTCAGGTTTCTCACGACTTAAGAACATACACTTTCACAATTTAAGCCCCATCACGGATTAAGCCATATCACGCAATAGCCACTATATATTTGTTAAGCTTATTGCTTACTATTCTTTTAGCTAAATTAATATAGCAGCTGCTCCATGAGCACATATCCATACTCATGCGGTACATCTCTGGTGTGGGGGGGCCATGGTGGGCGAAAGCTTGGTCAATGGTACAATCCATCGCCTGGAATTTTCCTTCAAATTACAAACCTCTCCAAATGATGCCGCCATCTTCACAAATCAACGATCTTTAATCCTTAATAAAGATATCTATATTAGCCTCGCAAGTCGGCGTAATTCTTTCAATCCTCACAACAAGTGGCTACTTCAACACATAGCAGTTCAATAAGAGTCTATATGACTCAATTCTTGTACTTCATGTAAATTTGTTTCATAAGAGCACTTAAATATACATAAAAACATAAAAAGCACATGGGCAGAAGAAGACACGAACAGGTCATTCTCAACAACATTTGACAAGAATCATGCCACATAAAGGGACATCATCAAAAGCCAATTACTTCAAATGATGAATGTCGCTTCAATGAATCAAATGAGGAACGGAGAATCACCATCTCGTTCTAATGATAAAGTCTACGTTCCTCCGCATCCTTCCCTCTCTTCTCTCCCATTATTATCAGCTCTTAGTGTCCCCACACTACAAAAAACAAATGTAATCTTGCCAATGATTGCCAAAATTAAATTGAACAAAAAGAAAGGGACTCACACTAATATAAAAATGCAATCATTCGCAAAAAACCCCAACCCCACCTCGTTAGGAATTTCCAATACACCACTAACCTATTCATTCTTAACTAGCTTTTCTTATTCCTCCGAAGGAACAAAGACCATTGAACGTCACTCAACATCAACGCTATCGAGACAAAGCTTGTTCATTCTCCCCACACAAAGGTCTTCAACGTGATCATGAGGACATGATCGCCATCAGGAAGGGGGGAATGTTAACCCAATTCTAGGGTTAACAAGGGCTACTGCCATTATCTCACATTAAGGAGTCACGGTAAATACACCAAAGGGTCATACATTCAAGATATGAAGCAATAGTGTCCAAAGCTACAACTTGGACGGGCACTCGTAATGGTGTGATGGAGTATTTATGGTGATTCCCACTTCAAGAGCATGTGGTAGCAAGATAGGATGAAGTCCTAAGTGATGTACTTCATGTATATATTATGAGAGTAGCCATTGTAATAGCATTAGGCCTCTTATGAACCTAAAGTACCCGGCCGGCCATAGTGTAAGTGAGTGTAAACACTTATAGCCATGTATATAAGTGAATTTCTCTCATAATACAACATACTCTCCCATTGTGCAATTGAGTCTTGATCTTGCTAATCCTCTTGCGAATCTCTCTTCCTAATGCATGCTAGTGAGTGTGTGTGAGTGAAGTGAGGTGAGAGGAGGGACGAGTACCCGTAGTATAACATGCGAGTGTGACAACGTGTTAACAATCTAGAAATGGGATTGATCGTGGTGATAAACATAGATTAAGCAACATAATTAAGGTGGATTAAACCACACTAAAAACTCCATGAGAGAGAGAGAGATTGCACACTCAACACTCAATTCTATTCACTTCTTTCACAATGAACCATACAATGATATAGGCTTTCTAGCCTTATCCCACTTTACACATCATCATCCATGTGGCACTCCCTTTTCCACTCTTTTGGTCAACACTCACACACCATTTAATATTACATGTGGCATTCCTATCTCACCACAATATCTTGCACCTCTAGGGTGCTTTCCCACATACACACAACACCACGATTACATCTATCAACACCCCCTCTTAATCGAGGTGTTCTACAACTCACTTATCATCCATCATCCATCACCCATATCAATGTAGCATTGCACAAACGCAATCGCTACCTCTCAACACTCCCCCTCAATGATACATTGGAGTGTCCATCAACCAAACATGTGTGCGCGTGTCTACCATCTTAGACACCTAGTCCATTTTGAGCCGAGTCGCTCCCAGCGAAACCACTGAGTCCGATTTAGACATGGAAGTTCAGGTGGGAACCAACCCATGCACATGCACCTCACACGTGCATCGCTCTTGCACACATCACAACAACCATTTTGAGCTTCTCGGTGAGCTTGGGCATGGTTACCCTCATACCATGGGTGAGAATAAAAAATACATATCTCGTTTTAAGCTTTAAACTCGGGTACGATTACCCTCATAATCATGGATGATTACAAAAATTTTCCCATTTTGAGCACGCATGCTCGTGGATGGACGATTTGTCCATCATCATTTTTGGGTGAAACAAAATAAAAAATTACAAAGCCATTTTGATCGTAGTGTAGTGAGGGACCCATGTGTGTGTAAACACTTTCTTGTCAAAGGTTTTAACTATGCTTTATAAGCATATGAAAAAAAATGCTTTGTATTTCGTGCGTGAATGCACTTAAACAACTCTGTCATGTATGCCGATCTTTGCACGTTGACAGACTGCCGCTGTGACATAATTAGCATTATCGACTTGCACTTTTATCTCTGCCATAACCTCTACACTCCACATGCTAGCACCCAGCACACTCCGGGTGGGACCCGCTCTGGCTTATCTTCTTCAACCTCTTTCTAATGTTTACTATGCGCAATGGCTGCCATAGCCGAATGTTTAAAGCTTTTCTCTGACTGTGTGCTTGACTTCTTGTACTGTTTTCACCTTCTTCTTTACTGGCTACGATGCCTATGCTTGTGTTGCCTACTTCATGCTGCTGTGGGTTTGCTCGCCTTTCAGCTCTGGTGCTTCTCCACCCAAAACTAATTGTTGGCTAATTGACTATTCATTGAGTTGAATGCTAATGTTGCTGTGAGGGCGCCAGTTTTCTATTTCAAGCAGCTCGCTTGCACCTACGAGCATTCCTCATGCTTACAAATTGCAGCCTCGCGCCTTCAACGTCTCTTACAGCTCTGCCATGGCTATCTCTCTCCAGCGTTGATTTTTGATGCTGCTTCCTGCGCTGGCCACCACCTTTCTTCTCTAGTCTTCCTTTTGTGTACACCAAAAAAAATGCCATCCTTAATCAAAGGCACCCATCTCCTCTTTCACAACTTATGTGTTTCCAACCTCTTACCTCAACAATCAAACCCCCTTCATGAGGTTTGTACAGCCATCAATGTGGCTACTATGGCTCAATATTTAGCCCTTAACATGCATACTTTTGATCTTTGCCTCCTTAAACCTCCAAGTAGAGTTATCTCCTCCATAGCCATCAACATGGCCACATGAGCTCACCATTGAGCTCCAATATATATGCCCTTCTTTGCGTGCATCCATTTCCAAGGGTGCTTCAACATAGATTGCTCGCAAGAAACCATAGGTGCATAAACATGTGGAAATTGCCAAGGTTTCCATCCCCTTCTTTGCTCTCCTTCATTGAGCAAACATTCACAAGTGCATCCTCTTCTTAATGCACACACATGTGAACTCCATTGAGTTCACCATCTCGCTTGCCATCATCTTGACAAGCATGCACCTCCACACAAGATTCATAGGATACACAAATCCCATACATAGCAACCCTTCATAGAGCATTCTTCCATGCTCAAACACAAAACTTTGAGGCAAAACTTCACAAAACCAACCTTCTTGAGGCATAATCAGCAGCATATCTTCTCTTGGCAGCTTCTCCTTGACAATGATGAAGACTCCATAGCCTTCATAATGCTGAAATCTCCATTTTCAGCTTCCTTGATGATGAACAAGCTCTCCATGTTGCAAAACTCCATTTGCAACTCTCTTGGGCAGCTTCTATGCAACCTCCTTGTTGCAAATCTCCTCTCAAATCCTCACGAATGCAAATCCAAATGATAATATGAGTGTGCATAAATTTTTTCATAATAAATTGAAAATAATGCTTAATCAAAGACACATACAAACAAGAAACTATACATAAGTATTCACCATGACCAAGAGCCCACCCAAGCTCTGATACCATGTTAACAATCTAGAAATGTCTCTCTCTCATGGAGTTTTTAGTGTGGTTTAATCGACCTTAATTATGTTTCTTAATCTATGTTTATCACCACGATCAATCCGAGAGAGATTGCACAGTCAACACTCAATTCTATTCACTTCTATTGCATATCACAATGAACCATACAATGATATAGGTTTTCTAGCCTTATCCCACTTTATACATCATCATCCATGTGGCACTCCCTTTTCCACTCTTTTGGTCAACACTCACACACCATTTAATATTACATGTGGCATTCCTATCTCACCACAGTATCTTGCACCTCTAGGGTGCTTTCCCACATACACACAACACCATGATTACATCTCTCAACACAACGCTCCCGGGAGATATGGTGGAATTGCTTCTCAAGGAGTTGTAGATCTTGGAGACCTCAAGAATTACAAGCTCGGCCATTGGAAAGATCCTCACGACAGTTGCAATTCACCAAGTAATCTCTTTTTGGATGTGTTTCAAGGAGGGTTAGGGTGAGCGTTAACACCTTTCCTCTTGCAATTCCTCTGCTATGGGGCTGTCATTTTGTCTATGATTTGGACCATTGTAATAGAAGAATATTAGTCCAAATCCCCTCTGCCCAAATCTTCCACCTCCTCTTCCATATGGTTTGTTGTTTTTTGAGGCATTATGGTGACTTGGTTAATAGCTGGGAATTGTTGCAACTAACACTGTTGCCTTTCTACCACTCTCGAATTCCTATTCCAAGTGTTGTAAAAACACATGTCACTGATGTGGTTGTTCCTCTCCATAGAGATAATAAATGAAAGCTGCGTGCTTTTCAATTACACTGTGCACCACACATCTTGTCTTAGTCTATATCCTGCGTGTTCTCCGACAAGCTTGGCTAGGGAAGCATCCACTACCTGCTTCTTGCCTTTCTTCGTCTAGGGCTTTCACTCTTTGGCATTTGACTCATGACTAGAATCTCATTGTGAGGTGTCTTCTTTGGAATATGATTTAGAAGTCTCTTCTTCCTTTTATCCTTCGTTTTCTTCTTGGGGTCTTTTCTTGTTTGCTTCCATATCCCCTCAGCTTTGGTTGCTCTCGCCACCACTTGTTCAAAGGTGAGGGTATCCAAACCATATGAGGCCACCACTATCTGGAGATTTTCCCTCATTCCTCGCACTCGAACCATGGACTCAATGTGGCTAGAACTAGTTTTTTGGGCTGATATAGACACATTTAGCAGTGCTCCAAATTCAGCTGCATAATCTTATGTTAGCCTCTTCTTCTGGGTTAGCCTCTACACCTTTCCAGTACTTTTGTGATGGCCTTGCCTTTCTTGAATCTTTTCAAGAAGGCTTTCTTCAATTCTTCAAACTTCTAGAAGTGCTCCAAACAATATTGTGCATACCAGCTCTGGTGATCTTGCCACCCAAAGTTGTCGCAAAATACTATGTCTTTTGGGGCAATGGAGCTCGGGTGGCCAAGAATGTGGTTTTGAAGGCAAAGATGTGAGAATATGGATCCTTCTTGCTCTTGTCCTTGAAATTTTGGTACTTTTGACATTCTTCCCACAACTACCGGTTCTTCTTCTTCTTGAGTTTCTTGCCTCTTGTTTTGAAGCTCCTGGTGCTCCCCTTCCTGGTTCCTAAATCTTCCGCTCTTGCTGGCACGGAATTCTTTCTAGAAGTCTTCTTGGACGATGCAGTTGCCCTTCATTTCGTGCAACTTCAGTCTGTCTCTGTGGCAATACCACTTTGCTCTATTTGATCTCCCTTCATTCTCCATGCACTCTCCATTGCACTCCTATAACTTTTTGATAACATTCCCGACACCAGTGTGTGCGCACTTCTCCTTTCTAAATCTACTATAACTAGCTTTTCTCTACTAACTTATTGTGCAGGACTAACCTTAGAACTAGCCTCTATCTTTCTACTCCCCTACCTGGCATACCAGTTCCCTAAACAGGATTGCCAAAAGTGTTCGTGTCCAGTCAAGACCCAACACTTACATGGTTCTGGACTACCTAATCGGCTCCAACTGAAGAGCCTGACTAATGCAATTGTGCCCAATGCAATAAGCTAATGCTAACATGTTGAGCTACCCATCTGCGCAATCTAGAGGAGTTAATCATGTTTGTGTGCAAGTTAGTTCCTAGGCCCATCATGATTCTATATACTGAAGTTCTCGTCTCCAGACAAGAATGCACTTAACATGGAATGATGTAGAATATAGCAACATTGTTCAGTATTAGCTTTAACAAATATAGAGTAGTACAATGGTAAAAGCTCAATTCCTTCACTTAGTATCCAACTATCCTCTAATCCACACATCCCCCCCCTGATTCCCCCTTTACTGCTTACATCCATATGGGTACTTAAAGGAACTATTACAAGTTTGTTACAAAACTAAAAGGCTCGGTTTTGCACAACAGTCAGTTCGGGCGGCGATCTGGGCAATCTAAAAGGAAATGGGCCTGAGAAGCATGGCTGTCTGGTAGGAGATTGCATAGAAGTGCATGAAAAATCTGATCTAGACAGCTCAACAACAAGCACGTGCCATGAGGCCTTCCAACTAGGATGAAATTGCAAAATTCATGAGAACGAGTTGGAAGCGCCTAAAATAGCAAGATAAGGATAAAGCCCCTCTCCTAGATCCAGAGCCGTGTGGGGATGAAATGGGCTCTTGTGACTCGCAGATTATTAAACAATCCTAAAATAGGATTGATCTCATTGTGAAGGACATACATTAAGCAACATAATTAAGGTGGATTAAACCACACTAAGAACTCCATAAGAGAGAGAGAGAGAGAGAGAGATTGCACACTCAACACTCATTTCTATTGCATATCACAAATGAACCATACAATGGTATAGGCCCTCTAGCCTTATCCCACTTTACATGTCTTTTGGTCAACACTCACACACCATTCAATATTACATGTGGCATTCTTATCTTGCCACAATATCTTGCACCTCTGGAGTTCTTTCCACATACACACATCACCGCGATTACATCTCTTAACACCCCCTCTTAATCGAGGTGTTCCACAACTCACCCATATCAATGTAGCATTTCAAAACCACGATCCCTACCTCTCAACACTCCCCCTCAATGATACATTGGAGTGTCCATCAAACAACATGTGTGTGCGTGTCTACCATCTTCCACACCAAGTCCATTTTGAGCCGACTCGCTCACAGCAGAACCACTGAGTCTGATTTGAACATAGAAGTTCGGGTGGAAACCAACCCATGCGCATGCACCTCACACGTGCATCGCTCATGCACACATCACGGACCATTTTGAGCTTCTCAGTGAGCTCGAGCAAGGCAACCCCCATACCATGGGTGATTACAAATATTTTTAGTTTGAGCACGCAGGCTTGGGGACGATTTGTCCATCATCAATTATGGGTGAAAATAAAAATTACAAAGCCTTTTGGCCAAAGCTGGCTAGTGAACCCACATGTGAATGCATCCTCACAATACCATCCCATTTTAATGACATGTGAACAGTATGTATATGGTAGAAATAAAAAAATCTTCCAAAGCATGTGAAGTAGGTGTGTGAATCAACCCTTAATTCTAAGGGTTGAAGAAGTTTATCAAGAAGTGATATATATATATATATATATATATATATATATATATATATATATATATATATATATATATATATATGCGCCAGTTGTTGTGTGCCAGTTTTGCAACCCGCCGTGTGGTCATCAGCCAGCCCCTTTCTTGTAGGGAATACCCTCTTCTGCACTATCTTCTTCACCAATTGACTGTGTGCTGGCTATTCGTCCCGTTGCTTTCTAGTTTGCCATCGCCATCATTTGTCTATTCACTCACTGTTTGCTGCTTGCTATTTGCTACTTGCCTTTTTCTATTCGTTGTGTTGTTTGTTTAGAATGCATGTTATCCTCTTATGTTGCTTTCTAGTGATATGTGACCGTGTCCTCTCCGCAACATCATTCGCCACCAAAAAAAGAGCCATAAATCTCACAAAGAGCCATCTTCTTCTCTTATGTTGGTGTGAGTGTCAATTACTGAAGCAAAGCATTTTTCTCTCCAGTCAACAACTCAACCTTCTTCATCAAGGCTTGAGCCTCATCTACTTTGCCTCACAGAACCTCCTTAATGAGATTATCTTAGCCATTAAATAGCCACCACCAAAAGCTCCTAAATGAGCTCCATATGTAGTTTCTTTTGCTACAACTCCTTTTCCAAAAATTCTTGCCTTAACTAAACCTTCTTTATGAGGTATGCATAGAAATTGAGATGGCCATCACCATGAGCTCCAAATATAGCTATACATTGCTGCAAATTGTTACCTCCAATTAGGCTCCATAGATTCATTCTTGGCCTAGTTCAAGGCCACAAGCCATCGATCTTATTCCTTCCTCCATGAGCTTACCTTTGAGCTCTCAAATCTACATGCTCTTCCTTTTCATGCAACCATTCAAGGGTGCTTCACTTAAGGTTTCCCTCCCACAAGAAACCAAGGTGCATAAACCATTGTGAAAGTTCCCACACTTGCCATCATCTTGACAAGCATGCACCTCCACAAGAGCACTCTCACATGCTCGATAACCAAAAACATTGAGACAAAACTTCACAAATTACCTCCACAAACTTCTTGGCAGCTTCCTTGTTAACACCAAAGACTCCATAGCCTTCATACTTGCTGAAATCTCCATTTTCAGCTTCTTTGATGTGATCAGTAGGCTCACCATGTTTTAAAACTCCCATTTGCAACTCTCTTGGGCAACTTCTATGTTACCTCCTTGTTGCAAATCTCCTCTCAAACTTGAGAATGGAAGCTCCAAATCTTTCTCAAATCCTCACAAATGCAAATCCAAATGATAATATAAGTGTGTATAATTTATTTTCTCATAATAAACTAAAAATAATGCTTAATCAATGAACTCATAAACCAAGAAATCTATACATAAATATTCACCACCATGACCAAGAGCCCACCCAAGCTCTGATACCATGTTAAACAATCCTAAAATGGGATTCATCATGGTGAAGGACATAGATTAAGTAACATAATTAAGGTGGATTAAACCACACTAATAACTCCATAAGAGAGAGAGAGAGAGAGATTTCATACTCAACACTCAACTCCATAAGAGAGAGAGAGAGAGAGAGAGAGAGAGAGAGATTTCATACTCAACACTCAATTCTATTCCATATCACAAATGAACCATACAATGATATAGGCCCTCTAGCCTTATCCCACTTTACATGTCATCATCCATGTGGCACTCCCTTTTCCACTTCTTTTGGTCAACACTCACACCCATTCAATATTACATGTGGCATTCTTATCTTGCCACAATATCTTGCACCTCTAGGGTGCTTTCCACATGCACACATCACCGATATTACATCTCTCAACACAGATCTGGGTGAGGAGGCAACAACTCAGTCGAAGAGTGATACTGCTAGTGCCCCTTGCCAATGGAGATACCTAGCAGAGAGGGGAAGGGGGGTATGAAAGTTAGAACCAACATGTATACCACCCTATGGGTAGAAATGGAGTTAGAGCGGGAGAAAAAATCAAGAGAGCCAGAGCAAATAGTTTTTGAAGATGATGCCATCTCCCCAAAGCAAATAGAGCCCCATGATTTTGTAGGTAAGCATGGCTATGGATATAATGAAGAGGACCAGGGCAAGATATCAGAAGGCACGTCCCATAGACGTGCAATTTAGAAGGGTGGACAAAAGAACTGGAGTGGGCCATGATTTTGTGGGTGACTAGTAGGAAAAGGGCCTATGAGCCAAGATATGCCCAAGACCTCCCCATCCAATTTGTTTCAAAGGGCATCGCAAAACAAAAGCAAAAGCAGAAAGTGGATGGGATGAGCCTAAGAGTCTAACTTCCCTGTAGGATCAAGAGTCAGGGACATCCAAATGTTAAATTTGGCCTCTGCACAGATCGTCTCCCAGACTGACCATTGTGCAACAAACCAAGCCTTCTTGCTTTGTAACATACAGAGGCATTTGGAGGAGTTTCGGTGCAAATGAGACATCAAAAACTTCACTCCAAGAAAGAACAAACCTTGTATACCCTTATCTTACCCTAAGCACTCGATATGTCAGATTTTTGCTCTCCAAAAGAGGTATACAATAGCACATAAGCATTAAATCCAACACTTAGCTCCACATATCCCTAATTTCATTAACCATAGAAGGATGAACCGACAAACCGTAACATCCCTCCTGCCCAGGATAGCAACTATCCTAAGTTTCATCATATCAACTGGCCCATGTTTGAAGGTAAGATTGGGTGAGGTTGGGTGAGGCGCGAAAAATCTCTCAAGCATCCATTTAGCATTCTCATGGGGATGATTTTTAAAGGTCAAAAGATATATATTACACATTGTACCTGTGCGAGTGGTAGTGGTCTCATGGTCAATAATAGCCTCAAGTTGAAGTTCTTCTACCTGGTCAACAAGACTAGGTGCTTGCTCATATACAAGATGTATAGGGAGAGGTCCCCTATAAGGTCTTAAAAGATTGATATGGAAAGAATTATGAATTCTCCAATGAGAGGGAAGTGAAAGCCTATATGTTGGGTCATTAATCTTATGTGAGTAATTTGGAAAGGACCATAAAAATGAGGAGCTAACTTAACAACAGGGTTAGTCTCAACACTTTTAAGACATCTCTTTTCAATACAAAGAAAAACATATTGACCTACTTGAAAAACCATGTGCTTTCATTTCTTATTAGCATGCTTACTGTATTGCTCTTGTGCTTTAGAAATAGCATTACGAACATGATCACATGAATGGAAGTAAAATCAATAGTGAATTGATATACAACTTCAATAGTGTGTGATAACAAGTGATAAGAACAGGTAAAAATTTGCCATACACAATTGCAAAAGGTGCTTTTCCAGTGGATGAATGTGGTAAGATATCTATCATCCTAGGAATACTCACCAAGAGGGTTCCAATGATTTTCTCTCAATCTAGAACAAATGTCACTAAAGTCAGGATCTTGGTCTCATAAGTCTCATACATGAGTCAAAAGATGTATTCTCAATCACAAATATATTTTGAATGGAAGGTATTCTACTCAAAGCATCAGCAACTATGTTTTCTTTACCAAGTTGGTAAAGAATAATAGGCTGAAAACTTTGAATAAAAGATGCCCATTTAATATGTCTATCCGAATAAGTGGTTAAGAATAGGATAAAATTTCCTACTCTCAAAAGCAATAGGATGACCATCTTCCATTAACACAACACCAATACCCTTACCCCTAGCATCGGCTACAACCACAAATAAAGGACGTGAAAAATCAGGTAATTGTAACATAGGTGCATGAGTAAGTGCATATTTTAATACAAGAAAATATTTCTCTTGAAGTTCTATCCATTCATAAGGTTTGGTTTTCTTAAGAAGTTCAGTGAGATAATGTGCCTTATATGCAAAATTACGGAAAAACTTGCGATAATATCTACACAACCCTAGAAAAGATCGTAACTCATGAATATTCTTAGTTCACGACTAAGACGCAATAGTTTCTATTTTCTTGGGATCAACATGGATTCCCTTAGCAGAAACTATATGTCCCAAATACTCAATCTCACTTTGGAAGAAACTACTCTTTTTTTTACTAAGGTAAACTTTATTTTCCTTGAGTAAATTGAATACAATTTTCAAGTGCTTTTCGTGCTCTTCTTCAGACTTGCTAAAAAGTAAGATATCATAAAAAAAAAGCAACCACAAAGTTTTGATGCTTCAAGAAAGAGACTATTCATCATATGACTAAAATTTGCAAGAGCATTAGTAAGATCTAGTGGCATTACTAAAAACTCAAAGTGACCAGTCTGAGTTCTAAAAGTAGTTATGTAGATATCTCGATCAGCCATGCTTACTTGATGATATCTAGATTTTAGATCAATTTTGCTAAAAATGCTAGTGAAAGTAGACCATCAACTCTAGGAATTGGAAATCTATTCTTGATAGTGTTCTTGTTGAGAGCCTTGTAGTCCATTGAGAAAGTAAATCCTCGATTTGAGTCTAGCTTTCTCTTTGCTTAAGAGGGTTAACTCTATAAGATTCTCTACAAGGTGGTGCACTTTCAAGAATAATATCTATTTGATGCTCCTTATTAGGACGTGCACTAGGTAGTCCAAGAGGTAATTCATTGAGAAAACAATTAGAAAATTTAGAAAAAAAAGAGTCATTTGATGTATCCCTGGGAGATGGTTCTTCAACACTAAGTTGGTTAACCAAAATTAATAAAGTTTTATCCCTATTCCTCAAAGCCCTCTTGGCATGAGTATGGCTCAAAAGTGGTTAATCCTTGCCTTAAAAAATTTCTTGTGTGAACAAACATTATTACCACAATGCATAAAAGAAATTGTGTGCTTTGCATAATCAATATGTGGTGTATACTGATGTCTAAAAGGAATTCCCAAAAATCATGTTAATACCATGCAAAGGTGCTACTAAGAAAGTACGTTCATTAGAAATTTGTGCAATAGACAAAGCAAGATTCTTCACTTTCTTAGTGCAATTATACTTTCAATTTTGGAAAGTAGCCTATAATTTAAAATGAGAAGGAATCATGTCAAGATGAAGAGCATGTGCAAGACATTCAGAAATAAAATCATGTGTACTACCATCATCATGCAAGATTGTGATTTCTTTATCTTGAAATTTTTCCTTCATTTTTAAGTAAAGTGTGCGGTGAAAAAGAATTAGGATCAAGGTTAGAAGTACCTTCTTGTTTAGATTTACCATTAAACTTGTTATTACTGTCAGACTCTGGCCCATAGTCATCATTCGTAAGTGTCATTGTCATCTCTAGTGCCAATGTCTTCATCACCATCCACCATATTAAGCCAAGAAATTGGCCCTCTTTTATTGTTGCTTGGACACCTATCATCAGCATAGTGCCTCTTTTGATGGCAAGTGTAACATCGAATATTCTTCACCTTTTCATCTCAATTCGCTTAATCTGGAACATATGTCTTCTTTGGTTCTCCATTTACTCCATTATTGTTTTTTATAATCTTTGATTTATTGTTGTTGAATTGATGGCTTCTTTGATCTTGGCCCTTTTGAAAAGGTTGTTTGAATGAAGAACATCTATCAGAACCACTAAAAGATGTCGAAGCTTTGGAGAATTCAGAAGTACAATTCTCCTGTTGGAATCTGGGCAGACCATTTTTCTTTTCACAATTCAAATCAAGAGATTTAGCAGAGGCAAGAGTATGAGGACAAAACATGTTAACCTCCGCTCTAATCTTTGGATCCAACCCTAAAATAAACTTCCTTTTAAGCTTCTTTTCATGCACTTTTTCAATGAACTGCATTTGAATAAGGGCATTCCAAAAAATTTCAATGTAAATTTGAACATCCTCCCCTTTCAAAAATTGAGTCCCAATAACGCCAAGATTTGGCTACTGAGGAGGTAGAAAGTGTCTCCTCTTAATTTCATGCTCAAAATCCTCCCAAGTATGAGGTTTATATCACACATTCTTGTTAGCATTCCACCATAAAGCGGTATTCTGAATCAAATGATTTGCAACGCACTTGACCTTGTCTTTCTCGTAAAATTTCTCTCCCAAAAAATAGTCATAAAACTGGCTAAGCCAAGCTAAAATAGTGCAGACATACTTCTTTCCATCAAATTTTGAAAAGAGAAAGCCTTGCAACTAATGTGAGATTCTTTTCGAGCAGTTTAAGTATCTAAAGTTGCCTTGACAGCTCAATGAATAGAATCCTCCTCACTATCGTTTTCAATATCATGCCTGTGCCATTGTTTTATCTTTGAATTAATCTTCTAATGCAATTTTATGAGTGCGTTCATCGACTAATTTGTTGAGATATCAAGCTCAACATGAGCTGACACTCACAAGGCACCTGCATAACCGTTTGACATTTATATCACTGGCGGGTTTGATAGCTGGCAGCACTAACATATCTTTGCCACAGATTCTAGAGCTGGACTACACCAACTAGTCCACAGATTCTAGAGCTGGACTACACCAACTAGTCCACATCTACTCACTCCTCTTAGCGTGTTCACATTATGGACCGCTTGTATATACTCTATTATGTGTGTTAGTCACTTTATCTTCTTTGTATACCTCTTTTGTTGTGTGAAGAAGAAGAAGAATTTTTAGCCTCTCACCTTGTATTGGACAATATTTTTTGGGCCAAAAACGTGTTTCGAGTGCGTCTGGACCTCCGTTTTTCAGTTTGCACAACCATTCACAAGCACTGCGGGTAAGTTTCGATTCTCTGTAGAACTCTATTTTTGGAACTGTAGGAAGGGCGATTGGTTGTGCAGCAGACACTCTGTCCTGCAAAGAGGTCTCAAAGTTGCCATGGGTGTATGTATGCAAAGTAAGGTCACTGGTTATGACAATTTGGGTGCAGTATAGTACCGGTGCAGAGAATACAAAAGTTTATGTAGGTCAAGCAAGAGTGTTGTTGTTGGTAAATTTGTGTTGTTGCAGAAAAGATGCCGAATGATGAAGTTTCAATTCTCTGCAGAACTTTGTTTTTGGAGCTGCAAGAAGGGTGATTGGTTGTGCAGACACTCTGTGTGCTGCAAAGAGGTCTCAAAGTTTCCATTGGGTGTATGTATGCAAAGTAAGGTCACTAGTTGTGACAATTTGGGTGCAGTATAGTACCACTGCAGAGAATACAATAATTTATATGCAGGTCAAGCAAGAGTGTTGTTGTTGGTAAATTTGTGTTGTAGAAAAGATGTCGAATGATGGAATAAACTAGATTGTTGCAAAGAAGATTGACAAGAACAACTTCCATGCTTGGAGGTTTAGATTGACCAATTTCTTGATGGGAAAAAGGTTACTGGGACTACATTGAAGGTGAACATGAGGAGGCACCGGAGATACTGGAGAATAATCTAACTGCTGCAGATATAAAAGAGTTAAAGGATTAGAATCAAGGAGCAAGGAAAGTCATGTATTGGCTTTCTATCAGTATACAGGACACTATGATTGGGCATATACAGGATGCCAAGTCACCTAAGGAGGGTTGGGACACCTTGGTGAAGCTTTATGAAACCAACACCAAGGCACGAAAAATTCAGTTGAAGAATGAGCTTCATACTGTGGAGAAGAAGAATATGTCTGTGAATGATTATGCTTTAAATATCAAAGGCATTGTGGAATTCCTTGCATCAATTGGAAGTGTGTCTGCGTGGTCTCGGGCCACAATACAGGGCGTTTAAGATGTCTATTCAGACTCGGGAGAACATTCCCAACTTCACAGATTTGGTGTCAATGTTGATCATTGAAGAGAAGAACTTGAGTGAAGATCAACAGTCTTCACACAAAACAAAAACAGTTCAGAGTAGCAGGCCTTCTACACAAGTTCAGGTAGAGAGGTAGAGGTCATGGACGTGGCCAAGGTTATGGGGCTGAACAGGTAATCAGAATTATGGTCAGCAGAGCAGCAGCAATAGTCCCAAGATTCACAACAACAACATACAGGTGGAAGAGGCCAGTTTAGAGACATGGGGGGTCAACGAGGCCGTGGTAATTGGCAAAGGCAGCATAATGATACAGGAGGCTTTTTCTACTGTGGTAAGCCTGGGCATGTGCAGGTAGATTACTATAAGAAGCAGAGTGATATGCGAAATAGAAAAGTGCAGCAAAACAACTATGTATCCTCTAGCATAAATAATGAGGATAATGAGAGGATCTTTGTTATGCAACATGTGGTTAATGATGTGTCTGAAAATGATGTAGCAGCATGTAAGGATGATGTATGGTATGTTGATTCAGGTGCTTCAAACCACATGACAAGTCATGGTGAGTGGTTCAAGGAAATGAAACTCTTGAAAGACCAGGTTTTGTTGAAATAGGGGATGACACTGCTCATTCGATTGCCCATGCTGTGGAGATGTTCCATTGTCTATGCAGGATGGTAAAGTGAAGTGCCTTGCAGATGTACGTCATGTTCCGAACATTACAAAGAATCTGGTTTCTATTGGCCAAATAATTGAGCATGGTTTGCAGGTTCAGTTTAACCCTGATGGCTATTATGTAGAAGACTTTAAAGATAAGTCCATGTTGGTTGCAAAAGGCAACAAAGTGGGCAGAATGTCTACATTGAATGTGAATATGCCTGAAGTGAGTGCTATAATGTTTGTAAATGGTTTAGGAGTTGTTGCAAATATAGACATTTGACATAAGAGAATTGGGCATGTCAACGTGCAAAGAATGAAGTCTATGCATCTAAAGAAATTATGACAGGGCTGCCTAAGCTTAAAGTTAAAGGTATGCAGAAAGTTTGTGAAGCATGTCAATTCGGAAAGCAAACAAAACATGTATTTTCACATGACAAAAATGTGAGTAGGAATGTGCTAGATGTTGTGCATTCAGATGTATGGGGTCCTGTGAAGACTATGTCTATGGGTGGTTGCATGTATAACATAACATTCATTGATGACCACACTAGGAAAGTGTGGGTGTACTTCATGAAGGAGAAGAGTGAAGTGTTCACTCATTTTCAGAATTTCAGAGTTATGGGCTGGAAAAAAAATATAAAAGTATGTGAAGTGCCTAAGGTCAGATGGAGGGGGAGAATACTTCTCCAATGAGTTCTCTGAATTCTTGTGAAAGAATGGCATTCAGAGCCAATTTACATGTAGATACACTCTGTAGCAAAATGGAGTTGCTGAGGGAAAAAATAGGCACATTGCAGAGATAGCATGAGCATTGATGGCTAAGAAGAATATGCCACATAGCTATTGGGCTGAGGCTATGTCTACATCAGTTTATATCATGAACAACAGGACTCCTACTGCAACCATACATGATATAACGCCAGAGGATAAGTTTACTGGCAAGAAACCTGATTTGTCTCACTTGAAAGTTTTTGGATGTATTGCATATATGCATGTGCGAGATGAGTTACGTACCAAGCTGGATCCAAAAGCATAAAAATGTGTGTTTATTGGGTATTCCCATGAGTAAAAGAGGTATGTTATAATCCTGCTACACGTGAATTGAGGGTAAGTTGAAATGTTGTGTTTGATGAGATGAGTAGCTAGTATGCTGCTGAAAAGGATGCTATTGGGGATGATGTAAGTGGAAATGTGGTTGCATAGAATGCAGGTTCGCAATCACATTCATTGAGTGGACCAGGAGAGTCCTCATCGAGTGGTTCTATTGATAGAACATGGAGTGGCAGGCTGTATCATAATACCAGTCGTGAAAATGTAGTTGATACATCACATAAAGGCAAAGAGAGTGATTGAGCCCCTTGGTATGCCTGACATTTCTGCAGGGCGTTCTCTTGTTGATGGAGATTCTAGTGGCTCGGAGATGAGCCTTGAGATGAGGAGCTTGGGATTCCAGCAATGAGGACACCTGGTGTAAAGAAGGCTATGGAAGCCATGAATGCAAAGTTACAACGATCTAGAAGAGTCAAAAATCATGTGCTGCAGAGGTTGACTTATGATGGTTATGTGGTACATCACTATGCGTGTATGGCAAAAGTTGTGCAAGTTATAAAACCCACATGCTTTGATGAGGCTATTGAAAATGTGTGTTGGGAGAAAGCTATGGATGAGGAGATGGATGCATTGTATGGAAATGAGAATTGGGATTTGGTGCCATTGCCTGAAGGCAAGAAAGCTATTGGTTGTAAGTGGGTGTGTAAGGTGAAACATAACAATGATGGTAGCATAAGTAGGTACAAGGCTAGATTGGTAGCCAAAGTATATGCGCAAAAATATGGGATTGATTATGAGGAGACATTTTCCCCAATTGCAAAGATGGCAACTGTGAGAGTTGTGATTGCGGTGGCTGCAGAGTTGTGATTGCGGTGGCTGCAGAGCTAAAGGTTGGTTTTTACATCAGATGGATGTAAAAAATGTGTTCTTGCATGGGGACTTACAAAAAGAGGTGTATATGGATCAGCCACCAGGTTTTGAGGATACTGGTCACCCAGAGTATGTATGTAAGTTTTGTAAGGCCTTGTATGGGATGAAGCAAGCTCCACGAGCATGGCATGATAAGATTGCTGAATATCTTGTCACTATTGGTTTTCATATGGCACATGCAGATCACTCTTTGTATGTGTGCAAGAGTGATAAGGGTATTGTGATCATCACCATATAGTAGATGATCTTATTGTTGGGGGTGACAACTTGGAAGAGATTGAGCATGTGAAAAGTCTTCTCAAAAAAGGAAGTTTGAGATGAAGGATTTGGGAGATCTGCGCTATTTTTTGGGAATTGAGATCATTCACACACCTGAGGGTATTTGGCTGTCACACAGAGATAGTATGCATTGGACATGTTGTCCAAGTATGGGATGGCTTATTGTAAGCCAATCTCGGTGCCATTAGATCAAAATGGCAAGGATCTGGGTAGATGTGAATGGATGTGATGAGATGTGAGTGGATGTGATGAGATATGAATGGATGTGATGAGATGTGAGTGGATGTGATGATATGTGAATGGATGTGATGATAGGTGAATGGATGTGATAAGATATTAATGGATGAGAATGAGATGTGAGGATATGTGAGTGGATGTGATGATATGTGAATGGATGTGATATGATGTAAAAGAATGTGAACGTGATATGATGATATGTGGATAGGATGCGATGTGGATGGATGTGATAAGATGTGATGTGGATTTGAATGAATGTAGATGGACAGATGTGATGTGAATGGATGCGATGAGATGTGGATGGATGTGATGTGGATCTAGGTAGATGTGAATGGATGAGATGAGATGAGGATAGATGTGATGTGGATCTGGGTAGATGTGATGTGATGTGGATATGGGTAGATGTGAATGGATGAGATGAGATGTGGATGGATGTGATGTGATGTGATGTGGATATGGGTAGATGTGATGTGATGTGGATATGGGCAGATGTGAATGGATGAGATGAGATGTGGATGGATGTGATGTGATGTGATGTGGATCTGGGTAGATGTGAATGGATGAGATGTGATGTGGATAGATGTGTGTGATGTGATGTGGATCTGGGTAGATGTGAATGGATGTGATGAGATGTGGATGGATGTGAATGGATGAGATATGATGTGGATAGATGTGATGTGATGTGATGTGGATCTAGGTAGATGTGAATGGATGAGATGTAATGTGGATAGATGTGATGTGATGTGATGTGGATCTGGGTAGATGTGACTGGATGAGATGTGATGTGAATGGATGTGATCTGATGTGATGTGAATGGATGTGATCTAATGTGACTGGATGAGATGTGATCTGATGTGATGTGGATCAAGGTAGATGTGAATGGATGAGATGTGATGTGATGTGAATGATGTGAATGGATGTGATGTGATGTGATGTGGATATGGGTAGATGTGAATGGATGAGATGTGATGAGGATGGATGTGACGTGATGTGATGAGGATCTGAATAGATATAAATGGATGTGATGAGATGTGAGGTGGATGGATGTAATGTGATGTGAATGGATGTGATGATATGTGAATGGATGTGATGAGATGTGAGTGGATGTGATGATATGTGAATGGATGTGATGTGATGTGATGTGATGTAAATGGATGAGAATGAGATGTGAGGATATGTGAGTGGATGTGATAATATGTGAATGGATGTGATATGATGTAAATGGATGTGAACGTGATATGATGATGTGGATAAGATGCGATGTGGATGTGAACGTGATATGATGATGTGGATGGATGTGATAAGATGTGATGTGGATGTGAATGAATGTAGATGGACAGATGTGATATAAATGCATGTGATGAGATGTTGATGGATGTGAATGGATGAGATGAGATGTGGATGGATGTGATGTGATGTGATGTGATGTAGATATGGGTAGATGTGAATGGATGAGATGTGATGTGGATAGATGTGATGTGATGTGATGTGATGTGATGTGGATCTGGGTAGATGTGAATGGATGTGATGAGATGTGGATGGATGTGAATGGATGAGATATGATGTGGATAGATGTGATGTGATGTGATGTGGATCTAGATAGATGTGAATGGATGAGATGTGATGTGTGAATAGATGTGATGTGATGTGGATCAGGGTAGATGTGAATGGATGAGATGTGATGTGAATGGATGTGATGTGATGTGATGTGGATCAGGGTAGATGTGAATGGATGAGATGTGATGTGATGTGATGTGGATCAGGGTAGATGTGAATGGATGAGATGTGATGTGATGTGATGTGGATATGGGTAGATGTGAATGGATGAGATGTGATGAGGATGGATGTGACGTGGTGTGATGAGGATCTGAATAGATGTAAATGGATGTGATGAGATGTGATGTGGATGAATGTGATGAGGATCTGAATAGATGTAAATGGATGTGATGAGATGTGATGTGGATGAATGTGATGAGATGTGATGTGGATGAATGTGATGTGATGTGGATAGATGGGATGAGATGTAATATGATGTGATTGGATGAGAATGGATGAAGGACGATGGGAATAGCTATGACTGGATGTGGAATAAGCAATGTGAATTGATGTAGAAGAATGTGGAATAACGAGAAATGATGTGGACAATGTGGAAAGATGAGAGTTCATTAGAAACTGTATTTATGAAACCTGTTTTTAAAAGACTGTTTTATGTCAAGAATGATGGGGAAGCATTTTGACCATCTTGTGAATGAGGTCGTGGAGACCTAAGTGAAAAAGTTGCAACAGCTGACGGAGAGTCAATGGAGGACGTCTCACATGGCAAGGTCGGCCGAGGTCTTGACCAGCCTCGGTTCGATTTAAATGGTGAGCTTCCGGTACGGTGGATGATGGACCAAGGAAGCAGTCTATGAGTGAAGCGCTAGGTGACCTGCGAAGGAGCCTAGAGGGTGCTCACCATACAGTGCTCGAGCTCTGGGTCACCGAAGATACCCACGCGTGCGTCGAGGAAGAAAATGGAAGAATGAGTTGGAGTTGTTTTCTGAACATAGGCATGGATCTGGTTGATTGGCCTTGCTGATCCTCAATGGATGAGTCCATGGCTCTTTTATATGGATCTGTTGGTTGATCTTGCTGATATTCAGCGCAGAGTCCATCTGGATTTTTCTTATATTATTATATTTCCAAGTACTATGAGCTAGGAACTATTGAACAGGCCCTGAGTAAGCAGGTATAGTGATGAGCGTTCTAGTTGCCAATGATGCCATAGGTACACCGATGAAGGAATGATTGGAAATTGGAATTCAAGCTAGATATTTTGGAGGATTATGATCAATGATACTATGGTTTCATTAAAAGATTGTTTTAAAGACATCTGAATCTGTGAAAAAGGCAATTTCATATTGGGTGTGTAAGTGGTGTGACTATCTTAAATTTTGCTTGAAGCGATGGCTAGGGGACCTAGGAACTCTTTTCCCCAGTACCCTAGGAACTCTTTTCCCCGGTACCCGGGGCAAAACATAACCAAATTTCTAAATGGATCCTATCAATATAGTGGTTGGGGCGGTTGGCTAGCCCATGGGATTTTGGATGGGGTTAGGCTGACTCTGATGGATCCCTAAAATAAGACTAAATTTTGTTAAGTTACGATAATTGAAGTAAATCACAGATAATCCTTGTTCTCTATGGAAAAGAATCAACGGCTGTGCCTCTCAATGAGGAAAAAAGCGTTGGTCTCTATGATCCAAGTGCAAATTCCTCCCTTGACCCGGCCATGTGACCTATGGGTTTGGTTGGAATGTCAACGGGTAAATTAAGGCTCTTGACTATGTTAGAATAAATTTTCCTGGAGGAATCGCATGTCTGCTGGGCGAGGGAAGTTTTTTCGGGTTCGGTTTTGGGATGAACCGAGCGATTAGTCTCTTGTCCGGATATTCGTGGGCCCTCGAGGCCCCGCGTTGGAGACTCTGCCCTATGCAAGAAGTGCTACTTCCGCTACTAGCACCTCCGAATTCGATGCACAGTGGGGGTAGGGATCTTTCAACCAAGGGAGGAAAATGCATGCCCTTGAAAACCAAATCTTCTATTGGTGTTACCTCACCTCTATTGCCTCCTCTCTGAACCAATCGTAGGGTCTTTCCATGCCCTTAACTACTTCTTCTACCTCTATGGCTTATAGGGAAATGCATGCCCTTTAAAACCAAAGCTTCTAAGGGTGGTACCTCACCTTTATTGCCTCCTCTCTAAACCTGTCATAGGATCTTGACATGCTCCCTTACTCTTTCCTTGACTGCTTCTTCTACCTCTATGGCTACCCCCAAGGGCTAGAGCCCTTGGCAACAACAATGTTTAATCAAGTGTTGGGGTGAAGCTACCAACAAGCTCAAAGGGGTTGTCACGAAAGATGTTAAAGATCATGTGCAACAAGGTTTCTCACAGTGTGCAACTCTTGTGGGCTCAATCTAGATGACACGAAATTGGTCTTGTTCCCAACTACCTTGGAAGAAAGTGGAAACCACTGTTATAGTTGGTTCCCCATAAACCAAATTTTGGATTGGGATTCCCTAAGGCACAAGAGTTATTGGCTACATTTGGGCCAAGGATTCACCATGACCTGATCACCTACATAGTTCTTGACCTCCTATGAACTACCATGACCTTATCACCCAAGAGCTCAATCAACTTCCTATGGCAAGTAAATAGCCCAGCTTATAACACTCGGGAGGAAAAGGTTCTTCTAGCTCTTGGATACCTCAAGACCCTGTGAGTAACTTCGTGCTACAACAATGGTTTCTCAGAGCCCTCCTTGCATAGATGGAGAAAAAGTTGAGAGAGACCTTACCTCCACAAGGCACCTTGCACAGCTTTTAAGACCAAGGCACTGAATTTGAATATGCTCGACTCATAAAAGAGCGCAGTACCTTGTGGCCTCCCATTATCATGTACCTCCACTCCACCTATGGTCCCACTAGCTCTTGCGGTAGCTTCTACATCGGCCTCCCATGATGAGTTGGCTAGCTTAAGAAGGAGCTTGAAAAGTATATGAGGTCTCAACATGAGCATGTAGTTGTTGGTGGCCCTCAAGAAGGAGATTGAAGAACCAAAGACCAAAGACACCAAAGACTAGAGAATGTAGTTATTGAAAAGTATAAGAGGGCTCAACATGAGAATGTAGCTGTTGATGGCCCTCACAAAGGATATTGAAGAACTCAAGACCAAAGATACCAAAGCCAGCCCATGGTGCATAATGTGCAACTCGCTAGGCCATCACTCGGGTGATTTGTCACCGTTTGGTCAAACCGGACGCTTTAGTGGTTCAAGATCACCTAACTCGCATCTTACAACCATGCTTTCCAACTGTGCCCAATGCAATGAGGTGGTGCCTAGCACTTTACCAATTTTTAAGAGCTATCACAGCCAAAATCCTGATGGCTGTTGAGTCTAGAGACACCATTCTAGATTACTAACAAGATAAGAGATCGAAGCAGGAAAAACTAGCACAATATGGTTTGTGACAAAGTTGCAGTAAAAGGAGAGTACATAAGCATGCATATTCCAAACAATAGCTAAGTAGCCTAGTACATTGAATTAACACAATAACCTACATGCCACCATTATATTCATTTTGTAAAGGAACCAATACACTGCTATACTGTAGTGTGTCTAGACTCAAGACTTTCCCTTATCTTCTCTCTTTTTCATCATATGTCGGCTCAACCGGGTGCCAGAAAGTTACAAAGGAAAAATTACAAGAATAGTTCCAAAGGAAAAGTCGATGGAATATTGCAATATTGTTAGTGTCCGTTAGAGTTAAGGTGGTAGTTAATGAACATTGAACCCTTAGGAGTGGTTCACTTGCTAACACCTGGTATGCCCAAAGGGACTAATCCCACACTTAGCATTCTTGTCTTGACTAGGGGCTAGGAGGCTCTTCCGGACAGGTTTATGTTATGTCTTAGTCAAGGTGGATGGGACCCTCCTCATTGGTGCCCACATAGATCTAAAATTTGTCCCTGTTGTAATTCTACCTTGGCCAGTAGCAGTTCCTATTTATTCTCTTGGGGTGGAATAGATCCTTCTTGCTCGATCCTCCCTAGGGCTAGGAGTCCTTGCACTGTGTTTGATGATGCAGGTTCCTCTCTCTCTTGTTGTTGTCTTCTAGGAAGCCTTGTTTTCATCTCCAAAGAGAAATTTTCTTTTTTGAGAGCTTCCAGATCCGGTGGACTCTGCTGCCTCCAGGATTGTCCTTGGGAGTGGAAAAGCAAGGATTCCCGCCACCTTGGTGACTACCAGGGCTGTCACCACTGTGGGCTTTGCTTGGGTCTACTGCTTTTCCTACTCTCCTTCTCCCTGGGTCTTGCTTACTTCTCCCAAGACCTCTTGGTGTTCCTTTTTTTCTTGCTTTTGCCCTTGCTTTTCCTCCTGCCCAGCTAGCTGGTGCTCTGCAAGCCCTCCGTCCGCCCATCGCCGTGTCAGATCTTTGTCCTCTCTGTTGTCATCCCCATTGGTGCCCTCCTACTTTTCCAACTCCTAAGTCTATCGATAGCCCGACGTGTATGGCCACCTTGAGCCCGACGTGTATGGCCACCTTGGGCTATGCTACTTGTGGCTCGCACATCCCTCTCCTTTTCCAGGTAAGTGGAGATCTCTAGAGCACTACGATTTTAGGTAGATTTTGGGGTGCCTCAATACGTGGCACCCCATTTGACTAGGCCCACAGCCAGTAGCCAGCCCCCGTCTGCAGGTGTAGGCGCCCATGTATAGAAGTCGGGCTATATACATATTCAAACAAGGGTTTGTCATGGTTGTGCCATAGTGGGGTTGGTAAAGCATGTGCTTGGGATGAGGGAGGTATTGGGTTCGAGTCTCACCTCCCACATGTCTAAACACGTGATCTCCAGACATGTGTCTCTACATATGTTCGCACCATTTTTGTATGGACCAATGTTTGGACATGGCACTGGGACTTAGAAAAATCCCAAAGCCGGATGACCGGCTACCAGGGTCAACGGGGTGCCACGTATTGAGGCACCCCGAAATCTACCTAAAGCCGAGCACTACCTCCCCCTCCCCTTCCCAAGATAAGGGGAGATCTTTATTGTGCATTATCTCCCCTTCCCCGATGGACTCTAGATGGGAAGATCTTGTGTGTCATCCCTATCCTTTTCCCCAAGTAAGTGGAGATCTCTCTTGAGCACTACCTCCCCTCCCCTTCCCAAGATAAGGGGAGAGCTTTATTGTGCACTATCTCCCGTTGCCCGATGGACTCTAGATGGGAAGATCTTGCATGTAGATGGGACACCTTTGTCAAGCACCATCTCCCCTTCCCGGATGGTGGACTCTAGAGATGGGAAGATGGTATTCATAATTAACATTTACACACAATTCGCCAACTCAACGCTTAATTCCCTTGTCCATAGTTATCTCCAATTATATACTTTTCCTAGTTGTTACACACATATTTTAAGGTTTAGGACTTTTATTGATAATTTGGTCCAACACAGTCATTAACCTTGCCTTAAATTGTATAGCATTTGTTAATACATTGCACACAAACGACATTTACACACCATACACTTTAACATCGTTCGCTTGTCCATGTATCGACGCTCCATCATCAACATACACTACACGCTCAAGTGCACGATACCCTATGCTCGACAGTTACTCATCATACGGTTGCCTCCCTTGAACAATATTCTCAGTTTCAAATTTAACTTTGCATGCATGGCCACCTCTAGTTTTGTTAAAAAAACGCCAATTGTTGTAGCAAGCAGGGGTGGAAACCTTTGAGCCTTGGAACCCTTAACCATCTAGCATATACGGTCATAGATAAGACTTCTAGACATGCCTATGTGACTCCCCTATCTAGGACTTACTTAAAAGACTAGAATAGCCTCACACCTTGATTGATACACAAATTGAGTTACCTTAATGCTTTTAACAATGATATTTGTTTAAACAAAATCACTTTAAGAGCCACAACATGCCTAACTATGTTAAAATCCTTCAATTCTTTTGGGTTTATATACTGTGTGCAGGTGTGTCATGTACTCAATGAACCAACTTTGGTCCAACGAGCTTTACTTGCATGTTATATTATGGAACTAGAATGTCCAAGGAATTATAAACCTTAGGTAAAGAACAGCATTAGGAGGTGCAATGTTGTCTTTGTGGAGCAACCACATCAGATGGAGAAGGGGCTTTTCTCTTCTTATCATGTAAGGAGGCATTCACCCTAGAAACACAGCTACCAGGAGTTGTAGCATGGGCTTCCTCTCATACTCGAGACAAGAAGTGAGTACCATACTTACACAAGAGGTAGGCTCTAAAAACGAAGACCAATAGTTTGTTGTAGCAATCTAAAAAGAAGACCAAAAAAAGAAAATCTGAAAATACTTGTAAAGAATGCACAACTTAAGACTAGCAGAGCTCCAACACATCCCAACAAATAATTGTAGAAAAAATCCAAACAAAGGCACAGGAATTGAGAGAAAAATATAACTTTATCATATACAATTGGTCAATAGATACATCAAAATGTAGCACAAGCCCATAGCCCATGTCCAGTTACTAGACAAAGTAACGAGTCATAGCAAGGAATCAGCACCATAAAGTCCACATGTTTTTTTATCATAGTACCATATTACTGTCGTCTCCGCTTTGCATCTCTGTCATGGAAATGAAGGCCCAAGGAAATATCTTCACTACTAAGCATCACCACAGCAGACTTTTCTGCATGCTTTAATTCAAAATCCAGCTCTGCAATGAAGTTGATAGGTGCACCATCTGACTTGAAAGAGCTGGTTTGTATAAAAGGATGAGTTTGATTGACTGTATTAAGCTCCCCCTCTTCTTGATCCAAATGCTGTGTGTGAATCTGCCTTTGATGTAAGGAAAAGTGGTTGTTTACCTCTGCTAATCCCTCCATGCCTAGAGGCCTTACAGAAAATTCTCCTACATTTTCTGTTCCTAGGGTCACGTTTCTTTGCTCCTTAATAGCACCTGTATAAATTTAAGCCACTGTTTCAGTCTTTACCAAGGGCATAACAAAAGAATACTAATACAATACATACAGGAGCGCTTCTGCAGAAACTGCTGAATTATACATATACGTGTGTGTGTGTGTGTCTCTCCATCTGTCCCTCTCTTGGTTCGAACTCATGCCCCGTGGTGGGCAGTGGAGTGTAATAGCCACTTGGGCACGAGTAAAATTGCTTCAAAACCTTACCTTCCAAAGCACTCTTGCTTGTGATGAGGTCCAGTTGGAGCCAGTCTAGAAGGCGCCCAAGATCCACACCACTTGTCCAATTCTCAGGGCCCCGGCCGGGTCCTAGTTTCAGATGTCCACGATTCGCTGTGCCCCCACAAATGATCCCTACAGGTCTAGGCGGCTTCTTCCGACACTCTTCAGTCATCAATATAAGGCTGCCACTATCACCTTCCAAATCAAAGGGCTGCTTGTTCTCTCCTACAATGAGAAAGTCTGTGAAAAAGCAAATGCCTTTCTCATCATTGTATTCAAGGGCATACGCCATGATGGTACCTTTGGTTAGTCCTGAACTTCTTCCAACTTTGGCTACTTGCCTCCCTACTATGCTGCTGATGGGAGCTTGCAGATCTATATTAATAACATCTCCCAGATCACCTATCCCATTCACACAGGTCCGGATTCGTGAGAGATCAAAGCTATCTGCAAAGGGGATAAATGCACCATCCGCCCGTACAAATGTCTCTGTCCCATTGACACCAAGGAAAAAAATATTACAATTTGAGAAACACAGGGCACTTGCTTCACAGACAGACTGAGGCTGCATACAGAACCATCCCTGCCCATGGGACAAGCAGGGAATTGGACCAGCAAGATTTCCCATGTCTCTCTTGCTGCAAGGGAGTTCCCCATCAGCAAGCCAGGACGGTTCTGTAGCCAGCCTGATACTACTGAGAGGACTGGAACATGGAGCGCACCTGGATTTGTACTTGCAAAGATGTTATACCACCCCTCGTCTGTGATAAATGATGTGGCCCTCTCCACGGCACCAAGGTAGACACCTGGTCCCACATTTGGAGGCGGCAAGGGATGATACATTTTTTGGCTTGGGTAATCGAGATTTACTGCTACATGCCTGTTTGTCAAGAAGCCAACTTGACGAGCTCCAGTTCTACTTCGCACTATGGCTCCGAGGGTCCCTAAAGTCTCCTGACTTGCCACCTGGCAAGGTAGCACCATTGGCATGAGCCTGCTCCACTCTCCACATCATACTCCTGCAAGAAGAGTTTAGTATTGACCAACATTTGTACCTGAGATCCCAGGCCAATGTATGGATTGTTGCCACGCAACCCTTCTGCCAAATCCGTATACACCAGCTCCTTTGGAGTGAAAGCTGGTGCACCATAGTAAAAGAACTCTACCACATCAACATCACACCAAATGCCCCCAGGTCCCTGCACTTTTAGCAACAGAAGCAATTCAAACATGGCAAGCCTTTGGACATACTCTCTCAACACTGCCCACAAGGCACAAGAAAAGAATAACTTGATTGCTTCAAAGAAACATCTTAAAGGCATAATTGAAAAATCTAGATGGAGTTGTTTCATATACATGAGAGGTTATATCATGCTGAACAAGTGGGTGCTCACCCACAAAAATGACTGGACGATGTATCTGCTAGCCAGGAAAATGCCTCCGCCTCACGAGCTTGACGACCACGTAATAGTGTTAGAGAACAAGTCAACCCTGGAACTTGAAGCTCAAGAGAGGAAATCATCACCAAGATAAAGGAGGATCTGTGAGAGAGGCAGTAGGGGCACAAGGCTCACAGAGAGGAAATCTTGAAATCTTCACCAGTTTAGGAATGCAGACAGGGGGAATCTGTGGCTCTTCAGATAGGTCTCAGAGGATTACCAGACATGAAACATGTGATAGTACAGCTAAGACCCCACCGACAATCAACTGGAACATGACGGCTGCAGCAAGGCTTGATGGAAGAGGTAATCATGCTTTGATCACCTAGAGAGCTAAAGCTAATTAGATAAGTTCTTCGTCAGTCAAAGTGTGGCACACCTATGAGTATTCAGGGCACAACCCCAAAGCATAGACCAGCCGGACATCAGATAGCAGGCAGTCAGCCAGCCAGCATCCACAGCATTTTGGATAGGCACCTGTGCCACGTGGCAGTCGGCCAGTGGACAGCAGTCAGCCAGGCCTTAAAGAGGTCAAGGGCATTCCTCTCTGCAGTCCGACAGCATCTGAAGTCGCTGACCAGCACCACCTGAGGCGCATATATATATGTGTGCTGGAAAATCACCAAAATTGTCTGCATTTCTAAGCGCTAGTCTTTCTACAGAGTGTTTCTCTTAAAGCGTGGGCTAGCCAAGGAGATCTTCAGCAGATTTGGGCTGTGAGTCGACACCTTCACTCTCAGCCATCATATTTCAGTCATATTACTTCTTTCTTGTACACAATGAAGAGAAATAGTTTTAGGACTCGTGTGTGTGCTGTGTATTTGTTTCCACTGCAATCTCTCCTTTCCAAACCCTCACACATTTGCAATTGGTATCAGAGCCTAGTGAACCTGCAATTTTTTTCCAACACAACCATGTGCATTGACTGCTGTTGGGATTAGGGTTAGGGTTTGCAACAAAGCACAACACACACACACACACACACACACAGACACAATGCAACAGTCGTGATGAGCAAGAGAGTTGAGGCACAATAATCAATAATGATTCAGTGTAACTCCCTAGCAAAAATGATAGATAAGTGAGAGTGACCTAATAAGTACAAAAGTCACTTCACACACACTCCCAAAAGTGAGATAGAGTGTGTTCATGTGCACGGGGAAAAACCCTCCTCGTGAGGAAAAAAGTGCACGAGCTGGTCGTGAGTGTTCACACACCACTGCCCAAGACATAGATGTCTACAAAACCCCCTAGAGTAGAGGCACAGGGCTATGTTGGATCAACCCCCGAAAGGCAATAAGCTCAAAGCTTTGCGAAAGGCTTCAAACTTCTTAGGAGGAAGAGCCTTCGTCAACAATTCTACCACATTGTCATGTGTACAGACATACACCAAGCTGATATCTCCTACATAGAGCCTCTCCCTAACATAATGGTAATGCACCTCAATGTGCTTCGTGTGTGAGCATGAAACACTAGGTTCCTTGGAACTGCCAATGCACTTTGAGAGTCAATGTAGATAGGAGTGGAGGACTGTTGTCCAACACTAAGATCTACCAAAAGGCATCTGAGCCATACACACTCAATGATAGCTATAAATGCTGGCATGTACTCACCTTCACAACTAGATGTGGCCATGTTGTTTCTTGTGAGCCATGATATGCATGAACCACCAAGAAAGAAAGAAAATCCGCTAGTGAACACGCAAGTGTCAAAACAACCAGCCCAGTCAATACCGTTGAAAGCATGCAGTTCATAATCAACCCCTTGGCATAGTACAATCCAAAGAATGAGTATATGAAGACTCTTCACATGCTGCCAATGTTTTGTACCCTATCTGTGCATGAATCTGCTCAATCTAGAGACCACAAATTGAATATCTGGCCTGGTATTACACATGTAGATAAGGCATCCAACAGCTTGTGCATATGAATCTGAAACGCGTGCCATTCCCAATCAATGTATGGCTCAAACTTGTGAAACCAACAAATCCCTAAGATTACATTTTCTCCTATAAGAGGGGCAACCATGAAATCTCGCACAAATTATGTGCCTTGGATGACTAACTTAGCACTACGAGCCTCAAACTTGATACTTACGGTCATTCCTGTGCTAAATTCCTCAACCTGTTTGTCTGGGAAACGAGCTCGCCAAGCGAACTATTTCGTGATCACATCCTTTGTGTTGTCGTTGTCGAACAAGACAATGACCCTCTAGCCACCTATGTAGCCAAAGGTCTTAGGCAACTCATTGCACTCATACTCCGGGTCATGGGTGCCCTTTTGCTTATCTTCGAGCTCCTAACAATGGCGCCAACCATGGGATTTGAAGAACTAGCAATATCCTAGATGTTCTGTGTGGGAGCCTAGCTCACCATTGAAGCGGTTGAGACTGGTGATGTGGTTCGAGCATAGTTTCATAGGGCACCCCTAGAAATATGCCCTATTGTATGACAATAAGCATCGCCCCTCCTTTCTGTATCGGTTCTACTTATCCTGGCCGAGCTTACCACAAGTATTGTCTACTTGCGCTTTCTAGTCTAGAGTAAGCTTTGGCATGTTAGTTGAGTTCTTGGAGCCAGAGGCTCCCGTGCTCTGTCTTGGGAAAGACCCCGCTTGATTCTGGGCCTTGCTGCCAACCGGAGTTGCCTTGGACGCTGTGGGTTGGGAAGTCCGGGCTTTCCACCGTTGTATTTCATCTCCACACTTCGTGCAAGCACTAGTGCCCATTTGAAGATCGGTGGTTTAAGCATACGCACATCCCATTGGATTCGCGTGTCTAAATCATAAAGAAATTTCCCTTTCTTATCCTTCTGATATTTTTGCAACTGTAAAGTCAAGTGAGTGACTTTGTTGCCAAATTCGAATATCGGTTGCGCGTTCTGGCACAATCACTTGAACTCATCCTCGAGCCACTCAAGATAATGAGGCAGTAGAAACCGCTTCTTCAGATCGGTGACAAATTGGTCCCATTCATAGACAACAATCCCAGATTGGGAATTGGCCTGGGTCCAACAAATCCACGAAGATATAGCTTCACACTAGCTAACGCAACTTTGTCCACATCCAACTTTCTACCAACATCAAAGTAAGCTTCAAACTTATGAATCCAAGAATACAAAGTTATGGGATCGAATTTACCATTATACTTAACTAAAATTTACCTTCTCGTGAAGGTGAGTCAAGGAAGTCGCCAATACCACCCTTGTGTCGACAGCTACAAGGAAACACTCATGTTCCACGTGTCATCTTTGTTCCTCCTGTGCGGCAACACAAGCTGCTGCTACCTACGCCTGACGCTCAAACTCCTATACCTGCAATGCATGTAAAACATAGGACTATTGTGTTAACTCCGCAATGGAGTTAATCAAGGTAGAGATCTTGAACAGATCTAGGTGAGAATTGACGAGGAGGAGGGAGGAGAAATGGGTGAAGAGGAATCTACAAGAGGTCGCCGCTTTTCTAGGGCTTGTATCGTGGCTTTTGCTCAAGCAATTGTTCCCCATGTTGCCTCATGAGAAGTATAAAATTCTGGAACATTGCTTGCATATCCCCATTGGAAACATGGCTTCTTGATGCCGTCGTTGTAGAAGAGATGATCTCTCCCTAGATCTGGTGTTCTTCTTGACTTATAGTTCGCCATAATGGAAGAAGTCAAGTTTTTTCTTGACTGCAAATAAACCATCCACTATGTGTGTGGGAGACGTTTCCAATTGCTTCTGGAGGCTGAAACCCAACTGTCCTTTGAGGGACAGAAGTCACACTGGAATGGAGAGTGCTACCGGCATCTATAAACCAACCACACATGCAGAAAAAAAACCTTTGTTTTTTCCTTGGATGATTTTCTTCACCAAAAGGCAAAGCTCTAACACCACTATAACATGTGGAAGTTTACAGACAATGATTATACTTTGATAAATACTTTTAGCCCTTGACAAGAATAGCACAATGTAGAGAAGATAAGAGTGCAGAGAAAGAGAGAGAGAGAGAGAGAGAGAAGCCGGTCCCAAATATCCTCTGAAGGGCCCCCACCATGTGTGGTGTATTTGCTTTATTGAATAAGTAGAATAAAATATTTCTAGCTGTAAATAGCCAGGACTGAATGGACTTGGATGTCTTTCCTTGACTGAGATAATTTTCAGCCTGAAGATTGTTAAAATACCTAGCATTAGCCCGGTCTGTTTACTAACCCAAAAGGTTCCTAATCACAACCTAAAATTGGGGATTAAGCATGTCTTTCAGCCCAGCATCACTTCCTCATTGCCCAAAAACTGATGTGCCCTGCTCACTGAGCAGTAAAGTCTCTTGTTTGTTTTCTTAGCCCAAAACTGTTGAAGACTACCCCAAAGCTGTTGCGACCAACTCCAGCCTGAACCTATCCAGCTGAACAGTCTGCCCACAACACCAATACATCTGCTACAAAAGGTCTCAAACCTGCTGACATCAGCTCGACTGTAGGAGTTCAACATTGCTGGGACAGCCTATTGGCAACAGCGTTTAGGCAAGGCATGACTGGTCAACTCAAAAAAGATAAGGTTAGGGTTGATTTACCCTTTACCCTACATTGCAAAGGTTCAAAAGAAAACTTAAAGAGTATTATATCACAATGATAAAAGAAAGGGGGTCACCGTCATTGGTGCCGTCTCCTCACGAAGGAGACTACAACTCACCAGACCAAGTGAGTGGGCATCCAACCTGCATCAAGAAATACAAAAGCTGCAGTGTGAGAACTATGAGCTTTATGAACAGCTTTGCATTCTTGAGGAGTGTTTGTGTTGCATGTGTTGCGGAAGCATTATCATGATTAACACTAAGAAAAAGAGATTAACGCTAATCCCATGTTTAGCAAACCTATCAAGACAAGAAATGTAACCCTAATCTACTGTGTATTCCAAAACATGAATACGTACAATTGTCCTTGGATCTAGACATACATTAATGGTTTTTGGATCTAGACTTAGATCTGGTTCATGCAAGCTAACCTATGATGCATACAAAATATTCCTGCTGTCCTTCACTTGCTAACGCACGAGAAAAAGCTCCTCCTAATCCACAAACATGCCCTTGCTGCCTTGCTTATACCTGTCGAGACAGATTGACAGGGACAAGGCTGGATCCTTCCACCGAGTGAGCACCCCACGCACTTGGGAAGGTCCTCCCAAAGAGAGCACATGTTCTCCAGAGAACCAGACGTCCCTGTTGGAGGTGGCAATTCTTGTAGCTACTCGCGTTATCGCATGACTAGAAGTTGTGGTGGATTATCCCA
Organism: Cibotium barometz; assembly: GCF_041138505.1. Lineage (NCBI taxonomy): Eukaryota > Viridiplantae > Streptophyta > Polypodiopsida > Cyatheales > Cibotiaceae > Cibotium > Cibotium barometz. The sequence continues at coordinate 9,512,130 of NC_141102.1, read as the reverse complement.
TATGCAAGAGCATGGGAAGTCGAAGAGTCATATATAGGGTGTGGTGGCACCTTGTCATAGATATCTCCTCTGGCCGGGTTTTTGGGGGGGAGCAATGGCTAGGAGATGGGAGCCCAGCCACCTTCAGAGCTGCTTTACAGCCTTTACCACTAGAGAGTCATTCTATTCTCCTCTTTCTGGTTCCCTCCCAGCCACCCTCTCTTCTAGTCTTTCTAAAGGAGGCTTGGACTCTTGGAGGTGACGGCTTCTAAAGATCACCATTCTCCCCTCTTGGGGATTCTCTTCTCTTCCCCCCATCCCATTGGATGAGTATCTTCCTTCCCTTGTGCTGTTTCATGTTGATGCTATTATTGCAGATTTTCTCTCCTCTCTTTCAAAGGAGGATAATGGTTCTTCTACAGAGCAAGTGGATGATTTTGTTGAGATCTCCTCACATATTTTGGAGCTTCCTACTTTGGTGGCTTCTCTCCTGGCAGTTGCTTCTCCTTCTTATGATTCAGAGGAGGCATCTTCCACTATCTTGGAGCCTGTCCCTACTTCAAACCTGGCAAATTCAGCTATCACTGATGATCAGTTTGTTCCAATGGTTGTTTCAGTTTCTTCTTCTTCAGAGGAAAAAATGGTAGAAAAATACCCAAAAAATGGTAGAAAAAATGCTGAATAATCTCTGCTAAGATATGCCAATGCAGGGCTCCATATGGAGCCAGATACAAGCATGAATATGCATGGGAAAGTCCATCTGGGGATGAAATAATTTCCAACACTCCCAGGTCCTAGAGACCAAGACCCTCTACCCAGTTTCCAGATCCGGGACTTACTCAGAAAGAGGCACTCCCAAAGGTAGTTGACATCAAGGCCAGATACTCGGTCCATGATAAGGATGACACATTATGAGTTCGGACACATGACGCTCTACTACTGCCCACTATATTGTACTTGAGGGCCTATGTAGTACATTGGCCCTGTATTTTCCTTTTGGCAGCTAGTTTTTCTTTTTTCCTGTAGTCTTGACATCCATTTTACTCATGGATCACATGTGACATCTTTACTATCTCATAGACCCTTTTTCATAGACATTAATACAATTTCTCTCTCTCTCTCTCTCTCTCTCTCTCTCTCTCACACACACACAGTAACATGGAACAAAACTGATAAGGAGTATGACATTTGCACACAGGAATTTACAGCACATCATCACCTCAAGACGGACAGGAAGCGTTTGGCTCTCATGCAGCCATGCTGTATGAACCTTGTGAGCCACAAATACAATGATAGCTGGAATGTTTGTCAGCAGACCCTTTCTAGTACGAAATCCAACTGCTGTTCCAAGACTGACTCGGCGTAGTAGCTTGCTATTATATGCTCGTATAGTCATCAGATCTAAGAGGGTTGTAGCTCGCTGACCGCTTAGAGTTCTATCAGTTGACCTAAAATCAACAGCCTTCTGCAGACCTTGAAAATATACTGCTCTCTCTTCTGCACTGCCATGAGGGCGATATACAGGAGGCCATAGGAAATACACAGCGCTATTCTCTGAATATTGGCTCCCAGGTGCCATTGCCAGCGATGATGGGCGATCCCCAGTTGGCTGTTTGTTGTGACTCCCAGAGGAAAGTGAGAAGTCCCATTCCAAAGTTGATTCTTCTGATACAGAGGAAGGGGAACAGCACTGACCAGAATGAAGCACTTTACTGGTGTCCATCTCCCAAATGGGCCTGCCGAACAACTCTTTATCATTTCATAGTCATGCCACACACACACACACATGCACAGACGCACACAAGGATAAGGAGAATATACAGCCTAACTTTAGTGACGTCTTCTATCAAGATGATGTACATAAGAGCGCTTGTAGATGATACACCAGCATGTCTTAGAAAGATAACCAATCTGATCAAACTTAAGTACATACCCAATTTTCATGTCTAATAAGGATGAGGAGATACTTAATCTCGTGTTTCAAAGTACAATAACATAGAGAAAACCTACCCGTATCCACTATTTACAAGTCTAAGGGAAGACAATACATCAAAGCAAAGTTTGGTGCATAGCCATTCTCATGTCTTACATGTACAAGCAACGATGATACCAGGAAAAGCTGGGTGCGTAATTATTCTCATATCTCACAACTGTGAGGAAACATAAAATAATCATGGCAAAGCGAGGTACATACCCATTACCATATCTCTATAGAGAAAGTTGGGTCACCGTACATGAGTTAACTTAATATATCAGAGCATAGTTGGGTGCATACATACAAGGAAAGATAATACATCAGAAGATATATACCCAAACTCATACATAAGGAAAAATATTATACGAGGGAAAAGGTGAGGACATACCCAATCTCATACAGAAGGCATCAGAGAAAAATTGGGTACATACCCATATTCATGCAGAAGGAAATATGGTGCATCTCAGTACACTTTGGTACATACGCATTACTATGTGTCAGAACACAAATGGGTGCATACTCTTAACCATTTCAGGGAAAATTAAAGCATCCAAGCACAATTGAGTATCTACCCAAAGACGATCCATCGTACTCATAACCATGTTTAAGAAAAGATGATGCACATACCCTTTGAGGAGAGAGACTGCAATAGAGCACAATCTGGTACATATCCATAGCCATGTTTAAGGCAAGATGATGCATCAGAGCACAATTGGTTGCATACACAATACCATGGTTAAGAAAAGATGAGCAAAGGTGGGCACATAGGCAAACATCATATATGATACATCAAGGTACATAAGCATTACCATGTAGAAGGGAAGATGATAGATCAGAGCAAGGTTGGGTACATACACAAAATACAATATGTCAAGGCAACATAACATACAAAAAAAGGAAGGATAATGCATAAAGGTACATACCCATAGCCATGCCTCTGTTGTTTTGTTGGGTCAGAGTTCATGGCTGGCTGCTAACAACAGCAACAGGAGAACGAAGGGTCTCTGCTGATCACTTTCTCTTCATATATACCATGAAGCTTGCCCTCTTTCCTGGAAGCTTCCTCGGATTGTCCCCTCCTCATCATACGTGTTCCTACCTGGTTCAAAAATGCGCATGATTTCAGCCTCAGGGAAAAGGGGTTCTCACAACAAAAAGAAAAGCAGGGAAATAAAAGGGAAAAAACCACTACATAATGGGTAGAGTTGATTGAGTGATGATGGAGCGCTCAGCTCCAGCTTTTCTCCACGTAAAACGTGTCAAACTCTTGCCCTCTCACACACACACACACACACACGTGTGCTCTCTCTCTCTCTCTCCCTCACTCTCACTCACACACACACTCACAAAAGGCTATGCTATGGCCACTCTGCTGGCATTGTTGTTGGCCCTTTTTGCCTTTCTTTTCCCCCTCCCACTATCTCTTCATCACATTGCACTGTCTCGAATCTTCACAAAGTCAAAATGAGCGCTGTAAAAATGTGACATGACTTGAGCTAACAAATAGCTATTATCGATTTTATTTTATTTTTTTAATGAAAATAAAAAATGGAACAAAATATATGTGTATACTTTTGTGTAATATGTACTAGTGGCGTCGTTGAGGTATGTAAAGACATTAAGAAGCTAAACCAAGGAATGGAACCCGCAATACAAAGGGTCAATCGAAGGGATTTCTTACTTTTATTTTTTAGAAATCCAATATTTCTTTTTTCTCTCCTCTCCTTGTGCCTTGGTTGTCCATGGTTAATATGTAATAGATGTGTGTGTGAGAAAGAGATTACTTCTGGGTTTCAAAAAATATATGTATGTGTGTGTGTGTACACGTGTGTATGTGAGAGAGAGATTATTTGTGGGTTTCAAAAAATGAATATTTACACACTGCTTGTGTATACAACTCACACACACCACCATCACTGATAATTTGTACAAGGGTGCACTTAGCAAGGATAGAACCCAAGGCCTCTGGGATAACACTCATTCTCTTCTACTAACTAAGCTATTGCCATGGTCGAAACATATTATTTATTTGTTGGGGTACTTTGCAAGCTTGGGTTGGCAAGAGGACAAAATTTATAGTCTTTTTTCTAATCGACAAAGCATTAAAAATGATGGGTTTTTTGGGTTTTTCTTCTTCAATAAATGTGTGTGTGTGTGTGTGTGTGTGTGTGTGTGAGAGAGAGAGAGAGAGAGAGAGAGAGAGAGAGAATAAATTAGATTTTATTCTTTCCAACTAATTTTTCGAAGAGTTTTCTCAGCAAAAAAAATGTCTTTTGTGGGGGGGGTGGGGGGCTAGGGGAGGGAAAGACATGTTTTTTACAAAAGGTCTCCAAAAAAAAGGGGAAATGGTTTGTTGTCCTCTTCTCCTTGTTTGTCTTAATTTGCAAGAGGAAAAAAGAAGGGTTTTTTCATTTTTGAAAGTAGATAAAGTTGGTGGGAGAAGAGAAAAATGGGGCCCATTTCTTCTTGTTCTAATGGATATATTCCTCTTTATTTGATCGGAAATGTTATGCTAGCGGGCTCTAGCCTGAGTAATTATGTCGGGCCTACTAAAAGGTAAGTCCGAGGTTTAAATCTTGGCACCCTAGATTAGGTGTAATTAAAAGAATATATTTAAAAAAGTGTTGTCATAATTTTTAATTTAAAGAAATGTAATAATTTCTCCCTTTTTAAAACAACTTGTTTAAATTTAAGTAAACCCTTATTCACAAGCATCTTATGTGTTCCTTTATATCGTATGTGCTAAACTTTTCAGAACTATCACCCTTTGATAATCTTATGAATTTTACTCATCTTGTGATCATTCCCCTTATCGATTTGCAACTATAATTTCACCTTTGAGTTACTAATTTTTAAATTTGTGATATTTCTTCTCTTTGCAAAAAGCTGAGATTATCAATTTGTAATGATAAGCATGCCTTTGATAATCTCATGATTTGTGCCATTTGTGATATAATTGCTCCCTTGTGAAAGCATATTATGCTTTTTGCAAGAGATTTTTTGCACTTTGTTCGTATCTTGGGGAGATCATGGTACACAATTCATCCTCCATATGTTGTACTCCTCCTTTAGCCTTCTTACACGTTTATCCTCCCAACATAAGTAATGCCTTTTGGGATGATGATATATGTCTAACTTTATCTCAAAGGTTATTATTCTCATTATGGGGCTTTGAAGTTTGTCATGTGTAAAGCATTTAATCTAGGACTTTGTGATTTTGAACGAGAATATTTTTTAATCGATGGTTTTTAAGCTCAAGAGAATTAGGGCCAGAATGTGTCCAAAGCTCTAACACTTTTCTTTTTCTTTTATTGAAGGTCCCAAGCTATATTGGAATTTGGAAAGTTATTACCCACCTCAAGAAAAGGGTGCCTCTAGAGCTAATTCAAACTAGACCCAAAATAAAAGCTAAGCTAATAGTAAAAACAAGTGGATGCTATTACCCACCTCAAGAAAAGGGTGCCTCTAGAGCTAATTCAAACTAGACCCAAAATAAAAGCTAAGCTAAGCTAAGCTAATAGTAAAAACAAGTGGAAGCTTTAATTAGAACTAACTTTGGGTGACATTTTTCAACATCTTATGTAGTGTGCATTGTTATTTTGTAGATTGTTTGCACTTGTGCATGCCTTATTATTGTAGACATTCAAATAGATAAAGATAAAATGGGGAAAGGGGGTTTGTTCTCTTCATTATAGATATTAGAATAGAAAGAGATAAATTTAGGGTTTTTTCTCTTTGCATGTGTACATAAAGACAATTAACTAGTATAAGATAAACCTTACCCTCCTATTATGTAGGCCCGACTACATCTAAATCTCCAATCTGCTTCACCCACCGGGCCCTTATCGCTACCAATCCTCCTTCCACCTTCTCCCCGCATGCCCCCCTTGCTTTCCTCTTTCCCCTACCTTTCTTGATCGAGAGAGAGAGAGAGAGAGAGAGAGAGAGAGAGAGAGAGAGAGAGAGAGAGAGAGAGAGAGAGAGAGAGAGAGAGAGAGAGAGAGAGAGAGAGAGAGAGAGCCCATGCATGCCTCATGACAAACACATGTGCGCACGCGAAAGAAAAACATAGTTTCACCCTCTGATGAATTAGGGTCAGCATAGCACCATCCTTTGTAAACCCTTTAATATTGAAATTAGTCACTTTCCCTTAGGTGTATTCTTTTTTTCCAAGTAATCCCTAGTTTCCCATGCATACACACCATAAAGCCCCTTGCCAATCGTTTGCCCAAGATCTTTACCATCCTTCAAGTAGTGGTGCCATATTACCATCTTGTCTCATTGATTCTCACATTGTCCTTTGGACATCTAATCCTTAAGTGTCTTATGTATTTAGGGTCATAACATGCTCTCACCCTTTGTGAGATTCATCGTCTCCTTGATGAGACCAACTCAAGAAAAACATCTCTCAATGAGGTTAAGATTCTCAAGTTACATCTATTAGCAAAAGATCACTTTTCTTTGCAATTTAAAATCTTTTTGATCCATCCAGTAACATGACCAACTTTATCGCCTCACTTCCATGTCTCTAAGTGATAATCCACTCCACATAGTCATTCTCGACTATCAAAGTCTTTAGATTTCTTTGCATGAAAGTACATGCTTTGAGAATAATTGCTTTGCTTTTTTCGCTCATTGATTCTTCGTAGGAATTTTAGTTGATGAATCTATCAGCTTGATAGTTATATACCCAATAGTCAATAAGGATTTAACTCCTTTGCAAGCTATTTCATTAAAGCAACTCTCTATGTCTCTCTCAATAGATTTTTCAATTTATACTCTTGGCCCCTTAGTCTAGGTGATTTTATCAACAAGAAGTAATATTGGTAATAGCTGTAAAAGTGAAACTTATCTCCAATTATTGTTGAACCCAAATCGTAAATGTGTCTATTTCTAGCTTTTTGTGCACCAAAAATGCTTTAACAACACTTTTATGAAATGATGCTATCAACATTGGTATATGTGTGTTAATACAAGTATTACTGTAGGCTGTGATGTAAGCACTACTATAAGCAATGATACATGCATTGCTAAAACGAATCTTATAATTTCTATTGAAAGTGGTGCTATACGTAATCTTAGACCGAAAATATGTACTTTGCAAAATGTTACAATTTCATAGCAAAATATTGTAACAATAAGGCAATTTACGTCAAATATTGAGAACCTCAACAAACACCAACCCATTTATTGTGTTAAGGAATGGGGTCATCAAAATTTTAAATAATGAGAAATGAGAAATTATCGTGATATATTTAAAAATAATAATTGACATCAATTGTTGCAAGTGAAACATTTGTATTAAAAAAAGAAATATATATGCAATCAAAATAAAATGAAATGCAGTGCATTCTTGTTTATTGAAGGACTCTATGAGTATGACACAAGAATACTAATCAACATCAATTTCAGGTGTAATTATGAATTACTCAAAAAATAAAATGAGGGAAAAATAAGAAATATGCACATACATTTATACAATCAAAATAAATGAAATGCAGTGCATTCTTGTTTATTGAAGGATTGCATGATTATGACACAAGAAATAACAAATATTGAATCTACACAAATATGTCGCATCCATGGACAAATATGTACAAGATTACACTGGTATGATGAGATTCATTGAATATAACTAGTATGTGTAGCACAAACAATGAGGTACATTCGGTACATAACCATTGACCAATTACATTGCTATATGTTACATTGATCGTAAGCTAGTACATGTAATGCATATACTAATTACATTGATCTAGTGAAAGTGGCTGGACACATGTGAAGGGCTTTAAGCTATTAAAAGAGTAGGAGTCCTGGGATAGTAGTCATGTGTTTTTTTGGCTATGGTTGGGAGGTGAACCAAGGAGATCTTAGCACCCTTGTTTGGTGAAGAAGGTCATGCAGCCATGGTTGCCCTTATATTGGTATCAAAGCTCAATAATTAGCAGTGCTGCAACGTTTTCATCTTCTGAGCGTTGCATCTATGGAGTAATCAACTCACATGTCCGCGCTGGAGTAAGCAACCAAGCCGACACACAGGCGTTAAAAAACGATAACACCACAAGAAGGTCCGACACAAATGCCTAGGGTGGATACACACCCGCATCACGACCAAATATACACGCCGTTTACGACCTTAGCCTTGTTGTCAAGTTGTGTTTCTGCAATTCTACAGACGAAGCCACCAGCCACACACTTGTTGCCTCAGCATACAGAAACGCCCATCATAGGCGACTCTGTATCGCTTCTAGTGCTGCTCAACTAACACCATTGTTTAAGCAACAAAGGCTGCCATAGTCGACTCCTTGACCCCAGTGTTTTATCCATCGCTAAGTTGCAGGATTCAGAAGCAACCGCGTTACAAACGTTGGAATATTTATTTTTATTTTTTAAAAAGAGAGAGAAAGAAAATCCAATTTCTTTATAAAATTTACAAAAAGGATTTTAACCTTTAAAATTTAGATCGGGAGGTGCTTTGCAACAACGACAATTCTCAAATTTTCATATTGCACAACAGCGACAATTTCACTTTGAGCTAAAAATTCGGTTGATTTCCAAGAGCTTGGACTTGAGGTTGGTGCTTGTGTTCATTCTCTTACATCGCATTTAGAGGGTCCATATGGAATCTAATAATCCTAATGAGTATGTAAGTGGAGATCCTAGTTGTTTGTTGGACATGGAAAAGGCAGTGGCCGATCCTGATGTCATGATGATAGACGATGACCTTCTTGATGATAATTTGGTTAGCACTAAGTAGTTTAAGGCTCTAGAGTCGTACTTTGGACATTGAGGCCAAGTACGATAAGATACTCCTCTTTCTTCAAGAGTTCAAGGTTAATATGTAAGCTTCTACCACTGTAAGTGCTTCAGTGGGAGGGATGCCAGTAGCTCCCGCCCAAGGGGGCAACATGAATGTCAGTACATCTCACTCTAGAGATGTTGCTGCTATTCTAAAAGATCTAAAACCTCCAACTTTTAATGGGGGAGGAGAAGGAACACAATAAGGATACAAAAGTGGGCAAGATTTTCATCGATTGCGTCAAACTCCAGAGGAGATACGCTCGCTTGAAGTGAGCTTAACTCTAGGAGGTAAAGCATATAAGCGGTGGATGAGCTTGGAGTCCAGAAATCGGCCTACTACATGGGCTGAATTTGATAGTTCATTCATGAAAGAATTTCTTCCTGAGAATGAGATGGATCGTAATTGGGAAGCATGGGATAATTGTGAGATGAGAAATCTTACATTGACTTAGTATATCTCCAACTATAGAGAAATCATTCTCAAGTTGAAAGGTATGGATGACTTTCAAAAAAATCATGGATTTATTCACGGATTAGACTTGGACTATAAGAATCAAGTTAAACAAAATGAGCCAAAATCTTTTGAAGAAGCAATTAAGTTTGCTCAGATTTTTTATGACACTGTCGGAAAGAAAAAGCATGCACCGAATGCACAACGGGACATCTAGTGTGTCCGAGGATTCCAAGCAACAAGGTTAAAATAAAAGAAAGGGACCTAACCAAAAGAATGACCAATCTTAGAAGTCTAAAGGACCACAAAAATTTCTCAAAGCATGAAGATTTTAAAAGAGCTAAAAAAGAAAATTTATGTTTTCATTGCATGGGAAAGGGTCATAGTAAGCTACAGTGTCCTAAACTTAAAGAAAATGAGAAGAATCAAGGCGACCAAAGTAAAGAAAAGCAAGTGCACACTATTCAAGTGCTCCCTCTAGAGACTTCTCGTAAGTTTAAAGCGGTTCAAGTTTATCATGCTGATTCTACTCATGCGTGTTGTGTCATGTCATCGATGTGGGTGCCAACATTTGGACCACATGAGTTGGTTCGAATGTATGGCCACGTTAAAGGTTACAAGATACGAGTTATGATTGATAGTGCCACACATAATTTCTTGAACTATACTGTAGTCAAGAAATTAAAGTTTTCGAAAAGCCCAAGTGACCATAAGTATGTGGTTTCTTTGATTAACGGCTATGATAAAGATGGCTGGGATATAGTAGTTTGTGATGTCCCATTATTCATTCAAGGTCATGAGATGGATTTGGATTTTCAAGTTAGCATATCACCGAGTGGATGTTATTTTAGGTCGTGAGTGGTTATATAACATTGGTCCATCTTTGTCTAGAAGTTATTTGCATAATTCTTTTGAGTTTGAAGTAGATGGTAAGAAAGTGCGTTTGCAAGGTGAACATGATGTACCTTCCTTATCTCTTATATGCTCTATGGAACTCAATTGCCTTGTACAAGCTAATGAAGTAGAAAACATCTTTTTGTGTTACACAATTCTTGATGATGTCATTTCCTTTTTCGCATGTGAAAACATAAGTGGTTTGAGTGAGCATAGTGTTTACATGATTTCTTTTCAATCCAAGCATGTTAACAATAAAAAAGTTAATGAATCCTTAAAGAAAGTGTTACAACAATTTAAAGATGTGTTTCCAAATGAATTACTGGAAGGATTACCTCTTGTCTGCGATGTTGAGCATTCAATCGAAGTAATACCTGGCCCAACGTTAGTAAGTAAGCCTCCTTATCGACTTAGTTTTAAGGAAGCACAAGAAGTCGAATGATAGTTAAAGGAATACCTTAAAAGTGGATTCATTCAACCAAGCACTTTGCCTTGGGCTTCACCAATTCTATTGGGTGATGAAGAAAAAAGATGGGTCTATGCCACTATGTGTAGACTACCGTGGTTTGAATCAAATCACAATTAAGGATAAGTAACCTTTGCCACGAATAGATGAGTTGTTTGATCAAATTAAAGGGGCAAAGTATTGTACAAAAATCAATTTACGATCCAGATATCATCAAGTGAGAATTCAGGAAGCGGATGTCCAAAAGATTGCTTTTCAAACTAAGTTTAGTCACTATGAGTTTTTAGTCATGCCCTTCGGTTTGACTAATGCTCCGGCCACATTAATGATGCTCATGGATAATGTCTTGAAAACTTATTTAGGAAAATTTGTTATGGTTTTCCTAGACGATATCCTAATCTATAGTTGCACTAAGAAAGAACATCTTGAACACTTACGGCAAGTATTTGAGTTACTTAGGAAGCATTCACTTAATGCCAAAAGAGAGTAAATGTGAACTCTTTGTAAAAGGAATCCAATAGTTAGGCCACATAATCTTGGAAGATGGCATTCGTATGGATCCAACGAAAGTTGAAGCCATCTTGAAATGGCCACATTCCACAAACTTAGAAGAACTACAAAATTTTCTTGGTTTGTCTAGATTCTATAGAAAGTATATTCGAGATTATGCTAAGATAGTTGTTCTGATGAGACGGACCAGCTTAAAGGAAAGGGAAAGAGCTTCGTTTGGGGGATTCCCATCAAAGAATTTTTGAAAAACTTAAGGTAGCTATAGCTACAACTCCCATTCTCCAAGTTGTCGATTCGAATCAACCCTTTGTGTTGGTAGATACGGATGCTAGTAATGATACAGTAGGAGGAGTCCTTTTACAAGGGGGAAACCTATTGCATTTAAAAGTAAAAAGTTAGAAAGAGCTTAAGATAGGTTGACTAAAATGTGTCGGTTTATTCCAACAAAAATGACAGTGACTACCAAGGCTATTCATTGAAAATATCTATCGACTATATGGCTTACCTGCCGATATAGTTAGTCGGTTTATTCCAACAAAAACGACAGTGACTACGCATGAGTTACCAAGGCTATTCATTGAAAATATCTATCGACTATATGGCTTACCTGCCGATATAGTTAGTGATAGAGATACAAAGTTTAATAGTCATTTCTAGCGTGCTGTCTTCAAGAGATTGGACACCATGCTAAGTATGAGTACAGCCGATCATCCTCAAAGTGATGGTCAAACTGAGAGAGTTGACCAAGTCTTGGAAGACATGTTACGAGCATATGTAAGCAAAAAGCAAACCAATTGGGAAGATTATTTACCCATATTGGAATTCACTTATAATAGTGCCAAACATTCAACAACGGGATTTAGTCCATTTATGTTGATGTGTGGTTTTCAACCATGAGCACTAGTGGGCCGTTGGACTTGAGAAAGAAAATATACAAAAGGTTAAACTCAGGATATCCAGGAGATGACGAAAATCACAAAAAATAATGTTAAGAGAGCACATGACCATGCTAAACATTATGCAGACAAAGATCGTAGACAAATCATCTTCGAGGAAGGTGATAAAGTGTTTTTAAAGGTTCCTGAACACTCCGAATTTTTTGAAAACGAGGAGACGTCCAAAGCTATCCCCAAGGTATTGTGATCCATTTACAATACTTAAAAAGGCAGGTAGTGTTGCTTATAAGTTAGTTTTACTAGAAAACTCTAAAGTTCATCTAATTTTTCACGTCAGTAGACTCAAAAAGAAATTGAGTGATGACAATAACCTCGTTAGTTAAGAAATCCTAGTAGAACTTATTGAACCCCTATCCTTACCACACCAACCAGAAAAGGTCTTGGATTTCCAAGAGAAAAGAACTCGACACTTTGTGTACGACAGGACTGTTTAGTCAAGTGGAAGGATAGACCATAAGAAGGTTCTACCTGGGAAAAGGTAAGCACACTTAGATTCATTTTCAAGGATGAAAACTCCTCTTAAGGGGGGAGTAATGTCATGTGACAACGGAATTACTAGGAGCCTAGAGAGCTCGACCGTCCGGACAAGGCACACACAAGCGGGGTTTAGGGGAGCCAAAATGACCGATTACGGACTCAAGAGTGGCTAGACATTAGTGAAATGGCTAGACACATGTGAAGGGCTTTAAGCCATTAACAGAGTAGGAGTCCTGGGATAGTGGTCGTGTGTTTTTTTGTCTATGGTTGGGAGGTGAACCAAGGAGCTCTCAACACCCTTGTTTGGTGAAGAAGGTCATGTAGTCATGGTTGCCCTTATACCTTAGCACCCACTGACATGTTGGTTGTGTTGACCATATGTGAGAAAATTAATTATGAGAAATAGAAAATACATACCTGATGGGAAAAAGAAAGTCATTGCCTTGTGAAATAATTTTATTGAAATGAAATTATTAGAATTGAGTGTAATTTATATGTGTTTTATAGATTCTATACATTAATTATTAACCCGGATATTATGAGTTCACAAGTCTTTCTCAAAATGTGTTGTCACTAGCTATGGATAGCTATACTGTTGTGGTACGCAGCTAGATAAGGTCTAAGGTATCCCCCCGCTAGGTGCTAGTTATTATGAGTGCACGTCTTTCTCAGAATTTGTTGTCATTAGCCATGGATACGTATAGTGTTGTGGTGCACAACTACACAAGGTCTAAGGTATCCCGCTAGGTGTTGTGACAACCTATTCCTTCCTCTTCTAGTTGTCACCTAGAAGATCTAGATTACAATGTGCGGTGTTAGCACCATGGCTCTTCTTACTCATATTCCTACCCTTCACACTCATATTTCCTTTTCTTAAAGTAAATGTGGTGTGTCCACACTAGAAGAGCTCGATTACAATGTGTGGTGTCAGCCCCATGGCTCTTCTTACTCCTATTCCTACCCTTCACACTCATCTTTCCTTTTCTTAAACTAAATGTTGTGCGTCCACCCTTAGAGATTTCAATAATGGTTGCCCACTTCCTCCCCACTTCCCACTATAGGTGCCTAGGATTTTGAGTATTTAGCTTATCGGATTTTGTGTAACAGCTGAGTGTTCAAGTCAAATCCTTACGTTAGCCTACATAATAGTTTATTCTTTTTAAAAAGTGAGTGTTTTACAATAATCATGCATTGAATCTTAGAATATTTCTTGCTTAAATATGTTTTCTTGCTTGTATGTTATTGTATTCTTACATGTTAGATGGTTTGCTTGCTTAAATATGTTTGCTTGTAGGTTTCTCTTTCTCATTAGCTCCTTCTTTGTCTGCCTTTTATGAGAGAGAACCTCCATGAAGGCTATCTCCTTTTTGCCTCCATCTAGATAAAGAAATCTCTTCCTTCATCCACATAGTCGTGGAGCATTCTAGTGTGACAATGGAGTGAGGATGCAATGGGCGATGATGAGCTAGTGCACCCACATCGGGGAGTGGGGCCATCATCATCATACAACCTATGGAGTTATATTAAACGTCTTCAAAAGACCTAGTGGGTCTATGAGACCAAAAGTGATACATTTTTCATCCACAAATGCTGAAAATGGATCTTGCACATGTGACACCACATAGAGGCCGGAATGGGCCGACCCCCCCTTGGAGTATTTTATTACCCAAGGAGAATAATATCATGTACAAGCTTTGAGGGCCTTACTCTCCCCACGGGAGATGCCGGATTATCCATATACAAATGCCATAACATAGATTGCATATACAATGATAAGCTTAGATTGATTGTTTTGAATCTATAAAGTACAATGCTTTTTTTAGGCTCAGAGCCTAATTTATCTTTTGACTCATTCAAATACACTAAGCCAATGACACATGTCACTCTAGATGACATCACTTCTTATGTCAAACTCACACATAATATCTACACATAAGAGTAGGCTCACACATAATATGTACTAATAAGATGTCACTTACACACTAACACTCATAAGGTGTGTTCACACACTCATGGACACACGAAACTCCGAATACTCAACATGTATAGGTTTTTCACTTTAAGAGCTTTCAATCTTGAGCATTGAATCTCTAGACATTCTCTCTCTCTCTCTCTCTCTCTCTCTCTCTCTCTCTCTCTCTCTCTCTCTCTCTCTCTCTCTCTCTCTCTCTCATTCACACATGAATATGTGTGTGGGGGGGGAACTTAGTTAAAAGGTGAGTGAATTAATGAACAGTTGATGCATCTGTGCGTGCGTGCGTGCGTGCGTGTGTGTGTGTTTGTTTGTGTGTACTTACTTCAAAAGTGCGTGTATTATTGAACAAATGATGACTATTACATGGGCACAAATTTTGATGTGATGTAGCCTTGTACATTTGTCTCCTATAATTGAATCAAATAAGAAAGTACAATCAATGACGTGCCATATTTACTATACTCACATACCTATCAATGTCGACACGATCCTATCTTCTTTGGAGCTAGGCCATTTACTTTTGGATGTAGTATATGTCCTTTGGGATGCATGATATTTGATTATGTGGCACATTATGTGGATTTACATGCATCTCATCCAGATTTTCACCTGAGTAGTGCCATGGATTTGATGGTATTTCTAGCGATCATTTCGCCTTGAATAAGGAGCCTAGATACTTCCTTCTGGATCTAGGTGGTCACACATTTGTTCCATGGTTGGATGGTCTACACTTTGGTTATCCATTTGACCCAAGCATATATATAGCGAGTTGTGTCATCGACATAGGTGGATATCCAACATCGACTCTCTACATTTTTCATTCAATCCAAGCTGTTCGAGAGCCATTGCTTTGGAGTCTATATGGCTTGGATTTACATTTCATCTATGCGGTCGTAGTTGTATAGATTACCTCATCTTTGGGGTAACATATCTTTTCCATTTGATCTTAGAGGATATCCGATGCCCCATCATCGAGACAGGAGTCCGTTATCTTTTCCATTTGACCTCGGGGATCATGAGATTCATGTATTGGTATTGGTTCTCTACGATGGTGACACATGGTCATGTAATGGGATTTTTGTATATAGCCTTTGTATTTGTTTTTTGCACGACCACCCTTCGATTTAGAGCAAAAAATCATTCTAGGAGAAGATAGTTTGTAATGAAGTAGATTTGGTATATACATGTACATGAGGGATGGGGCTTAGGCACCTGGGATTAGGGTCATTCACATGTGTACTTTTGGGGGCCTTGGACTATATTTGGCATAGGGCTCATGGACATTGTACCTTTTAGTGATATTTTACTATATAGACATCTTGTCTTCTTGGAGCTTATGCCCAAGCTTTCAAGGTGACCTTCACCCATGTCTAGACTTCCATGTAAATACGTCTCATGTCTCTAGACTCCACATATTCCCATTTCTCCCTTCTTTCATTGGTATTAGAGCCCTTTCTTGCATCATCTCATGTCTAAGTGTCAAGATGTGATATCTAGAAATAATATTATATTGTGTCAAGATGTGATATCTAGAAATAATATTATATTGGAGCAATACCAATGTGGTTCATGGATCCAAAGGCTCCATAAGTTCTCCTGAGAAGGGTGGGCATGAAGATAAAGATTGTTACTATCTGAAGAGATTCCGCTAGCTTCATCACCAGCAGGCAAACCCAAGTTCTGCTGTAGTAGCTTCCAAACTTGGCCAATATGCCTTTGCTTCCCTTCCTACCCTGCCAACCCTTCAAGCTGTCACACCTTCCCCTTAGATTAATTACCTTCCACCACTCATCCCCAATCCACTTGCACCCGCCATGGTAGCAGCTCCCACCAACAATCCTCCTACTCGTCCCCCTCCACCCCACAATTGGCTGGTAATGTGTCACTTATGTGAAGAGTATAGTCACTACCAAATTTAGTGCCCCTCTCAGGGCTATCCTCCTAGGTGGATAAGGTATACCATATAGTGTGCTATTAACTACATTAACATAAATTTTTTGCACGTTTTGTCGAAGCATTTCTGGTGCATTTGAGGGCTTGTTTACATGATGTAAGGTTTTCCTAGGCATCTCGACCAAGTGTTAGTTCGAATTATTTTTTATTTGATTTTGGGTTTTCTACACAACAATAATAGTATTTGGTGTGCAGACAGTGACCACATCTTTGAGGTCCTCTTCAATAATTTCAATAGCATCATTAGCAATATCATCTGTCACATATGTGAAGAGTATAGTCACTACCAAATCCAGTGCCCCTCTTAGGGCTATCCTCCTAGGTGGATAAGGTATACCATATAGTGTGCTATTAACTACATTAACATAATTTTTTTGTACGTTCTGTTGAAGCATTTCTGGTGCATTTGAGGGCTTGTTTGCATGATGTAAGGTTTTCCTAGGCATCTCGACGACCAAGTGTTAGTTCGAATTATTTTTTATTTGATTTTGGGTTTCTACACAACAATAATAGTATTTGGTGTGCAGACAGCGACATCACATCTTTGAAGTCCTCTTCAATAATTTCAATAGCATCATTAGCAATATCATCGATTTCTACAAGATTACCTGAACACAATGAACTTGATGATGAATTAGGCTCCCAAACAATATACATAGTACTATTAACCACTCTATTGGTTAACATGGTTTCGCCTACATGGACCTTCCATAAGGTGCTTTGCCATCTTACCCGTTATGAATAGAAACTTATTTGTTGTAAGATGGTGCTAGAATATATAAAGCATTCTTACCATGTGCTTAATGTCAAATAGAAAAAGTCTATAGACTTAGTGTACATAGTTACTTATTAAGACTAGTAATAGAGGTTGGAATATTTTTAAGTTTGGATGGCCTAGTGTGAAAACTAGTCACTTGGATATAAGTAATTTTTGACAGTAAGCAATACACAATCATTCAACTTATAATAGTTTAGATAACCTAGTGTGAAAACTACTCACTTGTATATAAGTCATTTTTGACAATAAGGAATACAAAATCATTCCCTTGTAACAGTTTGGATGGTCTAGTGTGAAAACTAGTCACTTGTATATAAGTCATTTTTGACACTAAGAAATACAGAATCATTTCCTTCTAATAGTTTTCTTGTGAGCTCTCCTCCTTCCCTCTTCTTGTTTCCTTGCATGCTATTGTGTTGTTACTTGCTTGATGGATGCTTGTTTGGATAGGTGTGATTGTAGGTTTCCCTCATGTATTAGCTTCTTCGTTTCCCGCCTTTTATGAGAGAGAACCATTACAAAGGACCAAACCATTACAAAGGACCATCTCTTCTTGCCTCCATCTAGGCATTGAGATTCTCCATTTAAACCTTTGGCAAAGGAGCATTCCAATGTGAGAAACAGAGTGAGGACGTGACGAACGAGCTAGCGCACCCACACGGGAAGTTACAGTTTTTATGCCACATAGGAAGTTACATATTTTGCAGCTCTAAGGTAATTCCCAATGAAACATGCTTTGGAAAGGCTAAGGTAAGCTCATACCTTGACCATATTTGGCACCGATGCCAGGGACCAGCCTAGGGCTTAGCTTCGTCTTTTTGTCTATTCCAAGCTATCATGATAGCCCAATATTACTTGGTGTGTTGATTAGGAGGTCACACTCTAAAACACATATGGTTTTGGAGCATTGGATGTTTTTTATTTCTTGATTTTACTTTTGATTTGAAGTTTATTTTACATTAGGTAATTCTATGTTCATCTATTGGGGTAGGGCAAAACATTGGTTTTTTTTGTGATGTGCATGAAATTGAAACCCGAGGCTTAGATTTCATTGCATTGATCTAAGAATCAGCTTAACAATTGTGATTAGGAGTCAAATCCACTTTAAAAAAATGATCATCGAGTGCTCTATTAGGTTGAATTAGAGTGTTGTTAATTTTTGTTCATATATTTCATAAATTTTTATATTTTATTCATGCATTATTGAATTAGTAGAGTAGAAGCATGTAAAATCATCAAAAAATACTTAATTAGTCATATCACAACCCTTAATTAGGATTAGAAACACTACACACACCCTATTAATTAAAAAAATATAAAACCACCAAAAAACTAGGCCACCAAGTCTCAAGTAGGGGACATAAGGCCATAGTCCCATGCAAAAAGACATGATCATGGATACGTGAGCCTGTAAACCTGAGCCTGGAGACATGATCCGTGAGCCTAGACACGTGAGCTATGAGTTTGGACATGTGAACCTGCAAACATGTCTAGAGGTAGGTATACCTAATATAGTATATACCAAATTATTACAGCCATAAAGACTTATATGAACACACCTACCCATGTCCTTAGAAGACATTCTTGTCATACAATCTATACTAGCTATAATTTTCAAGGAAAATTCTTGTTATTCACAATTATTGAGGAATTAAGTACACTTATTATTCACACCAACCTTGTCATAGGCCCTGTTCTTAGATTTTCATGCCCTAAATAGGCCTATTTTCCATTAGGAAAGTATATGAACCGAGTTCATACAAAAAAGGCACGAGCATGCACACTAGTGTTCCTAGATTTTCATGCCCTAGATAGGCATGTTTCATACTAGGGAAGTACATGAGCCGAGTTCATACAAAAAGGCATGAGCTTGCCATATGTGAAGCTGGACACGTGAACCTACATACATGAGCCAAGAGACATGAGCTCAGACACGTGAACCTACATACGTGAGAGCCAAGAGCTGTTAGTCTAGAGGTGTGAACCTAGACACATGAGCCTAGAGACGTGAACTTACATACGTGAGCTTGTATCGAGATAGGTGAACCCGTAGACATGTATAATAAGAAGTTTGAATTTCAAACAACAGGAATTGATTAGTCTAAATATATGCATGAATATACTATCTTTCAATTGTTTGGATATGCCGAGAAACATTGTATAAGACAAGAAAGTTGAAATGAGCATAATTATCTTTCCCACTTGGCTATGACCATGTTGGAGAAGATTTCTTGGAGGATTTTTGTCCTAGCATCCTCATAGGTGAAGGATGCCACTATTATGTATCTTTCATTGATGACCATGCTAGGAAGATGTGGGTATACTTTATCAAAGAGAAAATTGTTTACACATTTTCAGAGCTTGAAGGCTATGGTTGAGAAAGACAAAGATATGCACATAAAATACCTACGATTAGATGGTGGGGGATAATATTTCTCTATGAATTTAGTGATTATCTAAGTGACCATGGGATAAAGAGACAATTTACATGTAGATACACCCCACAACAAAATGGGGTTGCAAAATGGAAGAACATGCATTTTGTAGAAGTTGCATGTGCATTGATGTAAGGAATACCTCATTATTTTTGGGATGAAGTAGTAAGAAACTGTAGTTTTGCATTATGAAAGTGTAGTAGTTCATGGCATGACACCTGAACATAAATTTCTAGCAAAAAAACATTCGGCACACTTCAAAGTGTTTGGGTGCATTTGCAAATGTACATGTATCAAATGAATGAGAAGAAAATTAGATCCCAAGGTAGAAAGATGTATCTCTATTGGATATTTCCTTGAGTAGAAAGGTTATAGATGGTATAACCCCACTATGCTTGACATGCAAGTGAGTAATAGGGATCTTGTTTTTTATAAGATGAATAGCTAGTATACACAAGTGAATGATTCCATAGAGGGTGATGTATTTGCCACTACTAATAGTAGTTTGTGGCATGATTCTTGAACATAAGTTTACTTGTAGAAAACCATTGATATACTTCAAAGTGTTCGGATGTATTGCATATATACATGTACCAAATGGGATGAAAAGAAAATTGGATTCCAAGGCAAAAAAAATGTATCTTTATTGGAGATTTTCTCGAGAAGAAAGGTTATAGATTCTATAATCCCACTATGTGTGAGATGAGTGAGCATCAGGGATGTTTTTTATGAGATGAGTAACCGGTACACAAGTGAAGGATTTTATAGAGGCTAATGTATACAATAATGTGGCTATAGTGAATGGAGAACAATAATCACATGTGCTTAGTGGACCAAGAGAGTACTTCAGTATTGGTTCTATTGTTAGACCATGGTCAGGAAGGTTGATGCGTGCAGAATGCCATAAACTAGTCTAACACATCATTTAGTGGTTATATAGGTGCTGAAAGTTCAACAAGTTTATATGCATCATGAAAGGAAAAAGAAGGTGGATCAGACTTGTAAGATTCTCCCCAGCCTCTCAGGATGTCATGTATCTTCCCCTGTAATCAAATCCCTCTTCAGAAATATAAAAGATCTTGTTTCTACCTGTTTTGGGTTAGAGAGAGAAAATGTTCTAGAGAGAGGTTATTCAGATTTTGGATATTTTTGGATGGAAAAATATCTCTTCCTATTAAAATAAATTCCCCCGAAACAGAAGTTCAAAAAGATTTTCAGAAGGTGCATTAGAAATCAATTATATCTGTTCAAAAGGCCTTATCCTGGGAGTCCAAATTTTTGAAAAATTTTAAATTAAGGTTCTAAGGGGCCAATCAGATTCATCCAAATGTATGGAGGAGATAAATGAAGAAATAAATAAAATCCCCCTAAAAATGAGTAAATACTCACATAAGATGAAGAGTTGACTAAGGACAAGGATATTAGTTAAAAAAGAAGAGATATTTAGTGAAATGATGCATTTTTGACACCTCAGTGTGGGGGGATTCCCCTCATGAAGGAGGCACCTATTTCACATGTGTGGTTGAGTTTTAAACTCATAAATAATGAGATATTTTTATCTCTCCTCTCTCTTTCTTCAACTAGATCCAAAAAGTGAGCTAAACTGATCTAAAAATGGTCAAAAATTGACCAAACTGATCTGGAAAATTCTAGAATCAGTTTGCTTGGTTAGAGGCTCACTTTTTCCTATAAATAGAAGCCTCCCCCTTTGTTAAAGCTTAATAGTGTTTTATGCACTGTTACTCTGCTCCACCCTAGAGCCAAGAACTATGAATTTCTTAATAATTCATTAGTTTTTGACCTTTCCCCCTTCTAAAGAATTGGTGGCCACTCTTGTTGCAAACAAGAGTAGATCCCTCAAACCACCAAGCCAAAGGAAAGCTCTCAGAAATTTATGTAAGTTAGAAATCTTACTTTTTCTTTATTCTTTTAATGGTTTTCTAATTTTTGTTATCTTTAAAATGATAATATGAAGCTATGCCTTGCTGGAAAGGCTTTCCCCCTCTCTCATTCTTAAATTCAGCCCTTCTTTATCCTAGTTAAGTAATCTAATTGTTGGAATTAAACTTTTCATATTGTTTCTCTTTTAAAAGTGAAATTTGATTAGTTTAGAGTGCTTAAAACCAATTGGGGATAATTTTTTAGTAATTTTAAGTTAGGAAAATTTGAAAAATGGTCAGCCATACAAAGGAGGTTATGGCAAAATTTTCTAAAAATTGGTGAAATAAGTTTTATCTTTTATTATCCAAAAAGAGTAATCCCCACCAATTGTGTATTCTAAAAGTGTAATTTTCATTTTATGCATAGGAAGATGCATAAAGAAATTTATTTTTTTTTAATTTCAAAAGAGTTGTTCTCATCAATTTTCATTTTATGCATAGGAAGATGCATAAAGAAATTTATTTTTATTCCAAAAGAGTTATTCTCATCAATTTTCATTTTATGCATAGGAAGGTGTATAAAGAAATTTATTTTTATTCCAAAAGAGTTATTCTCATCAATTTTCATTTTATGCATAGGAAGATGCATAAAGAAATTTTTTTTATTCCAAAAGAGTTATTCTCATCAATTTTTATTTTATGCATAAATAGATGCATAAAGAATTTATTTTTATTCCAAAAGAGTTATTCTCGTTAATTTTCATTTTATGCATAGAAAGATGCATAAAGAAGTTTATTTTTTTCATCAATTTTCATTTTATGCATAGGAAGATGCATAAAGAAATTTATTTTTATTTCAAAAAAGTTATTCTCATCAATTTTCATTTTATGCATAGAAAGATGCATAAAGAAATTATTTTTAATTCAAAAGAGTTACTCCTTAAAATTGAAATTATGCATAAACAGATGTGTAAAGAATCTTTATATAAAAAATAAGGATTCTCTTGCATTCTAAGAATAGATGTGATGAGATGTGATGTGAATCAAATAGATGAGAATGAATGGATGGATAGATGTGATGAGATGTGATGCGAATCAAATAGATGAGAATGAATGGATGGATAGATGTGATGAGAATAGGAGTGACGAGAATGTGAGGTGAATAGATGTGATGTGAGAAGTAATGTGAATCTGATAGATGGGAATGAATGGATGGATGGATGTGGATGTATGTGAATAATAGAAGTGATGTGAGAAGTAATGTGAATCTGATAGATGGGAATGAATGGATGGATGTGGATGTATGTGAATAATAGAAGTGGATGTATGTTAAAGAATGGATGTGGATATGTGTATGTGAAAGGATAGATGTGGATGTGTATGTGATAAGTATGGATGTGGATGTATGTGAAAGGATAGATGTGGATGTATGTGGGAGAATATATGTGGATGTAAATGTGATGGATATGAGCGAGAATTGAAGCGATGAGATGTGATGTAAATTGGATAGATATGAATGATAAGGATTGTGAATGAATGATATAGGATGTGAATGAATGATAAGGGATGTGAATGGATGTGAGGTGATGTGAATCGGGATGTGAATGAATGATATAGGATGTGAATGAATGATAAGGGATGTGAATGGATGTGATGTGATGTGAATCGAGATGTGAATGAGTGATAAGAGATGTGAATGGATGTGAGGTGATGTGAAATCAGGATGTGAATGAATGATATAGGATGTGAATGAATGATAAGGAATGTGATGTGATGTGAATCGGGATGTGAATGAATGATAAGGGATGTGAATGGATATGATGTGATGTGAATGAATGATAAGGGACATGAATGAATGTGTTAGCATGTGAACCAGGATGTGAATGAATGAGATGTCATGTGAAATGAATGTGATAAGATGCGATGTAAACTAGATAGATGTTAATGTATGTGAAGTGATGAGATATATGGGTAGATGCAAGTGGGTGAGATAGAAAAAGATGTGATTAGATGAGAATGGGAATGCTTATGAAATGAGGTGGATTGATGTGTGGATAATGTGGATTGATGTGCATGGATGTTTGAATGATGTGGATTGATGTGGATGGATGTATGGATGATGTGGATTGATGTGTGGATGATGCGATTGGACGTGATTTGATATAGGAATGATGTGATGTGATGTGATAGGGATCGATGATGAAAATAAAATTGTGGTAAGATGAAAAAAAGATGGGGTCTAATGTGAAAGGATGCGGAGTAATGAGAAAAGTTGGAAATATTGTTTGAACTGTATTTGTTTGTGAAATCTATTTTTAAATGAGTGTTTTATGTCAAGAATGCTGGGGAAGCATTTTGACCGTCTTGTGAATGAGGTCGTGGAGACCTATCTGTTAAAGTTGGAACTGATGATGTGACGGAGAGTCATCGGAGGACGTCTCGCGTAGTAGCAAGGTCGGCCGAGGTCTTGACCAGCCTCGGTTTGATTAAATGGTGAGCTTCTGGTATAGTGGATGAGGGACCAAGGAAGCGGCCTATGAGTGAAGCGCTAGGTGACCTGCGACCGAAGGATCCTAGAGGGTGCTGACCATACGGTGCTCGGGCTCTGGGTCGCCAAAGATACCCACAAGTACGTCGGGAAAGATATTGGAACAAGGAGTAAGAGTTGTTTTCTGAATTCGGGCATGGATCTGGTTGATTGACCTTGCTGGTCCTCAATGGATGAGTCCATGGCTCTTTTATATGGATCTGTTGGTTGATCTTGCTGATCTTCAACGGAGATTCCATCTGGATATTTTTATGTGATTATATTGTCGGGTACTATGAGCTAGGAAATATTGAAAAGGCCTCTGAGTGAACAGGTGATGAGCGTTCAGGTTGCCAATGATGCCATAGGTACACCGATGAAGGAAGGAATTGGAAATTAGGATTCAACTCGATAATTAGAGGATTATGATCAGTAACACTATGGTTTCATTAAATGATTGTTTTAAAGATTGTTGAATCTGTGAAAAAGGCAAGTTCATATTAGGTGTGTAAGTGGGTGTGTAAGTGGTGTGACTAGTTTTATGTTTGTATGAATATCTGGCTAGGGGGCCTGGGAACTCTTTTCCCTGGTACCCGGGACAAAACCTAACCAAATTCCTAATTCGATCCTATCACTACAGTGGTTGGGCGGTTGGCTAACCCATGGGACTGGATGGGGTTAGGCTGGACTGATGGATCCATAAATCGAGACTCAATTTCTGTATAGTACGATAGATGAGGTAAATCCTGGATAAAAATTGTTCTATGGAAAAGAATCAACGACTGTGCCTCTCAATGAGGAAAAAAGCGTTGGTCTCTATGATCCAAGTATAGTTTTTTTCCCTGATTTGACTTGGGACTTATGGGTTCGGTCAAATAAGTTTAGTTAGTTAAGGCTTTTGACTACGTTAGAGAAAAGTTATCCTGGAGGAATCGCCCGTGCTTTCTGGGCAAGGGAAGTTTTCCCGAGTCCGATTTTGGAAGAACCGATGAATTAGTCTCTTGTCTGGATATCCGTGGGCGAGGCCCCGAGTGTGGGACCCTGCCCCATGCAAGAAGTGCTACTTCCGCTGCTAGCACCCCCAAATTCGTTGCGCAGTGGGGTTTGGGATCTTACAAGACTTTCATAATGCCTGATGTTTGAGCAGGTCCTTCATTTGTTAATAGGGATAGTGTCTTATAATAGAGCCTTGATGAGGAGTTTGGGATCTCAGCTATTGTTACACTTGTTGTTTCATTTATTTGTTGATGGGGATAGTGGCTTATAATAGAGCCTTAATGAGGAGTTTGGGATCTCAGCTGTTGTTACACTTGTTGTACAAAGAGCCAAGGCAATATTGAGAACATATGGTAGTGATCCAAGTGTACATAAGTCTATGAGCGTCGTAACATGATAAGATATGAGAAGAAGGAAATTGTTTGCAAGTGAGACATGGGAATTGGTGTCTTTGTCTAAGGAGAAGGAGGAAATTGTATACAAGTGAGACATGGGAGTTGGTGTCTTTGTCTAAGGGAAGAAGGTAATTGTATGCAAGTGGGTCTAAAACTTAAAGTAGAATTCAAATGGGCCTTTGAGAAAGTACATGGCAAGATTGGTATATGCACAAACCTATGGCATTGACTATGAGGAGACTTTCAACCTGGTTGCTAGGATGGCAACCATGAGACCAATCATTGCTATGGTTGTAGCCAAGGGTGATGGTCTTTACATATCAAATGGATGTAAAAAACTTTTTTTTACATCTTGATTTCTAGGAGGAGATCTACATAGTGTAGTAGCCATTAGGATTATAAAAGGACCATGTTGCACACCCAAAGTTTACTTGAAAGTTGCATTTGGATGATGGGAAAAATGGTCTTCTCAAATAATGTCACGGGATACAATGGTCTTCTCAAATAATGTCATGGGATACAATCAGCTACACTAGCTAAGACTCAAACAAGATTACAAGTAAAACATTACAAGCATAACACTTCACTTAGCTTTAGTCAACCAATTCAAGTGATGCAACAAAGGCATTGGGAGGAATCATGAGCATGGAACTAAACATCAAGATTAATTCACCAAAGGCTCAAAGAAATGAGATAAAGGAAAACATTGTATCACTACAAGTAGAAAAAATCTCAATTACATATTAGTGCATACAATTCCAATAGGTTAATTCATTAGGGGAAATATGGACTACAAAAAAAGCCCTATAAGGACTAGCTTAAGTTGCTAATTTTTTAGGTTTAGAATGCTAAACTTGGGTCCATAGAAGGGGACAATCTAATGAATACCCTACTTTTGGATCCCTTTATAGACTAGTAACTCCTAGATCCACTCACTTTTTAGAAATGTTACCACTATTTCTAGACTCCATTATCATTTTTGAATTTTTTGTGTGAGATTCTTGGACCACTTGCCTTTTTTATGTGGCCCCACACTTCGCTCTTTCCCAAATTTGAAAAAACGTGGATAAAAGAGACCCTTAAATTAGGGTTTTTTTACTTTTTTACTTTTAGTATTTTTTAATAAAAAAGGGTCCCTCAATTATATATAACATCCAAAAGTACCTTTTCAAGGTCACTTGCAGTTAATAACTACCTCTTCAAGCCCCATACCTTTTCCATCATATCTCATGCATTTATATGTAGTCCCACACCTCTCTTTTCTCCAAATATAAAAAACGTGGATAAAAGAGACCCTTAAATTAGGATTTTTTTTGAAATTTTGAAATTTTAACATTTTTAAATAAAAAAAGGGTCTCTCAATCATATGTAACCTTCAAAAGTACCTTTTCGAGCTCACTTTCACTCAATAACTACCTCTTTAAGCCCCATACCTTTTCCATCATATCTCATGCATTTATATGTGATCCCACACCTCTCTCTTCCCCAAATATGAAAAATGCAGGTATAAGGGACCCTAAAAGTAGGTTTTTTTTGAAATTTTCAAATTTTAACATTTTTTTATTAAAAAAGGGTCCCTTAATCATATATTACCCTTAGAAGTGCCTTTTGAAGGTCACTTTCAACAATAACTATCTCATTTTCTTTTAATCATTCTTTAATCTTGCTAATCATCTTACTCTAAGCCTTCTTTCATTGTTGACCTTTGTCTAAACCATGCCTCCTTTAGAAGATATTACTAACATAAGAAAACGTAAGATAGATCTTCATATTCGTGTAGAAGAGGAATATGCATCAATAAAATGTCCTTACTTAAGACAACCATTGGATAATGCATTCACTTCTTTACTTAGGGCTCAGGGAAAGAAACATGTAGACTTATGGGTCAATGGTGCGATTTATCCATGTGACCCATTAACCTTAGAGAACCCACCATTCCACTGATCTGACTAGTTTAGTACGTCACATTTGTGATGGGAAAAATGGGCTTATTGGATATTATAAATGTCTGACACTCTGTGGGGCAGGGCTTTCATGCAAAATATATACACATCAAATTTGCATCTTCAATCAAATATTGAAGATTTAACAAAAAAAGTACAAAATCTAGAGAATAAGAATAAAGACCAAGAGATACAAATCAAGGAACAAGAGAAAGAATTAAATAAGCTTAGACTCAAATCAGTTGGTGCAAGGGAATGCCAAAGAGCTATATCAGAAATTAATAGGCTTGCAGTAGAGGCGATGATGCTAGGAAAAGGCGAATCATGACAACGAGGTGATTAAAAATAATTGAGTGTTGAATAATTTTAATTAGAGTTTTACAACTAACACTTTTCTTTAATGTTTATATTTCAGGAACTTTTTGATTGATGCATCGGCGGGGAATTCACAAACACATACCCAGAGTCTTTTGAAAGCTTGCATTAGGAAGCATGACATGTTAGCTATTTTTTGTGACTCCAATTACAAAGGATTTCGTGATGTTTTGATGAAAGATATTATGAAGGAAATTGAGGGGATTTTGAGTGCAAATGATATTCAAAGTTCTTGTGATGAAGCAGGTATAAGTCACAAAGGCTATGAGTCCATCCATGCCATCACAAAGGAGGCTCTTCACAAGTAAGGGATCAAAAGCCACTTACTTCCACCTCCGTGTACAAAGTTGCACTGGTAAAGAAGAAAAACAATGCACATGTAAGATCACTTGTCCGGTGAGTATTTTCATGTGGAGGGAACAAAAGTATTGAGAAGGACATATGAAAGGGTAATATCAAATTAGATTATGATGCCTTCAACAACATTTTCGTGGATTTAAAGAGACTTCAACAAGCAATGATCAAATTTTATAAAGTCTCTCATAAAGGTTAGTATGAATTAAACTTTCTTATTCATGGTGAAAAACAAATAGCACATTTAACTAATCATGTGTTGCTTCATGATTGTAGAGTCTATGGGAGTTGTTTCTTTCGTATTGAAGCTAGATGAGTGTTAAATTGTCAAAGGGCACAAACTGGAAAGAATGGGACTTACACTCATGAATGAGGCAAATGACACATGCAAAGGTCAAGGACAAGGTGCCTTCTTTCAGTTTTCAATATGAAAAAGACAATTGGTGGTTAGGAGCTTTTGAGGTGCTAAAGGAGAACCATGAAATGCTAGATTGGATGCTTCAAAGATGTCCTTGGATTGTTGAGGTTATCAAGTAACAAATAAATGGTGAACAACTTGAAGTTCCAGGTGTGGGTACCTTAATAGTGGATTGGCATTAGGAGGAGATTTGAAAACAATCAAATGTATACTTGGTTGTGACACAAGTGCTACCTCTTTACTTCCTTGCCCTATATGCATGAAGAAATCAAAGCAAAAGTGCAAGAAGGAAGATGAATTGCGATGGATTGATGGAGTCATCAACTTGGAAGCACCACCAGCAGACAGGGATGCAAAGGATCCTACATGGAATCCCATTATTTCATTCCCATATGAAAAATTCACTTCTGCACATTACATGCCATGATGAAAATATTTGATAAGTTGCTCAAATTGAACATTGACTTTGCATTCATTATGAAGCTGGTTGCTCGATCCATGGAAACCATTTCCAAAGTGGAGGATCTACTCAACTCTCTAGGGGTGCATGGAGGCAACATCAAAATAGTGAAGGATGCAAAGATTTCTGGAGATAATCACGTTGTGGCGCAACAAGTATCAATGAGTGGAGGATCTACTCAACTCTCTAGGGGTGCATGGAGGCAACATCAAAATAGTGAAGGACGCAAAGATTTCTGGAGATAATCACGTTGTGGCGCAACAAGTATCAATGAGTGGAGAAAAGGATATGCATTTTTTGCACAACATGTTGGGGAAAAACTCCAAAGCAAGATGGGAGTTGTGGAAAGAGTTATGTAAGTGTACCATTGATTGTGACAAGGATGCAAGTCTTCGTAATAAGTGGACAAAGGTTTGGGCTTGTTTTGATAAGATGATGTCAATCATGCTGTTGAGTACTTCCAACATTGAACAACGAAGCATATTCAAGACAGCAGTC
Organism: Cibotium barometz; assembly: GCF_041138505.1. NCBI lineage: Eukaryota > Viridiplantae > Streptophyta > Polypodiopsida > Cyatheales > Cibotiaceae > Cibotium > Cibotium barometz. The sequence continues at coordinate 9,482,634 of NC_141102.1, read as the reverse complement.
ATCGAGTTTACTCAACTGGTCATTGTGACAGCAGTTGGGGGAAAACATCAATCACCCATTACATGGTACTTTTTTGTTATTATCAAGTTGTTACAATCTATATGTATTTATAATCACTCACGCAATTGCTGGTTTCTAGCATGTTGTTTACGCTCATAGATCATATTACTTGGAAAATTATAGTTCCCTTGACATGTGGAGCACCTAAGATATGGACAAGTCACATTATAGGGCAAAGGGAATCTATTTCAAGAACACTCATCCATGGTGGATGGGTGACACAAACAAATTACCTCATTGAAATGTTTAATTAGTTTTTTTGATACACATTGAGTAGAAGCTTATTGAAGGAGAAAGCAAAGGCATCTCAAATTGCAAAAGTAGTTCAACTCCGCATGAAGGAGACAAATAAGGCTAAATGAAACCAAAGTAGTGGGCCAACATGCCATGCTGCATGGCGTGCTACAATGGCTAGAAATGGTAAATTTTGGGTGAAACATTAAATTGTAAAGAACATTAATTTTTTGGGTTTCACACTAAATTGTAAAGAACATTAATTTTTTGGGTTTCACACTAAATTGTCATTTTTTAAAATTTGACCTAATTTTGAAGTGCCTATAATAAGACTCTATGGCCTCATTTTTGTCATTTCACTTTCACACTCCTCACTTTCTCACCCATGGTTGGAACAAAGAATACTGCACGTAAAGTACCTCCTTGTCCTGCCAATGCTGCTACTGGTAGTAGAAAGTGTCCTCACGATCTGATCCTGATAGCACGTAATTGTCAACTGACACAGCGAGCAGGAGCAGGGTCCTCCACCATGGAAAGGACAAAATATTCCACCTCCACAACAAGGGCAACGTGTTGGGAAGACCCTCTCTACCAATATGGGTCCCCTTCCAACACACGAGAGGAAGTCCAAGCAGTAGGTGGAGGACAAGGAGGCCCTACAAGTGAGGGGAGTGCTCCTTAGATTCTATATTTACAAGCACCACCACAACAACAAGGTAGCATAACCTCCACCACCTCCTCATCGTGGCCGCCCCCAAGGGACCTGACTGGAAGAAGGCTCCTCATCCTCCAAGGCCTCAGAACCCAAATGTGCCTCTACATGTGCAATGAACTAGCTATGACCACTCAAAGCATGGAGTGATGACATGGGTGTAGGAGCACCATCCATGAGCAAGGAGAAAGCAAAAATTTTCATGAAAGCTGATTAGCTTGTAATTTTGATTAGTATGAGTTAATTATGATTAGCGATTCACATTGGCCTATATACCATGGCCCCCTTTTCACAAATACTTATTAATGTCCACCCTACTTGGCCTTTGGCCCATAAGCATATGTCCCCTACTTACACTTGGCCCTTTGGCCCAATACAACTTGTGCTTGGCCCTTGGCCTCATATGTACAACTTGTGTCACCACTGCATTACAAACCATCCCCACCCAAATATGTTTCATCCTCGAAACATGCTCAAAGTAGAACCATAGTATAGATAGTCTGCATAAGCATCAACATGAATCACTTCACACTTCTTTACCAAAGCTGTCCAAAAGAGCATGATTTGAGCCCTTGAGACCTCCAAAACTTCATGAAATGCTCCCCAACACATTGCCAATCATGGCTAAGAAGTGTACATGTCAATTGCATCCATTTGAACCTCTTTTATGCCACATACCAGTAAATTACAGCAAGCTTTTTTTTACTGTTTTGACTCAAGATACACCTCGTATGCATCAAAAAGGTGTTCCATCCTCTCCAACATAGAGGCGGGCTACCATGTTGCTTCATCTTGAGGTAAACATTTCCACTTGACAAGGTATTCACGCAAAGTGCAGCTGCACAACACCTTCTCTCATTCTCCCAACACCTTTTTGGGTATGTACTCCAGCCATCTTCACTTATGGGTGAAAGCTCATCCAATGCTTGCATCTATGGACCAACATATGCTTTCAAATGTGATATGTGAAAGACATTATGTATTCTTGTAATTTGTACTTATGAAAGAAACTTATGAAGTAGATCCAGATTTTTCTGAGATATGGATCAAATTGCGTGAAAACAATTGGACACCTCAAGGAAATTATTCTCATAATGATGGCTATCTTTTCTTTGAGAAAAGATTATGTGTTACTCAACCCTATAGACAACTTGTCTTGGAGATGCACCAACCACCATTCATGGGACATAGAGGAGTTTCCGCAACACTTCAAGTAGTTTCTCGAGAATTCTTTTGGCCTCATTTGAAAAATGATACAGCACAATTTGTAGCTAAGTGTAACATTTGTCAAGCAATTAAAAGCTACAAAGGCAAAGCTTTGGGATTGCTTATGCCTGTAAAAAGACACTGACTTCTCAGCAAGCTGCGACTATATTTGTCAAGCAAATCTTTGTTCATCATGGTCTACCCAAAGTGATAGTTTTTGATAGAGATTCCAAATTTTGTAGTCACTTTTGGATTGCTCTTTTCTCAAACTTAGGCACTAAGTTAGATTTTTCTACGGCTTTTTATCCTGAATCAAATGGACAGACCGAAGTCACGAATAGCACTATCTTGGATATGCTTAGAGCCTATGTTTCCCAGCAACCTAGTTCATGGGATAAGTACATACATCACTCCAATTTGCTTATAATAATACTCCTCATTCTGCTACTGGTCGAGCACCATTTGAGATTATCTATGGTAGAGCTTTGTCTATTCCGGCTACTAGACTCTCCCATAAGATTGAAGCTGCTGACCAATATACTCGAGACTTTGATCACATTTTATCTGAAGTGCGTGATTGTATTGCAAGAGCTCAAGACAAGTATACATTTCAAGCAAATAGGAAGCGTGAAGATTTGTCATTCCAAGAAGGTGATTATGTACTTTTGAGAATTGAGAAGAGACGATTGAAGAGTGGAAAATTTCCCTGCAGTTAAACTTGCACCTAGATACTATGGACCATTTAAAATTATTGAAAAGATTAACGATGTGGCCTATAGACTAGAGTTGCCATCTAATTGGAATATCCACAACTCTTTCCATATTCATCTCTTGAAACCCTTTCGAGGAACACTTCCTTCTCACCCAATTTTTATGAGGAACCACCTCTTGTTGAAAGAGAGGAAGAAGTCTTAGTTCCTGATGCTATTATTGATCAAGAGACGACAACAACAAGAACTGGAAACCAATACATCAAATATCTTTTGACATTCAAAAACCATCCTCAAGAAGATGCAAAATGGATGCCCGAGAAATTTTTTCGAGCTTATCCTGAGATCCTTCGTTCTTTTCAAACCCAACAAACCTGCAATTGAGGGCAATTGCAAACTCAAGCAAGAGGGATGTCATGAGAATATATTTTAAGTCCTCTTTAAGAATATTATTTTCCCCTCTTGAGTAATTTGGGGACGCCTAGGTTACTCCTGTGTCATGCCGGCTAAGTTAATATTGTGAGCGACACCACTATAAATATTAATACGTGCGGTATATGACGTATGCTTGGGGCCGTCTATGATTATTTCAGTTAGGTTTGTATGGCAAGGTGATTCCTGGGGTACTTACGCCTGGTAGTCATGAGTTGGTGATAGTTTGTGCCTGTTTAATATTTGTGGGATTAATTTAATTATTAATTGGGCTTATATTTTCAGGTGATGAAGATTACGAGGATTGATAAATAATGTCGAGGAGAATGTTTCTTTGCGCATCATATTTATTTTTACAAGCGTAGCTTGTAACCTTAGTAGTTGATTTTTCCATTTTGATACATTGGAAAAAATACATTTATAATGTTGAATTTATTAAAGCCTAAAGGCTTTACCCTAGCCCCAATTTTTGGGACACTCTATTTTTGTTGTGGAAGAGTGTCGTGCTCTCAAAAAGCACACTTTGTATATTTTTGGGGGCTATGGCCTATTTTTGATTGAAAGCTAATAAAAATACTCTTGTGTGGGGGAAGGCCACGCATAAGGGGGGGGGGAAGATTGCACCCCTAGTGGTGCTCAAAAGAGAATACGAGCCACAAGATGCCTAAATCCATGCTCTGTTATCAAATAACGCCTCATATATTAGTCTATATGATTTTTGAGAACCAATAATTTCACATAAATTAAATAGCTAAAGGTCTAACTATGTTTCCATGCCATATTTTCTAAATTGAGACATCGTATGATGTTGTTATGAAATGTCATAAAAGTTCTGCTGGTGAGATTATGGGATGTGGTATGGGAGCCAAGAAAACAAGGTCTACTTTATTGAGCCACGTGGTCAAGAATGCTAATATAATTAAAATTTTGGATGACCCAAATAATTCTACTTTGTGGCACATGGTACACAATGGATTTGTTAAAGAATTCAGAGGTCCTATCATCCCTTAAGGGATGTTACATGTATGTGATAGTGTAGGAATTAATCATTGTTCCTTAGATGGCCTTAAAACCAGCCAAATTTGACATTTCTCTCTCATTGCCTCGTATACATAGGCCTCCATACATCTATGCATATGGCTTGCATAGAGGCATCTATGCCTACGCTTGCCTCTATGCATAAGAGGCCTTTATACATCTATGCATAGAAGCCTCTTATTCATAGAGGGACCTTTATGTATCATTTCCTCTTATGCATAAGATGAGTATGCATAAGAGCGTAGAGACCTCTTACGGATAAGAGGCCTCTGTGCCTATGCTACCTCTCTGATGCATAAAGGGCTCTATGCATCATTACCTATTATGCATAAGAGATTCCTATGCATAATTTCCTCTTATGCATAGAGGCCACTATGCATCATTACCTCTTATGCATAAGAGGCCTTTATGTATCATTTCCTCTTATGCATCATTTCCTTTTATGAATAATAGGCCTCTAATGCCTTATTTTATGTATCATTTCCTCTTATGCATCATTTCCTCTTATGCATCATTTCCTTTTATGAATAATAGGCCTCTAATGCCTTATTTTATGTATGTGTCTATACCTTACTTATGCCTATGTTGTAGATGTGGATTGGTTATTTTTTAACAAGAAATCCAAAAGGCATCGATGATGGTCCAAACCTTTACATGGTTTGCTGCTGCACGTGAGGCATATGACCGTGATGCTTCCAAAGATATGGGACCAAATTCATGTCACAAGTTGGTTATAATCCAACCCCCTATATATACCATCTCCTTCCAATCTCTAATCACTCCATTTGTTCTTTCCATCTACATTCCCATCTACCCAAGACACCCCTTTTCCATCAGTGGCACCTCGATCCATGTGCGTCTCCACTTTGTAGAACCCTCTTAACCCTATCATCTACCCAAAGTCATGTGGGGTGTGATGGTACTTTGAGATATAATCACTATCATCATTGCTTAAGAGAGGATCTAGGGCTTCTCAAGAATGAACGAGCCCTTGAAGCCATCTTCTTGGGGACATGCCTTGGTGGAGACACTAGTTTGCCATCCATAGAGGATGAGAGGGATGATTAGCTGAAGTGGTGGAAAGATTATACGACATGGTGGATGATGATGGGCGTGTTTCATGAATGCCCAATGTAACTTTCAAAATTTTCCTACAAAACTTGGTCAACCAAACTTTCAAGGACTCATTTATGAAGTGGACCAAGAAAAAGGCTATGGAAAAGCTCTACATAGTAGATGTGTTGAATACAAATTTTCCAAATCCCATGGGCAAGTGATCTTATGAAGGTTGGGCTAAAGAGTAAGTGAAATTACATCTCTCCAGTAAGAGGTGTACCATACGTTGATGGATAAAGCATGGTAGCCCCTATCCCAGCCATTGCCCAAATTACAAAAAGAAGAAGTTTCGAGACAACCCACAAGGGCATGCACAAAAACAAAGGGTAGCAAATCATTGCAAATTGGTTATGATGGGCCCCTCACACTATGGTTCGGATGGAAAAGCCACCTTTTCATACAAAATAGTATCATCACAATTTTTTAAAAATCATCTCTTCATCTTATCCATAGAATTACTTAAGATTATTAATTTGTTTTTCTAGAAAGCATAAGCTAATTGCTTACCAACAAATATGGTTATTGTTGAAAGACACATTATAGTTCTTCATGTGATTACTTTCTTTTCTATTTTATATAGGATGATGATGAGGATGAAGATGAATAGGGCACTCTAGGATAGTTTGTTTTGTTTAGAACTCATGGTAGAAGATATGATTCTTTTTATGTATGTCATTTATTTTCTTACCAACTTGACAACCATCTATTTTGAATCATAAATGTACTTTTGGCATTTTGGATATTAAATGTAATGTCTATCATCTTAAATGATACGAGACCTTTATCTTCTTAACAAGTTCTTAATGATATGAGACCTTTATCTTCTTAACAAGCTCTTAATGATCTATGGTTAAAATTAATTAAAAAATGGAGATTAATCTCCCCCAATTTTTGTACTTTTTCTTTTCTTTTGTGGGTTGTTGAGAATGTGGTTGCGGTTATACACGTGGTTAGTATATGCGACATAGGTGTGAACCAATTGCCATGTTTTTAACTACAAAATTTTTATCAATCTCTAAACCATATGATTTCTCTGCAGAGCAGATAGAAACATGACCACAGTCCCCTTAATGTTAAGACATAGATCTAATGCCTCCATTTTGTCTCTAAACAAATCATAGCTCCCAATAAAATATAGTGATGAGAAAATTGTATCTGCCGTCGTAAATATTTTATAATACCATTAAAAAAATCTACAAAGTAAAACAATTTTGTCTTGTAGAACATTATCGAATCCCTAACATCTCTCATGTGTGTGTGTGTGTGTGTGTGTGTGTGTGTGTGTGTGTGTGTGTGTGTGAGAGAGAGAGAGAGAGAGAGAGAGAGAGAGAGAGAGAGAGAGAAATCCTTGCATCCTCAATTGACCTTATGATACACCCTACAAATGAATGTACATGTATCACAAAGGATTTGCATGCCAATTTATGATACACCCTACAAATGAATGTACATCACAAAGGGTTTGCATGCCAATTTGCTATGTAAAGCAAACGCACACATTCCAAATGCTTGACTTTGAGTTACAGTTGCAGTTGGGGTTGGTGGGGGGGGGAGGTTGGGGAGCAAAAAGAGAGGGGTTTCCATGAGATGATCGGTTGAGAAGCTAAGGGTTTGCTAGGTGTTAAAACCATAGAAAAATAAGGCTTCATGAAATTCTAATCAACTAATTAATTGATTTTTCCCTATTTTCCTAAGTTTTTTTAAAAAAAGAGGAGTTTTACTCACACCCCCCAAGCAAGCTCTGGCCCCCATTTTATTCATTTCTATGCGATTACTTGCACCATGCAAGATTACTACTTTAGGTGCGTAGCAAGTTTATAGGTAGAACCCAAGCATCATGTAATTCACTTTAGATAATATCATCACAAAGAAAATGACTGAGTGGAAAAAGAGAGAGTATCTTAGAGTTTTGTTAACCCATTCCTAGGGTTAACAAGAGCTACCACCATTATCTTACATCAAGGAGTCAAGGTAGATACACCAAAAGGTTATACATTCAAGATATGAAGCAATGGTGTCCAAATCTACAACTTGGACGGGCTCTCGTAATGGTCCGATGGAATACTTAAGGCGATTCCCACTTCAAGAACGTGTGGTAGCAAGGTACGATGAAGTCCTAAGTGATGTACTTCATGGATATATTATGAGAGTACTCATTATAATAGCATTAGGCCTCATATATGAGCCTAAAGTGCCCGGCCGGCCACAGTTTAAGTGAGTGAACACTTATGGCCATGTATATAAGTGAATTTCTCTCATAATATAATATACTCTCCCATTGTGCAATAGATTCTTGATCTTGCTAATCCCCTTGCTAAGCTCTCTCCCTAATGCATGCTAGTGAGTGTGTGTGAGTAAAGTGAGGTGAGAGGAGGGACAAGTACCCATAGTGCAACGCAGCCTTGTGACAACGCTCGCGGGAGGCACGGTGGAAGTGCTTCTCAAGAAGTTATAGAGCTTGGAGACCTCAAGTGTTACGAGCTTGTTGGCCATTGGAAAGATCCTCACAACAGTTTGCGGTTCACCAGGCAATCTCTTGTTGGATGTGTTTCAAGGGGGGTTAGGGTGAGCCATAACAAGTTTCTTAGAGGTTCTCTCCTTTACATAAAAAGGGAATGGATGAGTGGGAGAAAGAGAGAGTTTGGGCCTTATGTACTCCTCACAATCCTCTGTGCTTTGAGCATGCATGTGTGTGAAAATGAGAGAGAGAGAGAGAGAGAGAGAGAGAGATGAATTGTGTGATCCTCAATCCTCGGCAATCCTCTCTTATGCAGAGAATGTGTGTGTGTGATCCTCAATCCTCGGCAATCCTCTCTTATGCAGAGAATGTGTGTGTGTGTGTGTGTGAGAGAGAGAGAGAGAGAGAGAGATATATATAGATATATATATATATAAATTGTGCGATCCTCAATCCTCTCTTATGCAGAGAATGTGTGTGTGTGTGTGTGTGTGTGTGTGTGTGAGAGAGAGAGAGAGAGAGAGAGAGAGAGAGAGAGAGAGAGAGAGAGAGAGAGAGAGAATATACATGAGAGGGTGATAATAAGAAGAATTCTCATAGGTTTGTTGCAAAATGCTTAAAACCCAAGAAAGTTTTAAAACAATGATGCTTTACTAGGGTTGAAATTTAATAATGACTAAAATAGGATCCTAAAAAGTGTGAAACATTCAAATTTAATAATTTGTCAAATGAGAGTGTTCATAGAAACCTTAATATAACTATAATAGTCAATAAATTTATTTGTTTAGCCTAACATAAGATTAGGTTGCTGCAAAATGGCATCTTCCTAATGCCTCTATCGCCTTTCGTATATTTAATTTCTACTCTCTCTCTCTCTCTCTCTCTCTCTCTCTCTCTCTCTCTCTCTCTCGGGGATGCATAATTTATGTGTGCTCTAGATTAAAAATAAGCAAAAGCTTCTAAATACAATCTAGTTCTTTGTTGTTTACTATCAATGGATTACAAAGAGTATTAAATTGCATATAAGAAAACACAATAATGGAAATAAGATCTTCATAATACAAAGCACTAAATTGTAGAAAGAAGTGGATTGTAAACAATATAACTGCGTGTAAACTTTGATTAAATTGATGGATGTCTGCCTACCCATGTGCTCCAGGTTCGTATTGGTCTAGAAAGACTCTAGAAAGACTATGTCTTGATTTTAAGAGTGCTTGAACACAATGAACTCAATGATAAATAAAGGCTACCAAACTAGTCTCTATATGTAGTGCTTAGGGTCAGCATAGATGTAGGTCAGCCACGTTGGTCCAAAATAACCAACTGACCATATCATCCGATGTATTAGACACAACAACATTTTGTAAGGATTCTGTGTAGCTTCCACGGCTATCTAAGAACATTTGGGCTATCAAACAAGTCCAACAACTGAAGAACAATGTGTCCCTGTTGGCTATCCAACACTCACTACTACGAACGATCACATAGCCCACACAAGCATGCATCCTACTTGGCAGAGTGCCAACTCTACAAAAGCTATCTCCTAACAATCTGATAGTATTTGGCTACATGCACCATCTAATGTCTAAATTGAGAATTGTCGATTGCTTGGGTGCTCACCACAATGAGTTCTACTCATATTGGGGCCCTTACAAAATAGAGCACATCTGTCACCCACAATAACAACACGTGGGTGGAACATTAAGCAAATGATTTTCCAACACCCCCCTCAATAACGACCCATAAGTGTTCGAACTACATCTTTGGTTCAACACTGAGTCGATGAAGATGGCGCTCCAACAATTCAAAGTAAGGTTACGGATACTATCTTCATGTGATACTCCTAGCTCCACAATTTGTTAGCAACACAATGCTTTGTTTTTTCCTTTCTTTCCCTTCCACTCTTGCATATTTTTTACAAGTTTTTTAAGGCTTTAACCTACTCCCTCTCATGGCAATGTAAACACTTTTCTGTATGCACTCTCTACAATTGTAAATAAACACTGCTGGTACAAGTGTTATTGGTTAAGTTTACAAGCTTTGAAGTTTCATGCCTTTCTTCCTGTCATGGGAATGTGAACACAAACATCTTTGGACTGTACACTCATGAATGATCATCTGGGGTTTCAAATGTACTTTTCATTATGCTAGCTAATCACTCTCACAATCTTCCAATAATTAATGCAACCAAAAGAAAATACTCCATCTACATGCTATCTTGATTTTTGAAAAAAAAACTTTCAACAGCTACAATCTTTAGTTTGGCAATTGACATCAAAAGCAAGGTAGTGGAAACAATAGAGTAAGTATTGAACATTAACCAACTCAACATTTTCACATGAAACACCAACAAAACCGATCCAGATATACAAAATAATGTGGAAATTATTAATTCAACGCTACCTTGCGAGAGCTTGATAGCATAGCCACCCTGATCTGAAACTTATGTTTTGTGCAATCTAGCCATGGAGAGATACCCCTTTTGGCCATGGCAGCTACCTTCACATAGACTTGAAGGTGTACTTTGAATGCAAGGAGCTCTATAAGTGTTACCCCTTTTGGCCATGGCAGCTACCTTGACATAGACTTGAAAGTGTACTTTGAATGCAAGGAGCTCTATAAGTGATTGTTGCAACAGTCTCTATAAGCTCACTAGCTTTGGTGCCCATGCCAATGAGACGGGTAGTTGGGAATAGGCAGGAAGCACTTGAGTCTGTACTTTAGTGTAGATGCAACATGGTGAGTTTATGCTGGAGTCCACAGGTAACCCAGAAAGATGCCATCATGCCAGATATTCTATTTCTTGCTTCATGGGCATGGGTCCATTGCCCCTTTCACATAGACCAGACAAGATATATTTATATTTTGCAAGAGTTATGTCACAATGCAGATCTGGGCTTCTTGGTAAGTGCTACAGGTTTGGGTGAAGAAGGGTGCAAGTTGGCATCCTATTCACAATGTCTATGCGATGTCCAACATGACCAGACCAGACACTATTTTGTGAGAGCTGTCAGTAACCTGGAAACCGACATAAGCCTCCTCTCTCAAACCCATGTGTGAAGACGATGCAGGGTGGACGCTACTTTCTTTGAATGAATTTATGCAATGTGAACTTTCTGGAGACCTCTCAAAAGAATCAATATCCATTATTTTTGGCTGGTGTACAAAGATGATTTATCCTGCTGGGTTATTCTCCAAAATCTCATGAGAAAAGTCACGAGACTTCCTAAGATAAGAATTACATATAACACATCGCAACAATTGAGAGCTGCCAAGCACAAAATACAAAGCACACATCTACGAAGTAAACAGACCACTGCTAACACCGGCTCTGTACAGATGCAAAGCATTATATGTTTGATTGCATACAGAGCCAGATACAATGTCAAGTTTGATACCCGCTGGTATAAAGAAGGTATCTCCTCTCTTCAGCTTGGCAATGCACTTGTCTTTTCCAAAAACTTGTGTCATTAGGCCTTCTCCTTCGAGAACTAAGATCACTGAAGGCCCAGGAATGGCTGGAAGTAAAACTGAGTGCCCGTTAGGAACAATACTTACATCCACCTCGAACTCCTCGAATGGGGGTGCATAACGCTTGGTATACGGATACACAGGCACTCCACAAAGAATTTTGGGTGCTCCCTAATAAAAAATTTCATTGAATAAAATCATCTCAACAAGGGCTTTGCTGAATAAACTTTTTAAACTTTAATAAGAAAGAGAACATAAGCATGCTTTTTGATAGCCTTATAAGAAAAGTTCAAGAGTACCTGCTTGTAAGAAAGCATGGCACAAAGAGTCTGCGTGTCCCTATACTTTGGTGTCAAACCGGCCCGTACCACATTATCAGAGGTAGCCATGCACTCCACACATTCGCCAGCTAGATATGCATGTGGCTCATTTGCATCAAGATACAATGCCTCCCCAGGAGCCAAGCATACAAAATTTAGAAAAAAAGCAGACAAAACACCAACATCATCAGGGTATTGGTCTGCAAGGCGGAGTACAAGCAGCTCCTTTGGAGTTAACAATCTTCCCTGTGTACACAAGGTTTAAGTGTTAGAAAAAGCTCTCATGTACACTTGATTATATGGCATCATTAAGATGGACTTTGTTGCTTTTCTCTGTGTTTCCTATATCAGAAACCTGGACAGAGATGACCAGACTAGCAGTGAAAAAGCCAATAAACTTCGTAAGAATGATGCACTAGATCACTGACAAACCTGTTGTTCATGAATAAGTCTTGAAATGATCTTGGAGAGGACATCCCCAATGACATCTTGGCTAGCAGACATAATGGCCGTAAACGCCGCCCTAAGAGGTACCTTGGCCACTTCTTTGCTCAGATAACACAAGGAAACATTCATGAGTGCTTTAGCCACAGACTCACCCAGCACACAGTGAAGCTCTGGAACTTCTTCAACTACCTGTTTGATTTCCTGAGAGACATTGGCATATGCAGATCAGATTCATACACGCATAAAAAATGCAGATGGTTCGGCTTGAGGTAAACAAAGACCAAAGTCTTCTGAAGGTCAAAGGTTCGAATGACATACTTGTGGGCTCACGAATCCGCACAATGCCTCGAAAGTGGAGATGGCCAATGCCATCTCAGGCTTGTGATTTGCATCCTTGTAAATGTTAGGTTGAAGTTGATGCAACTGCTTTGCAAGCTTCTTGTCTGGATGAGCCTGTATAGATAATGCCTTTGCCACGGAAAGGACCTGATGAATAACATGACTACATTATGTGTGTGCCTTCTTTTTTTTCATTTTGCAATAGTAATAAATTATGTTGTGTAACTCATGCCCCCAGCTGGAAGAAGCATAGTGCAATAGCCACTTGGGCAAGGTCTCACTGATCCCTTCTTCTAAGTGTTATCTCTACAGAAATCCTTGGTATTTTTGTTCTACCAACAACCTTCAAATATCTGAATTTAAAAAGTTTCAGTTGAGCCTAATTATTCTAAAAAATCATGGGCACTTAGTGATAACCCCTTAGCTTCAGCAAGGGCTTGAAAAGAAAGTTTATTTTGTTAGGTGGAATGTACCTTGAAGAGGAAAGGCAGGTCCGTGCCCCATCTTTGCAAAACCTTGTCCCCCAATGCGTGGGGATTTAGTGCAAGCCAGTCCTTAAGAGGCATGGAGTTCTGCTGGCCATCACCAGCATGATCACTGACATCGGTAACATCATCATCGGCATCATCGTCAGGCACAATGTGGGAAGGCCCTGATTCATGGGTGCCCATCCATAGCTCCGCGTACCGCTTCTCTTCTTCTACTGTAGCATTAGATTGCAGTGAGTAGAGGCGACCCACTTCACTGTGATGCCCTCTATGGCCCCAGTCGTAGTTCTGCACCTTGCATTGCAGCCTCAGAGCTTGCCTCTTCTTCTCGACTGCGTTGGGCTTTACCACAGTCATCTTGGCAGAGAAATGTACGGGAACAGAAACAGCCCACAAAAACTAGCCCCAAAGATGCCCCTGGGCAATGATGTGGAAAATGCCCAAACCAAAAAACCGCTTAGACAAAGCCCAAACCCTAATTTCTTTTGCACAAAATTATGCTCAAGTGGCCCCAAACCCTAACTTCTTGGATGGGCGATTCAGTGAAAACGCCCAAAGAAGATCCACCCAGTGGTTTGACCCCCACAAAACTCTGCCCAAAAAAAGCTTTTCTATGTCTGATGGGCGATCAGAGAGCCTAATTCCTCTCTGGATCGCCCAAAAGAAACCCTAATCCTGAAGGAATGCACAGCTAAGATCGCTCACAGAGCCTCAAACACTGATTCCTGCGGGTTGTGGGCGAGCCCTTCAACATTTTAACCACGCAAAGGCCAGCACTCCATCACCGACACGGTGCAATTAGATGCGCCATAGCCATCGCCAACCTCCCCATTGGAGGGACCCGCCAAGCTCCTTGCGCATGGGCTCCTGGGCCCTCTGGCCATTGCCAGTCCCCGTCTTAGGCTAAAACGAAAGGTCTGTCCTTGTGACAACCCAATAGGAATAGATTGAAAACCGGAACCTCAATAGACTACATACTTGATCCCCTTGGAAGTTGGGAGATGGGTTTTTCTCCCTTGTCTTCTTTTGCCAATCTACATCAAGGGAGGCTCTAACGCTTTAGTCACAATAGACCTCTCGTGGTATCTCATGCCCTTGAGGAATTGTGCCCACTAGTAGCTCTTGAGGAATTGTGCCCACTAGTAGTACCAGTAAAAAAAACGTAAAAAAAATGTCCTTTACTGTAATTTCCTCTCTTTTAGTAGTTTTTTTTTGGTTGGCCGGTCTACTTGCTACACACAGGGTCGAACTCGTGTCAATGTTGAGGTCTTTAACTGTCTTACGTACTTGACCATACCAGGGGCCCTTGAATGTAGTTTTCACATCTAGGTGAAGAAAAAAATGGTATTTTTGAGGAGGGGGTCAGGATAACTCACAAATGGGCACTCTAATTAAGGTTAGGGACATTACATAGCCCTTTTGTTGGTTTAAACTTTTATTTATAAATTGTGCGTGTATCATTGTCATGTATTAATTTATTGATCATATAGATTAATCATCGTACTCTATTATCAAAATAAATTACTTTATTTTGTGATGGTACATCATCTTGAGTTGTGCCAACAATGTTAGAAAAAAAGCATCCTTTCATGTAACTTTCTTTTATTAATAGTAGAAAGGATGAACTCATGTCAAAGCTCTAGGCTTTAACCGTCTTCACCAATTTGACTTCACACACCGAGGACCCTTTAATGTACTTTTAAAGACTAGGTTAAGGAGGGTTGTTTTGTGAGGAGGGGATATAGCTTTCTTTATAAGGGTAATCCACAAATGGACCTTGTAATCAAGGTTTAGGGACATTATATAGCCCTTTTGTTAGTTTTTAGATTTTATGTATAATTATTTTTACATGTTGTTCACCAAAATGGGAACTCTTTCTTACATGAGGGGTAGAAGGGAACAAATGCAAGGGTCTTAACTAGTTGTTTAGCAATCATTTGGGAGCTTTTCCTTAGAGCCTACAAGAAGTAACTTCCAATGGTTGTGAGTGTGTTAGGCATCCAAACTCAGTTGTTACACCCGGAGAGCTTCCATAGCCGTGAGAGTGGAGGAAGATCTTTCTCTGATGGAGGCAAGAAGGATAGAAGGGAAGTTCATGAGAGAGAGAAGCCAAAAATCAAACCTATCTATGAAAGAACCCATCAAATGCAAGGATCTAATAAAACACAAGAAAGCAAAAGAGAAAGGAGAAAAAAGATAGCTTACGAGTATTCTATTGTGCAAGGGAAATGATTGTCCATTGCTTAATGTCAAAATTACCTTATATACAAATGGCTAGTGTTCACACTTAGCCCACTCATAACTTAAAAATAGTCCATTAGCCACTATTTCTAGCCTTAAGCAAGTATATACAGAAATAATTCCCCATTGGGTAGGGTAAGGCCACTTCATATATTCAAACACCATCTTACAAAAGATAAATAAGATGGCAAAGTGCCTTAGGACATGTGAGGCCATGTTGACTGGAGCAATTAACATATCCCCCTTCCTAGTCCTTGCATCACTAAACTTGGTTGGTGAAGATGTTTCATGTGGATGTCGAAAAGGTGAACTTGCGATAAGAGACCAATCCATAGCTTTCATGCTTGTTGGAGATAATATTTGGTTGGCCCTTGAGATAGGAAGCTTATCAAGGCTATATTATGTAGTGTAGTGTTAGCATAAAGATTCTGGATGCAAGGCCTTATCTTGGGGCTTGTAAGTTGTGTGGGCCCCATAAACAAAAGGAAGGTAGTAGTGGTGGGGGACCCAAACCTTGGCTTTGTGGATTCTAGCACCAAGACTACCTTCAATTGATTGGCTATTATCAATATTAGTCTGACATTCTTTTATACAATCATGTATGTTTTCCACATCTCATGGTGGTTGTACTAGAGATTGGGATTCTTTAGTGCTTTGCAGCATCTTTAGTGGTGAGGTTTTTGTTGTATTAGTTATAGTTAAAGAAGAGGCTATATTCTTTGCACATATTTGTTAACCATTTCTAGGGTTGACAAGAGCTATTGCCATAATCAATGTAGATACACCAAAAGGTCATACATTCAAGATATGAAGCAACGGTGTCCAAATCTACAACTTGGACGGGTGCTCGATAATGGTCCGACGGAATACTTATGGTGATTTTTGCTTCAACAGCATGTGGTAGTAAGTTAGGATGAAGTCCCAAGTGATATACTTCATGAATATATTATGAGAGTAGTCATTGTAATAGCATTAGGCCTCTTATGAGCCTAAAGTGCTAGTTGGCCACAATTTAAGTAAGTGTGAACACTTATGGCCATATATATAAGTGAAAATCTCTCATAATACAAAGAACTCTCCCACTATGCAATAGAGTCTTCCTCTTGCTAATCCTCTCTAATCTATGCTAGCGAGTGTGTGTGAGTGAAGTGAGGTGAGGTGAGAGGAGGGATGAGTACATGTAGTGCAACGCGGCGGTGAGATAAAGCTTGCGGGAGGCGTGGTGGAATTGCTTCACAAGGAGTTGTGGAGCTTGGAGACCTCAAGGGTTACAAGCTCAGCTAATGGAAAGATCCCCACAACAATTGCGGCTCACCAGGTAATCTTCTTGTTGGATGTGTTTCAATGGGGGTTTGGGCGAGCCATAACCTTTTTGGCACCGCTATCGGGGAGCTATCCCTTGGCTTTTTCCACTATTTTCTCTCTAATCTACACAAACCCATTACCCATTGTCTTGATTAGTGGTTTCCCGTGAAAAATATGTGTTTTGATGGAGATTTGTGTGATTTTGTGAGAAATAGCTCTCTTTTTTGTCTTTTGAAATAACTATTTTGTGAGAAATAGCTCTCTTTTTTGTCTTTTGAAAGAATGATTTTTTGGTTTAAATGTGTTGTTTTGTTATTTTTAATCTAGTTTTTAGTGTTTGTTAAGTGTGCACATAGAGTGTATTAGGTTCAATTTGCATCCATTGCATCAAACAATGCAATAGATTACAATTTGTGATTTTTAGCTCTCTTTAGAGTTAAACATAGAGCTAGAATCGTTAATTTTTGCTTGATTTGTGTGTTTTTTGTTTGATTTGTATGCATTAGAGTGTTAGCAAGTATTAGGGGTAGCTTAATCACTTGAAAAATTTCACCTAAAAACTCTTGAAATTGACTAATCTTCCTTAATTGACTAGTTTTTGTCATTAAGGGGTGAAAAAAACCTAGAAAATGTATTTTTAGGGGTTAAATTCGATCATGTAAAAGGTCGAAATAAGTGTTCTTGTGTGTTTTGAGAGCATCTAGATGTATCAAAACACCTAATTACATCAATTGGAGAAATTTCACTCTCTTTTGCTTAAGGATGACGAAGCTGCTGCCATGGAGTCCTCCCGGAAGGGTGGAGACCAGAGAAAGTAGAATGATGCCAATACACCAAAACCTGTGGGGAACCTGAAGGGTGAAGAGGCAAAAGGGCTGGAGAAGAAGGGCGAGGCTAAAGCGAGGAGGGGCGACAAAGGAAAGAAAGAAGAGAAGATACTAAAATTAAGAGTTTAATTAATCTCTAATTATGGATTAATTTACACATTAGTTGATGCACATAGCTTAGCAATTTCATGCCTTATCCAATGATGTGCTTAATGGTATGAATTAATTATTAATTAGTGTTTAATTAGAGCTTTTAATTAATCCAAAAGGGGAAAAGGTGAATGGCTACTTTTGGGAGTCATTTATGAAGGGTGTAAGGGGGGGGTGTCATAAACGTGTTGAGTTTTTTACTCCCACTTACCCTTTTGGGAAAATGCCCATATCTCCCCAATTTAAAGTTCAAAAAATATTCCCTCCACACAAGGAAACTTGAATTTTCCTCTAGACTCCAAAAAAAAAATCGTGAAATACTCTTCACGCGTGAGATGCATTTCAAGGCGTGAAAAAGGTTCGTGAAACAAAAAAAAAATCGTGAAAGTTCTTTCACGCATGACATGCATTTCACGGTGTGAAAAGAGTCCCGGGAGAGAGAGAGAGAGAGAGAGAGAGAGAGAGAGAGAGAGAGAGAGAGAGAGAGAGAGAGAGAGAGAGAGAGAGAGTATAGAAAATAGCCCTGTTTGGAGGTTCATATCTCCTAAATCGTGCGTCCAATGAGGAAGGCGTGCTAGTGCTCATCAAAAAGCTTGCATCGAGCTTTTCGAAATTGGTCTTGGGCGTCCGAGGGAAAAATCCATTGTTTTGGCCTCCCATTAGCAGCCTCAAAATTTGACCCAGAAATCGAGACAAAATGGACCTTAAAGCACTAAAAATCGCCCAAAAAAGATGGCGTACCATATTCAGGCTACTTTTTGAGTGTCTAAACGACAAAATCATGAAAAAGTCAGAGAGATAAAGTTGTAGTACTCCAAAAATACTACAACTCTCTCATGTAGCGTTTTTCCAAATTCCTTTTATAACACATTCAAAAACAGGTTGTGAAACAGGAAAAATCTCTCCGAAATAAAATTTCATCTTGAGATAGTGATGGAAAATAGGTTTTGAGATGTCCTCTTGCATATGGGATGCTAATCGCATGCTCTTTTTCCAGAAAAGTTCATCCTCAGGGCGTTCACATGCGCTTTTGAGACCTCGGCTTCTGTGAATTCTACACAACCTTGCTTAAAAGCTTTGAACCGAAATCTCCAAGAGAGGATAAACATCCTTAATGCCTCTCAAAGGGATGGGCAAAATGCCTTGTGTTCATTGCCATCACTATGTCCATCCCAATCCCCAATGTGCGTACCTTAGGCTTATCTTTTTGTACTGCATACATTGCAAAACTTTGGATCACGACACATCTCAATGTCCTAATTCAACTATAGTTACATCAATACTACAACTGTCCTTACCTCAATTAGAAACAGTCCAAAGGGTAGAAATTAATCTCTTTTTGGATATGTTTCAAGGGGGGTTAGGGTGAGCCATAACATTTTTGGCGCCGCTCTACCGGGGAGCCATCCCTTGGCTTTTTCCATCGTTTTGCCTTTTATCTATGCATAATCCATTGCCTATTATCTTGATTAATGGTTTTCCATGAAAAAGATGTGGATTTGATGGTGATTTGTGTGAGATTTGGTGTATAATAGCTCTCTTTTTTGTTTTTGAAAAGAATATTTTTTGCTTAATTTTTAGATTAATTTGTTGTTTTTGTTGATGCTTTTGTGGTTTTTCATGTTCTTAGGGCTTGCACATAGTTTGTATTAGGCTTAGTTTGCATCCATTGTATCATCAAACAATGTAAGAGAATGTAATTTTTAGTGAATGTTAGCACTCTTTAGTGTTAAACATAGAACTAAGATCATTAATTTTAGTTTAATTGTGTATTTGTTGTTTGAAATTGTTTGGAATAGAGTGTTAGCAAGCATTAAGAGTAGCTTAATCTTTCAAAAAATTTCTTAAAACCATAAAAGACCCTTGAATTAACTAATTTCTCTTAATGGACTGGTTTTTGTCATTAAGGGTGATTAATCTTGTTCAAGAGGCCAAAAAATTAGAAAATATGTTAATTGGGGTCTGAGTGGATCATATGAGTAGTTGAAATTGGTGTTTTTGAGTGTTATGAGAGCATCTAGATACATCAAAACACTTAATCACATCAATGTTTTCATCAATTGGAGAAATTCGACTCTCTTTGCTTAATTTTACCTTGAAAGAGGAGACTATAATTAAGAGTCTAATTAATCTCCTATTTTAGATTAATTTACACAATTGTTGATGCACAAAGATTAGAATTCCCTTGCTCTATCCAATGATGTGCTCAATTGTGTGAATTAATTAGGGATTAGTGGTTAATTAGAGTCTTTGATTAGTATACAAGAGGGAAAGATTAGTGAAAGGATTAATCCTTTATCACTTTTTTACATAACTCATTAAGGCTAATGAGCATTCAATGAGTAGATGCTCGTGAGGTGTCAAAATTATCCATTTTGGGAGTCATTTATGAGGGGTGTCATTAAAAGATTGACTTTTTTGATTCCCACTTACCTTTTTAGGAAAATGCCTATACCCCTTTCCTTTAAAAAAAATATCCCCCCCCCCAGAAAAGGAAAATTCGTATTTCCCATTAGACTTCCAATAAAAAAAACCGACTGTGAAAAAAAATTTGGCGTGAAAATTTCGACCGTGAAAAAAATCGTAAAAATTCTAACCGAGAAAAAAATTTCGGCCACCGTGAACAAAAGTCCTGCATTGAAAAAAAATTTCGGCTATGAAAAAAATTCCAGTCGTGAAAAAAATTCTAGCTGTGAAAAAAATTCTAGCATGCAAAACATTCTGGCCCGTGAAAAAAAATTCTTCCCCCGTGAAAACTCAAACCGTAAAAAGTCAGGCTGTGAAAAGTCAGATGTGAAAAAAAAATCAAAATTTATAAAAGTGAAGTCCGTCGATGTGAAGTTTGGGAAACATCCTTGTTTGGAGGCTTGTATCTCCTAAAATGTATATCCGATGAAGGCGCTCTAGGGCTCATCGATTAAGCTCTTCAACTTTGGACTTGGTTGTCCGAAGTCAAAATCAACCATTTTGGCCTCCAACCAGTAGTCTCAAAATTCTACCCAGAAATCGAGGTAAAAAAGTCAAACTATGAAAAATCACAAAAAACAGCGTGAAAATGACAATGAGCCATATTCAGGCTACTTTTTGAGGGTCTAAACAACAAAATCATGGACGACTTAGGGAAATAAAGTTGTAGTACTCCAAAAATACTACAACTCCCTCAGAGATTTTTTCAAAATTCCTTTTGGAACACCCTCAAAAACGTGCTACGAAACAGGGAAAAAATTATCAAAATTTTTTTCGTCTTGAGACGGTGATGGAAAATAGGTTTTAGGACCTTCTTTTCCATGTGGGAAGCTCATAGCATACGCTTTTTTTGGAAAAATATCTCAGGTCGTTCACGTGCGTATAGCGCCTAAGCTAATTAGGGCGAATGGACACCCGTTTAATCCAACGAAGAATACGCCAAGCCTCTTGAGGAGGCCGTAATAACGGGTTGTGGGAGAATATAAAAAGCAAAAAAAAAAACCCTAAAAAAACTATGATTGCTCATTAAGGAGCATTTAGGCACTCTGCCATGGCCACGATAGAGGGATTGCCAGGGACTACACAAGGACTGAACCCAATGGCTGACATCTTTGAGCCATTGAGATCTATGCCACAAGTTCACCTCCCAATACCATCGGCCATGCTTATAACAAGCGTGTCATCGGGTTTTACATCCCCTATCACTTCCATCCAACCAGGCTTTGGTCCCTTACCTAACATTCCCACAATCCTATAAGTACCAACCCTTTCCTGGATGCCCACACCCTAGACATACTGACTAGTCTAGGAAGGGGGTGGCCCAAGGTCTCAGCAAGTCTCTTCAAACAAGAGCACTCACATACGGCCTCAGTGATTCATACATAAATACGACCGTTCAAATTTTTAAAATTATGAGCAAATATGACGGAACAATAGACCCTGTTCAATTCATTCAAATGTTTGAATAGAGATGTGAAGCCTTTGGAAATCCCAACTACCCCACTAAGGTACATGCGTTGAACTTATGCTTTTAGAGGGAAAAGCTAGTCGATGGTTCATTGCATTGATACCAGCGATCAAGACCAACTTCAAAAACTTGAAATCGGCCTTTATACATAGCTTTTCCAAATAAGGTGATCGGTGGAGTACAGTAACAGAACTCTATTCAATTGAGCAACCAAATGAATCCATTAGATATTTTATCCTTGAGATAAAACTCTTGGACTCACATTGTGAGTCATGGGAAAAATTAAACGATGTTTAATTGAAGAGATGTTTCATGATGGGCTTGAAGAATAACAGCTTACACAACTTGATCATTGTATCCAATCTGGAAACATTCAATCAATGTTGTAAAGAAGCAATACGTTTAGATGACAACATGCTAGAAGATGATCATGCTATGAGGTGTTCCTTATCTAAACCAAGTGAAGCAATGGCAAAAGAAAGATCGATCTCGAAATTGACATTCTTAGAATTTTATGCAGCCTTGCTTAAAACCTTACAGCCAACATCTCTAAGAGATGATGAAAACCTTCAAAACCAGACATCCTTAATGTCTCTAAAAGTGAGGAACGAAATGCCTTGTGTGTTGAGTGCAATCACTATACGATCATTCCAATCCTTATTGTGCATACAAGGCACCTGTTCTTCTATACTACATATATTGTAAAGCCTTTGACTACGATACTAAAAAGTGTCTCGCTTCATCCACAATGGACGCAAAACCTCCATCTCTCGTGCACAAAATAGAAACAGTCCAAAAGGGTAGAAACTGCTCAGGAGGGCAGTTAATCGAACACTTCAGTGTTTCTATTGTCGTGGACCTCACAAAGGTGGCAGACTGCACAATTTGGAATACTTCAATGCCCATAGTCACTGACATCTTGTGGACCAATGTGTGAACGATGTGGCATTGATCACATGTTTCAAGATTTCCCAAGACGAGTTGCTTCAATGCAACTTGTCTCACAAAATACAACTCTTAACATCTTAAGTGTACAAAATGGGCAATTGGCCACGGTACCCTTAAATGTGCTTACAACCAAGGTACGAGAAACAGTCAAAAGGAATGCAAAAGATAATACCTCAACATGGGTAGAAGATCATGCTTTAAAACAGAACCCGAAAGAGAAAGTAAAACCTTCTAAACCCAAGAAAAACAAGGGACTACAAACTATCGAAACCAAGGTCGAATTAAAAGACAGGGAAAAGGAGCCTGTAGAGGACATAAACCCAAAAGAAGACATAAATACAAAGGAGCCAAAAGCTATACAAGATGTAGAAGCATCCACCTCAAAGACCACCACACAAACCTCAACACCCATATGTGCGACAAAGGATACAAAAACCCAAAAGAAAATTTGATCTCGTCGCATGGGTAAACATAATGAAGAACTGACAAACCAAAGAAAGTCAGAGAATGAAACAAGTTCTAGTACATCACTAAGTGAGGATAAAACAACTTCTTACTCTTCACTCAGTGCACCACATAGACGAATCAAGGAAACTAGAACCCACCCAACCACCCCAAATGATAATGATAATCACATGACATATGTGGAACGCGAAAAGCAAGCTCGAGAGAGCATGCTTAGCCTGGTTGAATGTTTATAGGGTCACCGGTTGTGATTGAGCCTCATAATGCCATTCCTAAAAAAGCAACCAAAATACAGTGCCCAGAGGAGTACCGCCTCCCCTTTGAAGAAGAAGACATACTCTCTACAGAAGAGTCATTTGAAATAGATTATATGAATTATACGTTTGAGAAAGCACATGAGGAATTTGATAATTTCCTTATAATATTAAAACAGTCTCTCAAAACCTCATTTGGAGGAATGCTCCTCTCATGATAAAGCCATCATCACATCAGCACTTGCACCTTTAAGGGCTCAACCTAAGTTATACCAAGACATAAAGAACTCCATAAAATAGGACTGTAAGGATTCACAAGTTTCCAAACAGACCTCATTAAGAGTTGTCAGAGGGCCAAGTATACTAGTGTATGCATTGGGTACTCTTGAAAAAGATGAAATCCAAATGAGGATGAAAGTGAATGGGAGCATGGAACAAAAACGGGATCTGAAGCTGAAACAATAACCGAAACACCCATGGTTCCTTTGGAAGATTCTATCATGGTATGGTTGGATTTCCCTACATGCAATGATGTTAAGCACAAATGTGCATTGATTAGCTCTCAAGCTAGTCATAACATCGTGGGGACAATAGACACTTGGGTGTCATTGTTGGGACAACCTAAACTCATCCCTACAAGCAATGGTCTTGGACAAGGAGCCAAGGGACAAAACATTGAAGTTCTAGGTTACTTTAGATACATTACTCAAACAATCGATGGCAATATGGAATTTACATTCCATGTTACCGTAGATTCCCTTGAGTATGATGTCATCCTTGGTGGAACTTGGATAAGTGAATCGTTGTATTCAATACATGAATCCATGCAAATAGTCACCTTGAACACTCTTGCAAGCAATGTAAAATTGCTATTACACAGGAGGAAGAAACCTTGCAGTAGCAGGAGCTGGAACTTTCAACATATCTTACTGAAAAGATCCCTAGAATTCTAGTTGGATTAGAAATTACAAATAAAATCACCACAGCTCAAGCACAGCTTTATCCAACACGAGAACACAATCTCATGACCCTCGAGCTGCTATGGGAATTGTTAGGTCAACCAACACTCACGGCATATCCTGAAAGGATTACCTTTACAGAAGTCTTGAACATGCCATGTTTGGCGTATTTTGAACATACAATGTATATTGAAACTAACCCCTTTACTTGCAAGTTTTTTGTGGTTGAGTATGTGTTGGAAGAAAATTTGATCTTGGGGCATAAATGGACTGTTGTGCTGCCCAAGCACCACTGTGCTTTGCTAGCGATAGAGTCATCATGATGGTTAACAAAAAGTTGACAATACCATACTGCAAGGAAGAGGATCCAACTTTAATGGATTTCTATGATGTTAAACGCAAAAGGATACAATCCTCTTCCACAAAAGCCCTTATACACAATGACCTACCATCTGCGTCAATGTGACCGACTCCGATAAAGCATCTACTCCTTCAACCCCATCCTCTACGAAGTTCGATGCCAAAACTTCGCAATCAGCATCTATTCCTGAAGAAGTTCCCAGAGCCAAACCATCTATCTCTAACAAGGAAATCAAAGGAAAGACCCTAGAGCCTATGCATCTTCATCGACAAACCTCACCAAAGGAGACAACCACATGCTCAAAGGCCTCGTCATTGATAGCCACTCCACAGGAGACTCTAACCTCATCATTATCGACAATTCCCATGATGAGTCTCAAACTTGCAGCCTCAGCGCCAACCAAAGTCAAGGAGGGCCGCAAACCTTCCACACTAACCCAAAAGAAAACTCCACCAAGACTACCACAATCACGATATCTTAATAGTATCAAAATATACCATTATTAACATCTCTTAGTGTCCCCACTAACAAAAATCACATGTAACTTGGCCGATGATTGCCAAAAACTAATTGAGCCAACAAAAGAAAGGAGGGCTCCCACAAATATAAAAATGCAATCATTCGCAAAGACCCCACCCCCCAACCCGTTAGGAATTCCCAACACACCACTAACCTCTTCATTCATTAACTAGCTTTTCTTATTTCTTCCGGAGGAACAAAGACAATTGAACGTCACTCAACATTAAAGACATCGGCAAAGCTTGTTCATTCTCCCCACACAAAGGTCCTCAATGCGATCACGCGGACGCGATTGCCATCAGGAAGGGGGGGATGTTAATCCAATTCTAGGATTAACAAGAGCCACCGCCATTATCTTACATCAAGGATTCACGGTAGATTCACCAAGGGTCATACATTCAAGATATAAAGCAATAGTGTCCAAAGCTACAACTTGGACAAGCGCACGTAATGGTGTGACAGATTATTTATGGGGATTCCCGCTTTAAGAGCGTGTGGTAAGTGATGTACTTCATGGATATATTATAAGAGTAGTCATTGTAATAGCATTAGGCCTCTTATGGGCCTAAAGTGCCCGGTCGGCCATAGTTTAAGTGAGTGTGAACACTTATGGCCATGTATATAAGTGAATTTCTCTCATAATACAATATACTCTCCCATTGTGCAATTGAGTCTTGCTCTTGCTAATCCTCTTGCTAATCTCTCTCCCTAATGCATGCTAGTGAGTCTGTGTGAGTGAAGTGAGGTGAGAGGAAGGACGGGGACCCGTAGTACAACACGGTGGTGTGACAACGCTCGTGGGAGATGTGGTGGGATTGCTTCTCTCAAGGAGTTGTAGAGCTTGGAGATCTCAAGGGTTACAAGCTTGGCCATTGGAAAGATCCTCACGAAAGTTGTGGTTCACCATGTAATCTCTTTTTGGATGTGTTTCAAGGGGGGTTAGGGTGAGCCATAACAAGCTAATGCATTCTCCGTCAAATGTTCTTGCATTTCAATTCTGAAGCTTGGAACTAGGTACTCCGTAGGCATTACTGATTCAACACCATAAGCTAGACGGAAGGGAGCATATACGATGTGTGATATGCCCATAAGACTGTTGTTAGCTTATGTTCCCAATCCGTTCAACTTGCTTCCAATGTTTTTGTCAAGATAGTACACAAAATCTTGTTTGTACTCTCCGCTTGACCATTAGCATGTGGATAATAAGGTGATGACTTCCTGTGGACTACAAGGAATCTAGCAACAAGTAAGTGATTAATCACCTCATTAATGAAATGTGACTGCGATCATTGACTAACTCTAATGGGCAGCCGAACCTCGAAATGATTTGCTAATATAAGAACTTAGCTGTTGTTTGTGCACCAACTCGCTTAGAGGCTCTGGTTCTGCCCATTTTGTGAAATAGTTTGTGACCACAATTACATATTGAGCTTGTGAGGATGCGCAGCTAGACTAATAGGTCCAACAAAATCAATTTCCCATTTCTCGAAAGGTTGTCTTACAATAACAGGGGTAAGTGACATCATGTTCCTTTGTTTTACGAGATAGAAAATCACTGACATTCTTCACACCTTTTGACAAACTCTATAGAGTCCCCAAACAACATAGGCCACCATAGTCCTGCCTTGAAGCACCTTGCGAGCTGTAATCTCTCCAATGAAATGTCCTCCAACTACCCTTGAATGTGCTTCATCCAATATTGTGATGAACTTATCTTCCCTCATGCATCTCCTTAGAATATTGTCCTTACCTAGCTTGTATAGTTCTCCCACAATTAATTGATAAGGTGCAGCAAGCTTAACAAGTCACCACATTTTATCTTTGTTCAAGGGTTGTTCTGCGAAAAACCATAAGCTAGATAATCGGATATTTTTTCTCGCTCCATTCGGGCACCATGTCTAGTTTGAACAAACAAGCATTAGGGATGTCATCATCTCAACACCCATTGCCGGTTCCCCATTTGGAATTCTCGACATATGATCGGCCAACCCTTTCTCACCGTAATTGTGAAGTTGAATTCCAATAGTAATAACAACTAGCGTGTGATTCTTCCCATGGTGCAAGGCTTGTTCACCAAGTATAATAAGGCATGATGGTCCTTCTAGGGTCAGTGAGAAAGCATGAATCATGGTTACATCACTTACTAGCCCATAGGTTTTGCATGTGGACTCAAAGATCTCTACATGTTGAATCGGATCCCCATCCCGATATAATTTTTGAATGAGCTTTGAAATGATGTGTGGCTTCATTTGGGAGGGTTGGGATTCTAGAGCAGTGCCTAGCTCCTTGACCATTCCTCAACCCATTTCTACAGCCATATTCAACAAATCCGTCCTTGTGGCCGCATTAAGATCTATGGTTGGATCCGCCCTTGGTCTTTGAGGAACTACTCCCCCCTACCTAGACCTCATCCTCTTCTTATGTTGGCTCTTCGAGGCATTTTTGGTCTATAGGACGGTCCATCCACTTCATTCTGGAATGGTTCATCATTAGTCGCCTCCTCCGTATGCATTGTAGAATTAAGAGCTCCATGTCCTGTAAGAACGTGGGATGATTGATCATCTGCTCGATGTCCTTCTTGGTGTATAGGTGGTCTTCCACTTCACCCACTTCTCTTGGTAGATTATCCTCATCTCGGATTACAAACCGTTTCTCCGCTCTTGTCTCTTCATTAATGGGTTCTAAGTTTGGGATTTCTCCCTCACTCTTGCCCATGACTATTTTCGGCTCTTTTCCACGTGATTGAAGTAAGTTCACACTTCCCATCTTCTTTTGTTTGGCTCTAGCCCTTCGAGTATCAAGCTCTTGTTTCCTTAAGGGGTCAATTCTTGTAGCTACCATTCTACTTCAATCTTCTTTAGATCTAATTATACTTCCTCTGAGGTTGGGAAGAATAGTTGACCTGTCCTGGCTGCGCTTTCCATGTCTCTTCTCATTCGGGGGGTGCCAGTGTTTGACAGCCTAGAATTTGAAGGTTGGATAGGTACTTCTTGCCTTGGACCAAGTCCGTGCTAGTTGACGGACTTGTGCCCATGGATTGCACCTCTTCATTGTTGCTGGTTTGGAGACCAAAAATTCCTGGGCTATATCAATGATATCTCTGGATCTGGAAGGGGGAGGGTGGTTTCTCCTCTTCCCCAAACCCAGAGTATCGCAGCCCTTCTTCCATGGATTCTTCACTACTAGTCTCGATGGTGGTTAGATTCCTTAAGACACTCAATTGAGTGCTTACTGAGTGGTCTGAACCCACACTCTTTTGGTAGGAAGATCCTGGGTGATTTGATGCACTATCGTCAGAAGTGAGGTCGTCTCTCCGATGAGCTTTCTAGACCTCAAGTGCATGTGAATATGATTTGGCAAGCTATTTTGCTACCTCAATTAAATTCTGGTAAGATACTATCGACTTGTTTTCTCAGGTCATGGGATTACAGAGAATAGTTCATGACGTGAAATGTCAAAAAACTATTCACGTCGTAAACAATTTTCTACACTTTCACGCGTTCAAAATTTTTGCTTCGGACTCAGAAATCTACGTTACCTTGTTATAATTTTTACTGGTCTCAAGAACTTCCTTAACCTTAATCTAACAATACCAGGTTTGCGAGTTAGATTTGATTAAGGCGAGAAACTATAGAAATAGTTCATGCCATCAAGTGAAAACGGTTCACATCGTGAAATGCAATTGGTTCACGTTGTGAAAAGAAATTGGCTCACGTCATGAAATGCAATCGGTTCACATCGTGAAATGCTTTGAATTAGTTCACATCATGAAGTGTTAATCGTTCATGTCATGAATGTTTTCTGCTAGTTCACGGTTTTTAATTTTGTTAGACCCATGGTGTCAAAGGTGTCAGGATAAGGCTACCTATTTTTAGCAAGGTAATCTCATGAATTGCGTAATTGCGACGATGATGCTGGGAGCATTTCATGTCATGAAGTTGCAGAGAGTGTTTCACATTGTGAAATGGTCTCCTGTAGTTTCATGTGGAAAATTCCCGCACGACTCAGATGAGTTTGGGTGCAAAATACCTATCTAGATGCTTCCAAAATGATTGTGCCACACATAAAGAATGTAATACGAGTTCAAGACACAATCAATGGATCCTTATTTTTATGATTTTTATAAATTTTTGCAAGGAAAGAAAAATAGAACATCACCCTGCTTGTTCACGTTAACGATTCTGGTGATACAAACATCAAAATTGACTAGAAAAAATAATGGAGCTTTCTTCCAAGACCATTCCACCACACACTACACAACAAAAATAACCAATTTCTCACAAATTTTCACGTCCACTCAAATCGTATCCATTCATTCCATACACAATGCACTACCAGAATGCAAATGCAATGATGAATCTTATGTAATGGGAGCTAAAACTCAAAGAGGATGGAAGAAACAAAGGTTTTTCCCCAGTAAGCGGTGCTAAAAATGTTATGGGCTACCACACCTCCAAGAGGGAACTCAATGCATTCACCTTTGGAAAGAGCAATAGAACATAATTGTCATAGGGTACTTACCAATGCTTCAAACTTATGTCCCTTGAGGTCTCCAAGCTTACTTGAGAAGCTCCAATCCTCCAAGCTCCACCTCCACGTTGTCACCGTAGAGTTGCTTACACCACCACACAAGGCAATCACTCTCTCTCACTCCTTAATACAAGCATACAACATACAAGTATAGAGAAGGCACAAGTGCTAGAATGCTCTCTCTCAATCTATCTCTCAAGACAAAAGCAAGAACTCTCATAGCACAAAGGGGGATTGTGTCTATTCATTATGAGAAAATTCTTTATATACAATTGGCCCTTATTCACACTTGGGCGCCTAAAACTTACTTAACTAAGGCCTTGGGTGGCCAATATCGCATAATGTATAACTTTTATAGTGCCTTTGCATGACACTTACTAATGTCCTCAAATGGAGGAGCATATTTGTTAATCCAAAATGGGATTAACAATCAAGAAGTCACCAAGCCTATACAAAGAAAGAAACCTCAACACCAAAAGTATTAGCCACCAATTCATAATGTTCATCAAAGATGGGTGCCTGTGTACGTGCTTCAAGAACAAGGATATTATGATGGAAATCCCATCATATGGTTGCTAAGTTTGAACAAAGTGAAGAAAGCCTCACCACTAACTTCAATTCCAAAAACTTCACTTAAAGTTTGACAAGAATGGAGGCCCAAGCAACAGCATGCAAGCCACTCAACACCTCTCATGCATATAACACATACACAAGAGCTTGCGTGTTAAGTCAATACCAATGGTAACCAACTAGAAGCTTTACCTACTACCGCCTTGAGAATAATTGAGCCACAAATTCAAGAATAAATCCCCACATCTATAATGGAGACTTATGAGCTAATCAAGGACACTCACAATCCTCCTTTCACTCCTTTGGATGAGAAGCATGAGTGCAAAAGCTACGCCGCAAACATAAGAACCTATTATCTCAAAAAGGAGAGTAGCTCACAAAAACTTGTTGCTTGCAAGGTGGTTAACCAAACAAAAAAAAGAGCAAAAACAACAACAAAAACAAATGGCCTACCTAAAAATGGTAGAATATCACAAGAAACTCTCAACGATCTTCAAAAGCCCTTACATTTTTGTTAATATTATAGCTTACTATTCTTTTGGCTAAGTTAATGTCACACTACTCCATGAGTACATATTCATACTCATGCATTGGAGACCAGAGCCTCAACATTGACAACTTTCCAGGTACATCTGGATTGGGGGGGCATGGCTTGGTCAATGGTACAACCCATCGCCTGGAATTTTCCTTCAAATTGCAAACCTCTCCAAACGAAGCTAAGTCTTCACAACACATTGATCTTTAATCCTTTGTGAAGATGTCTATATTAGCCTCACAAGTCGTCGTAATTGTGATATGCCCTACCAATAAGTGGTTACTTCAACAAGCAGCAGCTCAATAAGAGTCTATTTGATTCATTTACTGTACTTCATGTTTATCTACGTCATAGAGCAGTTAAATATACATAAAAGCATATAAAACACATGGGAAGAAGCATGTAGGAATAGTTCCTACTCAACAACATTTGACAAGAATCCTATCATAAAAATAAACATCATTAAAAACCAAATTCTTCAAGTGATGAATGTCGCTTCAATGAATTAGAAGAGGAACTGAGAATCACAATCTCATTCTGATGATTTTTTGCACATTCCTCTCCGGATCCTTCCTTCTCTTCTCCCCCATTATTAACATCTCTTAGATTCCCCACTAACACCAATAACATGTAACTCTTCTTATAATTGCTAAAAACAAAGTGATAAAAAAATCCCCACAAAAAAATCTCACAAAAATATAAAAAAATGCACTCACAAAAACTCCCACCCTGTTAGGAATTCTTGATGATCTCTAACCTTTTCATTTACTAACTAGCCTATCTTATTCCTTCCAGAGAATAAGGCCATTGAACGTCACTCACCATCAAAAGCCATAAACAAAGCTTGGCAATTCTCCCCACACAAAGGTCTTCAACGCGATCACACGAGACGAGGATGAAATTGGCATCAAGAAGGGGGGAATGTTAACCCATTTATAGGGTTAGCAAGAGCTATTGCCATTATCTTACATCAAGGAGTCAAGGTAGATACACCAAAAGGCCATACATTCAAGATATGAAGCAACCGTGTCCAAATCTACAACTTGGACCGGCGCCTATAATGGTCCGGCGGAATACTTATGGGCAATTTCCGCTTCAAGAGGATGTGGTAGCAAGTTAAGATGAAGTTCCATGTGATGTACTTCATAGATATATTATGAGAGTAGTCATTGTAATAGCATTAGGACTCTTATGAGCCTAAAGTGCCCGGCCAGCCACAGTTTAAGTTAGTGTGAACACTTAGTATGGCCATGTAGATAAGTAAAAATCTCTCATAATACAAAGAACTCTCCCATTGTGCAATAGAGTCTTGATCTTTCTAATCTTCTCTGATCCATGCTAGTGAGTGTGTGTGAGTGAAGTGAGGTGAGAGGAGGGACAAGTACATGTAGCACAATGTGGCGGTGTGACAACGCTCGCGAGAGAGGCACGATGAAATTGCTTCTCAAGGAGTTATGGAGCTTGGAGGCCTCAAGGGTTATAAGCTCAGCCAATGGAAAGATCCCCACGATAGTTATGGTTCACTAGGCAATCTTCTTGTTGGATGTGTTTCAAAGGGGGGTTTGGGTGAGCCATAACAATATTTGTAGTTGCCTGGAGATTTGAGGGGGATCTACGCAATGGGTTGTACCATGGAGCACGCTCTGGCCCACCCTAGTCCCTCCACATCTAGAGATCTATTTACTTATATGATGGTGATGAGGCTGAGTTTGGGGGGCAAGCCATTGTGAGTGCATGTTCATGCAAGATGTGCCTATGGGATACGAAGCTTATAGTGAATAATGTAGGTGATGTGCATGGGCTATGTGGGCTTGGTGTGCTGAGTGTTCTCCTCCATGTGATAGCTCCACTCTCTATTTTCTTTGACTCTTTTTCTACTTTCATCAACATTTGTTCACTTTTCTTGAGAGAAGATTGAGGGGTTTATTCATTGACTGAGGACGTTCTCGTTGGGGAAGTGTGGGTTGTGAACACCACATAGAATCGGAATGCCATCATTGAGGATAACTAGTTCTGCTTGCACACCTATCAAGGGAATCTAGGTAATGGCTTGTACCATGGACTAGGCTTTAGCCCACCATGCCCCCCCATCCACTAGAGATGTAGAATGGATGTCGATGATGAGGTTACAAGTGCATGCATACATTATAGTACTTTAGCACCTAGCAAGCGACTATTGAGCTGGTGTTGAGGCCAGGTGTAGAAGGCTGGTGTGGCAGGGTGGATTAGTATGTGGACGAGGTGATAGGTTGTTAGTGAGCTCTTAGTGAGGCAGTACAAAAGGCTATGGTGGGGTGAAACGATGTGAAGATGGTGGTGGCAGGCCATGATGTGCGAAGAGGTTAGATGGTGTGGAGCTTATAAGAGAACTATAAAGGGAGAGGTTAGATGGTGTGGAGCTTATAAGAGAACTATAAAGGGAGAGGTTAAATAGTGTGGAGCTTGTAAGTGGAGGTGAAGGATACGAGGGCTACATTTGTATCCAACTCTAAATATTTAGACATGGACTAATTCCCTATGGTAAGATTGTAAGTAGGGATTCCATACTCTACACATATTTTAGATTTTAGAGAAACATAGGTTAAACAAGATGGTTTTTATGCATGATTTTTTAAAAAATCATTGATAAAATACTATGATAGGAAAACTTTGTGTGTGATTAGTCAATTGGGAATAGTGGTTTATGATTATGGTCGATTAGAGATTAATCATAATTATCAAAGCATTAAGGTTGTATAAGGATTTTTTGCCTGAAAATAGGGTAAATATGATCAAAGAGAGCTTGATGATGAAGTATGGATGTGGGATGGCTTGGCTGTATGAAGAAAACAAAATTTTTGACAGAGTTTAGCTAGAAAAGCAAAACAGATGACATAAAAATAGGCAAAG
Source organism: Cibotium barometz (assembly GCF_041138505.1). Lineage (NCBI taxonomy): Eukaryota > Viridiplantae > Streptophyta > Polypodiopsida > Cyatheales > Cibotiaceae > Cibotium > Cibotium barometz. Next base: position 9,449,116 of record NC_141102.1, on the reverse strand, counting down.
AATTGGAACCATGTATAAGTCTTCTTTAGTTGTGGCATGCATACAATTGGTGTTGTAAATGGAATGAAGTGAAAATGATGTGTATCTTTTGATGCATTTATACTTGTACATCACACGATTGGAACTATTCATCAAACAATTAAACTTGTCCATGTACCATGCAAATTGTAAGTTGGATCATTAAAGTTGTATCTTAGAGTTTTATACATACAAGCGAAATTATACATTATACAAAATGATATTATATGTGTATAAGTTGACTTGGAAAAATTTGGATCTTGGCACTTATTTTTGAGCTTTTGGTGTTAGTCCATAATTAAGCTAAACTCACACACACATAATGCTCAATGATCAGAACATAAAGGTGTAGAGTGTGAGAGAAAATAGCTAGCTTAAAGGGGGCAGAGAGATGAAGGTTTGTGAAAGTACAAATGAGTAGCAACCCTAAATAATGGATGAGGTTGCTTATATACTAGCTAATCCTAAGGTGTCCATTCACACCTGGATGGTCATGGGGAAAAACCTAGTGGAACAAACCCATGGCATAAGTAGATGGCCTCATTATAGTACTACCATAAATATCTAACAAACCTCCCTGTAATATCTAATAAACCTCCTTGTAATATAAATGTGAGGTTTATCAAGATTGCCGATTAGTCTCAAAAAAGGGATGAGGCCTAAAGCTTTGTGGAAGGATAAGGTTTTAGTGAAAAGATGTGCCGCATTGTCATGTGAACAATAATAGATCAGATTGATCTCACCTGCATGGAGTCTCTCTCTACTGACATAGTGGTAGTACACTTTAATAATGTGATTGGTCCTAGAATGAAAGAAATACAACCATTGCATCACGTGAACAATAATAGATCAGATTGATCTCACCTACATGAAGTCTGGTAGTACACTTTAATAATGTGCTTTAATAATGTGATTGGTCCTAGAATGAAAGAAATACAACCATTGCATCACGTGAACAATAATAGATCAGATTGATCTCACCTGCATGAAGTCTGGTAGTACACTTTAATAATGTGCTTGGTCCTAGAATGAAAGACAATACTACCATTGCACTTTAACTGTAAGAATTGGAGTAGGGTGTCTGAAGGGACACAATGATCAATCTTCTCAACCATACACATTCAACTATCATAGTGAATGGTGCTCTATATTTAGCTTCATAGGATGAGGTTACTTCTTGCTTAGCTAGGAGATGTATGAATTGCCAAGAAAGGAGTAGCTTCCAAACGTGGACTATATATTAATAGGATATACCATTTCAAAAAACATATCAACAAAGCATTGATAATGCTATCTTTCCCAATATCCTTCTTACCCCTCTTACATGGGTGTGTGGGTGGGAGGGAGGGCCAAAATAGCTTACACCTTCCTAGGTCCATCTCAATTCCTTCTTTTGAGATAACAAATAGGATATACCATTTGCTCTATCAAAATATTAATAGGATATACCATTTCAAAAAACATATCAATGGCCAAGGGTAAGGAGTTTGAAACACAACTATATGAGGTATGAGGTAAGAAGCTTGTTTGATGCACACCTGTATGAGGTATCGGGGGTAAAGAACTTCATCAAAGGGAATGGAGTTAAAAGAAGCTTTTATCTTTTGCAAAGTTGTCCATGTTAGTAGGAAGGATAATCAAAGGGCTGATGAATTAGCCACTCTAAATTTGGATTCCTTCTTACAGAATTCTAGGTGATGATATCTATAGTCAAGGTAAGAAATAAGCTTCTTAGCAGGGTGGAAAGCTTGGAAGAATCTAAAATTATGAAAATATGCCATGAATGTTCAGGTCACTTTCTCTCAGCTAGCACAACTCAATGCAAGAGTTCAAGAATCCTATCTTACATGCCAAGATCAAGCACATTGAAGTGCACTATCACTATGCCATAGAGAGACTCCATGTAGGTGAGATCAATCTAATCTATTATAGTACACATGACAATGTGGTAGAGCTTTTCACTAAAGCCTTATCACATGAAACATTTAAGGCCTTCTGTAAAGCTTTGGGTCTCATCCCTTTCAGAGACTAATCTGCAATCTCTGTAAACCTCACATTACTAAGGGGGTTTTGATAGATTTATAATAGTATTGCTATGAGGACATGCACTTATGCCATGGGCACTTTTGTCCCACCATGGAGATCCAAGTGTGAACAGGTACATTAGGTTTAGTTAGTGTATAAGTAGCCGCACTCTTAGTTTATGGTTGCTGTTCATTTGTACTCTTATACCCTTGAGCTCTTGCTCTAGTGAAAAAGCCTTTCTCTTCTCTCACACTCCTCATCCCTAGGCACTCTAGCCATTCTTTGTGTGTGTGTGTGTGTGTACCCAAAAATTTCCTAAGTAGGATCTTAACTAAGGAAATCATATACTATATCCTCAATATTCAGTGTCCTTGAACATAAATGGCAGTTTTACTTGAAATCTAAAAATCACATTAAAAGGATTTTTGATGGACTTGTAGCATATATACGTGCATTTATTTTAAAATGCACTCTCCCCTTGAGTGTATCCTTAACATGTGTATATAAGCTATCGTAATCCATATGTCACAAATATAATCAATTCCTACATAAGAAGTGCCTTTATTTAAGCTATCCAAATCCATATGTCACAAATATAATCAATTCCTACATAAGAAGTGGAATAAGTCTGATATAATTATTCCTACATAAGAAGTGCCTTTATTTCAAAATGACCTGTCCCCTTGAGTGTATCCTTGACATGAGTATTGAAGATATCCAAATCCATGTGTCACAAATATAATCAATTTGTACATAAGAAGTGGAATAAATTATTCCTACATAATATGTCAATTCAAAAAGGTTTTGAGAATTATTACTACATTAAGAAGTGAAATAAGTCTAATAAACATAATGATAGGATACTATCATTTGGAAAAATATGCCAAAATTCTTTTATCCCTAAGACCTACGAATTTTTGTCTAAGTGCATGTGAGACAATACAAGGTTTCACTAGAGGGTGTTGGTCCATGGCATTATTTTAAATAATGTACTTCAAAGGAAGCACTAAAAAAAAAAAAACACACTTGCCTTTAAGCGAATATGTGATTATAAATTTAGACCTTCTAAACATAAGATTAGGTTTGTGTAACACAAGAGTAGTGAAAGTTTTGTCTCCTCTATTTAAGTAAGTAAATATATAAAAGTATATTGGGGCTATGGTTTAAATGTAATTTTAATAGATAAGGAAAGAACAGTTGATAAAGTTATACGAGGCACATGTGAAGCACATGCTTATGATTTTAGTTTAAAGCATACACATAAATAAAAAATAACATCCTTAGTCAATATAATACTTTTTCTTTTTAAAAGTGAATGTTTTACAATAATCATGCATTGAATCTTGGAATAAATTAATGTGCACAATTCAACAATGCTAGATTGTATCTTTTAATAAGATAACAAGGAGTGTATTATCTTATAACTTTATGAAATCTGATCTATAATAAGCTAACATACATTGATTCGAAAGTTTGTCACCTCTGTTTAAGCTTAAATATTATGGAAGTAGAGTAGGGCTATAGCCATCCAGGTGTGAACGAACACCTTAGGGTTAGCTAGTATATAAGTAACCTCACCCTCAGTTTATGGTTGCTCTTCATTTGTACTCTTGATCCCTTGAGATCTTGTTCTAGTGAACAAGCCTTTCTATTCTCTCACATGCCTCATCCCTAGGCTCTAGCGATTATGTGTGTGTGTGTGTGTGTGTGTGTGTGTGTGTGTGTGTGTGTTTGTGTTTATCCAATAGTTTCCTAAGTAGGAACTTAACTAAGGAAATCATATGGTGAATCCTCAATATATAGTGTCCTTGATGAACACAAATGCCATTTTTACTTGAAATCTATAAATAACATTAAAATGGTTTTTGATAGAATTCTAGCACATACAAGTGTATTTATTTCAAAATTCCCTCTCCCCTTGAGTGTATCCTTAACATGTGTATTGAAGATATCCAAATCAACGTGCCACAAATATAATCAATTCCTACATAAGAAGTGTAATAAGTCTAATATAAGTATTCCTACATAAGAAGTGCATTTATTTTAAAATGACTTCTCCTCTTGAGTGTATTCCCACATAAGAAGTGGAATAAGTCTAATATAATTATTCCTGCATAAGAAACACCATTTTTTTCAAAATGACCTCTCCTCTTTAGTGTATTCTTAACATGTGTATTGAAGTTATGCAAATCTATGTGTCACAAATATAATCAATTCTGACATAAGAAGTGGAATAAGCCTAATATAATTATCCCTACATAATATTATGTCGATTCAACAAGGTTTTGAGAATTATTTCTACATTAAGAAGTGAAATAAGTCTCATAGAAATAATTATGTATCATTTGGAAAAATATGCCAAATTTCTTTTATCCCTAAGACTTGCAATTTTTTCACAAATTGCTTGTAAGACAATACAAGGTTTCATTACAAGGTGTTAGTCCATGACATTATGTAAAATATTATACTTTAAAGGAAGCACTAATGAAAAGAAAATACGTGACTTTAAGCCATGGCGATTAGAAATTCAAATCTTTTAAACACGTGATTAGGTTTTTGAAAATAGTGAAAGTTTTGTCACCTCCATTTAAGCTTAAATATTATGGAAGTAGAGTGGGGCTATGGTTTAAGTGTAATTTCTTATAGATAAGGAAAATAAAAATTGATAAAGTTATACAAGGCACATGAGAAGCACACACTTGTGATTTGAGTTTAAAGCATACACATAAATAAAAAATAACATCCTTAGTCAACATAATAGTTTATTCTTTTTAAAAAGTGATTGTTTTACAATAATCATGCATTGAATCTTAGAATAAATTATTGTGTACAATTTGACAATGCTAGATTGTATTTTTTTATAAGATAACAAGGAGTGTATTAAAGTTATAACTTTATGAAATGTAATCTATTATAAGCTAACATGCATTGATTTGAAAGTACCTTTTGGGACAAAAATTTGTGATGGATTATGTTTTATGATAACATGAGGGGTAATTTATTGAGAGTGTATTACCTTATGGCTTTATTTTGGTGAATTTTTTATGATTTCTTATTATCCTTGTAGTAAAACACACGCTCTTTACATATTGATTCTTTTGAGTTCTTATTGAAACCTTTACATCTACAATGTAATCATAATGACTCTTTTTGCAATGAACACATGTCCTTGCTATTATTGTAAACATAAGAATGTATCTTTCCATTTCCTCCATGAAAGAAATAAATACATGATCTGCTTATTTTATAGTCCATTGAACTTTCCATCCTCCTTGAGGTGCTCTATGACTTCAAATATAACATCAATGTCTTAACATCTTTGATAACCCCTTAATCATTTTTCTTATTTTTCACTTTCTTATCATAAGATCATGTGTCTTTTCAAGGCATGGTTGACCACAAAAGAAAAGCATTTTGTTAATCCAAGTATATCTCCCATTTTTATAATTTATAACCTAGAGTTCAAACATGACTAGTTCTAGAATTAAGCTCACATTTCAATGGATGTTATCTTAGCAATAATATCAGTTCAACCTAAAGTTGAAACATGACTAATTATAGAATCAAGCTCACATTACAACGGATATAACCTTAACAATAATAATAGTTTAAAATATAGTATAGCATACACATTCACACCATGAATGCATCCATTCTAATGAGATTATTGGACAATTAGAAAGCCTTTAATTTTTTAAAACATCAACATATATGTCAAAACCCTAAAGATCTCTCGAGCTAATCACTATGCATAAACATGCATAAACCAGACATATACTCTTCCACCCAACCACTCCCGAGCCCAAGGGTGCACACATAAATACAATGAAGTACCACATACCTAACCTTGGTGTCCTATACCACCAAGAGATATGACTTCATTCTAGCAGCACATAGCTTTAGCATGAAATGGCAAGAGAGTAGATACAATGCTCTACACAAGAGAACATCCCTTGAGAGTGTCCCATGTCCCTATTATATAGGAGGACCCTCAAGTGACTCTTGACTCTCCATTTCCATGTGTGACCTTGGTTGCCTGACCTTAATCTCAACCCTTGGTTAGAACTAACCCTTGCCCCACTCGAGCATGCTCCCATGCTCCCATGCTCACATGCCTAGGGTGGGTTAGCCTCCTAGTATATGCACATATAATGTGCACATTTTTAAAATTTCATAGATCTCTCTAGCTAAACACTATGTATAAACACACATAATCTAGGTATATACTCATCCACCAGAACACCCCCGAGACCAAGGGTGCGCACACATGGAAATAATGAAGAACCACATACCTAACCATGATGTCCCATACCACCAAGAGGTATGTCTTCAGTCCAATAGCACATAGCTATAGTAGGAAATGGCAAGAGACTAGATACCATGCTTTACACAAGAGAACATCCCTTGAGAGTGCCCCATGTCCCTTTTATATAGGAGAGCACTTAAAAGTGACTCGTGACTCTCCATTTCCATAGTGACTCTTGACCTTCCATTTCTAGAGCGACTCTTGGCCTTCCATTTCCATGTGTGACCCTTGGTTGCCTAACCCTAACCTCAACCCAAGGTTAGGTCTAACCCTAGTCCCATTACAGAATGTTCCCATGCTCCTAGGGTGGGGCAAGGGTTAGGTCTAACCTTGGGTTTATGTTAGGGTGAGGCAACCAAGGGTTACACATGGAAATGGAGAATCAAGAGTCACTTGAGGACCCTCTTGGTTTATGCATGTTTATGCATAGTGATTAGCTAGAGGGATCTTTAGGGTTTTAACAGTATGTTATGTGCACATTATGTGTGCATATACTAGGAGGCTAACCCACCCTAGGCATGTGAGCATGGGAACATGCTCTAGTGGGGCAAGGGTTAGGTCTAACCTTGGGTTGAGGTTAGGGTCAGGTAACCAAGGGGCATACATGGAAATGGAGAGGCAAGAGTCACTTGAGGGCCCTCCTATATAATAGGGACATGGGGCACTCTTAGGGGGACGTTCTCTTGTGTAGAGCATTGTATCTGCTCTCTTGCCATTTCATGCTAGAGCTATGTGCTGTTGGAATGAATTCATATCTCTTGGTGGTATGGGACACCAAGGTTAGGTATGTGGTACTTCATTGTATTTATGTGTGCACCCTTAGGCTCGGGGGTGGTTGGGTGAAAGAGGATATGCCTGGTTTATACATGTTTATGCATAGTGCTTAGTTAGAGAAATATTTAGGGTTTTAATAGTGGTATTAGAGCGATCTCTAGTTAATTTTTGATGCTTTTCTCCTCTTAATTTTCTCTTATTATTCTAAAATTTTAGCATTTTTAAAGTAAATTTTATTATTTACTAAGAAAAAAATGTTAATTTTTTGGTGGCCTATGCATTGAGAATGTCAATATGGCAGTCAAAATGCAGTGCTTCTCGACTTGGATGGAGGTATCGACGTTGTAGGAAAATTTTGAGTGAAAATGCTATTTTTCTCTATTTTTATGGTTAAAATAAGCATTTTATAGATTTTTTACCAGATACCGCACATGCTATTATTGGTATTTTTGGTAGAAAGGATTCCGTAATTTTTTACAATTTTTAGGAATTTTAAGATCATTTTTATGGTAAAAAGGCATTTTAATGCATTTTTACAGGCCTCCCAACGGGCGTGATTTAGCAAAATTCTGTCAATTTTCTGCAGAAACTCAATGGGAGCAGCATGTTGATGCATCGGGTTCTCTCCTATTCTTCTGCAAAATTCTATCAATTTTTTGCAGAAACTCAATGGGAGCAGCATGTTGATGCATCGGGTTCTCTCCCGTTTGTGTGGCATATAATTTCTATTTCTCTCATTGGAATTTTCCTTCAAAAGATCCGTTCCACGCAAGAACACCTCTTATTTGGATGGATTAATTAAAATTTAATGACTAATTAACCCACATGATTAGTGGTTAAACTTGATTATTGCATAGTCATGTTTAAAGCATAATCTCTTTGTTTAATAGAGTAGAGAGGAAGGAGATGGTGGTTGAGCATGTTGAGGTGGAGATGGGGAAGAGAAGGAGTAGCTCATGCTCTCCTCTCTTCCTCACAAAATTGTGCACAGGGGAGGCAATTTGTTTTCCAGCCCGTCGCTATCTCCGTCCCCCCCACGTTTTCTTTTTAAAAAAAAGAGCTTTGTAAAGCTTTTGAATAAAGCTTTATAAGCTTTTGATTAAAGCTTTTTAAAAAAAGAGAAAAAAAATCCTCAAATTCATGATGTTTTAAAAACAAAATTCATGTTGAGCCCTTTGGCCTTTGGGGTCCAAATTTTTTTTTTGACCTTTCAAATTCCGGAGTTGTTTGTCTCTTCATTTTCCGCAACCCTTGGTTGTCTACATTCTAGGGTGACTCTTCGGGTTCTGAAATTTTTGACCATTCGTATTCTAATGCATTTGGGGTACAATAAAATTTATAAAATTTTATGGAAAATTAGACAAAGGTTATTTCCATTTTTTGGAATATTTGGGTTTGTCGATCCGCATGTGGCATATCCATTCGGGCACCTGTGACTGTTTGAATTCCTAAAAAATATGGTTTTAACCTAGAAAATTAGTAATTCCATTAAAATTGGATATTTTGATTGGATTTGAGAATTGTTAGATGGAAATGAAAATCAATGGGATTCTTGTCAGCACATAAAAAATGTACTTCAACACTAAATAGCCCCTAAAAATATTAAATTCTCTGAAAAAAAAATATCATGATTTTTTTTTCAAAAATTTTCTATTTTTCTAGGGCCTCAAAATTTACTAATTTTGAAATCCACCAAATTCTATCTTATGGCACTCCAAATCTAATTTTTTCTAGAAAATGTTAATAATAAAATTTACCAAAATACAATTAATATTTCAAAAATACAATTTCTAGGATTTCTAAAATAATTTCTAGAATTTTCCTAAGTTTTGTAATTATTAAAAAATTACCCTGAGAATCCCATCAATCCACGAAATTTTTCAATTCCATCTTACAATTCTCAAATCCAATTAAAATCTCTAACTTTAATGGAATTACTAATTTTCTAGGCAAAATAGATTTTTAAAGGAATTTGAACAGTCATGTGCGCTCGAATAGACACGCCACATGTCGATCGACAAACCCAGATATTCCAAAAATTTAAAATAACCTTTGTCTAATTTTTCATGAATTTTTAAAAATTTGTATTGTACCTCGAATGGATTAGAATATGAATGGAGAAAAAATTTCAGAACCCGAACGGTCATCCTGGAATGTGGACAACCAAGGGTTGCAGAAAATGAAGAGAAAAAAACTTCAAAATTTGAAAGGTTTAAAAAGAAAATTTTGGACCCCAAAGGTCAAAGGGCTCAACATGATTTTTTTGCTAAAAAAATCATGAATTTGAAGATTTTTTTCTCTTTTTTAAAAAGCTTTATTCAAAAACTTTACAAAGATTAATTTTTTTTGAAGAAAACGTGGGGGAGCAGGGCGTAGATAGTTGCGAGCTGGAAAAAAATCACCCCCCCTGTGCGCAATTTCGTGAGGGAGAGAGGAGAGCTTGAGCTACTCCTTCTCTTCCCCATCTCCACCTCAACATCCTCAACCACCATCTCCTTCCTCTCTTCTTTGTTAAAGAGAGAGATTATGCTTTAAACACGATTATGCAATATTCAAGTTTAACCACTAATCATGTGGATTAATTAGTCAATGAAAGAAAAAAAACATCCTCTCACCAAAAAAATAAAAGAAACCAAACATCCTCTTACCTTAGGGTTTATAAGTAACCTCACCCTCAGTTTATGATTGCTATTCACATTTGTACTCTTGTACCCTTACTTCTTACCTTAGGGTTTATAAGTAACCTCTTACCTCAGGGTTTATAAGTAACCTCATCCTCAGTTTATGGTTGCTATTTACATTTGTACTCTTGTCTTGCTCTAGTGAACAAGCCTTTCTCTTCTCTCACACTCCTCACCCCAAGGCTCTCTAGCCATCGTGTGTATGTGTAACCAAAAATTTCCTAAGTAGGAACTTAACTAAGGAAATCATATACTATAGCATCAATATTCAGTGTCCTTGATCACAAATGCCATATCTACAAATCACATTAAAATGATAGTATCCTCAATATTCAGTGTCCTTAAACACAAATGCCATTTTTACTTGAAATCTACAAATCACATTAAAATGATTTTTGATGGACTTTTAGCACATATAAGTGATTTTGGATGGACTTCTAGCACATATAAGTGATTTTTGATGGACTTATAGCCCATATAAGTGCATTTATTTGAAGATGACCACTCCCCTTGAGTGTATCCTTAACATGTGTATTGAAGCTATCCAAATCCATGTGTCACAAATATAACCAATTCTTACAGAAGAAGTGGAATAAGTCTAATATAATTATTATTACATAAGAAGTGCATTTATTTCAAAATGACCTCTCTCCTTGAGTGTATCCTTAATGTTATATGCACATTATGTGTACATATACTAGGAGGCTAACCCAAATTAGGCTTGTGAGCATGGGAGCATGGGAACAAGCTCTAGTGGAGTATGGGTTAGGACTAACCTTAAGGGTTAAGGTTAGGGTCACGCATCCAAGGGTCACACATGGGAAATGGAGAGTCAAGAGTCACTTGAGGGCCCTCCTATATAATAGGGGCATGGGGCACACTCAAGGGAGGCTGGTGAGAGGCTAAGGCTATGTTATCTTGAGGCTTAGGCTATGGTCTCTTGATGTTAGCTTGAGGCTAGGTTATGTTATGCTCTCTTGTGTAGAGGATCATAACTACTCACTTACCATTTCACACTATAGCTACATGCTATTAGATTGGAGTTATACTGCTTGATGGTATGGGACATCAAGGTAAAGGTATGATGTATTTCATTATTATTCATGTGTGCATCCCTTGGGCTCGGGGGTGTTGGGTGGATGAGTTTATGCCTGATTTATGCATGTTTTTGCATAACAATTATCTAGAGAGATCTTAGGGCTTTAACACTTAACATGTGCATTGAAGTTATCCAAAACCATGTGTCACAAATATAATCAATTCCTAGTTAAGAAGTGGAATAAGTCTAATACATTATTCATACATAATATTATATCAATTCAACAAGGTTTTGAGAATTATTCCTACATTAAGAAGTGAAATAAGTCTAATAGAAATAATGATAGGATAATATGCCAAAATTCTTTTATCCCTAAGGCCTACAAACTTTTGTGCCTGAGTGCATGTAAGACAATACAAGGTTTCATTAGAGGGTGTTAGTCCATGACATTATGTAAAATATTATACTTTAAAGGAAGCACTAACAAAAAAAAACACATGACTTTAAGCCATAATAGCTGATTATAGACTCAAACCTTTTAAACACACAATTATGTTTTTGCAACACAAGAATAGTGAAAGTTTTGTCACCTCTATTTAAGGTTAAATATTATGGAAGTATAGTGGGGCTACGGTTTAAGTCTGATTTATTATAGGTAAGGAAAGAAATTATATGAAATTTAATCTATAATAAGCTAACATGCATTGATTTAAAAGTACTTTTTGGTACAAAACGTTGTGATGGATTATGTTTTATGATAACATGATGGGAAATTTATTGAGAGATCAATGTCTTAACATCTTTGATAACCCCTTAATCCTTTTCCCTTGTTTTCACTTTCTTATCACAAGATCATGTGTCTTTCAAGGCATGTTTGACCATAAAAGAAAAGGATTTTGTTGCTCCAAGTATATCTCCCATTTTTTATAATTTATAAGCTAGAGTTTAAACATGACTAGTTCTAGAATCAAGCTCACATTGCAATGGAAGTCATCTTAGCAATAATAATAGTTCACTTGGAGTTGAAACATGGCATAAGCATGTCAAAGCTCTTAAGGTTGCAACTGTGTGGAGAAACCTACCTAAGTTTTTAAATAGTGGCTTGGTGCTCTGGCATAGATTTATTAAAGCGATGGAAAAGGCTTGGAATACATTATCACCATTTGCTGTAATCAATGGTTGGCATAAGCAAGCCATCCATCTAGAACTAGAGAGGGTGAGGGTGATAATCTTTTAGATCTCCGTGCTATATTCTTGCACCCTATGCAAGAACAAGAAAAAACACAACTTCTCAACCTCTAATCCACAAGTTTGGAGCTCCTTCGAGGGTTTTTACTGTCCACTTTAACGTTTGAGCTTTCAAGGATGGGCATCAATTCAAGTGCACAAGACCATCCTAAAACTTGACATGGAAACACAATTAAACAACAAAACCATCAAGAAAGGCATTCTCATGGAAATGAAAATATCTTAACAAACTATACATTTAAACTAATAATTTCACAAACTAGTCATACATTAAATGCAATCATTATCCAACAACATAAAATTTGGTGGAGAACAGAAAGTGAGATATGCCCCTTCTCAATTTTGTTTGTTAATTTACATAGCTTCTTGAGGGGATTCCTAACAAGATTGGTGTTCTTTTATAGGGTTAGATGATGGATTGGAAAAGCATGATCTTCATAGGTTGGGTCCAAATGACCAATTAAGTTTTAGAAGACAAAGATCCAATTAAATTACTCATATGAATACATGAATAGTGTTCTATTTCTAGTAGTTTTAGAAGATAAAGATACAACATTTATCTACAAAGGGAACACAACTTGGTGTGGATTTGGTCAATAGGATGCAACTTCATGATGTCTTAGAGAAATTTTGAGTGTTCTTTGATCATTTCTTGATCATTGCCAAAGAATCAATAGATAGGTAAGCATGGGGCCATATGTGTATAATTCATACATTCAAGTATACTAGTAACAATAAAAATTTGTGGCTTAAAGGTGGAAGATATTGTTAACACCATTTTGAGCCCACATTTAATTTGTACCCATTGTAATTCATATCTTTATGATATCTTTTTTATGTAATGAGCCAAAGGATTTAGCTAGTTATTTAGCCAAGTGTCAATATTTTTGAGTCCTTGTGACAAAGGTTAATGTTAGTCTTTCAAAAGTCTTTTTAAGATGTTCGACCAAGCATGAAATCCATCACCTAGTAAAAGTGGACTTCACATTTGTAATGGATATACATTCTTACAACATAATTGATGGGCAAGCATGGGGCTATATGTAATCCATACATTCAAGTATTAGTGTAACAAAAAAAAAAATTGTGGCCTAAAGGTGGAAGCATGGGGTTATATGTGAATAATCCATCCATTCAAGTATTAGTAACAACAATGATTTATGGGGACCTTGCACTTATAATGGACACACATGGGGCTATATGTGTATAATCCATACATTCAAGTATTGGTAACAAAAACAATTTGGGGCCTAAAGGTGGAAGCATGGGGCTATATGTGAATAATCCATACATTCAAGTATTAGTAACAACAAAAATCTGTGGGGACCTTGCACTTATAATGGACACACATGGGGATATATGTATATAATCCATACATTCAAGTATTGGTAACAACAAAAATATGAGGCTTAAAGGTGGAAGATATTATTAACACCATTTTTAGCCCACTAGTACTTTGGGCCCATCTTAATTTCATCTCTTGATGATATATTTTGATGTAGTGAGCCAAAGGCTTTATCTAGTTATTTAGGCAAGTGTCAATATTTTTGGCTCTATGTAATAAAGGCTAATGTTTAAAAGTCTTAAATCTTTTATGAGATGTTTGACCAAGTGTGTGTTAATCCCATTTTGTATTAACAAGCATGCTTCTCCAATTGAGGACATTAATAAGTGTCATGAAACCGTAATATAAAGTTGTACATTATGAGATTTTGGCCACCCAAGGCCTAGTTAAGTAAGTTTTGGGTACCCAAGTGTGAATAAGGGCCAAATGTATATAAGGAATTTTCTCATATGAAAAGACTCAATCCCCTTTTGTGCTATAGAGAGCTCTTCTTTGTGTCTTGAGAGAGATTGAGAGAGAGAGAGAGAGCATTCTAGCATTGTGCCTCTTCTATGCTTGTATGATTCATTTTTGTGTGGGAGAGTGAGAGAGAGTGATTGCCTTATGTGACGGTGTGAGCGACTCTACGCTGCCAGCATGGAGGTGGAGCTTAACAAGTGAGCTTTGAGGCCTCAAGGGACTCAAGTTTGAAGCATTGGTAAGTGCCCTACGATGCTTGTGATCTGTAAGATTCCTCCCTCCAGCTTTTGAGATGTACAGGTGTAACAACCTCCCCTTCTGATCTTGTAATTATTCCCCTCTTTGAAATAAAAGAAAGATTTTGTTTTACCCTGTTTTGACCTAGAGAGAGAAAATGTCTAGAGAGAGATAATCCAAAATTGAGATATTTTTTGATATAAAAATCCTCCTAATGTTTAAAATGGTTTTTCCTAAAATAGAAATTCAAAAAGAACTTTCCAGTGTGCATTTGGAATTAATTGAAAATAAGTATAAAGGACTTTAGCCTAAGGGTCTAGATTTTTAGAAATTTTTGGATTAGGGTCTAATTAAGGTTCCTATGGGGGCCAATAGAATCAATCCAAGTGTGGGGAGGAGATAAATCCAATTTATAAAAGAAAAATATCCAAAATTGAGTAAATGCCCACTTCAGATGAAGAGCTGACTGAGTATAAGGTTTATTAGTAAAAAACTATAAATATTACTAAAAAAATGAGATATTTTGGGTATAATGATTCAATTTTGACACCTTGGTAAGGAGAAGGGGGATCTTCAAGGAGGCGCCTATTTCATATGTGTGGTGGAGTTTTAAACTCAAAAATATTGTGATATTTTTATCTCTCCTCTCTCATGGATCAAACCAAATCAAAAGGGAGCCAAACTAGGTCCAAATCTTGTCCAAATTCAGCCAAACTGAACCTGGAAATTTCTAGAAACTAGTTGGACTTGGTTAGAGGCCTCCCTCACCTATAAATAGATCCTTAGCTCTTTGTAAAAAAAATATGAGAACTATACCATGCCAGTATTATACTGAAATAATGATATTTTCTATTATCCTCTAAAAATCATCCACAAATTGGAGAGATTGGAGTTTCTCTCTCTCTTCAATCTTCCTTGAAGTCTTCATCAACATACCGAACCAATTTATTGGTTGGGGGCCTCTACATTGATTGAAGAATCAAGCAATCTAAGAGGTAAAGTGTGGTTTATGGTCTTTTTTTTAAATCTCCAAATGTTCTCTCTTCTCAATCCCTCTCAAGCTTGAGAAGCATTCAATTGAATGGCTTTTTAATACAATTGAAGTTCTTTAATGAATTGTAGTGATAAAACACATAAATTTCCATTTATGCTTAAATTAAATGTTTTTTTAAAGCATGTCTCTCTCTCCCCAAAAGAATGGTCATTCATATGACCTATTCTATATTCAAATGAAGCTTCTCATGAAGCAATTCTCTAAATCTAAAAGTAATTTCTATGCTTGTCAAATTAAGGCCAAATAAGTGGCTTTTTAATGCCTTTATGCTATTTAATTCATGGAAAAATTAGGAATCAAGTCCATAATTGGATATTGATCCAATTAATGGTTATTCTATCATATAATATTACTAAACTTTATATTTTTAAAATTATTGAGAATTATCAGTAATAGCAGTGAAGCTGTAAATTTTTTAAAAAATTAACACATAAATCATTTTCATTCATAATATGAAAAGAGGACTTCCTACCATATTCTAGGATTAATCATCCTAGATTAATTGAGTGATTCTCATTATAATCATGGAAAATTGATTTTTATGTTTATGCATAAATAGTTAATTAAGAAAAAGAGAAATTTCTAGGAATTCATTTTTACATTAAAAGAGTAATTCCCATGACGATGGAAATCCATGTATTCCAATGAAGTAAAAGAAAAATTAGGATGCTAAAATAATGTATACACTGGATGAAGAATAGCTCTGATGGCCAGGTTTATTCGGAGACTGAACGAACCTTTGAATATCCTAGTGAAGAATGCCAAGCCTATTTCCATAGCCGAAGCAGTGCGGATGGCGAAGGATTTCGCCAAGGTTTTTAGCTCCAGAAGGTGATTCCAACCTTCCACCGTCTAAGAGATATAACGGTCAAGCCTAGGATATGGGAAGTTCCAGGATGGAAGAAATGTCTTTTTCTCGGAACTCAATGCGTTGGAATTCAACTTCAGAAGTTCCACCCTTGAACAAGGGAGTGAAATGCTATAACTGTCAAGGATTTGGACATCGCAGTATGGATTGCCCAACTCCTTTTGGAACAAGGTCTTCAGGGCGGGAAAATCAAGGATCAAGATTCCAGACTCCAGCTCCTTCCTTTTAGAGTAATCAGGTTTCTTCTCGCCAAAATCAGAGAAATCCGAGAGGTAGACCCTCTAACCAGCCCGTAGTTTCAATCCAAAGTAATGCAAGACCTCAGCCTCAGAATAGGGGAAGTCAAAGAGAGATGTTCCCAAATCGGCCATCCACTTCCAAGGCAGTAATGCTGGAAGTGATTGAAGAAGAAGAAGAAGATAAAAGAGATCATACTCCACCTACGAGATGAGGACATCTCATGTTTTTTAAGTGGGGTAGGATGTAAGATTCCTCCCTCCAGCTTTTGAGGTGTACAGATGTAAGAACCTCCCCTTCTGATCTTGTAATTATTCCCCTCTTTGAAATAAAAGAAAGATTTTGCTTTACCCTGTTTTGACCCGGAGAGAGAAAATATCTAGAGACTGGTAATCCAAAATTAAGATATTTTTTGATATAAAAATCCTCCTAGTGTCTAAAATGGTTTCCTCCGAAACAGAAATTCAAAAAGAACTTTCCAATGTGCATTTGGAATTAATTGAAAATAAGTATAAAGGACCTTAGCCTAAGGGTCTTGATTTTCAAAAAATTTTGGATTATGGTCCAATCAAGGTTCCTATATGGGCCAAAAGGATCAATCCAAGTGTGGGGAGGAGATAAATCTAATTTATAAAAGAAAAAATACCAAATCAAAAGGGAGCCAAACTAGGTCCAAAATCTTGTCCAAATTCAGCCAAATTGAACCTAGAAAATTCTAGAAACTAGTTAGACTTGGTTGTTAGAGGCCTCCCTCACCTATAAATAGATCCTTAGCCCTTTGTAAAAAAATATGAGAACTATACTATGCCAACATTATACTGAAATAATGATATTTTCTATTATCCTTTAAAATTCCTCTACAAATTGGAGAGATTGGAGTTTCTCTCTCTCTTCAATCTTCCTTAGAGTCTTCATCAACATACCAAACCAAATGATTGGTTGGGGGCCTCTACATTGATTGAAGAATCAAGCAATCTAGGAGGTAAAGTGTGGTTTATGGTCTTTTTTTTAAATCTCCAAATGTTCTCTCTTCTCAACCCCTCTCAAGCTTGAGAAGCATTCAATTGAATGGCTTTTTAATACAATTAAAGTTCTTTAATAAATTATAGTGATAAAACACATAAATTTTTATTTATGCTTAAATTAAATGTTTTTTTAAAGCATGTCTCTCTCTCCCCCAAAGAATGGTCATTCCTATGACCTATTCGATATTCAAATGAAGCTTCTCATGAAGCAATTCTCTAAATCTAAAAGTAATTTCTATGCTTGTCAAATTGAGGCCAAATAAGTGGCTTTTTAATGCTTTTATGCTATTTAATTCATGGAAAAATTAGGAATCAAGTCCATAATTGGATATTGATCCAATTAATGGTTATTCTATCATATGATATTACTAAACTTTATGTTTTCAAAATTATTGAGAATTATCAGTAATAGTAGCGAAGCTATGGTAAAATTTTTAAAAAAATAACACATAAATCATTTTCATTCATAATATGAAAAGAGGACTTTCTACCATATTCTAGGATTAATCATCCTAGATTAATTGAATGATTCTCATTATAATCATGGAAAAATTAATTTTTATGGTTATGCATAAATAGTTAATTAGAAAAAAGAGAAATTTCTAGTAATTCATTTTTATGTTGAAAGAGTAATCCCCATGACAATGGAAATCCATGTATTCCAATGAAGTAAGAGAAAATTTGGGATGCTAAAATAATGTATATTTTATTTAAAAATTAAAGAAGGATTTTAGTTAAATTTATCTTTTTGCATAGATAAATTCAAATGATGAAAGAGAAATTTCCACCATATTGGAATTAAAATATTTAAATGAGAAAAGTGTAATTTTTAAAATATTGAAATTAATAGTGGTGGGTATTTTATTTAAATTCAAAGAAAAAATTTAGATAAATTTATTTTATCTATCAGTAATATTTAAATGGTAAAAGAGGAATTCCTATGTTATTTGGGATTCCATCATTTAGATGGGAAAAGAGAAATTCATAGCATATTGAAATTAATGGGTATTTTATTTAAATTCAAAGATGAATTTTAGATAAATTTATTTTATCTATGAGAAATATTTAAATAGTAAAAGAGGAATTCCTATGACATTTGGAATTCCATCATTTAGATGGGAAAAGAGAAATTCATAGCATATTGAAATAATGGGTATTTTATTATGAGAAATATTGATGATAAAAGAGAAATTTCCATGACATTGGAATGCAAATAATTAAATGCAAAAAAGATGAATTTCCATGGTATTTGAGATCCAAGAAATTAAATGGAAAGAAGAGAAATTTTTAGTATAATTCAATTTATGATTATTTATCTCAAAAGTGGAAATATGGGTAGAATTGATTTCTGTAAATCCCATGAATTCTTTTATTCAAAAGAGGAATATTGAATATAGTTCAATTAAGGAATTGAGAAGGAATATAGAAATAGTTGTTTGAGAAAAGGAACCTTTAATTAGGCCAAGAAATTGGTAGAAATTTAGAAAAAGTCCCATTATCGGAATCAAACTAGAAAAAGCTACTAAATGGGAATAGCATGTGAAGTGGATGTGATAAGATGTAAATAGGATGCGATAAGATGTGAATGGATTTACTAAGATAAAAATAGAATGTGATGAGATGTAAATGGGATGCGATAAGATGTGTAGATGTGATAGGATGTGAATGGATGTGATAAGATGAAAATAAGATGTGATAAGATGTGATGTAATGGAAATGGATGTGGATGTGTATGTGAAAGAATGGATGAGGATGTGTATGTGAAAGAATGGATGTGGATGAGTATGTGGAAGAATGGATGTGGATGTGTATGTGAAAGAATGGATGTGGATGTGGATGTGTAAGTGGAAGAATGGATGTGGATGTGTATGTGTATGTGAAAGGATGTGATGTCGATGTGAGTGAATGGATGAGATGTAATGTGTTGTGATCCAGGATGTGAATGAAGGAGATGTGATGTGAATCAGGATGTGAATGAAGGAGATGTGATGTCATGTGAATCGGATGTAAATGAATGATATGGGATGTGAATGGATGAGATGTGATGTGAAATGAATCGGGATAAGAATGAATGATATGAGATGTGAAATGAATGTGAAGAGATGTGATGTAAATTGAGATAGATGTGAATGAATGAGATAGATGTGATGTAAATTGAGATAGATGTGAATGAATGATATGTGATGTAAATGAATGAGGTGTGATGGGATGCGAATATGGGTAGATGCGAGTGGATGAGATGTGATGAGGATAAATGAATGATGTGTGATTGGATGCGAATATATGTAGATGCGAGTGGATGAGATGTGATGAGGATAAATGAGGAAAGATGTGATGAGATGAAAAACGATGTGATTGGATGAGAATAGGAATACATATGAATTGGATATGGATTAAGTAATGTGGACATATGTGGAATAATGTGAAAGACGAGAGTTCATTATAGAAACTGTATTTATGACCTGTTTTTAAATGACTGTTTTATGTCAATAATGTTGGGGAAGCATTTTGACCGTCTTGAGAATGAGATCATGGAGACCTAACTACTGATAAAGTTGTAACAATTGACGGAGAGTCAACGGAGGACGTCTCACGTAGCAAGGTCGGTCAAGGTCTTGACCAGCCTCGGTTCGATTTAAATGGTGAGCTTCCGGTACGGTGGATGAGGGACTAAGGAAACGGCCTATGAGTGAAGCGCTAGGTGACCTGCGAAGGATCCTAGAGGGTGCTGACTATACGGTGCTTGGTGCCGAAGATACCTACACGTGCGTTGGGGAAGATATTGGAACAAGGAGTAAGAGTTATTTTCTGAAAGCGGGCATGGATCTGGTTGATTGACCTTGCTGGTTCTCAACGGATGAGTCCATGGCTCTTTTATATGGATCTGTTGGTTGATCTTGCTGATCTTCAACGGACATTCCATCTTGAATTTTATAAGTGAATATATTGTCGGGTACTATGAGCTAGGAACTATTAAAAAGGCCCCTGAGGGAGGTGGTGAGCGTTCTGGTTGCCAATGATGCCATAGGTACAGCGATGAAGGAATGATTGGAAATTAGAATTTAACTGGATATTTTGGAGGATTATGATCAATGACACTCTGGTTTCATTAAATGATTGTTTTAAAGATAGCTGAATCTGTGAAAAAGGTAATTTCATAGTGGGTGTGTAAGTGGTGTGACTGGCATTTTCATGAATATCCAGCTAGGGGGCCTGGGAACTCTTTTCCCTGGTACCCGGGACAAAACCTAACCAAATTCCTAATTGGATCCCATCACTACAGTGGATGGGCGGTTGGCTAACCCATGGGACTATAGGCTGGACTGATGGATCCATAAAATGAGACTCAATTCTGTTATAATACTATAGATGAAGTAAATCCCGGATAGTAATTGTTCTATGGAAAAAGAATCAACGACTGTGCCTCTCGATGGGGAAAAAAGCATTGGTTTCTATGATCCAAGTGCAAGTTTCTTCCTTGATCTGACCAAGTGACTCATAGGTTCAGTCAGATCAGTTTGGTCAATAATGACCGTGACTATGTTAGAGTACAAATATCCTGGAGGGATCGCCCGTGCTTCTCGTAGGGGGAAGTTTTTTCGGGTTTGGTTTTTGAAGAACCAAGGGATTAGTCTCTTGTCCGGATATCTGTCGCGCGGTCGTGAGGCCCTGAGTGAGGGATCCTGCCCCACGCAAGAAGTGCTACTTCCGCTGCTAGCACCCCCGAATCCGGGGGCAGGGATCTTTCAGCTAGTATCAAAGCGAATTGACTAAACTGGATCAACTGAAAAGCCAAAAATGTCAAAAATTTGTGAAGTAACAGTAAAAGGTTGTAATTGTATGATAAAATTCATACAAATTGATATTCAGAATGAAGATTCATAAAATTGAAAGTGGGTCTTCAGATGAAGTACCGCAATTGTATGGAAATCCCTAACTTGCTTGAGGCCTAGTCATGATGGTATTTACCTTATAATTCCAAGGACTGTGACTACCTGTATATACCGAGGGTATAACTGCAGCTCTTTACACTAGCAGTATATACGAGTAAATCTAAGCCCTTGAAATTATAAGTAAAAATGCTATCCAGATGATGAATTCGAATGTGGTTGATATGATTTTAAAATTCTGGTTGAGAATTGATGAGTTGATTTGGATTCTGATTGAAAAAAAAAAGATGATTCCTGAATTTTGGTTGAAAAGTGATCAGTTGAAGAAAGCCACAAAGAGGATGAATGGGACGAATCCCCGTGATGATGTTCGTAACTGGAATGATGATAATGACTTCAGTAAATCACTACGAGATTAGTGGGTTGTGCTGACAGATTGCTACTGTTAACACTTGACCTAGTGGATCCAGTTAAGGAATGACAAATTCAAAACCTGCATAACTGAAACTTCCATAGAGGAATGTTCAAATGGAATTTTCGGTCTGATGGACCATTATTGTGTTAAGAATATGAATGATATGTTCTGCATGAATTGTTATCTGATAATGAGTTCTATATAAGGGATCTTTATCCCATGATTCTGTGGAGAGCTGACTAATCTAAAGAACCCCAGAATCAGTTGGATCTAAAGTCGGATATGAATTGTAAATAAAAGGACTTAACAAGAATTTTCGTATTGATAGGATCATGGAACAAGGTCGTCATGGTAGGAATGATAACCCCCAACTCGATGAGGAAGAGCTCGACTTGGATGTTTGTAAAACTCTTCATAGATCGCAGCCTAGACCTTTCAAAGGTGAAGGGGAAAACTTGGGCGAAACTGTGGAGAAGTGGATCGAAGCAATGGAAGAGTACTTCGATGTCACCGGGTACAATGAGAAGAGCAAAATGGCTCTTGCAAGGCTGAAGATAGTAGAAACAGCCAGAGTAGCATGGAAAAACCACTGCGAGACAAACCGTGTGGATCGAAACACTCAGACATGGAATGATCTCAAAATTTATCTAAGGAAGAGATTCTGTTCTCCCGGCTTTTTGGAAACAAAGATGAACGAATTCATTAGGAACTCAATGGAGTCTTCTTGGGCCCTTTAATTTGGACGTTTAGTGAAATGCTTAAAATGCTAATCCATCTTTGACCAAGCCTAGAAGCCTAGTCCTAAAAGCATATTTTTGATTTTTCACAAAAACAAAAAAAAATAAAAAAAAGGAGATATTCCTAGATCTGGCCACCTAGGTGACTTTAAAGCTTTGTAATGGGCTGTCAGTCAGTAATCATAGCCTGCAGCAACCTTTTCGAACTCCAAACATTCCAAAAATTCGTCACTTTCTTCCCCCCTTTTTTGTGTGTACACCAGATCTCTTTCTCTCTCTAAATCTTCTCTCTAACACGCCCTGCACTCCTTCTCCATGGAAAAAAGCGTCTTTCTCTACTCCAAAAGCCATAGCTAACAGATCTGTACTCCTAAATGAGCCTTCTCTCTCCAAACCCACAGTAGTAGCCATGGCTTGCAGGGAAGAAGCTTACCATGAGCATTCTCTCTACAGAACTTGGTCCTCTCTCCATAGCTAGCAGGTCTGTACTCCTAAATGAGCCTTCTCTCTCCAAACCCACAGTAGTAGCCATGGCTTGCAAGGAAGAAGCTTACCAGGAGCATTCTTTCTACAATACTTTGTTCTCCCTCCAAACCCACAGTTGTAGCACAGAAGAACCTTTTCATGAAGTATTCTCTCTCTATATTGCTTAGCAGCCATAGCTTGCACTAAAGAAGCTTCCTACTCCTTTGCATTTTCGTCTCACCATTGCCAACCCTCTCTATGTTTCTTTGGCTCCCTTTCTGGCTTCTTTCTCTATCCACAATGCAGCTCTAGAGAAGCAACCCTCATCTCCATTCTTCCCATTATTTTTTGATACCATATCCTGCTCCTTCCACTCCTATTCAACCCAAGCTTACAAGCCTACTTTCTTGTAGATGGCACTACAAGACATCACCAATAAGCCTTCTAAGATCCGCCTTCAGGTTGATTTGGAGACAAAATACGCAACCCTACGCAGTAGGCATGTTGCACCCAATATTTCATACGATCAGCTTCGAATGCAAGGAGCAAAGGCCATTGATCTTTGGATTGATGGAAATCTTTATCCACCAGATCCAATATCTGGTGCCCCTCCACCATTCAAAAGCATTACAAGTTTTCTTATGTTTGTTGGTGATGGTTTCAATGGGCTTCTTGGCTATTGTAGGAGATTACACATGCTGTGGCTAGATGAGGCAGCTGAAAAGAGGCAAACACAATTTGTCTTCGACCAGCTTCAAGCGGCATCGACTAAGCAGATCAATGGTTTGATGCAGAGGAATAAAGAGCTCTCAGAGGAGCTGGAGGTGCAGAAGAATAATCTAGCGAATCGTGTGCGCACAATAAATCAATTTACCGATAATTATGTTCGTCTTCAACACTCCACTCGTAATCTTCGGCGTCGTGTTCACCATTTCACTCATCTTCCCATGGGATATCACGCAAGGCAAAGAAAACGTAAAGCTGTTGGGTTGCTTTCAAAGACAGCAGGCGCATGCAAGAGGCGTAAACAAACAACCAGGTAAAAATTTTTGTAGGAATTATAGCAGCTTTGAGAAGCAATTAATGAATAAAGCATCTCTCATGGTTGACCATTGTGATTGTAGGGCTTGTGCAACAGCTATACTAGGATGTAACAACGCTGAGGACAATGTTAATGCCTCCCTTCTTCAGCATGTCCTTCAGGAGAAGGATATTATGGAAATGATAACAGGTTCTGGTAATGATAAGCTGCGGGAGACCCTTCGTCAACATTTCTTGAAGGAAATCAAAGAAATTGTCACCCCCAAAGAGATGCTTGATATATGTGACTCAGCAGGTATTAGCCAGAAAGGTTACAGAGCAATGTACAGGTCAATCACTTTAGGGTTGCGAGCAAAGGGAGTTACGCAATCCTTGCTTCCAACACTTTATAGCTTACAGATGGCAAAGAAGTGTGCTAATGGTGATATTGCATCCATGTTCGAGGGTGGGTACAAGTGGGTGGAGGATATTATGCCAATGCCAACAATCAAACCCTTTCAATACAATGCATATAACAATGTCTACATCGACATGGAAGTGCTACAAAAAGCAATGATTCAGTACTATGGCCTCACACTTGAAGAGACAGGTGGAAATGCCGTGTTTGTCTTGAAGCTGGATGAATGTCAAGTGGTTAAAGGTCAAAGACTGGAGCGTGTTAGTTTAACCTTGATGAGCCGAGCACTTAGAGGAAGGCCTTTAGAGACCCAAGAGTTGGATGCAACTGAAGACAGCAACAATAGGGGTCAAGGGCATAAGCAAGACTACTACGGCATTCAATCAGAGAAGAACATCTGGTGGCAAGCAGCATGGGTCCTCCCAAAAGAGAACCATGATACCTTGAGGTGGTATTTTGAACGGTCTGGCATTCAACATGTCGTCTCTTGTCAGGTCAATGGTCAGAAGCTTGATGTTCCCGGAATAGGCTGCTTTAACATTGAATGGCACTTGGGTGGCGATCTAAAAACCTTAAAGTGTATGTTGGGTTGTAAAACAGGTGCGAATACTATATTCTCATGTGTTTACTGTTGTCATTCCAAGACAGCAGTAGACTCAAGAGTAAAAGGGAAACAACCTAGCAAAGGCAAAAGTCAAAAACAGGTGGGTGCAAAAAAAGCAATCGTTTTTGATGCTGAACAGAGGAAAGGATCAAAGGTATGGCATAATGGCATATTAAGTTGTGACCAGAGCAAGCCACCTAGTCGTGACCAGGAGGACAATGCTTGGAACCCAATCTTGGAAATTCCACTATGTCAGGTGCATGTGTGCACATTACATGCAAGACTGAGGATTTTGGATAAGCTTTTGATGCTCCACATAAACTATGTCTGGAACATGGAGCCCGAAGATCGACGAGAAGAGTCAATACGTGCACTAGAGAGTGTACTTTCCTCTATGGGATTACATGCTGGAGCAGTGGTCTTGACAAAGGACAGAAAATCAAACCCTACACAAGACAACCCTAATAAAATTTGCATGGGTGGATCAAAGGCAAGACACTTGCTATCAAACCACTTGGGTTCTCATAGCCACACTGACTTTGAAATTTGGAAGAAGATATGTGATGTCACAACATATCGAGGAAATGATGCCAGGCTTGGCCTAAAACGTGCACATGTATGGGAGGTGTGTAATAAAATGGTCGATCTTCTAGAGCGACCTCACCTGGATGACCATGGTATTGAGGCACTTAAACAAGCCACTTGTAGATTCACAGAAGAAATGGTCGAGGCCTGGGGAGAAACACACATTACTCACTACATGGTAATGTTGTATTTATTGTGTCCTTGTAGTATGTTCTTCATACTGTTTGTTGACTTTTTGTAATTTTCTATGCAGCATATATTGTATGCACATGGGCCATACTTTCTCGATAGATATGGCTCTTTAGCACTTTGGAGCAATCAAGGCATGGAGAAATCACATTACCAAGCAAAGGCCGTGTATTTTAAGGGCACTCGCCATGGTGGTGGCAAAGTCAAGAGTAATGCACTCCATGAAATGTTCAACTGGTTCTATCGCGTTCTGGTTGGTAAAAAAAGGCAAAAAAGTCGCGGTAATTTGTCTCTTAGGCGTCAAATAATGAAAACTGTTAATGCAAGAAGAACTGAAGGATACAACAGATCAAATGCTAGGGAGAGACTACGGCAGTGGGTAGCAAGCAAGCGTCGGTGTGGTTTCTCATGGGCTTAAACTCTCTGATTATAATCTTTTTGTGTTTTTAAATTTTCTAAAAGTTTTAAAAAAGTTTTAAATTTTCTAAAAGTTTTAAATTTATAGACATATTTAAGTCATTTTTCATTTATAGAAACCACATTTCAATTTCTTCTTTGTGCTCTCCTCTCTCTTGCCCTCCCACTATCTCTTGCACTCGTAAATACCTAGGCCATGCCAGAAGAACAGGAGCAAGACTTGCGGTTTTTCGATCAACTCGGCCCACTACCTGCTACAGCAAAAAGGACAAGTCTACCCATCGTAACAGAGCAAGAGGCAAAGGAGATGAGAGAAGAAGAGCGCAGGAAGGAGGCTGAAGAGGCACAACGCAGGAAGGAAGCTGAAGAAGCAGGGCCTAGTAGAGAAGCAGAAGAAGAACGGCGTCGAAAAGAAGCCGAGGAAGGTCAAGGGCAGCCACCGGAGATTGTTATTGAGGCCGACACCCTAGAACAGCTAGAGGTTATCTTACAGAACAGGGAGGTCGAGCTCTTGTCCTACGGCATCACGAAAGATACCATTGACAAAGAGTTTGCTCTTGTGAGGGCAGCTTGGGAGACAGAAATGCAAAAGAGACAGCAGCCCAAAGAGGACGCAAGGAGGGCAAGCCAAGCACAGCCACAGGCAGCCACAACATCCAGGCGGCCAGTCAAGAAGTGTGGTAAAAGAATGGAGGGCAAGTTTTGGGACCAACAAGAAGAGGAAGAGCGTGCACAAAAGAAGAAGAAGTTCAGGTCTGAACGACCACCGTGGGAGAATCAAAGACCACCACCGCCTCCACCAGTTCCAAAGAAGAAGAGAAAATGGAGGCCAGGGACAGTCGCGCTACGAGAGATTAGGAAATATCAGAAAAGCACAGATCTTCTCATCCCCAAGGCACCATTCTCTCGACTGGTGAGAGAAACAATGGAAAAATATTCTGACAGGGTTGACCGCATACAGAGCACAGCTCTTGAAGCTCTTCAAGAAGCTGCTGAAGATATTGTAGTTTCTGTTTTTGAAGACTCAGTGCTGGCTATGGTACATGCCAAGAGAGTTACTTTGAAGCCTGTAGATATGTCCCTAGCCCTGCGTCTACGTTTAGAGCGTAGCCTTCTACCTCAATAGGCTAACCCATTTTGTAATTCTCCCTATAAAATTTTGTAATGTTCCCAGATTCCTTTGTAGCTTTTTCACACATTAATGAAAACTTTCTGAGTTTTGTTACATTCTTTGTTGAGTCCATTTTTTTTGTATGCTCAGTGCCAATGAACATTTCATTTAAAAATTATAAAAGCACTATACACACAGGACAAAACACACACAAACACACACACACACAAATATATATATATACACACACAAACATATATACACACATATATATACATATACAAATATATATACATATGCACATATATATATATATATATATATATATATATATATATGTACACACACACACATATATATGAATATTTATATATACAAAAAATGTAGATCCTATAAAGTCAACTAGAGAAACTTATGAGCCTCAAGGCAAAAAAAACAAAAAAAAATAAAAAAAATGCCATGTGCGCTACGGCGCGTTGATCTCTAGTTTGACCAGGTCAAAATGGAGATTTACGCGCCGTAGCGCACATTGCATGTTTTTTATTTTTTTTGATATATATGGTCTAGTGACCATTATAAATGCACCTAGAGACCCTTATAGAGTGCCTTTTGAGCCTCAGGGTCAAAAAAATAAAAAAAATAAAAAAAATTTACCATGTGCGCTACGGCGCGTTAATCGGCACTTTGACCAGGTCAAAATGCCGATTTACGCGCCGTAGCGCACATGGTATTTTTTTTATTTTTTTTTGATATCAAACGGTCTGGTGAGGCTCATAAGACACTTTAGGTGCCCTAACAGCCCTAAAATCTTATATATTTATATAAAATATTATATATATGTATATATATATCTGATAATAGCCTTAAAATCTTATACACACACACATATACACACACACATATATACACACACATATACACACACACATATATACACACACATATACATATATGTGAGTGTGTTTACATCTATAAATACAATATTTTTTCATACCGCTCTAACCCAATCTCGATTACTTTTTTTAATCACGATCACAATTTAAAAAAATCCTAAACAATTTTTCCTATGAACACATGAACAAAATCTTAAAATTGCGAGGCTTGAAATGGTATATCACAAGTACGCCAGGAAAAATCACAACTTACAATGCACAACAAAAAAATTTTATTAAACTTGGAAGAGAAGTTTGCATTACATCTTTTTAATAAGCTCTTGGAAGAGCTCAGGAGAGAGAGTTCTAGAGGCTGGTTTCTGGCCTAAGCTTTGGAATACATCACTCGGCTCATTGATTCCTTGAGCCTGAGAAAGGGCACAATGGCCTAGAACTGAGCCGGGATGGTTGCCCGTGAAGCAATACAAGGCAGCTTCCCTAGCTACCAAAATACATTTATTTATGTTCGAGGCTAGGGGGTTCTCTGACAAGACAGCACTAAGTGCTTTACATTTTAGGAGCTCGGCATAGGCGATCTCTGCATATTCTAAATGAAAAACCCGCACTATGTCGGCCCTCAGGGCAGGTATGTAGTGCCAAAGGGATGCATCTCGACCCTCTGACTTTGGCCGCGTTCCTCCTACGCGCATAGCAAACTTGTCCACTTCAAAAGCAGTCTGTCAACATGTCAATATAGAAGTTAGGAAGCGTGAAATGATACAAAAAATAATTTGCTTTACAACTAAGAAGTAAGGACATACCTCAGTTGCCTCGTCACTTGCAACTAGTTGCTCATTCGT
The DNA here is from genome assembly GCF_041138505.1 of Cibotium barometz. Taxonomy (NCBI): domain Eukaryota; kingdom Viridiplantae; phylum Streptophyta; class Polypodiopsida; order Cyatheales; family Cibotiaceae; genus Cibotium; species Cibotium barometz. Next base: position 9,420,217 of record NC_141102.1, on the reverse strand, counting down.
CAGGTTTATGCTTCCTTGGTCTTGAGCATCGCCAGCAACCAAGGGCATGTGTGGTTCAAAGGCAGCTACGCTCTCATAGAATTGCACTTCATTCTTTATTTCGACGAGCGCTTTGGCCACTACAACTTCCAAGGTACTGCTACCAATATCATATGCAAGCGCTTTTGTGAGGTTGTCATCTTCAAAAGAAATTTTTACTTTTCCTTTGTCTTGACCCCCAGCATTCACGGCAATAATAGAAAGTGCCTCATCCTCACGTAACCCGAGTGTCTTGGCAATGTCATCCAAAAACAAAAACTCTTTCCCATCAATAATGATTGGATGCAGATTGATGATAACAAGGTCTGGGACCTCCTCGAGTACTTCATCGCCCTCTAGAACTAGGTCCGGAACCTCCTCGGGGACATTATCTTGTAGAGCCACCAATGCCATTGAGGCCTCCCATTGTTCTGTAACATTCTCTTCCTCAGCATGGGCCTCTTGGACCTGCTCCATTAGCTTTACTTTGCCCTTTTCTTTTTCCTTGCCACTTTCTTTCGCCACACCCTCTTGTAACAGAAGGACCAAAACCATGTCCCAGCTTAGGAAAGAAGTGCCGATGTTGCCCATCTGTAGTTCCAGGAGTAAGTCTTCCTCCTCATTTCTGTAGTCCTTTTCTGTGAGGGATTTTAAAAACCTGGATAGGCGAAATCTAAAATTCTTCTCTTCCCTGAATATGTACCTGATGAGGTCAACTGGAACCCATAAGCCCTCATCACCCTCAAACATGATGGAGTACGTGCTGACGTGTTCATCCATATACTGAATGACATCTGTAAAAGCATCCGCGTGTAGATGCATTGTTGCACGTACATCAATTGCCCCCTCAAACATAGGGACGATCTCATCAACCCTATGAAGTAACTCAAGCTTTCCTAGCTGTGCAATAAGTGCATCAAGTAGAGGTGCCATGCTATGAGTGATTGGAGGAAATAGAGAGTGTGCGATACAGAAAGGTGTGCGAAATTGAGAGCAAGTGTTAGGAGAGAACGATAATTGTCAATTGATGTAAATGAGTAAAGTATCGTTTATATATGGGCAACCTTGTTATAAAATTTTTAAAAACTTTTAAAATTTGTAAGTACCAAAAAATTTTAAAAAATGGTATGCGAAAGCAAGAACGTATCCTTCCATCGCAAGGTCATTTCCAATTTACTAGTTGCTCACGCCACAGATGCTTCTGTGACCAACCTTACACTATCACAAAAAAATAAAACTGCACAAGACAATTGAAAAACCTTAATAAGACAGTGAGGCAAAAAAATTGAAATTGTATTTACTTCAATTCAAGATTACATATCCAGTGGTTATCTGATAGCTACACAGCCAGGGAAAGTAATTTCTCTACAAAGAAAAGATCGTTCCTGCCTTTTGCGCACTACTCTACCATTGATTATCAAAGCAAAATCACCACTGAGTGAGAATCGAAGAACTAAGTAGTCACGTAAGTTGGCAAGGGACCAGTCATCATTCACAGTAACATCTTCTACATCCCCACCTTGCATGGATATATGTAGCACACCCTGTTCTGTAGAGGTTGTGTCGGAGTCTAACGCCTCCCATTCTCCATTTGTAAGCTTCCATCGCCTGTAAGGAAACGCAATGGACAACTGTTGCTTAGCAATATGATAGCGCATCACAACCTTCTCAACAATTACTCCGCATCTGATGGTGTCTCCATTGTGCTGAACAACTTTTTTATCCCATGCAGGTGATAAGAAACAAGTCAGAGCTCTCTCCCCCTTTGCAATCCATAAAGTTGGGGTACGATGTGTGTCACTTGTACGGAACAGGTACACAAAGAGGTGTAGAGGTATGAAGCAGGTTATGGTTGCTTTGTGAGATCCATATGTGCACTTCATAGCATTTTGCACCTTGCTTTCGATCTGCAAACAAGCCATGGCCACTGAAGCATTGTCTGGAATTGGCCATTCAATAGATGTGAGAGTTGGCATAGGTTTTGGAACTAATTTTCCAGTACCATTTGCTGTCGTGGGAACCACATATGTATCCTCATAGAAGAAGATGTTTCGTGCAAGAAGTTGTGCAGCTGGACACCCTCCAAAGATTAAACTACCAAGCTCCACATGGTATGCTTCAAAGGTTCCTGAAATTGCCTCCATAGGCTCCCATTCACTATAGTTTGAGGGAAAAATATCTACGCACAGGAACCCAAGAACAATCAACGCAGTGCTCAGTATACCATTATTAGCACACAATTGATTTAAAAACAAGAATATAAAGTGGTGAAATAACTTACAATTTGCAGGAAATCGTTGACGTTGGTCATGGTCTGCTAGTTTCAGCTCTGTTGCCTTGTAAACATGTTGGACCTTAGCTAGCTTTTTTCCATCACGATTTTGTTTGAGCTCCAATATCCGCCCTTTCCAATGGTGACTTTGTATATCAACGTATCGCTTTGACACCTTGTGGCTTCCTCTTGTACTAGGCTGCATCGTAATCCAGTTCCACTTCTCGTACTGTTTGATGTTCCAGTGCCCATCCTCATCTTGACCACCACTGCTACAAGAGAGAGATTGAATACTGATCGGAGGCCTTCGAGCTCTAGAAGAAGACATCAGATGTATATATTAGAGAGATTATAAACCTTGATGGCAAAGAAAAATAGAATGGTGAGAAAAAAACTTAGACTAGGGAGATGTAAAAAAGAGAAGGAGTTGTAGAGCAAGTTCCAAGGGCTTGGCTGTGCTATTACTGCACTTTGAAAGAGGATATTGGAGGGGATGAGAGGAGACAATGAGTAAGATTATGAGAGCCAAAGCATTTGCAACTCAAGCTTCCATAGCTTGGCTCCACTGTTACACTCTGTAAAAGGAGGTTGGACAAGGTAGAAGGATGTAAGTGAGGATCAAACTTCCCTAGCTTCTGAGAGGAGGTTGCAGATCAAGCTTCCATAGCTAAGCTCTGCTGTTACACTCTGTAAAAGGAGGTTGGACAAGGAAGATGGATGAAGAAAGGAAATGTAAGTGAGGATCAAACTTCTATAGCCTCTGAGAGGAGGTTGCAGATCAATCTTCCATAGCTAAGCTCTGCTGTTACACTCTGTAAAAGGAGGTTGGACAAGGAAGAAGGATGAAGGAAGGAAATGTAAGTGAGGATCAAGCTTCCATAGCTTCTAAGAGGAGGTTGCAGATCAGAGGATCAAGCTTCCATAGCTTCTAAGAGGAGGTTGCAGATCAAGCTTCCATAGCTATAGATCTGGGTTTCTGAGTGAAGAGAGAGGTAGATCAAGATGTAGATAGCTAATAGAAGTAGTCTAGAGAGTGAACAACGCCTTGCTATGAGAAAGGGGGAAGAGAGAGCGTTTTGGAGGGAACGTGGGAGAGAGGGATAGTGGAAAGTGAAGGGGAATGTGCATTGAATGCATGGGAACTCGTTTTTGGGCCTCTATCACTTTGGAGGCCTTAGTTAATGATGGCTGCAGGCTGCTGGCAGGCTGCAGCTATCTTTTTCTATATAAAATAGGGGAAAAATGCATATACGTTTTGAATTTTTGAGTTTTAGTTGATTTTGAAAATTTAAAAAGAGCCTATTTAGCCTATTATTCTAAGTTTGACCACTACCTTCTAGGCTCTTACAAACCATTGGTGTCAGTCCACATGTAATCTCCCTATTTGTCTATTTCTTAATCACCTCCATTAGGCAATGGCAAATTAAAGGGCCCAAAAAGACTCCATTGAGTTCCTAATGCTTAGAGTTAACCCAGGGGAGCAGAACTATTGAAGTATATCACCAAGTGAAGTATATCACCAAGTGTTCGCTCTCCTCCTCAAATACTCACCATCGCTGGATGAAGAACAGCTGATGGTGGTGGCCAGGTTCATTCGGGGACTGAACAAACCTTTGAATATCCTAGTGAAGAATGCCAAGCCAGTTTCCATGGCCGAAGCAGTGCGGATGGCAAAGGATTTTGCCAAGGCCTTTGGTGTCAAGGTCCCGCCGAAGCCAGTACCATCACCTTTCAAAAGGTTTTTAGCTCCATAAGGTGATTCCAACCTTCTACCATCTAAGAGATAAAAGGGTCAAGCCCAGGATATGGGAAGTTCCAGAATGGAAGAAATGTCCTTTTCCTGGAACTTAATCCCTTGGAATTCAACTTCAAAAGTTCCACCCTTGAACAAGGGAGTGAAATGCTATAACTGTCAAGGATTTGGACATCGCAGTATAGATTGTCCAACTCCTTTTGGAACAAGGTTTTCAGGGCGGGAAAATCAAAGATCAACAAGATTCCAGACTATAGCTCCTTCCTTCTAGAGTAATCAGGTTTCTTTCCACCAGACTATAGCTCCTTCCTTCTAGAGTAATCAGGTTTCTTTCCGCCAAAATCAGAGAAATCCCAGAGCTAGAATCTCTAACCAACCCGCAGTTTTAATCCAAAGTAATGCAAGACCTCCGCCTGAGAATAGGGGAAGTCAAAGAGAGATTTTTCCAAATCGGCCATCCACTTCCGAGGCAGTAATGCTGGAAGTGATTAAAGAAGAAGAAGATGATGAAAGAGATCTACTCCACCTACGAGATGAGGACATCTCACGTTTTTTAAGTGGGGTAGGATGTAAGATTCCTCCCTCCAGCTTTTGAGCTGTATAGGTGTAAGAACCTCCCCTTCTGATCTTGTAATTATTCCCCTCTTTGAAATAAAAGAAAGATTTTGTTTTACCCTGTTTTGACCTGGAGAGAGAAAATGTCTAGAGAGAGGTAATCCAAAATTGAGATATTTTTTTATATAAAAATCCTCCTAGTGTCTAAAATGGTTTCCCCTGAAATAGAAATTCAAAAAGAACTTTCCAATGTGCATTTGGAATTAATTGAAAATAAGTATAAAAGGACCTTAGCCTAAGGGTCTAGATTTTCAAAACTTTTTGGATTATGGTCCAATTAAGGTTCCTATGGGCCAACAGGATCAATCCAAGTGTGGGGAGAAGATAAATCTAATTTATAAAAGAAAAATACCCAAAAATGAGTAAATGCCCACTTAAGATGAAGAGTTGACTGAGTACAAGGTTTATTAGTAAAAAACTATGAATATTACTAAAAAAATGAGATATTTTGGGTATAATGATTCAATTTTGACACCTTGGTAAGGAGAAGGGGGCTCTTCAAGGAGGTGCCTATTTCACATGTGTGGTGGAGTTTTAAACTCAAAAGTATTGTGATATTTATATCTCTCCTCTCTCATGGATCAGACCAAATCAAAAGGGAGCCAAACTAGGTCCAAATCTTGTCCAAATTCAGCCACAACCTGGAAAATTCTAGAAATTAGTTGGACTTGGTTGTTAGAGGCCTCCCTCACATATAAATAGATCCTTAGCCCTTTGTAAAAAAATATGAGAACTATACCATGCCAATATTATACTGAAATAATTAAATTTATTTTATTATCCTCTAAAAATCCTCTACAAATTGGAGAGATTGGAGTTTCTCTCTCTCTTCAATCTTTCTTGGAGTCTTCATCAACATACCAAACCAATTGATTGGTTGGGGGCCTCTACATTAATTAAAGAATCAAGCAATCTAGGAGGTAAAGTGTGGCTTATTTAAATCTCCAAATGTTCTCTCTTCTCAACCCCTCTCAAGCTTTAGAAACATTCAACTGAATGGTTTTTTAATACAATTGAAGTTCTTTAATGAATTGTAGTGATAAAACACATAAATTTTCATTTATGCTTAACTTAAATGTTTTTTTAAAGCATGTCTCTCTCTCCACCAAAGAATGGTCATTCCTATGACCTATTCTATATTCAAATGAAGCTTCTCATCATGAAGCAATTCTCTAAATCTAAAAGTAATTTCTACGCTTGTCAAATTGAGGTTAAATAAGTGGCTTTTTAATACTTTTATGCTATTTAATTCATGGAAAAATTAGGAATCAAGTCCATAATTGGATATTGATCCAATACATGGTTATTCTATCATATGATATTACTAAACTTTATGTTTTCAAAATTATTGAGAATTATCAGTAATAGTAGTGAAGCTATGGCAAAATTTTTGAAAAATTAACACATAAATCATTTTCATTCATAATATGAAAAGAGGACTTCCTACCATATTCTAGGATTGATCATCCTAGATTAATTGAATGATTCTCATTATAATCATGAAAAAATTAATTTTTATGTTTATGCATAAATAGTTAATTAGAAAAAAAAGCAATTTCTAGTAATTCATTTTTATGTTAAAAGAGTAATCCCAAATCCATGTATTCCAGTGAAGTAAGAGAAAAATTGGGATGCTAAAATAATGTATATTTTATTTAAAAATTAAGGAAGAATTTTAGTTAAATTTATCTTTTTGCATAGATAAATTTAAATGATGAAAGAGGAATTCCCACCATATTGGAATTCAAATATTTAACTGAGAAAAGTTTAATTTTTAGCATATTCAAATTAATGGATATTTTATTTAAATTCAAAGATAAATTTTAGATAAATGTATTTTATCTATGAGAAATATTTAAATGGTAAAAGAGGAATTCCTATGACATTTGGAATTCATCATTTAGATGGGAAAAGAGATATTCCTAGCATATTGAAATTAATGGATATTTTATTTAAATTCAAAGATAAATTTTAGATAAATTTATTTTATCTATGAGAAATATTTAAATGGTAAAAGAGGAATTCCTATGACATTTGGAATTCCATCATTTAGATGGGAAAAGAGAAATTACTAGCATATTGAAATTAATGGGTATTTTATTTAAATTAAAAGATAAATTTTAGATAAACTTATTTTATCTATGAAAATATTTAAATGGTAAAAGAGGAATTCCTATGACATTTGGAATTCCATCATTTAGATGGAAAAAGAGAAATTCATAGCATATTGAGTTAATGGGTATTTTATTATGAGAAATATTGATGATAAAAGAGAAATTTCCATGACATTGGAATGAAAATAATTAAATGCAAAAAAGAGGAATTTCCATGGTATTTGAGATCTAAGAAATTAAATGAAAAGAAGAGCAAATTTTAGTATAATTCAATTTATGATTATTTATCAAAAGTGAAAATATGGGTAGAATTGATTTCTGTAAATCCCATAAATTCTTTTATTCAAAAGAGGAATATTGAATATAATTCAATTGAGGAATTGAGAAGGAATATAGAAATAGTCGTTCGAGAAAAGGAATCTTTAATTAGGCCAAGCAATTGGTAGAAATTTTAAAAAAGTCCCATTATCGAAATCAAACTAGAAAAAGCTACTAAATGGGAATAGCATGTGAAATGGATGTGATAAGATGTAAACAGGATGTGATAAGATGTGAATGGATGTAATAAGATGAAAATAGATTGTGATAAGATGTAAATGGGATGCGATAAGATGTGTATGAGATGTGATAGGATGTGATAAGATGTGATGTAATGGAAATGGATGTGGATGTGTATGTGAAAGAATGGATGTAGATGTGTATGTGAAAGAATTGATGTGGATGTGTATGTGAAAGAATGGATGTGGATGTGTATGTGAAAGAATGCATGTGGATGTGTATGTGGAAGAATGGATGTAGATGTGTATGTGGAAGAATGGATGTGGATGTGAAAGAATGGATGTGGATGTGTATGTGAAAGAATGGATGTGGATGTGTATGTGGAAGAATGGATGTGGATGTGTATGTGTATGAGAAAGGATGTGATGTCGATGTGAGTGAATGGATGAGATGTAATGTGATGTGAATCAGGATGTGAATGAAGGAGATGTGATGTCATGTGAATCGGATGTAAATGAATGATATGGGATGTGAATGGATGAGATGTGATGTGAAATGAATCGGGATAATAATGAATGAGATGAGATGTGAAATGAATGTGACGAGATGTGATGTAAATTGAGATAGATGTGAATGAATGATATGTGATGTAAATGAATGAGGTGTGATGGGATGTGAATATGGGTAGATGCGAGTGGATATGGGTAGATGCGAGTGGATGAGATGTGATGAGGATAAATGAGGAAAGATGTGATGAGATAAAAAATGATGTGATTGGATGAGAATAGGAATACATATGAATTGGATATGGATTAAGTAATGTGGAGAGAACAATGTGAAAGACGAGAGTTCATTATAAAAATTGTATTTATGACCTGTTTTTAAATGACTGTTTTATGTCAATAATGCTAGGGAAGCATTTTGACCGTCTTAAGAGAATGAGGTCGTGGAGACCTAACTGGAGAACTAACTGATAAAGTTGCAATAGTTGACAGAGAGTCAACGGAGGACATCTCTCGCGTAGCAAGGTCGGCCGAGGTCTTGACCAGCCTTGGTTCGATTTAAATGGTGAGCTTCTGCCAGTACGGTGGATGAGGGACCAAGGAAGCGGCCTATGAGTGAAGCGCTAGGTGACCGACATTTGGAATTCATCATTTAGATGGAAAAAGAGAAATTCATAGCATATTGAATTAATGGGTATTTTATTATGAGAAATATTGATGATAAAAGAGAAATTCCCATGACATTGGAATGCAAATAATTAAATGCAAAAAAGAGGAAGAAGAGAAATTTTTAGTATAATTTAATTTAAGATTATTTATCAAAAGTGAAAATATGGGTAGAATTGATTTCTGTAAATCCCATGAATTCTTTTATTCAAAAGAGGAATATTGAATATAGTTCAATTGAGGAATTGACAAGGAATATAGAAAAAGTTGTTCGAGAAAAGAAACCTTTAATTAGGCCAAGCAATTGGTAGAAATTTAGAAAAAGTCCCATTATCGGAATCAAACTAGAAAAAGCTACTAAATGGGAATAGCATGTGAAGTGGATGTGATAAGATGTAAATAAGATGCGATAAGATGTGAATGGATGTAATAAGATGAAAATAGAATATGATGAGATGTAAATGGGATGCGATAAGATGTGTATGAGATGTGATAGGATGTGATAAGATAAAAATAAAATGTGATAAGATGTGATGTAATGAAAATGGATGTGGATGTGTATGTGAAAGAATGGATGTGGATGTGGATGTGAAAGAATGGATGTGGATGTGGATGTGTAAAGAATGGATGTGGATGTGGATGTGAAAGAATGGATGTGGATGTGTATGTGGATGTGTATGTGTATGTGAAAGGATGTGATGTCGAGTGAATGGATGAGATGTAATGTGATGTGAATCAGGATGTGAATGAAGGAGATGTGATGTCATGTGAATCGGATGTAAATGAATGATATGGGATGTGAATGGATGAGATGTGATGTGAAATAAATCGGGATAAGAATGAATGAGATGAGATGTGAAATGAATGTGACGAGATGTGATGTAAATTGAGATAGATGTGAATGAATGATATGTGATGTAAATGAATGAGGTATGATGGGATGTGAATATGGGTAGATATGCGACGAGTGGATGAGATGTGCTGAGGATAAATGAGGAAAGATGTGATGAGATGAAAAATGATGTGATTGGATGAGAATAGGAATACATATGAATTGGATATGGACTAAGTAATGTGGACAGATGTGGAACAATGTGAAAGACGAGAGTTCATTATAGAAACTGTATTTATGACCTGTTTTTAAATGACCGTTTTATGTCAGTAATGTTGGGAAAGCATTTTGACCATCTTGAAAATGAGGTCGTGGAGACCTAACTGATAAAGTTGCAACAGTTGACGGAGAGTCAACGAAGGACGTCTCGCGTAGCAAGGTCGGCCGAGGTCTTGACTAGCCTCGGTTCGATTTAAATGGTGAGCTTCCGGTATGGTGGATGAGGGACCAAGTAAGTGGCCTATGAGTGAAGCACTAGGTGACCTGCGAAGGATCCTAGAGGGTTCTAACCATACGGTGCTCGGGCTCTGGGTCGCCGAAGATACCCACACGTGCGTCGGGGAAGATATTGGAACAAGGAGTAAGAGTTGTTTTCTGAAAGCGGGCATGGATCTGGTTGATTGACCTTGCTGGTCCTCAACGGATGAGTCCATGGCTCTTTTATATGGATCTGTTGGTTGATCTTGCTGATCTTCAACAGAGATTCCATCTTGATTTTTATAAGAATATATTGTCGGGTACTATGAGCTAGGAACTATCGAAAAGGCCCCTGAGGGACAGGTGGTGAGCGTTCTGGTTGCTAATGATGCCATAAGTACATCGATGAAGGAATGATTGGAAATTAGAATTCAACCGGATATTTTGGAGGATTATGATCAGTGACACTATGGTTTCATTAAATGATTGTTTTAAAGATAGCTGAATCTGTGAAAAAGGCAATTTCTTATTGGGTGTGTAAGTGGTGTGACTGGTGTTAAATTTTCATGAATATCTGGCTAGGGGGCCTGGGAACTCTTTTCCCTCATACCGGGGACAAAACCTAACCAAATTCCTAATTGGATCCCATCACTACAGTGGTTGGGCGGTAGGCTAACCCATGGGACTATAGGCTGGAGTGATGGATCCGTAAAATGAGACTCAATTCTGTTATATAATACGATAGATGAAGTAAATCTCGGATAGTAATTGTTCTATGGAAAAAGAATCAACGAGTGTGCCTCCTCTCGATGGGGAAAAAAGCGTTGGTTTCTATGGTCCAAGTGCAAGTTTCTTCCTTGATCTGACCAAGTGACTCATAGGTTCGATCGAATCAGTTTGGTCAGTAATGACCCTTACTACGTTAGAGTACAAATATCCTAGAGGAATCGCTCGTGCTTTCCGATAGGGGAAAGTTTTTTCGGGTTTGGTTTTTGAAGAACCAAGGGATTAGTCTCTTGTCCGGATATCTGTGGGCGAGGTCCCAAGTGAGGGATCCTGTCCTATGGAAGAAGTGCTACTTCCGTTGTTGCTAGCACCCCCGAATCCGTTGCACGAAGGAGGCAGGGATCTTTCAGCTAGTATCAAAGTGAATTGACTAAACTGGATCAACTGAAAAGCCAAAAATGTCAAAAATTTGTGAAGTAACAGTAAAAGGTTGTAATTGTGTGATAAAATTCATACAAATTGATATTCAGAATGAAGATTCATAAAATTGAAAGTGGGTCTTCAGATGAAGTACCGCAATTGTATGGAAATCCTTGACTTGCTTGAGGCCTAGTCATGATGGTATTTACCTTATAATTCCAAGGACCGTGACTACCCGTATATATCGAGGTTATAACTGTAGCTCTTTATACTGGCAGTATATACGAGTAAATCTAAGACCTTGAAATTATAAGTAAAAATGCTATCCAGATGATGAATTCGAATGTGGCTGATATGAATTCGAATGTGGTTGATATGATGAATTCGAATGTGGTTGATATGATTTTAAAATTCTGGTTGAGAATTGATGAGTTGATTTGGATTCTGATTGAAAAAAAAAGATGATTCCTGAATTTTGGTTGAAAAGCGATCAGTTGAACAAAGCCACAAAGAGGATGAATGGGACGAGTCCCCGTGATGATGTTCGTAACTGGAATGATGATAATGACTTCAGCAAATCACTACGAGATTAGTGGGTTGTGCTGACAGATTGCTACTGTTAACACTTGACCTAGTGGATCCAGTTAAGGGATGACAAATTCAAAACCTGCATAACTGAAACTTCCACATGGAGGAATGTTCAAATGGAATTTTTGGTTTGATGGACTATTATTGTGTTAAGAATATGAATGATATGTTCTGAATGAATTGTTATCTGATAATGAGTTCTATATAAGGGATCTTTATCCCATGATTCTGTGGAGAGCTGACCAATCTAAAGAACCCCAGAACCAGTTGGATCTAAAGTCGGATTTGAATTGTAATTAAAAGGACTTAACAAGAATTTTCGTATTGATAGGATCATGGATCAAGGTCGTCATGGTAGGAATGATAACCCCCAACTCGATGAGGAAGAGCTCGACTTGGATGTTTGTAAAACTCTTCATAGATCGCAGCCTGGACCTTTCAAAGGTGAAGGGGAAAACTTGGGCGAGACTGTGGAGAAGTGGATCAAAGCAATGGAAGAGTACTTTGATGTCATCGGGTACAATGAGAAGAGCAAAATGGCTCTTGCAAGGCTGAAGATAGTAGAAACAGCCAGAGTAGCATGGAGAAACCACTGCGAGACAAACCGTGTGGATCGAAACACTCAGACATGGAATGATCTCAAAATTTACCTAAGGAAGAGATTCTGTCCTCCCGGCTTTTTGGAAACAAAGATGAACGAATTCTTAGAGTTAACCCAAGGGAGCAGAACTATTGAAGTATATCACCAAGCGTTCGCTCTCCTCCTCAAATACTCACCATCGCTGGATGAAGAATAGCTCTAATGGCCAGGTTCATTCGGGGAGGACTGAACAAACCTTTGAATATCCTAGTGAAGAATGCCAAGCCAGTTTCCATGGCCGAAGCAGTGCAGATGGAAAAGGATTTCGCCAAGGCCTTTGGTGTCAAGGTCCTACCGAAACTAGCACCATCGAGTGTATGCATAAATAGGTGGACTTAATACCTATGTCTGGGACACAGCTAGTACACTGATAGTACCAAGCAAAAAGTGGATTGTTTAAAAAAAGAAAAAGAAAAAGAATCGTTTTTCGGTTATGGTCAACCACTCCCCACGTCCTCTCTCTCTCTCTCTCTCTCTCTCTCTTTCTTTTTGCCATGAACAACCTTCGATGGCGACTTCATGTGTGTGTGTGTGTGTGTGTGTCTTGTGATTGCTGGTGGTAAGCCTTTCCCTCTATAGAAGAATCTCTCTCTCTCTCTCTCTCTCTCTCTCTCTCTCTCTCTCTCTCTCTCTCTGCTTTGAATAAGCCTCCACGGCGACTTCACGTCTGTGTGTGCTTTTGCATTACAGGTTTCTTGGATTTCTTAACATTATATTAGCATCTGAGGGTCTATCTGACTCTCTTAAGAGCCTCATGGTATCCACAAAGTGAGCACATTCGACTTGTTGAACTGATCAAAAGGAGTTTTTTCAACATGGAAATAGTTCCAATTGCACAAGCAGAAGATGTTCAAAGTAGCTTATGTACATGTGCTGGCTCCTTAAAGTGTGCACCATGCAAATCAAAATTAATCAGGGAGTACGAAACAGGCCGAAGCGTGCTTATCGTGAGAAGTTAAAGTCAAGGAAGTCACCAGTGAAACAAGTCAGGCTCAGCATCACAAAACAGAAGATGATTACTTCAAAAGTGATTAAGTGTTTCACGGAATACACATAGGGTCTTGACAATAAAGCAAAGGGTGAGATCGTCACAAGTATACTCAACCATCGAGCTTTAAGAGATGTACAATTTAATTGTGCATCTCTTAATTGTCACAAAGCTGAGGAATCCACACAGGATCATAAGTTCTTGCTCCATGGATTACACAATACCCTCAAGGCTGTCAAAAGATCAAAAAGCTCTAGGGAATTGTTTGTTAAATGGGCAAGTATCATGATGGTCATGAATTCCACAAGTAGAAAACCAAATATAGCAGCTGCATCAAGGCTACTTGGAGTTCATCAAAGGAATTTTTATGCAGCTAGATCTCAAATGAAGCAACATGACTCATAGCTGCCATTGCATTTGTGTGAGTGACAACGACAACATAAAAGTATAATCACAAAGGAAGTGAAAGATTTAGTCATTGCATATTGGACAAACAATACACGTGTTTCGCCGAACAAAAAGGATGTATGTCGAAAGCGTGTTGGACGAAAGCTGTATGAGAAGCATCCAGTGCATCTGCTTAAACAACCTCAGGTTTGTCTTCCTTGTTATGCCATACTTTTTAAATGTCCCTAATTACCTCTTGGTTGTACATTGGTCGGTAGTGCAGGGCTGAAGTTAGGCACCAACTTCATAGTGTGTAATACTAGTCTACCATGGTAACCCTTGTAGATAAATAGCTACCACTTTCAATTACAATTTCATCCTCATAAAGGTGGCTAGCAAAGGAAGCCACCAAGGTGGTGGTAGGCTCACAGATTGGTAGCAAAGGTTTTGCTCAAGCTGATATGTTATTAGGCCGGCAACTAGAAGCATCAGGTTAGGATTTCTGTCATACCAATGAACTCCAAGCCTGGGAGCTGATAAGAGTGGTATCTTCATGGTAGGTACTATGCTAAGAGTGGTGGCTCCCAGGCTTGGAGCTCAGTTACCAAGCTTGGAGCTCATAGGCATCAGGCTTGGAGTGATTCAGGTGGTATCTTGATGATAGGTACTATGCTAAGAGTGGTGGTAGCCACCACTCATAGGCATGAGGCTTGGAGTGATTCAGGTGGTATCTTGATGATAGGTACTATGCTAAGAGTGGTGGTAGCCACCACTGTTAACATTGCAGCTATTGTTCCAAAGCTGGTAGTTACCTTTCTATCCCTAAAAGCCACCATTGTCAACCTGGTAGCTTCCACTCTTAAGATGGTTGCTACCTTACCTACCTACTAGCTTTCACTCTATACAGGTAGCTACCATTGTTAACATGGCAGCTACTGTTCCAAACCTGGTAGTTACCTTTCTGCCTTTAAAAGCCACCATTGTCAACCTGGTAGCTTCCACTCTTAACATGGTTGCTACCTTACCTAGCTGGTGGCTCTCACTCTATACAGGTAGCTACCACTGTTAACATGGTAGCTACTATTCCAAAGCTGGTAGTTACTTTTCTATCTTTAAAAGCCACCATTGTCAACCTGGTAGCTTCCACTCTTAACATGGTTGCTACCTAAGGTAGCTACCACTGTTAACATGGTAGCTACTGTTCCAAACCTGGTAGTTACCTTTCTATCTTTAAAAGCCACCATTGTCAACCTGGTAGCTTCCACTCTTAACATGGTTGCTACCTTACCTAGCTGGTGGCTCTCACTCTATACAGGTAGGTACCACTGTTAACATGGTAGCTACTGTTCCAAAGCTGGTAGTTACCTTTCTGTCTTTAAAAGCCACTATTGTCAACTTGGTAGCTTCCACTCTTAACATGATTGCTACCTTACCTACCTGGTGGCTTTCACTCTTAATAGGCAGCTACCATTGTTAACATGGGAGCTACTGTTCCAAAGCTGGTAGTTACCACTGTTAACATGGCAGCTACTGTTCCAAAGCTGGTAGTTACCTTTCTGTCCCTAAAAGCCACCATTGTTCACCTAGTAGCTTCCACTCTTAACATGGTTGCTACCTTATCTACCTGGTGGCGCCCACTCTAACCAAATAGCTACCACTCTTAACACGGTAGCTATTGTTCCAAACCTTTAACCTAAAAGCTATTGTTTATTTCTGGCATGAAAAATTTCTAAATTACCAAGTTAGTTCTAATTCTTTGACTTTATAAGCTATATATGTTGTTCATAGGCTAATTTATTGTCTTGATTTATTGCAGGTAGAATTCTTTCTTACTTTCAAACAGAGTCATCCAGTGGTACAGATTCACCAAAGAGCATTTGAAAAGCTGAAGCCTTATTTTGTACGCAAGCTTCGAGATCGATACACTTGTTGTTGCATCACACATGTCCAGATGTCATTCTTACGAGATGCTATCAACCATTTACGCCAAGCTGGTCCAGGTGTGCATGGAAAAGAGTGTATATGTCAATGTAACATTTGTGGTGTTGGAGAAAAATGCACAGCTCACACACAAACTTACTCAAGCCTTACAAATTTGTGGGAATCAGTATTGTGTTTGAAGCCTAGCAATTCAGACTTCTTTGTTTTGAAGTGTTTGATGGGAGAGTGCCCATCTTGTGGACCCTCAAAGAAGCTATCGACATGTCCTATGGAGGAATCAAGTAGCGTACGCACAATAAAGGTGAAGATTTTTGAAGACATTCAAGTTGGTGAAACAGATTCTGGCAAGAAAAAGAAAAGAAAAGTTCTCTCCCACAAGGAGATGCAACCTGGGGAACTATTTGACCTCTTTAGGGATCACTTACAAAAGTTCATAAAGCACAACTTTATCTACAGATGGCAAGCTGAGCAATTTAAAGAGTGTCTATGTGTATTTCCTGACGATGTGGTTGTTTCACTTGTAGACTTTGTTGAAAATTATACATTCAAAGAACAAAATGAGATTCAATCAATGCATTGGTTTTCTTGCCAAGTTACAATATTTGTCCATATCACATATGTGCAGATTGCAGGAAGTCTTCAAAAGTATTATCATTTTTAAATTTTTGATGATAAAACTTATGATACTCTTTTTGTTCAACATTGCTTCATGCTCCATCATGGATGGTTGAAAGAGCTAGGCTTATCCCTCAAGGAGCATTGGGTGTGGTTAGACAGGGCAGCCTCGTCGTTTAAGGCAAAGAGGCCTTTCTACTTTGTTGCCCGCTATGGGACTCTCACAGGGTTAAAGATAACATATCATTTCTCGGGATCTGGTCATGGGAAGGGTGAACATGATGGTGCTGTTATCAAAAGACATTTGACTCAAGAGTAGCTTAAGTCAGCAGACTGTAGAAAATTGCAATGTGCAGAGGATCTGGTTGCCTTTTTAAGAGAAACCATGTGTGATGGGGCTGCTACCACATATGCATCCAAAGTAAGACTAGTTACCGGGGTGTTTTGGGAAGTTAAGGAAGGCGACATGGATAGAAGCAAGAAGTGGGACTGCAAATCTGTGGATGGCGCTCGTGGGATACATTGTGTCTCAGGTTACTCTTTAACAAATGGAAAAGCTCTCAGATGCAGGCAGCTATCATGCTTTTGCAATTCTTGTATGCAAGGCCTTTGGAGGAGGTGCTCTAGGAAGTCACATGTCAAGAAGTGGGAGTATGTTACCCTTGAACCTTCAGAAGATGTCAGAGATGCTAATGAAGTTGAAGATTTTGCATACGAAGGACACCATGATGCTTTGAGTGATGCACTTTGCATTGGTGACAATTTTGCTGTCATAGCTCCTCATGACAATGAGGAGCTTGCAGATTTTTATGTCTTGAAATGCACAGCTCTTCAGAAGCAAAAATTTGATACTAAGCTAACAGATGGCTGGGGGAATGTTTGCCTTGCTGGTTCATTTGTTGTCAAGGGAATATGGTACAAACAAGCGAAAGGAAATCCCTATGAGTATAAGCTATTATGGCGCAAGCCTGAAGCTATTTTGCCATCCCACCTTGTAAGATCCATCAAGTTCCCAATGGAAAAGGTTCAAGAACGTGGGATGAGATTTTTGATTTCCCCAGAAGCATATGAGGCTATTTACAATAGCACTCCCTTTGATGTATAGCTTGCTGAAAATAATTCAAGCTGTTTCTTTTGGACATACTTGTTTTTTTTTTTGATCCTCATCTACTCATGCTGATCTCTTGCAGGCAAGGGTCACCAAGAGCCACACCAGGCTTGTGGGTGTCTGTGAATGATAATTAAACTTGCCTTATCTTTCTTAGGGATGCTCAAATTGTGGTACATGGTAAATCTTACTAGGCACATTCCATACATGTCAAGGTATTCTTTTACACTATGGGTCTTATGATGAGGCATGACCATATTGCTCAAGATGCACAATTAATGAGCTTCTAAAGTATACCAGTATACCAGTACCTAGCAGGAGGACCTTGGTAGCACTTGGTAGTAGGCTACAAGCACCTAGGTAGCACCAAGATAGCAAAAGGTAGTGATATGGTATCAAGCAGGTAGTAGTATGGTAGCACCTGCATACTAGCCTGGCAGCACCTAGGAATAAACCAAGCATCTGCATACTAACCTAGCAGCATCTGGAAATAAATCTATCACCCACCAGTATACCAGTACCTAGTAGTAGGAACTTGGTAGCACTTGGTAGTAGCCTGCAAGCACCTAGGTAGCCTGCAAGCACCTAGGTAGCACCAAGGTAGCAGTCTACAGATTATACTAGTGTTTCAAATTTAGTAGTGCAAAAACATTATAGCAGAAATTGAAAAACTTTACATTATACCAGTGTTTCAAATTTAGACTAAATGATACCTGTAATCAAGACAATAACTTATATATCCAGTCTACAGCTTTGCAAGAGTGCAAAAACGGCCATCGCATTATGTCAGTTAGAACACTTCTACAACATATACAAGGTTCCAAAGTGGACTCCATAATAAAAATTACATTTAGTTTGTTGGGAACAAAATGGGCTGATCACAAGTCTCGCTATACTACAGCTCGTTCATATGTTTGTACATCCACCTCCTTCACACAGCTATGCTGTTATCATCTTTCATGATTGGTAGTGGCGTATCTATAGTATAGGCGAGGTGATCCTCAACACCAAGCCATGTATCAAGCCAGCCTCTGAGGACTGTCGTAAGATAAGCCTGCATTTCCCCAAGGTCTTGATCTTCCATTTTCTTTACTATACATGCGGTTCCTTGAGGATTCCATAAACTTTTGTACTCGCTATCATCCACCATGATAGTGTTTGTTGGTGAATACTGAGGATAAGCCTCCCAAAACATGGTCAACTTCTTATAAAACACTGGTTTCTTGGTAATTCTCTGGAACTTAGTCTCCTCTGTGCAAAACTCTTGCGTAAAACACTGGTTTCTTGGTAATTCTCTGGAACTTAGTCTCCTCTGTGCAAAGCGCCTTTGAACCGGTGAAACTTAGTCTCCTCTCTGCAAAACTCTTGCGTAAGCACGCCTTTGAACCGGTGGACGTGAAAAGGCATAAAGCACCTCAAAATTTTGTTTGCATTGACCTTGTTAGCACAAGTCCATATAAAGACATCAAAGCGTTTCAAGCACCATTGCACAAAGCTCTCAGCATCATGCTTTTGCCCTAACAGCTTCCTGCCACCCATATCTGTCACTTCAAGCATATTCCAATAGGGGGGGTTGGTGCATATTTGCAGTCAACCGTTGTGAGTAGCACTCCATTGAAATCCAAAATTAAAGCTGGCCGTAACTGAAATGAAGGGCTGGTTGGATCCTCCCAGGCACGATACATCTTTGCATTAAGATGTCTCACACTACCACCTGTAATCGATTCGATAACATCTCTCAATTTAGTTCTCTGACTACTCTCATGCTTTTCAAACAACTCTGATGCTTTCTGATCAACAGCAATATGGGCACTTACATCACCCTCCACTGAAGTTGTGTCTTGTGCCTCATAATGCTCCTTGAACACATAGTTCTCTGCAGCATTTTCTGAGCTCTGAGAGCTGTCCTCTTCAGTCCCACATTCACCTTTTACCTCACTTTTTGTGCTTTAATCTGTCTTAGCATGTCAGCAGCATTGTCTACAGGAACACCACAATCCTGTGTTCTCCTTGCATTCTGTACTATGGCTTCAAGGCATGATGTCTGGACAAAAAAAAAACTCGCTTTTTCCCAGACATCATTATCCTCCTCTGTGACTTTATTACCATCCTGCACTGTATCAACATCCTGCACTTTTTCACCATCCTGCACTTTATCACCACCATCCTGCACTTTTTTACCATCATCCTGCACTTTATCACCATCCTGCTTTTTATCACCATCATCCTGCACTTTATCACCACCATCCTGCTTTTTATCACCATCCTGCACTTTATTTACACCATCATGCACTTTATCACTATCTTGCAGTGTATCACCATTCTGGCTTGTGTGAGGACATTGCTAGATATTTCAGCTAGTCCATCCACACTGACAGTGTCTGCAATGATAAATTTCATACATTGGAAAAGAAATGAATGAAATACATAACAATGAGAGATATATAAGAAACAAAATAGTCGGACTCTTTTCATTCATTAAATAGAAAATGTCATTAATTTGGTTACAGAGCCAGAATGGCTATTGATGGACAAACCCAAAAAAGGGGGTAGATATGCATTCATGGGGAGAACTAGCAGAATTTAGGGTTGCAATCTTTTTCTGACTTTGGTAGTAGCACCTTTTCATCCCGATCCTTCAGAGATATTGGCAGGTTCCTCCTTGTCCAGTTGATCATCTGTTATATTGGAAGCTTTATCTAGGTCCTTATTGCTTGAAGTTAGAGGATGCTAGCTAGAAGATCCTCCTGCATGGAAAACAATCATTAGCAAGTGAAAACATATTAGTCTACATTCAATTATAAAATTGAACACAACCTTTCATTTTCCTCTTTCTTGCCCTTTTCAACATTTTCCAAGCTTGTAGGAGTGAAGGACTCTCTTCTTGGTGATTCTCCTTGTCCATGTCACTATCTACAGGACTTTCTACACCCAAGTCCACAAGTTCTCTCTCCTTGATAGTGTCATCCTTTGGATCAGGTTCCTTGTTTTTTCCAAGGAAATCTGCCACGGTCTCAAGTTCCGTGTCCAACTGTAAATTTTCTACATTACAACCAGGTGTTGAAAAAACTTCATCCATTGGCTAAATGTTTTTGGCATCCTCATTATCTGCAATAAATTCAATCATTAGAAAATATTTTCCCACCTTAGTAGACAGTAAACCATAACAAATTGAAAGTAAACCCTCACAACTTAACACAAGCTCTACCGATTCCAGCTACCATACTTACCTTCAAACCTCCCATTGCCTTGGAGGCCTTGGTAGCTTTCAGCATGCCTTAACATCTTGGTATCCCTTGGTAGCTTTTAGCATGGAAGACTCAAGCATATCTTGGTAGATTTTAGGCATCCCTTGGTAGATTTTAGGCATCCCTTGGTAGCTACCAGGCTTCCAAGGGTAGCTGTTAAGCTTCCAAAGGTAGCTACCAGGCTTGAAAGGGTAGCTATCAGGCTTTTAAGGATAGTTGAGAGGCTTCAAGGATAGTTACCAGGTACCTACTAGGCTTCCATGGGGAAGCTCTCAGGCTTTTAAGGGTAGTTGAAAAGCTGGAAGGTAGCTACCAGGTAACTACCACGATTCCAAATGTAACTTTTAGGCTATTAAGGGTAAGCTGACAGGCTTTGAAGGTAGCTACCAAGCTTTCAAGGGTTAACACTAGTCTTAAAAGAGTAGCTATTAGGCTTCAAAGAGTAGCTATTAGGCTTCAAAGGGTAGCTATCAGGCTTTTAAGGGTAGCTATCAGGCTTTTAAGGGTAGCTGATAGCCTTTCCAGGTAGCTACCAGGAATATAAGGGTTAATATCAGTCTTCAAAGGGTACCTACCTATCAGGCATCAAAGGGTGAATTCCTAACTAACTACACTGCTAGCTACCAGGCTATAGTGGTGGCTACCCCATGACTCTATTAGCAGCTACTAGATTCCCTTGGTAGCTTCCATGCTATCCTTGAAAGCTTTCAGGCTTGCCTTGTTACTTTCAGGCTTGCCTTGGTAGCTTCCAGGCCTTACTTGGTCATTTCCATGCTTTCATTCAACGCTTTCAAGATCGTCTTGGTAGTCAATGTCTTGGTAGTTACAAGGTTCATAGGCAGCTACTAGGTTTCCAAGGGTAGCTGTGTCAGGCTTTTAAGGGTTGATACCAAGTAGCCACCAGGCTTCAATGGAGTAGCTCTCAAGATTTTACAGGTAGCTACCAAGTAACTACCAGGATTTCAAGCTTATAAGGGTAGCTGATAGGCTTACCAGATAGCCACCAGGCTTACCAGATAGCCACCAGGCTTCCAAGGGTTAATAGCAATCTTTAAAGTGTAGCTACTAGGCATCAAAGGGTAATTTCCATGACTACACTGGGAGCTACCAGGACTCTATTGGTGGCTACCATGACTCTATTGGCAACTACCAAGTTTCCCTTGGTAGCTTCCATGCTGTACTTGAAAGCTTTCAGGCTTGCCTTGGTAGCTTCTAGGCTCTACTTGGTAGTTTCCATGCTTTCATTCAGCCTTGCCTTAGTAGCTGGCAACAAAGTCTTGGTAGCTACCAGGATTTTAAGGGTAGATACTAGGTACCTACCAGGCTTCAATGGGGTAGCTCTCAGGCTATTAAGGATAGCTGACAAGCTTCAAGGGTAGGTAGCAAGAAAATACCAAGCTTCCCAGGGTAGCTATTAGGCTCTTAAAGGTGGCTGACAGGCTTCAAAACTAGCTAACAGGTAGCTATCAGGTTTCCAAGGGTTAATACCAGTCTTCAAAGTAAAAGCTACCAGCCACACTGGTATCTACCAGTCCAGGTAGGCACTCACAACTACCAAATAAGCAGTTATAGTCACCAAAGGAATAGACCTGTACATGTACTCTTATTTGTGGTAGCTTCTAGGCTCACAATCTAGCTACCAGCCCATCAATGTAGCTCCCAAGCAGCATAAGATAGCTATCTTGCTACCAGAATCAGCTGCTGCCATGCTACAGATGATAACTCTAGGTGGTACCATTTATCCACATGCATCTTACCCTCGCCCACCTTACAAAAAGGTACACAAAAAAAACCAGTAATGAAGACAAGGGTTAGAGAGCATAACGGTATGGTACGTACCGTGGGAAAAGCACGATTCAGCAGTGTTTGGAAGCATGGAGGGTACTGTGCTTCGTGACTCCCTTGCATAACCGGGGGCATCAATGTGGCCAAGCATCACCAAAGACCTTGTAGCAGGCGAGATCATTTGCGTGCATCCCATAGCCATGCAAGTCTCTTTGCTTGTAGTAGCAAGGTGAGCAAAACAATAAATATGATAAGCATGACCACAAGGAAGTATAAACATGCAAAGACCATCTGCATCATACATGACCAATCCACAAGAAGAACAAATATTGTGCGCATCCGATAAGCCCAGATCTGCATGTGGTAATTTAGGTGTTGGTAAGGATAGGAACACTTTTTTCCTTCTTGCCTGCATGTCTTTCACAAAATCCACCTGAGCATGCACATGCATCTCTATTTGTTTTGCATTTTCTAGAAACTCTTGACTTTCACAGCCCGCACTAGCAGGAATAGTACCCATAACAACTCCATCCACAGTTTGGACAGTCAGCGAGACAATTTGTCCACTTTCATCCTCAGTTCCTGTAACTTCCCAGCATCTGCTGGGTCTGACGCATTTTCAACCTTTTGCAACTCAGATTGTGCATCTTCCAACTGTCTTTTCAAACTACTAACCAGGAGTTGTGCCCCTTCATCTCGATGCATATCCGCTTTGTACTTGTCAACTTTTCTCGTAGCTTCGTTGAGCTCTGACAGGGCATGAGCATATTTCCTTTCAAGCACCTCAATTATTCCGTCCAACACAGCAATTGCCTCTGAGTCCACATGCATATTTTGTACGGTCTCCAATTTCTCAAGAGACTTCACCTGTTCAAACCTGGAGGTATGCGGTGCAGAGGAAGCATGGAAAATCGACCATCGGTGCTTCTTTGCTTGTAACTTCTTTGCATCCATAGCCGCTATCATGCTCTCAAAAAATAAAGCCTAATCGACTGGCCCTTTCGTACACTCATACAGAAAACCTCTTGCAAATGCCTTGGTCACCTCCATCCCATAGTTGCTGGGAGGTTCCTGATATACCGAAGTAAAAAGGGTGTAGAACCTGGGCCACAACTCTAGCTTTAAAGTCCTGCATTTTACTTTACTGCCCCTTCTTGGCACCTCATCAAAACATGATAGCCAATCTGCATTTGTAAAATTAGCCTCACCCAATGTTCGCGCATCCACTCCAGAATTTGAAAGACCATAGACTTCATGTGCTTGGGCTTTGGTCATACAAAAAATTGACTTTCTTTCAAACTGGACATATGGAGGGTACCAACGCGATTTGCCCTGCAACATTCCATAGCACAACCAGAATCAGTCCAACACATTTATACTAACATATTTTCATGTATGATCTGCTTGCTTTGGACATGCACCTTCCATATATATGCATGAGACTACAAGTATGCTTATGTTAACAATGCTTGTGCGCATGTATAGAAAGTGTGGGAGTATCAAAGGTGTAGAAAATGTGTTCTCCAGTGTGTTGTCAGCATGCAATATGCAATGTAGTGTCACTAAAACTCAATAAAGCACTATTGCCCACAAGTTGTATTTTTCAAGGGATGTTTTGGTATGCAATACACTTATTACAATACACGACAAGTGAGGAGTCATCATTGAAGCAAAAAATTTGTTTTGTAAGGTATTCAATAGGGACATTGTTTCATGGATGACATTGTGAGCACACTCACTCCATTACCCCCTGGAACAGCATGGTAATACCCTAACATGCATGTGCAACACACCTCAAACACAAGGCTATAGTATGAAATGCTACGCTTGGGGCATATGTTGATATAGGCCTAGCAAGCAAGGCAATGCAATCGTTTAGACAAATGCATAGAGAAGAAGCAACGTTAGACCATCTAATGTTTGTATTTTCTCCTTAAGCATGTGGTGTTCTTGCTAATAAAGGAGGAGAAGAATCAACCAAGTCAACATCTCTAGAAATTGGAAGCTCTTTGCATGCCATAGCTTAACTAGTAGGCTTTTGCTTAGGGGCCCTTATGTTAACAATGCTTGTGCACATGTATAGAAAGTGTGGGAGTATCAAAGGTGTAGAAAATGTGTTCTCCAGTGTGTTGTCAGCATGCAATATACAATGTAGTGTCACTAAAAGTCAATAAAGCACTATTGCCCACAAATTGAATTTTTCAAGGGATGTTTTGGTATGCAACACACTTATTACAATACATGACAAGTCCTCGAGGAGTCATCATTGAAGCAAAAAATTTGTTTTGTAAGGTATTCAATAGTAGGGACATTGTTTCATGGATGACATTGTGAGCACACTCACTTCATTACCCCCTGGAACAGCATGGTAATACCCTAGCATGCATGTGCAACACACCTCTAGAAAAATTCACACAAGCCAGGCACCTGAACAAAAATTGGCTGCACAACATGTGTAAAGATGCTCACCTCTGTGCACTTCTTGCTTGGTGTAGTAAGTGATTTGGGTGTAAGAGGATAATGCCCCTTTCTTATAGCTCCTTTGGCCTTTGCTGCAGCTGAGGAAGGAGAGGAGGAAGCTAGCACCCTGCGAAATTTCCTGGCTGGGGATGGCTCTGGAGAAGATTCAAAGCCTGAGGGAGCAGGAGAAGAAGTGGGAGAGGAAGTTCTGCCTGCAGCATTTCCCCTGTGTGTCCTGGTGTCTGACCTCCCTCTCGGCTGCTTTCTTGTTGCTCTCAAGCTTCTAGCATTTCCACGCTGGCAACCTTCCCCCCCAGACGAGGGCCCCCGCTGCTGCAAACCGATAGGCACTCCTCATGATGGTTGCGAGTGGTGCAAAGGTAGTGCCCCCACTCCTTTGATTTTGCCGCGCCCTGAATTGAATAAATTAAAAAACTTATTGAAGTCTTTTAAAATTCCTAACATTCCTATGGCTACCCAACTGAGCTACCTCCCAGCTCCCAACCCTGAAATCTGGTAGCTAGTGTACCACCTATTCATGCATATACCCCATCACCTTTCAAAAGGTTTTTAGCTCCAGAAGGTGATTCCAACCTTTCACCGTCTAAGAGATATAAGGGTCAAGCCCAGGATATGGGAAGTTCCAGAATGGAAGAAATGTCCCTTTCTCGGAACTCAATCCCTTGGAATTCAACTTCAGAAGTTCCACCCTTGAACAAGGGAGTGAAATGCTATAACTGTCAAGGATTTGGACATCGCAGTATGGATTGCCCAACTACTTCTGGAACAAGGTTTTCAGGGCGGAAAAATCAAGGATCAAGATTCCAGACTCCAACTCCTTCCTTCTAGAGTAATCAGGTTTCTTTCCGCCAAAATCAGAGAAATCCCAGAGGTAGATCCTCTACATTAGGAAAAGAGGGAACTCATTTTGGGACCCTGTAAGAAATTTACGATTTTTTATTTTTCTTCACCCAAAATCAGCAAAAATATTAAAGCAAGTACATGCAACTATAGAGATTCGCCAAAAAAGCGATTTGGTGTCAGTCGGGCAGCAGGTGATTTGGACATCATCGACGCGTCCGGAGCAATCCAAAACCCCCATAACGACACCAAAAGCGCTGAAAACGGGCATCCAGAGGCTCGGAAAAGGCCGAAAAGGGCTGGCCAAGAAAATTCACTGGGAAAAGCGATTTGGTGTCAGTCTGGCAGCAGACTGACACCCAGACTGACACCAAATCGCTTTTCCCAGTGAATTTTCATGGCCGGCCCTTTTCGGCCTTTTTTGGACCTCTGGATGCCCGTTTTCAACGCTTCTGATGTCGTTTTGGGGGTTTTGGACCGCTCTGGACGCACCGGCGATGTCAATCACCAAATTTTGCATTGCAAATCCTGCATCGAAGATGACAATATCAATTATAATAATGAAAAAGATATCTTCATTCAATGCAAACTCGCCGTTCTCTATCTGAATATGACTTTTATTCTTTTTTCCTCCTATTTATTATTTCCTCCAACGTTACATTGGTCCTCCATTGATTGGTCGAGGGCTATTTTTCCTAAACCCTAAAAGGCCCCAAAATGAGTTCCGAATTTTACTAATGACCAACCCGCAATTTTAATCCAAAGTAATGCAAGACTTCCGCCTCAGAATAGCGGAAGTCAAAGAGACATGTTTCCAAATCGGCTGTCCACTTCCAAGGCAGTAATGCTGGAAGTGATTGAAGAAGAAGAAGATGATGAAAGAGATCTACTCCACCTACGAGATGAGGACATCTCACGTTTTTTAAGTGGGGTAGGATGTAAGATTCCTCCCTCCAGATTTTGAGGTGTACAGGTGTAAGAACCTCCCCTTCTGATCTTGTAATCATTCCCCTCTTTGAAATAAAAGAAAGATTTTGTTTTACCCTGTTTTGACCTGGAGAGAGAAAATATCTAGAGAGAGATAATCCAAAATTGAGATATTTTTTGATATAAAAATCCTCCTAGTGTCTAAAATGGTTTCCCCTGAAACAGAAATTCAAAAAGAACTTTCCAATGTGCATTTGGAATTAATTAAAAATAAGTATAAAGGACCTTAGCCTAAGGGTCTAGATTTTCAGAAATTTTTGGATTATGGTCCAATTAAGGTTCCTATGGGCCAATAGGATCAATCCAAGTGTGGGGAGGAGATAAATCTAATTTATAAAAGAAAAATACCCAAAAATGAGTAAATGCCCACTTAAGATGAAGAGTTGACTGAGTACAAGGTTTATTAGTAAAAAACTATGAATATTACTAAAAAAATGAGATATTTTGGGTATAATGATTCAATTTTGACACCTTGGTAAGGAGAAGGGGGCTCTTCAAGGAGGTGCCTATTTCACATGTGTGGTGGAGTTTTAAACTCAAAAGTATTGTGATATTTTTATCTCTCCTCTCTCATGGATCAGACCAAATCAAAAGGGAGCCAAACTAGGTCTAAATCTTGTCCAAATTCAGCCAAACTGAACCTGGAAAATTCTAAAAACTAGTTAAACTTGGTTAGAGGCCTCCCTCACCTATAAATATATCCTTAGCCCTTTGTAAAAAATATGAGAACTATACCATGCCAGTATTATACTGAAATAGTGATATTTTCTAATATCCTCTAAAAAATCCTCTATTATCCTCTACAAATCCTCTACATTGATTAAAGAATCAAGCAATCTAGGAGGTAAAGTGTGGCTTATGGTCTTTTTTTTTAAATCTCCAAATGTTCTCTCAACCCCTCTCAAGCTTGAGAAGCATTCAATTGAATGGCTTTTTAATACAATTGAAGTTCTTTAATGAATTGTAGTGATAAAACACATAAATTTCCATTTATGCTTAAATTAAACGTTTTTTTAAAGCATGTCTCTCTCCCCCCCAAAGAATGGTCATTCCTATGACCTATTCTATATTCAAATGAAGCTTCTCATGAAGCAATTCTCTAAATCTAAAAGTAATTTCTATGCTTGTCAAATTGAGGCCAAATAAGTGGCTTTTTAATGCTTTTATGCTATTTAATTCATGGAAAAATTAGGAATCAAGTGCATAATTGGATATTGATCCAAGTAATCGTTATTCTATCATATGATATTACTAAACTTTATGTTTTCAAAATTATTGAGAATTATCAAAAATAGTAGCGAAGCTATGGTAAAATTTCTGAAAAATTAACACATAAATCATTTTCATTCATAATATGAAAAGAGGACTTCCTACCATATTCTAGGATTAATCATCCTAGATTAATTGAATGATTCTCATTATAATCATCGAAAATTTGATTTTTATGTTTATGCATAAATAGTTAATTAGGAAAAAGAGAAATTTCTAGTAATTCATTTTTATGTTAAAAGAGTAATCCCCCTGACAATGGAAATCCATGTATTCCAATGAAGTAAGAGAAAAAGAGAAAAATTGGGATGCTAAAATAATGTATATTTTATTTAAAAATTAAAGAAGAATTTTAGTTAAATTTATCTTTTTGCATAGATAAATTTAAATGATGAAAGAGAAATTCCCACCATATTGGAATTCAAATATTTAAATGAGGAAAGTGTAATTTTTAGCATATTGAAATTAACGGGTATTTTATTTAAATTCAAAGATAAATTTTAGATAAATTTATTTTATCTATGAGAAATATTTAAATGGTAAAAGAGGAACTCCTATGACATTTGGAATTCCATCATTTAGATGGGAAAAGGAGAAATTCCTAGCATATTGAAATTAATGGATATTTTATTTAAATTCAAAGATGAATTTTAGATAAATTTATTTTATCTATGAGAAATATTTAAATGGTAAAAGGGGAATTCCTATGACATTTGGAATTTTATCATTTAGATGGGAAAAGAGAAATTACTAGCATATTGAAATTAATGGGTATTTTATTTAAACTCAAAGATGAATTTTAGATAAATTTATTTTATCTATGAGAAATATTTAAATGGTAAAAGAGAAATTCCTATGACATTTGGAATTCCATCATTTAGATGGGAAAAGAGAAATTCATAGCATATTGAATTAATGGGTATTTTATTATGAGAAATATTGATGATAAAAGAGAAATTTCCACGACATTGGAATGCAAATATTTAAATGCAAAAAAGAGGAATTCCCATGGTATTTGAGATCCAAGAAATTAAATGGAAAGAAGAAGAATTTTTAGTATAATTTAATTTATGATTATTTATCAAAAGTGCAAATATGGGTAGAATTGATTTCTGTAAATCCCATGAATTCTTTTATTCAAAAGAGGAATATTGAATATAATTCAATTGATGAATTGAGAAGGAATATAGAAATAGTCGTTCGAGAAAAGAAACCTTTAATTAGGCCAAGCAATTGATAGAAATTTTAAAAAAAAGTCCCATTATCGAAATCAAACTAGAAAAAGCTATTAATCGGGAATAGCATGTGAAATGAATGTGATAAGATGTAAATAGGATGCCATAAGATGTGAATGGATGTAATACGATGAAAATAGAATGTGATAAGATGTGATGTAATGGAAATGGATGTGGATGTGTATGTGAAAGAATGGATGTGGATGTGTATGTGAAAGAATGGATGTGGATGTGGATGTGTATGTGAAAGAATTGATGTGGATG
Organism: Cibotium barometz; assembly: GCF_041138505.1. Classification (NCBI taxonomy): domain Eukaryota; kingdom Viridiplantae; phylum Streptophyta; class Polypodiopsida; order Cyatheales; family Cibotiaceae; genus Cibotium; species Cibotium barometz. The sequence goes on along the minus strand of NC_141102.1, from coordinate 9,390,947 downwards.
TATATGTGAAAGAATGGATGTGGATGTGTATGTGAAAGAATAGATGTGGATGTGTATGTGAAAGAATGGATGCGGATGTGTATGTGGAAGAATGGATGTAGATGTGTATGTGGAAGAATGGATGTGGATGTGTATGTGGAAGACTGGATGTGGATGTGTATGTGTATGTGAAAGGTTGTGATGTGGATGTGAGTGAATGGATGAGATATAATGTGATGTGAATCAGGATGTGAATGAAGGAGATGTGATGTCATGTGAATCGGATGTAAATGAATGATATGGGATGTGAATGGATGAGATGTGATGTGAAATGAATATCGGATGTAAATGAATGATATGGGATGTGAATGGATGAGATGTGATGTGAAATGAATCGGGATAAGAATGAATGAGATGAGATGTGAAATGAATGTGACGAGATGTGATGTAAATTGAGATAGATGTGAATGAATGATATGTGATGTAAATGAATGAGGTGTGATGGGATGTGAATATGGGTAGATATGCGAGTGGATGAGATGTGATGAGGATAAATGAGGAAAGATGTGATGAGATGAAAAATGATGTGATTGGATGAGAATAGGAATACATATGAATTGGATATGGACTAAGTAATGTGGACAGATGTGGAACAATGTGAAAGACGAGAGTTCATTATAGAAACTGTATTTATGACCTGTTTTTAAATGACCGTTTTATGTCAATAATGTTGGGGAAGCATTTTGACCGTCTTGAGAATGAGGTCGTGGAGACCTAACTGATAAAGTTGCAACAGTTGACGGAGAGTCAACGGAGGACGTCTCGTGTAGCAAGGTTGGCCGAGGTCTTGACTAGCCTCGGTTCGATTTAAATGGTGAGCTTCCGGTATGGTGGATGAGGGACCAAGTAAGTGGCCTATGAGTGAAGCGCTAGGTGACCTGCGAAGGATCCTAGAGGGTGTTGACCATACGGTGCTCGGGCTCTGGGTCGCCAAAGATACCCACACGTGTGTCGGGGAAGATATTGGAACAAGGAGTAAGAGTTGTTTTCTGAAACCGGGCATGGATCTGGTTGATTGACCTTGCTAGTCCTCAACGGATGAGTCCATGGCTCTTTTATATGGATTTGTTGGTTGATCTTGCTGATCTTCAATGGAGATTCCATCTTGATTTTTATAAGTGAATATATTGTCAGGTACTATGAGCTAGGAACTATCGAAAAGGCCCCTGAGGGATAGGTGGTGAGCGTTCTGGTTGCCAATGATGCCATAGGTACACCGATGAAGGAATGATTAGAAATTATAATTCAACCGGATATTTTGGAGGATTATGATCAGTGACACTATGGTTTCACTAAATGATTGTTTTAAAGATAGCGAAATCTGTGAAAAAAGCAATTTTATATTGGGTGTGTAAGTGGTGTGACACTGACGATGAAGGAATGATTGGAAATTAGAATTCAATCGGATATTTTGGAGGATTATGATCAGTGACACTATGGTTTCATTAAATGATTGTTTTAAAGATAGCTAAATCTGTGAAAAATGCAATTTTATATTGGGTGTGTAAGTGGTATGACTGGCGTTAAATCTGCATGAATATCCGGCTAGGGGGCCTGGAAACTCTTTTCCCTGGTACCCGGGAAAAAACCTAACCAAATTCCTAATTGGATCCCATCACTACAGTGATTAGGCGGTTGGCTAACCCATGGGATGGGGTTAGGCTGGACTGATGGATCCGTAAAATGAGACTCAATTCTGTTATAGTACGATAGATGAAGTAAATCCCGGATAGTAATTGTTCTATGGAAAAAGAGTCAATGGCTGTGCCTCTCGATGGGGAAAAAAGCATTGGTTTCTATGATCCAAGTGCAAGTTTCTTCCTTGATCTGACCAAGTGACTCACAGGTTCGGTTGGATCAGTTTGGTCAGTAATGACCCTGACTACGTTAGAGTACAAATATCCTAGAGGAATCGCCCGTGCTTTCCAGTAGGGGGAAGTTTTTCCGGGTTTGGTTTTTGAAGAACCAAGGGATTAGTCTCTTGTCCGGATATCCGTGGGTGAGGCCCCGACATTAGGAACTCAATGGAGTCTTTTTGGGCCCTTTAATTTGCCATTGCCTAATGGAGGTGATTAAGAAATAGACAAATAGGGAGATTACATGTGGACTGACACCAATGGTTTGTAAGAGCCTAGAAGGTAGTGGTCAAACTTAGAATAATAGGCTAAATAGGCTCTTTTTAAATTTTCAAAATCAACTAAAACTCAAAAATTCAAAACGTATATGCATTTTTCTCCTATTTTATATAGAAAAGGATAGCTGCAGCCTGCCAGCAGCCTGTAGCCATCATTAACTAAGGCCTCCAAAGTGATAGAGGCCCAAAAACGAGTTCCCATGCATTCAATGCACATTCCCCTTCACTTTCCACTATCCCTCTCTCCCACGTTCCCTCCAAAACGCTCTCTCTTCCCCCTTTCTCATAGCAAGGCGTTTTTCACTCTCTAGACTACTTCTTTTAGCTATCTACCTCTTGATCTACCTCTCTCTTCACTCAGAAACCCAGATCTATAGCTATGGAAGCTTGATCTGCAACCTCCTCTTAGAAGCTATGGAAGCTTGATCCTCTGATCTGCAACCTCCTCTTAGAAGCTATGGAAGCTTGATCCTCACTTACATTTCCTTCCTTCATCCTTCTTCCTTGTCCAACCTCCTTTTACAGAGTGTAACAGCAGAGCTTAGCTATGGAAGCTTGATCTGCAACCTCCTCTCAGAGGCTATAGAAGTTTGATCCTCACTTACATTTCCTTACTTCATCCATCTTCCTTGTCCAACCTCCTTTTACAGAGTGTAACAGCAGAGCTTAGCTATGGAAGCTTGATTTGCAACCTCCTCTCAGAAGCTAGGGAAGTTTGATCCTCACTTACATCCTCCTTTTACAGAGTGTAACAGTGGAGCCAAGCTATGGAAGCTTGAGTTGCAAATGCTTTGGCTCTCATAATCTTACTCATTGTCTCCTCTCATCCCCTCCAATATCCTCTTTCAAAGTGCAGTAATAGCACAGCCAAGCCCTTGGAACTTGCTCTACAACTCCTTCTCTTTTTTACATCTCCCTAGTCTAAGTTTTTTTCTCACCATTCTATTTTTCTTTGCCATCAAGGTTTATAATCTCTCTAATATATACATCTGATGTCTTCTTCTAGAGCTCAAAGGCCTCCGATCAGTATTCAATCTCTCTCTTGTAGCAGTGGTCAAGATGAGGATGGGCACTGGAACATCAAACAGTACGAGAAGTGGAACTGGATTACGATGCAGCCTAGTACAAGAGGAAGCCACAAGGTGTCAAAGCGATACGTTGATATACAAAGTCACCATTGGAAAGGGCGGATATTGGAGCTCAAACAAAATCGTGATGGAAAAAAGCTAGCCAAGGTCCAACATGTTTACAAGGCAACAGAGCTGAAACTAGCAGACCATGACCAACGTCAACGATTTCCTGCAAATTGTAAGTTATTTCACCACTTTATATTCTTGTTTTTAAATCAATTGTGTGCTAATAATGGTATACTGAGCACTGCTTTGATTGTTCTTGGGTTCCTGTGCGTAGATATTTTTCCCTCAAACTATAGTGAATGGGAGCCTATGGAGGCAATTTCAGGAACCTTTGAAGCATACCATGTGGAGCTTGGTAGTTTAATCTTTGGAGGGTGTCCAGCTGCACAACTTCTTGCACGAAACATCTTCTTCTATGAGGATACATATGTGGTTCCCACGACAGCAAATGGTACTGGAAAATTAGTTCCAAAACCTACGCCAACTCTCACATCTATTGAATGGCCAATTCCAGACAATACTTCAGTGGCCATGGCTTGTTTGCAGATCGAAAGCAAGGTGCAAAATGCTATGAAGTGCACATATGGATCTCACAAAGCAACCATAACCTGCTTCATACCTCTACACCTCTTTGTGTACCTGTTCCGTACAAGTGACACACATCGTACCCCAACTTTATGGATTGCAAAGGGGGAGAGAGCTCTGACTTGTTTCTTATCACCTGCATGGGATAAAAAAGTTGTTCAACACAATGGAGACACCATCAGATGCGGAGTAATTGTTGAGAAGGTTGTGATGCGCTATCATATTGCCAAGCAACAGTTGTCCATTGCGTTTCCTTACAGGCGATGGAAGCTTACAAATGGAGAATGGGAGGCGTTAGACTCCGACACAACCTCTACAGAACAGGGTGTGCTACATATATCCATGCAAGGTGGGGATGTAGAAGATGTTACTGTGAATGATGACTGGTCCCTTGCCAACTTACGTGACTACTTAGTCCTTCGATTCTCACTCAGTGGTGATTTTGCTTTGATAATCAATGGTAGAGTAGTGCGCAAAAGGCAGGAACGATCTTTTCTTTGTAGAGAAATTACTTTCCCTGGCTGTGTAGCTATCAGATAACCACTGGATATGTAATCTTGAATTGAAGTAAATACAATTTCAATTTTTTTGCCTCACTGTCTTATTAAGGTTTTTCAATTGTCTTGTGCAGTTTTATTTTTTTGTGATAGTGTAAGGTTGGTCACAGAAGCATCTGTGGCGTGAGCCACTAGTAAATTGGAAATGACCTTGCGATGGAAGGATACGTTCTTGCTTTCGCATACCATTTTTTAAAAATTTTTTGGTACTTACAAATTTTAAAAGTTTTTAAAAATTTTATAACAAGGTCGCCCATTTATAAACGATACTTTACTCATTTACATCAATTGACAATTATCGTTCTCTCCTAACACTTGCTCTCAATTTCGCACACCTTTCTGTATCACACACTCTCTATTTCCTCCAATCACTCATAGCATGGCACCTCTACTTGATGCACTTATTGCACAGCTAGGAAAGCTTGAGTTACTTCATAGGGTTGATGAGATCGTCCCTATGTTTGAGGGAGCAATTGATGTACGTGCAACAATGCATCTACACGCGGATGCTTTTACAGATGTCATTCAGTATATGGATGAACACATCAGCACGTACTCCATCATGTTTGAGGGTGATGAGGGCTTATGGGTTCCAGTTGACCTCATCAAATGGAAGAGAAGAATTTTAGATTTCGCCTATCCAGGTTTTTAAAATCCCTCACAGAAAAGGACTACAGAAATGAGGAGGAAGACTTACTCCTGGAACTACAAATGGGCAACATCGGCACTTCTTTCCTAAGCTGGGACATGGTTTTGGTCCTTCTGTTACAAGAGGGTGTGGCGAAAGAAAGTGGCAAGGAAAAAGAAAAGGACAAAGTAAAGCTAATGGAGCAGGTCCAAGAGGCCCATGCTGAGGAAGAGAATGTTACAGAACAATGGGAGGCCTCAATGGCATTGGTGGCTCTACAAGATAATGTCCCCGAGGAGGTTCTGGACCTAGTTCTAGAGGGCGATGAAGTACTCGAGGAGGTCCCAGACCTTGTTATCATGTCTTTGCATCCAATCATTATTGATGGGAAAGAGTTTTTGTTTTTGGATGACATTGCCAAGACACTCGGGTTTCGTGAGGATGAGGCACTTTCTATTATTGCCGTGAATGCTGGGGGTCAAGACAAAGGAAAAGTGAAAATTTCTTTTGAAGATGACAACCTCACAAAAGCGCTTGCATATGATATTGGTAGCAGTACCTTGGAAGTTGTAGTGGCCAAAGCGCTCGTTGAAATAAAGCAAGAAGTGCAATTCTATGAGAGCGTAGCTGCCTTTGAACCACACATGCCCTTGGTTGCTGGCAATGCTCAAGACCAAGGAAGCATAAACCTGACGAATGAGCAACTAGTTGCAAGTGACGATGCAACTGAGGTATGTCCTTACTTCTTAGTTGTAAAGCAAATTATTTTTTGTATCATTTCACGCTTCCTAACTTCTATATTGACATGTTGACAGACTGCTTTTGAAGTGGACAAGTTTGCTATGCGCGTAGGAGGAACGCGGCCAAAGTCAGAGGGTCGAGATGCATCCCTTTGGCACTACATACCTGCCCTCAGGGCCGACATAGTGCGGGTTTTTCATTTAGAATATGCAGAGATCGCCTATGCCGAGCTCCTAAAATGTAAAGCACTTAGTGCAGTCTTGTCGGAGAACCCCTTAGCCTCGAACATAAATAAATGTATTTTGGTAGCTAGGGAAGCTACCTTGTATTGCTTCACGGGAAACCATCCCGGCTCAGTTTTAGGCCATTGTGCCCTTTCTCAGGCTCAAGGAATCAATGAGCCGAGTGATGTATTCCAAAGCTTAGGCCAGAAACCAGCCTCTAGAACTCTCTCTCCTGAGCTCTTCCAAGAGCTTATTAAAAAGATGTAATGCAAACTTCTCTTCCAAGTTTAATAAAATTTTTTTGTTGTGCATTGTAAGTTGTGATTTTTCCTGGCGTACTTGTGATATACCATTTCAAGCCTCGCAATTTTAAGATTTTGTTCATGTGTTCATGTGTCCTTTTTGCTGTAGCAGGTAGTGGGCCGAGTTGATCGAAAAACCGCAAGTCTTGCTCCTGTTCTTCTGGCATGGCCTAGGTATTTACGAGTGCAAGAGATAGTGGGAGGGCAAGAGAGAGTAGAGCACAAAGAAGAAATTGAAATGTGGTTTCTATAAATGAAAAATGACTTAAATATGTCTATAAATATAATTTTTTAAAACTTTTAGAAAATTTAAAAACACAAAAAGATTATAATCAGAGAGTTTAAGCCCATGAGGAACCACACCGACGCTTGCTTGCTACCCACTGTCGTAGTCTCTCCCTAGCATTTGATCTGTTGTATCCTTCAGTTCTTCTTGCATTAACAGTTTTCATTATTTGACGCCTAAGAGACAAATTACCGCGACTTTTCTGCCTTTTTTTGCCAACCAGAACGCGATAGAACCAGTTGAACATTTCATGGAGTGCATTACTCTTGACTTTGCCACCACCATGGCGAGTGCCCTTAAAATACACGGCCTTTGCTTGGTAATGTGATTTCTCCATGCCTTGATTGCTCCAAAGTGCTAAAGAGCCATATCTATCGAGAAAGTATGGCCCATGTGCATACAATATATGCTGCATAGAAAATTACAAAAAGTCAACAAACAGTATGAAGAACATACTACAAGGACACAATAAATACAACATTACCATGTAGTGAGTAATGTGTGTTTCTCCCCATGCCTCGACCATTTCTTCTGTGAATCTACAAGTGGCTTGTTTAAGTGCCTCAATACCATGGTCATCCAGGTGAGGTCGCTCTAGAAGATCGACCATTTTATTACACACCTCCCATACATGTGCACGTTTTAGGCCAAGCCTGGCATCATTTCCTCGATATGTTGTGACATCACATATCTTCTTCCAAATTTCAAAGTCAGTGTGGCTATGAGAACCCAAGTGGTTTGATAGCAAGTGTCTTGCCTTTGATCCACCCATGCAAATTTTATTAGGGTTGTCTTGTGTAGGGTTTGATTTTCTGTCCTTTGTCAAGACCACTGCTCCAGCATGTAATCCCATAGAGAAAAGTACACCCTCTAGTGCACGTATTGACTCTTCTCGTCGATCTTCGGGCTCCATGTTCCAGACATAGTTTATGTGGAGCATCAATAGCTTATCCAAAATCCTCAGTCTTGCATGTAATGTGCACACATGCACTTGACATAGTGGAATTTCCAAGATTGGGTTCCAAGCATTGTCCTCCTGGTCACGGCTAGGTGGCTTGCTCTGGTCACAACTTAATATGCCATTATGCCATACCTTTGATCCTTTCCTCTGTACAGCATCAAAAACGATTGCTTTTTTTGCACCCACCTGTTTTTGACTTTTGCCTTTGCTAGGTTGTTTCCCTTTTACTCTTGAGTCTACTGCTGTCTTGGAATGACAACAGTAAACACATGAGAATATAGTATTCGCACCTGTTTTACAACCCAACATACACTTTAAGGTTTTTAGATCGCCACCCAAGTGCCATTCAACGTTAAAGCAGCCTATTCCGGGAACATCAAGCTTCTGACCATTGACCTGACAAGAGATGACATGTTGAATGCCAGACCGTTCAAAATACCACCTCAAGGTATCATGGTTCTCTTTTGGGAGGACCCATGCTGCTTGCCACCAGATGTTCTTCTCTGATTGAATGCCGTAGTAGTCTTGCTTATGCCCTTGACCCCTATTGTTGCTGTCTTCAGTTGCATCCAACTCTTGGGTCTCTAAAGGCCTTCCTCTAAGTGCTCGGCTCATCAAGGTTAAACTAACACGCTCCAGTCTTTGACCTTTAACCACTTGACATTCATCCAGCTTCAAGACAAACACGGCATTTCCACCTGTCTCTTCAAGTGTGAGGCCATAGTACTGAATCATTGCTTTTTGTAGCACTTCCATGTCAATGTAGACATTGTTATATGCATTGTATTCAAAGGGTTTGATTGTTGGCATTGGCATAATATCCTCCACCCACTTGTACCCACCCTCGAACATGGATGCAATATCACCATTAGCACACTTCTTTGCCATCTGTAAGCTATAAAGTGTTGGAAGCAAGGATTGCGTAACTCCCTTTGCTCGCAACCCTAAAGTGATTGACCTGTACATTGCTCTGTAACCTTTCTGGCTAATACCTGCTGAGTCACATATATCAAGCATCTCTTTGGGGGTGACAATTTCTTTGATTTCCTTCAAGAAATGTTGACGAAGGGTCTCCCGCAGCTTATCATTACCAGAACCTGTTATCATTTCCATAATATCCTTCTCCTGAAGGACATGCTGAAGAAGGGAGGCATTAACATTGTCCTCAGCGTTGTTACATCCTAGTATAGCTGTTACACAAGCCCTACAATCACAATGGTCAACCATGAGAGATGCTTTATTCATTAATTGCTTCTCAAAGCTGCTATAATTCCTACAAAAAATTTTACCTGGTTGTTTGTTTACGCCTCTTGCATGCGCCTGCTGTCTTTGAAAGCAACCCAACAGCTTTACGTTTTCTTTGCCTTGCGTGATATCCCATGGGAAGATGAGTGAAATGGTGAACACGACACCGAAGATTACGAGTGGAGTGTTGAAGACGAACATAATTATCGATAAATTGATTTATTGTGCGCACACGATCCGCTAGATTATTCTTCTGCACCTCAAGCTCCTCTAAGAGCTCTTTAATCCTCTGCATCAAACCATTGATCTGCTTAGTCGATGCCGCTTGAAGCTGGTCGAAGACAAATTGTGTTTGCCTCTTTTCAGCTGCCTCATCTAGCCACAACATGTGTAATCTCCTACAATAGCCAAGAAGCCCATTGAAACCATCACCAACAAACATAAGAAAACTTGTAATGCTTTTGAATGGTGGAGGGGCACCAGATATTGGATCTGGTGGATAAAGATTTCCATCAATCCAAAGATCAATGGCCTTTGCTCCTTGCATTCGAAGCTGATCGTATGAAATATTGGGTGCAACATGCCTACTGCGTAGGGTTGCGTATTCTGTCTCCAAATCAACCTGAAGGCGGATCTTAGAAGGCTTATTGGTGATGTCTTGTAGTGCCATCTACAAGAAAGTAGGCTTGTAAGCTTGGGTTGAATAGGAGTGGAAGGAGCAAGATATGGTATCAAAAAATAATGGGAAGAATGGAGATGAGGGTTGCTTCTCTAGAGCTGCATTGTGGATAGAGAAAGAAGCCAGAAAGGGAGCCAAAGAAACATAGAGAGGGTTGGCAATGGTGAGACGAAAATGCAAAGGTGACAATGCATCATGGGAAGCTTCTTTAGTGCAAGCTATGGCTGCTAAGCAATATAGAGAGAGAATACTTCATGAAAAGGTTCTTCTGTGCTACTACTGTGGGTTTGGAGAGAGAACCAAGTATTGTAGAAAGAATGCTCCTGGTAAGCTTCTTCCTTGCAAGCCATGGCTACTACTGTGGGTTTGGAGAGAGAAGGCTCATTTAGGAGTACAGACCTGCTAGCTATGGAGAGAGGACCAAGTACTGTAGAGAGAATGCTCATGGTAAGCTTCTTCCCTGCAAGCCATGGCTACTACTGTGGGTTTGGAGAGAGAAGGCTCATTTAGGAGTACAGATCTGTTAGCTATGGCTTTTGGAGTAGAGAAAGACGCTTTTTTCCATGGAGAAGGAGTGCAGGGCGTTTTAGAGAGAAGATTTAGAGAGAGAAAGAGATCTGGTGTACACACAAAAAAGGGGGGAAGAAAGTGATGAATTTTTGGAATGTTTGGAGTTCGAAAAGGTTGCTGCTGCAGGCTATGATTACTGACTGACAGCCCATTACAAAGCTTTAAAGTCACCTAGGTGGCCAGATCTAGGAATATCTCCTTTTTTTATTTTTTTTTGTTTTTGTGAAAAATCAAATATATGCTTTTAGGACTAGGCTTCTAGGCTTGGTCAAAGATGGATTAGCATTTTAAGCATTTCACTAAACGTCCAAATTAAAGGGCCCAAGAAGACTCCATTGAGTTCCTAATGGTGAGGGATCCTGCCTCCCGTAAGAAGTGCTACTTCCGTTGCTAGCACCCCCGAATCCGTTGCGCGGAGGGAGCAGCGATCTTTCATGATCTATTGCTCTTCCTTTAGGTGAATGTATTGAGTTCCCTCTTGGAGGTGTGGTAGCCCATAACATTTTTTGCACTGCTGCTAGGGAAACACCTTTGTTTCTTTCTTCCTCTTGGAGTTTCAGCTCCCATTACATAAGATTCATGATTGCCTTTGCATTCTGGTAGTGCATTGTGTAGGAAATGAATGGATAAGAATTGTGTGGGAAAAAAACAATCGTGTGAAATTGGTTGTGTTGTGTGTATATGTGTGGTAGAGTGGTTTTAGGATAGAGCTTCACTGTTTTTTCTAATTAATTTTGATATTTGCATCATTAGAAGCATCAACGTGAATGAGCAGGTTGGTGTTCTATTTTTCTTCTTTTCCAAAAATCCACAAAAATCTAAAAAAATAAGGAGCCATTGATTGTGCCTTAAACTTGTATCCACTCCTTAGTTGTGGCACAATCATTTTGGGAATGGTTGGATAAGTATTTTGCACCCAAAATCATAATAGTCGACGCGGGAAGTTTCCACGTGAAACTACAGGAAAATGTTCATGCCGTGAATCATTTTCTGTAACTTCATGTCGTGAACCGCTCTCGACATCAGCGTTGCGATTAACGCTACAAATCATAGGATTACCTTGCCAAAAATAGGTAACCTTATCCTGACGCCACAAGGTCGGACAAAATCAAGAATCGTGAAGGTGTAAAAATTCATTCACGACGTGAACTATTTCAGAACTCCTCACGACGTGAACCATTTTTTGTTCACGATGTGAACTTTTTCCTGCAAACTCATAGTTTAGTCCAATCCAATGTACGAGTTTGGTATAGTCAGGTTAAGGCTATGAAGGTCTGGAAAGGATTGACACCTAAAACAAGGACAACGAATTCTGACCCCAAGAGCAAAAAAATTTGAACACGTGAAAGTGAAGAAAAACGTTCACGACGTGAACTATTTTTTGACACTTCACGCTGCGTGAACTGTACTCTCCAATCTCACGGCCTCAGAAACAGATCAACAGAATCTGATCAAAACTAAACTGGGTCATCAAAGTAGCGTATCAAATCATACATACATGCACTTAAGATCTGGAAAGCTCATCGGAGACGATCTTACACTTGACGATAGTGCATCGAATCACCCAGGATCTTCCTATCAAAAAAGTGTGGGTTCAGGTCACTCAGTAATAAGCACTCACTTGAGGGTCTTAAGGAACCTGACCACCGTTGAAACTAGTATAGTGAAAGAGTCCATGGAAGAAGCGTTGAGGTACTCTGAGTTTGGGGAAGAGGAGAAACCACCCTCCCCAACCAAATGGTTTGTCAACCAATGCTGGACTTGGTCCAAAACAAGAAGTGTCCATCCAAACGTCAAATTCAAGGCTGTCGAACACCGGCACTCCCCAAATGAGATGGGACATAGAAAGTGCAGCCAGAACGGATCAAGTATTCTTCCCCACCTCAGAGGAAGTTGAGTTAGATCTAAGAAGGATCGAGGTGGAACAACAGTTATTACAAGAGTTGAGCTTAAGGAAACAAGAGCTCGACACTCAAAGGACGAGAGCTAAATTGAAGGAGATGGGAGGTTTAAACTTACTCCAATCACAGGGTAAGAGCCGAAATTAGTCATGGGAAGAAGTGAGGGAGGAATTCCAAACTTAGAACCCATAAATGAAGAGACCAGAGTTGAGGAGGGGTTTGTAACCCTAGAAGAAGATAATCTAGCAAGAACAGCGGGTGAAGTGGAGGACCGTCTCTGTACACCAAAAAAAGATATTAAGTAGATGATCAACATTCCTACATTCCTACAGGACATGGAACTTTTAATTCTGCAAAGGTGTACAGAGGTAACTAATGATGAGCCACTCCAAGGTGCAGTGTGGCAGGATCATCCCATGGACCGGAGATACCTAGAAGAGCCAACACAGGAAGAGGACAAGGTCTAGGAAGGGGGGAGCAATTCCTTATAGACCAAGGGTGGATCCAACCATTGACCTTAATGTAACCACAAGGACGGATCTGTTGAATATGGCTGCAGAGATGGGCTGAGGAATGGTCAGGGAACTAGGCACCACTCTAAAATCCCGACCCTCCCATATGAAGCCACATATCATTTCCAAACTCGTCCAAAATTTCTCTGGGGATGGAGACCCTATCTAACATGTAGAGATTTTTGAATCCACATGCAAAACCTACGGACCTATCAGTGATATGACAATGATTCATGCTTTCTCATTGACCCTAGAAGGGGAAGCGCATCGGTGGTTCCGAACCCTCAAACCCGAGGATAAGGTTAACTTCACATGACTCAAGAATGTGTTTGTACCCAACTTTGCTAGAAGTGGTGATGACCGATGGAGCCCGGTGGCACAACTGCATAATATTAAACAAAAGAAAATGGAGTCAATGAAAGACTATGTTTCAAGGTGAAAACTACGGGAGAGGTTCATGACAAATCAGTTATTACCTTACTTCTGGAGAGGGGTTAGAGACCACAAGATGCATGATTATTTGGTACTAGCTCAACCAACCACTCTAGATGCATGTTGCAAATTGGCAATTGAATATGAAGATAATATGCTAGAATTATCGCAATCGGAAGATGTTAGAATATCTTCAACAACTACAACTTCTCGTGTCTCGAGTCATCAAGAAATTGGAACTCGGAGCAAGCAAGTCGGAAACATGACTGTGACGGCGAGCTCAGTATTGCAACAGTATTGCAATACTAGAGAAATTGAAGATAAAGGAGGGAGGAAGAGAAATATCTGGGCATGGACATAACCATCTTTACCCCTGTAGGGAATTGGTGTGGAGCTCTATGTGCAGATTGAATCACACACCACCGAATGTCCACAATTAAGAGCAAGGCCATTACTCTATTGTGCACATTGTGTAAAATTCAGAAATCATGACACTTCAATGTGTAGATATCCAAGATTCCAAAATATTGCACAACTACCAGCACCACCTAGAGCTCCATTGGCTTTACCAGCGCCACCTAGACAGATCACTGTTGTGCTGCTGCAAAATAACCCAACTCTTCCTATTTACCTAGGGGGATGCTCCGAGTACAAGACGCTTCACCTCTACCCCCACCAGTTCTACCACCGCAGGCTAAAATCAACCAAGTTTTGATTGAAGAGCCATTATAAGATGTTGATATGGTGCGTGAAGTAGAACTTAGTGGAGAGTAATATGAGGAAATTGTAGAGGTCATGCCTAGATTCTACGTCCTACAAAATAACATGCCAGTGCCTATGTTTCAAACCACGGTACAATGGAAGGGCAACGACATGAACTCGAACATGAGGAGAGGACCGCTACAATGTTTTGGCTGTAGAGGGCCGTATCGAATTGCTAAGTGTCCAAACAAGAATATGGTTCATATGCACCAACCCCAACAAGTGACTACTATGCCCAATGACATGCCAACACTCACTTGTAGTAAATGTGGTATTGATCATTTGATCAAGGATTGTCCATATCGCGCAAGTGGTTCGACTTCCATTGGTAATCAGGCCACCATCCAAACCATTATTGTGTAGCCTGGAAATATCACACCACTCAATGTTCGGACATGAGCCCGAGCCCAAGCCCAATTAGGGGATAAGGGGAAGAACTGAGCAGATTCGACCATTTTTAGAATTGGCCGCAGGAGAAGAGTGAAAAAAGTGGGTAAGAGTGACACAAGGGTCACAATCCAAGATGGGTCCGAAGAAGATACGATCGACACTAGATCCACCCCCATTCGAGAGAAGAAGGGGATCAAAGGATCAACCACAAAGAGCCGGACCTAGAGGAGCAAAGAGAGTGACCCTCAACTCCGAAAGGAGTTGGTGAGTATCCCAATGCCGATGAGGAGATAAGGAAGCTCGAAGACACTAAGGCCTTAGTAGAAGAATGTCAACGGCTTCATGAAGCTAAGCTAAGGGCTAACTGGGTCAGGGGTACAATGTATCCACGAAACGAGCCAACAAGGGAAAGGGAATTGGACGTACCTACTCCTATTTAAAAAGTAACAGAAGAGGGATCTCAAGCAAATATGATATCCTGAATACTTGAGGAAAATGCATTGGGTGAGTCCATCCATTCCTTCCCTATGGATGATTACAAGACACACACCTGGGATGAATCCTCAATCTCCAGACAACCTAGAGATATCGGAAGTCTCACGGCTATACTGTCTATGCCTGTACAAATGCCATTGGGGCAACTATTATGCACTTTACCAACCCTATGGATGGACATGAAGGAATGGGTAGAAGGTGGATTAAATCCAGCCGATACTATAGAGAAGGTTCTGCTACCTCTGGGGCAAAAAAAACCTTAAGACACACAAGGAAAACCCGAGTCGTCAAGATACCAGTTAATTAATTGGGACGTTATTACGAAAGCGACGATACAAATGCTACAATCCCGATTCATCATGGCAGATACGAGGCACTGGCTATCTTGGATGGTGGGGCGGGAGTTAGCATCATCACCAAGCATTGCTGGGAGAATTGGGGAAAACCCGATCTAAAAAGGACAGATCTAATCATTAAAATGGATGACGGAACATATTCAAGGCCCATTGGACTTCTAGAGAATGTGAAACTCAAACTCTTTACATTTTTCTACCATCATACATTTGTGGTAATGGACTTCCTTGCGCCGACCTGACTCATATGACATAATATTTGGGAGACCCTTTATGAGGGAATCCCAATTGGTGCATGATGGGGCATTAGATCATGTGTATGTATATAAGAATTTGAAAATTTTAAGGATAGATCTGAGAACATGGAAAGCACATCCCATGGAAGGGCAATTGTTTGGTAATGATTCGGTCACAACAGAGCGGACCACATCCGTACAAATATGCCAAACCATAGTGAAAAATTCCAAGGAAGAAGAAGAAACAAAAATGTATGCATCACTTCCTTCTCCGGACTTTAGTGAAAATTGGATGCATGTGCTAGCTACCATAGATATGATGCAACCCAAGGGAGCCCAGTATGTGGAATCTAGAATGTCCCTAACAACCTCTTTCTGTATGGTTAAGTGGAAAACCATTGATGAAGAATTAGAAAAAGAAGCCTCTAGCATAGAAGGGACCGTAACACAAGGCTGTACCAATGCTCAATGCCTCAAAAGATGGTGAAAACAAAAATGATATATCACCCAACAAAATTCCCTATTATGAAGAAAACCCACAAATGCCCAGTGGCCTGAGATACCTCGAAGCCACTAAGGTACACGATGAGTTTTCTAAGGATTGGGTTGATGAGTTGAGTAAGATATCACTGGAGGGAAGACACAAGGGGATAGTCACCCTTCAAGAGCCAGAAACACCTAAGCTTACAAAAGTTGGGCATCGAAAACGCAATAAAGCTTTGGCAGAAGCTGACTCTTCAAAAACCTTGGAAATTCTGCCAAAACCTTTTTATTTTTCTCTCTTTACTTTCTCTCTCCTGTACACATTGAATTTATCTCAACCAAAACTCAAAACTGACTCAAAAACTGATTACATATTCGCGAAACTTTTAGTACTCTGCACAGTATATACACATCATCGGTCTCTGTTTTTGTCCACACAACGTGATGTAGGCTAAAAAAGTCATGGCTAAAACAAAAAGTGAAAATGAGGATAAAGCAGACTTGCTCTCAATGCCAGAGCACTTTAAAACCTACATTGTTGAGACAAACGGAAAGTGGTCCGACTGACGGCAACAAGGGTTAAGGAGGATGGGCTATCCACATCATCATACGATGGCCAGGCGGAAGTCAAGGAAGTTGACATTGCGAGACTAGGGGAGGAAGCTAGACCCGTATACATTGCTAAGGAATTGACTTCGGCTAAAGAAGATGAGCTCGTTGCCCTCAAGGAATTTAAGGACTCTTTCACCTGGAATTACAAGGAGATGAAGGGTGTACCACCTAAGGTAGTGTAGCATACGATTCCAATCATGGAAGGATCAAGACCAACCAGGCAGAGACCATACCAAATGAATCCTAAGTATGAGGCAATTGTAAAGGAGGAAATAGACAAGCTCATTGATGCGGATTTCATCTATGAGATAGAACACACGGATTGGTTGTTGTCACCAATCGTAATAGTGCCAAAAAGGAATGGAAAACTTAGGTTAAGTGTTATCTTAAAAAGGTCAACGCAGCTACTAGGAAGGACCATTATCCATTACCCATGTTTTGGAGAGAGTGGCTGGTGAAGAAGCTTACAGCTTCTTGGATGGATTCTCCGGCTACAATTAGGTGTCCCTAGCACCAAAAGACGAGCATAAGACAGCTTTCAATACAATGTGGGGGACATTTGCATACAAGGTTATGGCCTTCGGTCTCACCAATGCCCCAGCAACATTCCAACAATTGATGTGTACAACCTTCAAAGACTACTTGCAGAAGTGGTTGGAGGTATTCATTGATGATCTGTGTGCACACTCTCGATGGGTAGACCATCTGGCTTGCTTAAGGAAGGTGTTCGAGCGATGTCGATTATATCGTATATCCCTGAACCCTTTAAAGTGTCAATTTTGGGTCAAACATGGTATGATATTGAGACACATTGTCTCAAAGAATGGTATATCCACGGATGATAGCAAGGTTAAGTTGATATTGGATCTGCCACCTCCCAATAATTACAAAGTTGTGCAAAGATTTATGGGCCACGTGGGGTATTACTGCTGCTTCATAATTTTCTATGCCAAAATCTCTAGGCCATTGTACAAGCTACTCATTGTCTTTAAATGGACTGAGGAATGCCAAGAAGCATATGATTGAATGAAGCAGGCGTTTGCTAGCATGCCAATTCTACGATCCCCCAATTGAAACCTCATATTTCATGTGCATATTGATGCATCAAACTTTGCTATTGGATCCGTACTAGCCTAGCCTAGTGAGCTTAAATTAGACTATCCCCAGTCTGCTTTGCTAGTCGTCAATGAAATGATGCAGAGGTGAACTACACCACCACAGAGAGAGAAGAATTAGCCATGGTTTTCATTGTCAAGAAGTATCGACATTACCTATTGGCCAACAAATTCGTATTCTTCGTGGACCATCAAGCCTTATTGTACTTAGTGAATAAGCCTTGCACCACAGGAAGAATCACACGATGGTTGCTATTATTGTTGGAATTCGACTTTACAATTACGGTAAGAAAAGGGACATATCATGTGTTAGCCGATCATATGTCAAGAATTCCAAATGGGGAACCAGCACAACTGGTGTCGAATATAATCTCCCTGATGCTTGTTTATTCAAACTAGACATGGCACCCGAATGGAGCGAGGAGATATCGATTATCTAGCTAATGGTTTTCCATAGGAAATACCCTTGAACAAAGATAAAATGTGGTGGCTTATCAAGCTTGCTGCACCTTATTAATTGATTGCAGAAGAACTATATAAACTAGGTAAAGATAATGTGCTAAGAAGATGTGTGAGAGAAGATGAATTTGTCACGATATTGGATGAACCTCATTCAGCGATAGCAGGCGGGCATTTTGCTGGAGAGATCACGGCTCACAAGGTACTGTGACATGAAGTTGGGGTTTGGAATTCGGTCACTTCTCAGAATCAAAACACACTTGTATGAAACCTCACAGCCTCCTCACCTCCCTTTCTCTCCCTAGGTTAAGATAAAGATATACACATCAAAGGTGAGAGGTGAGATCATAATTCATGGAAGGAAAGATGAAAGGCTCCGGAGAAGCAAGAATTTCAGCCAGTCTTGCAGCTCCAAACAAGAGGGCAATTCTTTGTTGGAAGAAAATCTTCCGACTCGGGATTATGTGAATGGAAACATACGGAGAATATTGGTAAGGTTCATCCGTTCGAATTGGACGATTTGGTCGGAACATATTAAAGCAAATGAATATAGCAATCACTTACAAGAGGATAAGACACATGGGATTGGCCTTTTGATAAGAGATTAAGAGGAATTAATCATGATTAAGAAGAAAGAATGGCCAAAAGTTAAAAAAACAGAGATACACAGAGAATTGTAGTTTTAAATCCATATAGGCTGTGTAAAAGAGGATTACATAGATGCGTAGAGTTTGAAGAGAGCTTCGCGCCCATATAAAAACTTTCAAAAATGGACCAACCGAGCGAAAAGTTATGAGCATTTTACTATAAGACTATAAAACTGCCAAAATTCGCCTGAAAGTTAGCAACTTTGGGAGAAATTCTGATCATCAATGAAGTAAGGGATTTAGAAATTAGTTACATGAGCCACAAAAACTGCACTTCCCTCTCTTTGCATGAAACCTCAATTTTCACATAGCCTCTTGCCTTTTATCTCCTTCATGATTCAAGCTAGAGGATAAGGGTTAACATTGCTCAGCGGACAATCATAAAGATTTACCTATGGTCCTCAAAGTCTTTCTGCATGCTCATTACCGCTAAAACCATTGGTACCTCCAAAGGAGGGCGGCAATAAGGCAAGGGCTACCTTAAGAAGTCACAGGCCCACCAAGATAATAACTCCTTATCCCACTTATCATGAATCATCAAAGAGGTCCAAAATTGGGTTAAGCATGAGGAGCTAATGCTAAATGAGACATTCACATGTAAAGAGAGTGTTTGAATAGGGGTTTGAAAGATAAGAGAATGGCAATGACACAAAATGCTCAATTGAGGAGGCTCATTCCCTTGATTTGAAAAGGAGAGAAGGGCTCCTTTTATAGGTGGAGAATCACCCTCTCTTCCATTGTTACAAATTACAACATAAAAATCTTCAACCCTTCAATGACATAAGGGTAGATGTCACCATCAATTGTCCTCTTAGGCTAAGTCTTCTATTGATTATTAAATTGAAGACTTTTTGACTTTGAGAGTGTGATGAAATAGTAGCCAAGTCTAAGTGGCATGTAGGTGGAGATCCCACTTACACATGGCGGAATTCTCCTCTTCCATGTAGGCATTCTAGAAGAATCTTTTCCAATTATACACCTACACACACTCCTCCACATGCCTTCCACACTCCCCAACTTGTAGCCTTATGGTGAATATGATATTAATAATACAATTAAAATCCATGTAAGCATGAAGGCCCACTTTTATTTTCCACATCACTAGCCTATCTACCATACCAAAGTATTTATCAAGCATACTTGTGGCATTTACAATGTGTGCACCCTAAATCAAGTAAAACTATTATATTTGAAGATAGAATGCTGTTATCGGGGTAGCCGCCAAGCCGTCGCATCACCACGCCGTTATTCCATTGTGGGCGCCGCAATCTTCTTGGACAAGCTTCCACCTTATTACCATTGAGAAACCATCAAAATATGCACAAAATTGAAAATGAAAGATATCAATTTTTCATGTCACATCTTTCCCCCCCCCCAGCAGATCCTCCATGCTTGCCTTGGGGATCTGCGGGCCATGGTGCTTACGGGTAAAATATCTTTAGCCGCCACCATCGGTACTCATTAGCACGTCCGAGAACCTCCTGGCCACTTGCATCGTCTAGAAGATGTGTTATTTTTGAACTTTTGAAGGGGCCTTCCTAGCATCGAAAAGGCTTCTTATCTAGCCGTTTCTCCACACGGCCATCATACCTCTTTTCCTCCTGGATCAAATAAAACTATCCCCCCAGTCCCACATTGCCTGGAAGGGCTAAAGGCTCCATCAAAATCCATAGTGAAAGTAGTTGGTGGTGTCTCCAAATCTTCATACACTTCTTCCTTTGCTCCTGTTCCTTCTTCCTCTTCCTTCCTGTGGTAAACAAATCTGCAAGAGAGGCCCTAGTGGTGTTTTCTGTAATAAAAGTGAAAGAGAATTCTTGAAGCTCACAAATCCACTTTACAAACTTCCCTCCTGCAGGATTGGGTTTACGGACCAAGAATTGTAAAGAAGGTTGAGATGTGAGGAAGAAAAAAGGGCGAGGTAACAAGTATGACCTGAAATTCTGTACTGCAAAAACAAGAGACAAACCACCTTTCTCCATTTCACCATACCTCTCCTCGGCATCAGTGAATTGTCGGCTTGCATAATACACTGGTTGCATACGCCCTTGCTCTCCCTTTTGTAAGAGTATAGCATCCACTAAATGTGATGAGACACTTGGGTTCACATAAAAGTCCTCCCCCCACCTGGGAGGCTGCACAATGGGACTTTGACTCATGCATTCCTTGAGCAAACAAAAAGATTGAATTTGATCGGGGCCCCATTGGAAAGAAACATTCTTCTTTATTAACAGATTTATAGGATACATCTTCTCAGAGAACATGTCAACAAAGCGTTGGTAATACTTTGTTTTACCCAAAATCCTCCTTACCTCCCTTACATTGGTAGGTGGTGGGAGGGCCACAATTGCCTGCACCTTCTCAGGATCCATCTCTATGCCTTCTTCTGAGATAACATGTCCCAAGAGAACCACCTTCCTTCATGCCAAGCGGCATTTTCCAGGATGATTAAGACACCCTTTTGCATCATCAATACTTTGCAAGGCCAACCTCAACTTTTCCAAGTGATCCATGCGGCTTGAATAAATGCAAAAATCATGCAGAAAGACCCTTATAAACTTCCCCAAGTAAGGTGCAAATACCTGACTCATGAAGCGTTGAAAAGTTGCTGGTGCATTGGTCAAGCCAAATGGCATCACCCTATAGGCATACACTCCCCAAGGGGTGATAAATGAGGTTTTCCTTTGATCTTCTTCACAAATCCAGATTTGGAAGTATCCAAAGTATCCATCACACACTGAATACAACTCATGACCTGCAACTTGATCCAAAATCTCATCCTGAAAGGGTAGAGGATAATAATCCCTCTTTGTGCATGCATTCAGAGGGCGAAAGTCCACACACACACACGCCATTTTCCACCCTTTTTGGGAGTGACTACAACTGGGGAAATCCACTCTGAATTCTCTACTGGAAAAATAAATCCAGCTTCAAGCAAATTAGTTACCTCCTTCTTAAGCACCTCTGCTTGCACTACTCCCAAATGCCTTAGTCGCTGTACTACTGGCTTACTTTGGGGCTTGAGATCAATCTTGTGCTCTACTAGGGTAACTTGGTATACTTGTGGGTAGCTGTTTGCAAAAAGGTTAGGAAATCCATCCAACATTTTTAAGTAATTCTCCCTTTTAGTACCTGCTATGGATTCATCAAGAAGAAGTTCATTTTGTTGGTGAAGACTAGTGAGGTCCACATCTCCTTTCTTGCACATGGTTGAAGAAGCTTCCCCTTCCAAGGCTCCATTGTCTTCAACATCCCCTCGATCCCTTCCCAGGGAAAGACCAAATGCAACTCCCTCCACCTCCCTTTCTGAGATGGAATCCTCGGAGCTACCACTTGTCTCCTCTTCATCGGATGACTCTGACTCTGAACTTTTGGAAGTTGAAGGTTCACCTCTTACCACTTTCTTGCGATGACTCTTGATGTTGTAGTGGACCTTCTTATTCTTACCTTGTAGAATAAGATCACCTGTCTCCCACTTTTGAATTGCCTTCACTTGGCGAAGGCATGGCCTACCCAATATCAATGGGTAAGCCCTACCCATGACCTGGAAAGTTGTAGGCACAGAAATACCACATACATCCAATCCCAAATTCTTGACAATTCTTAAGGTTTTCACCCTAGTATTATCAGCAAGTTTGATGCGATAGGGAGAGTTGGTAGAAGACAACTTTAAATCAGCATCTTTCATTTTTTTTAACTCATGACATTGATTGACTCACCTCCATCAATGTATGCATTAGAAATTGTTTGCCCCTCAATGATATCAATCACAAGCACATCATCTCCTACATCAATATCCACCTTTTGAACGATAGGAGTCCCATTATCCCTCTTCTTCTTTTTCTTAGATTCCCTTGTGCTAGCCAGCTTACCCCATTCCTTTCTAAGCTTTGGAGAGAGTGCCAAAAGCTGTCCAAATGTGATTTGTGCCGTTTTCTCCCTAAGATCTGTTAAGAGGTCATAACTAAGAGATCCTTGTCCAAGAGGAAAGTCAGATTGTCCAATTTTTCTCCTAGACGACTTCTTCTTCTTCTTATTTTTCTCCTCTTCTTCAGATTTATCTTCTTGTTCTTCTTCCCGACTCCTAGTTTTACAACCCCTTTTAGCCATCAATGGCATCAATGTTTCCTCTTCTTCTTTTGAGCATGTTTCCTCTAAAAGTGCTAAACTTTTATCCTCTCTTTTCCTTAATTTTGGACACTCAGTGCGATAGTGCCCCTTCTCTTGACATTCATAGCATGTGACACTACTTCTATCCCTAGGTTTATCCTCAGCTCGTGGAACCCTAGGTGGCCTTGCATTGACCAAGTGTAACTTCAAATCAGCGAATTCTGGCATCAGTTGTGCAATGTTATGATCCAAGGATGGAGCTTGTACCTGAGATATTGAGGCTATCTCTACTCGTGGTGGGGTTGGCACACTCGGAGAAGATTGGAATGTGGACTCAATATGAAGAGTGGCCTCCTTCTTCAAAGCAATACAAAGAGTCTCTTTAAAATTAGTAGGATCTTTGCTAAGAACTTTTCCATGCAAGCGAGGATCCAAAGCCCTGATAAACTTGCTCATCTTAAGGTGCTCCATTGCTAAAGAACTCTTTGAATCTTCCATAGAAGGTGAAGAAGAAGAAGCAACAACATGTAAAGCAGCTTGTTGATACTTGATGAATAAGACTTCATACCTCACTGAAAAGGCAGAAACTGACTCTCCTTCCTTTTGGAAAATTTGATCCAATTGCAATAGTAAAGCATTTGGTGACTCCACAGTCCCAAATCTCTCCTTCATTGCTTTGGTCAACCTTTCCTAATCATTCTTGGACTCCTCTGGCAAAGCCTCATGCCAAGTTAAGGCCACACCCTCCAAGAAATCTGGAAGTATTTCTGCCCTCTCCTTCATAAACCAACCCGTCAAGCGGCATACTCTGTTAAACTCTCGGAGATAACTCCCCGGGTCTTCTCTTTCCGATCCTTAGAATACCGAAATGTTGAACATCTTGCACCAAAAGATGAGTAGCAACAATAAGGAAAATTTACTTGTTCCAAAATAACTTTTCTTTAATCATGCGGGACCTTAAGGTTAAAATAGAATAATTCTAAGTAAAACCTGCCCGCCGTCTCCACCAAAAGATGTGACACGAAGTTGGGGTTTGGACTTCGGTCACTTCTCAGAATCAAAACACACTTGTATAAAACCTCACAGCCTCTTCACCTCCCTTTCTCTCCCTAGGTTAAGATAAAGATATACACATCAAAGGTGAGATCATAATTCATGAAAGGAAAGATGAAAGGCTCCGGAGAAGCAAGAATTTCAGCTAGTCTTGCAGCTCCAAACAAGAGGGCGATTCTTTGTTGGAAGAAAATCTTCCGACTCAGGATTATGTGAACGGAAACATACGGAGAATATTGGTAAGGTTCATCCATTCAAATTGGATGATTTGGTCGGAACATATTAAAGCAAATGAATATAGCAATCACTTACAAGAGGATAAGACACATGGGATTGGCCTTTTGATAAGAGATTAAGAGGAATTAATCATGATTGAGAAGAAAGAATGGCCAAAAGTTAAAAAATAGAGATACACAGATAATTGCAGTTTTAAATCC
The DNA here is from genome assembly GCF_041138505.1 of Cibotium barometz. Taxonomy (NCBI): domain Eukaryota; kingdom Viridiplantae; phylum Streptophyta; class Polypodiopsida; order Cyatheales; family Cibotiaceae; genus Cibotium; species Cibotium barometz. The sequence continues at coordinate 9,366,866 of NC_141102.1, read as the reverse complement.
ATATAGGCTATGCAAAAGAGGATAACATACATGCGTAGATCTTGAAGAGAGCTTCGCGCCCATATAAAAACTTTCAAAAACGGACAACCGAGCGAAAAGTTATGAGCATTTTACTACAAGACTATAAAACTGCCAAAATTCACCTAAAAGTTAGCAACTTTGGGAGAAATTCTGATCATCAATGAAGTAAGGGATTTAGAAATTAGTTACATGAGTAGAAAGAGCATATAAAGAGCTTCCTAGCCATATGATCAATTTAAGAAACCAACACCCGAGTGATCAGTAATCATCGATTGAAAATTGGGTATTGGACCACAAAAACTGCACTTCCCTCTCTTTGCATGAAACCTCAATTTTCACATAGCCTCTTGCCTTTCATCTCCATGATTCAAGCTAGAGGGTAAGGGTTAACATTGCTCAGCGGATAATCATAAAGGCAAGGGCTACCTTGAGAAGTCACAGGCTCACCAAGATAATAACTCCTTATCCCACTTATCATGAATCATCAAAGAGGTCCAAAATTGGGTTAAGCATGAGGAGCTAATGCTAAATGAGACATTCACATGTAAAGAGAGTGTTTGAATAGGGGTTTGAAAGATGAGAGAATGGCAATGACATAAAATGCTCAATTGAGGAGGCTCATTGCCTTGATTTGAAAGGGAGAGGAGAGCTCCTTTTATAGATGGAGAATCACCCCTCTCTTCCATTGTTACAAATTACAACATAAAAATCTTCAACCCTTCAGTGACATGAGGGTAGATGTCACTATCAATTGTCCTCTTAGGCTGTCTTCTATTGATTATTAAATTGAAGACTTTTTGACTTTGAGAGTGTGATGAGATAATAGCCAAGTCTAAGTGGCATGTAGGTGGAGATCCCACTTACACATGGCGGAATTCTCCTCTTCCATGTAGGCATTCTAGAAGAATCTTTCCCAATTATGCACCTACACACACTCCTCCACATGCCTTCCACACTCCCCAACTTGTAGCCTTATGGTGAATACCATATTAATAATACAATTAAAATCCATGTGAGCATGAAGGCCCACTTTTATTTTCCACATCACTAGCCTATCTACCATACCAAAGTATTTATCAAGCATACTTGTGGCATTTATAATGTGCACCCTAAATCAAGTAAAACCATTATATTTGAAGATAGAATGCTATTATCGGGGTAGCCGCCAAGCCGCCGCATCACCACGCCGTTATTCCATTGTAGGCGCCGCAATCTTCTTGGACAAGCTTCCACCTTATTACCATTGAGAAACCATCAAAATATGCATAAAATTGAAAATGAAAGATATTAATTTTTCATGTCACAGTACTTCAAGCAAGATTATGGTGGCCTACGTTATTTGGAGATGCCATAGAATTTGTCAAAAGGTGTGAAGAATGTTAGCGTTTCGCTATCCCACAACAAAGGGACAAGATGCCGCTCACCCCTATTATTGTAAGAAAACCCTTCAAAAAATGGTAAGTAGATTTTGTTGGACCTATTAGTCCCATGGCACACCCAAGCCCGATATGTGATCGTGGCCATGGACTATTTTACCAAATGGGCAGAAGCCAGAGCCTTGAAGCGAGCTAATGCATGAACAACAGCAAAATTCTTATATGAGTAGATTACCTCGAGGTTCAGCTGCCCATAAGAATTAGTTTTAGTGATCACGGCTCACATTTTATCAATGAGGTGATCAATCATTTACTTGTGGGATTCTTAGTGGTCCATCAAAAATCATCACCTTATTATCGATAGGCTAATGGTCAAGCAAAGAGTATAAACAAAATTTTGTGTACTATCTTGACAAAAACCTTGGAAGCAAGTCGGACAGATTGGGAACATAAGCTGAGCCCTATGGGCATATCAAACATCTTATAAGGTAGCGACGGGATGCACTCCCTTCCGTCTAAATTATGGTGTTGAGGCAGTAATGCCTATGGAATACCTAGTTTCGAGCCTAAGGATTGCAGTGCAAGAATGTCTGACAAAGAATGCATTAGCTGAAAGGCTAATTGACTTAGAGAAGCTTGGTGAGACACCAAACTAATAGAATCACATGGACTCATGGTCGAGAAACTACGTAGGAAGCATTGGTTCGACAAAAATTTGAAACAAAAAGAATTGGAAACGGGGGACCTTGTCCTCATGTATGGTGTAGGAAGCACCAGGAAAAAGAAACTCAAATACAGAGGCCTAGGACCCTTCCCCGGCGGGTGTCTGAGATCACACCTCAGGGGTCGATTAGAATTGAGACAATTGATGGCATACAGATGGAGGGTTACGTCAATGGAAGCAAACTCGGAAGCAAACTCAAAAAATATTATGGACCACTGACCCAAGAGATGCTCTTGCAAGAACATCTATTAAAACAACAAAAATAGCTCGAAATGCAAAAAATCCAGCAATCTCAAGAAGAGGCTAAGGCAAGGGAGGCCAAAGTAAAACAATTACTCCAGAAGAGGATGTTACATGTCAACATGGCTTCCTTGACTCTCTCGGATGAAGAGGAACTGAACATTAGGGTGGAACTACAGCTAAAGGCCATGCAACAAGCATTGCACTAATAGATACAGTATCAAGTCATAATTTGATCTCATATGAGACATGGGAAGCCTTAGATATAACCCACCTTGAACCCACTGATAGAACCCACCTTGAACTCACTGATGCACAAGTACGTAGTGTACACTTGATAACTATGAAAGCTGAGGGGTTTTTAAGTGTTAACATTTCCATCAGAAATAATTCCTCGGTTGGGAAAGTGTTTGTCATGCCTGCAGGTTCCATGGAAGAGGAAATGATTCTAGGACGATCCTAGATTTGTGCCAGCAAATGCAATATCCAATGGGAGAAGAGGACAGCGCTACTGAACGAGGGCGACAAGGTCATGTCCATACCCTTATGGAGCTTGACAAACAGAGGGAAACATAACATGATTAACAAAAATACAGTGACATCAACTCATAAAATAGAACAAGCATCAGTTCCACAAAGCCTACACAAACAATACCCAAAATTGCAACAACATGGTACACAGAAGTGGGTGCCCAAGGTTCAACTCAAAAACCAACCCCACAAGAAGGAGAAGAAGAATAATATGGGGATAATAAGAAAATTCCACAAAGGAATCAAAAGTTAGACTTGGCTTACACAAACAAATTGACAGGACTCCAGACATACCAATAGCCCACAAGGCTTTCATAAGCAATGGGTCCGAAAAGACTTACTAGGAGCACAAGGATACTACCAAGGCAATACAGCAGTATGGGTACCCAAACCCCACTTAGTGGCCACCATCACAAGCAGTTCCAGTAACAAAGGAAAGAGTAGTAAAAGCATACAGCATCAACTCCCAACCAATGCTAGAACTGCACCAACATTGGTGTGGAGAGGAAGAAGACAACTCAACAAAATGGATTGGGAATTGCCAAAGCAATGTCAATAACCACTTCGGTCATAGAATTGAACAAGGACCCTAAAGGTAGAAACAAAGAAGTTTAGCAAAGGGACACAGATAAAAGCTCCCAACAACAACCATAGGACCCAGTAATAACATTGTTCAATTGGGTGGAAGGAAGAATAAAAAACTCCACATGGAGCTAAAACGCCTGCAACAACAGCAACACTTACCCAGAAGTGCCAAGGTGTCACCTTGGTTTTCATGGCAATAAAAAATGAAGGTATCCACTTGTTGCACAATGGGTACAAGACAATGGGTACAAGGAAAACTGGGTATCATTCACTCATTTAGTGCATGTCTAAATGACTGAGCATGAAGGGAAAAATAGAAGGTATCAATCTTGCACATTCATAATCTAAAAAAGTTCACGCCATGAACTGATCCAAAAATGTTCATGCCATGAATTGGTTCAAAACGGTTCACACCGTGAGCCAACTCTAAAAAGTTCACGCCTCGTGAACTGGTTCAAAAAAGAACATGCCATGAAACGGTCATTTCTCATGGGCCAATCAAAATATGCCACGTGGCTTTCTTCATTAAGGTAGCCGCCCTGTCTGATGATTGCATTATAAAATCAAAATTTCTTTCCTTTCTCGTCATTTTGCATCGTGTGTCCATCGCTACTCGCTTAAGCTCCTGCTTCCAATCATCGTGCATCGTCTTCCTCGGATTTTCCTGGGATCTTGGTCCATTTCTTATTTCCTTTTTCGTATTCTTTTTCCTTTTTTATTTTGATTTTGAATATTATGTTCAATCAATATCTTCTCGTTAACAATCTTGTACATAAGTATCACCCGATTTGGTGGTTATTCTAAATAATTCCTTGCGGTATCATCACTTGCATGCATCACATTCTTTGATAACAAAAAAATGAAAAATGATACAATAACAAAAATCTACACCTTCACGCTTTAGTGAAGTTTCACGAAACTACACAAACATGCGATTTCACGAAACCACCTTCACACTTCACTAAAGTTTCACGGGACTACATAAACCCACAATTTTCTTGAAACCACTGTAGTCTCATGGCCTAATTTCACAAAACCACATCTCACGGGATTCTGTGTCACGAAACCACATCTCACGAAACCACCTTTCATGGAACTTCAATTCACAAAACTACATCTCACGAAACCACCTTTCATGAAACCACTGTAGTTTCACGAAACTCCCTTTCACAAAACCACATCTCATGAAACCACCTTTCATGGGACTTCAGTTCATGAAACCACATTTCACAAAACCACATCTCATGGGATTCTGTCTCACGGAACTCCCTTTCACGAAAACACCTTTCACGGAACTTCAGTTCACGAAACCACATCTCACGAAACCACCTTTCAACAAAACCATTATAGTTTCACAAAACTCCTTTTCACAAAACCACATCTCACAAAACCACCTTTCACGGAACTTCAATTCACGAAACCACATCTCATGGTATTCCATCTCACGAAACTTCCTTTCACGTAATCACTTTTCACAGAACCTCATTTCACAAAACCACCTTTCATAGGACAACTTCTCACGACCTACAGGTTCACAGGACTACTAAGACCCTGCACCTCTACGCCACAACATTCACCTATCAATTAACACACCTTGTTATTACTCCTACACTAACACACTTCTCATTTCAGCTAATTGATTTCCCATTAACCAAGAGAAAAATAAGAAAAAAGAGAGAAATGGTACCCTGATGTACTTTTTATGTGCAGATGTCGGCCTCGAAAACAGAAGCTGTAGAGACCCCAGCAGCCACTCAAGTCAGCACTATAGATTCCCAACAAGTGAGAAGAAGAAACCAGTGTGGGTACCCAAACTGAATTATTTGGGCCCATATGCCCAAGCCTTCCATGGGGCCATCATCAGCAAGGAAACCCTTATGGCCCATGGAAAGGTCGCACTGCATTACTACTACAGCCCAAAGTGCCTCCAAATCTTGGAAAAGAGAGATGTCAAGGAGAAGTCGGAGAAAGTGGGCTTAGGGAGAATGGCGCAAATGCTTCCAAGGAGCATCGACACAGAGCTCTATGCCGAGTATATCAAGACCTATGACAAAGGCACCAAACATGGCACTATCATGAAGGTTGACGGCACAACAGAGCAGCTCCTAATCACCGAAGAACTTATTCGTGACGCTTGGCAGCTCCCACCAACAGTCCATGCCTACGCATTCAACAAAACGCCTCTGGAAGCAATACTAAAGAAGAGTTCAATCCCAAGAAAAAGAAGGCGGTTGGAAGATGAGGAAAGAATACCCCCGCTGGCCTTCCTACAAAACGTCGACTATGAATAATTCATGCAAGAAACAATGGAAGGTTTGGATGAATTGTTAAACCTGCCACATGCGGGACTAGAAGAAAGCGCAAGCACAAGTGCACCATGAGAGCAGGAGCAGAAAGTCTAGCGTTTCCACCTCCTCACAACACACATGCTCTATGATCATAACACTGCCCTTTGGAAGCAGGTTAAGGAGTTAAACACACAAGTGCCCACGTTAAAGGACCACTTGGTAGCAGTAGAGGACACACATCGGGGTGTCATAATGAAAAGCTTGAAGGCCACAGAGGAGCAAGAGACTAGATACAAGGCATTGGAGAGAAATAATGTGGTCCTTAGTCAAACCATTGTATAAAGGATCAAAGAAAATACAGACCTCAAGGAAAAGCTAGAACAATCTAAAGAGCAACTCTAGAAGGAGGTCACCCACACCCATGAGCTCACAGCCCTTCATGCTGCCCAACAATTACAAGAACTCCAGCACAATTCCATGGCCAAAGAAGAGGAGCTCCAACAGCTATTCTCCAATCTGAAAGTAGCATAGGACAAAGCCACTCACTTATAGCAAGAGAGAAAACAATCGAACAAGGCACATGCAAAGAAAATAAGAACACTTAACAACACCATCAGTGCTAGTCAAGTCGAAATGCAAAGGATGGAATTAGCTCACTAAGAAGCAATGGCACAAATTATGTAGCAACTATAAGATAGTCAGAGGTTGGCTACCGAAAGGCTCCAAAGAATCCCAGAAGCTTAAGAAAGTGAAGCAACAGCTAGGCATGTCCAAGAGGAAGCAACCCAGAGATTCGAGGAATTGGATGCTGCAAAGGATGGTTCGTGAAACTGCCATATCAAAGCTCCTCAGTAACAATGGCTCTCATCTACAAGAGTTGGAATGCTAGTTGGTGATACAAGACCGAAGTCTACAACTGAAGCCTACAGATGACCTACGCCTACTCCTTGAGAGTGCCTCAAAGTTGGGTCAATTGCTAGTAACTCCTCAGGCCCCTCCTCAAACTCTCACTCTATTTTTGTCTACACTAACCCTCTCTTTACTTCAATACGATATAAATCTATTTGAAGACCTAGGCCTAGGTGAACTAACCCTCATTAAAAAGCAGAATATTGAACGCGATGCTGACCCTACAATAATAATGGGAATTTTACGGGGGGACATAGTCTTAACTAATCCACAAGATATCTTCTTTTACCCATTACATCCAATTGTGTTAAACCTTCATAGTTGGTGTCGGGTACTCCAAAATTCTGAAATTCTAGACAACAGTGTCAAAAAATTAGACCTGTTTGTTCCAGATGACATTCTCGAGACACCGGCCAACTATGAAGTGGTAGCACATAACTATGAGATGGTAGCACATAGCTATCAGTGGATTATAAGTCATGGGTGGCTCGAAGTTTATAATACTCACCAACATCTTAACTTATGTGAGTCTACCTTGTATCATCTTTTTGGAATTATAAAGCTATACTCTAATATCTACAAACACTTAAAATCCATGTTAACCAATGTACAGTACAATTTTGATGCCACCCATATTGAATATCCTACAATAAATCCTGAGGATATCCCTGACCTACAAGAGTTTATAAATTCTCACAAGCCTAGCCACCCACCCCCTACCATAGGTCATGGTCAGGAAGAAACCTCATCTTCATCTTCAATGTCCACTTACCCCATCTATTCTAATGTTGCTAGTAAACTCCTTAATCCCTATCCTAATACCCCACCTACTAACACATCTCAGGCCGACTGCATATTCTCTACTTTCACTCCTCAGCAGATAGATTTTCCCACTAATCCTCTCACCCCTGAGGAGATAGTAGCACCTCACCCGTCTCCCCAACGACAACCTCAGGAGGTACAATATCCTATTCCCCAAGACAATATTGAAGCTTTCACTGACGATACAATTTTGGAATCATTGTCTGGTGTAGAATATGAGGGCTTCATTCGCACTGGCAATCCTCTAGTAAAGACCAAGTTGATGTTCAAGGTGCTCATGCAAGTAACACCCTTTCAAGGTGCTCATGCAAGTAACACCCTTTGAACCAACTCGACAGATTATGCCAAAAGCCTACTCTGAAGTCACACCAACAAAGCAGCATTATGTGCCATATCCTCTATGAGCACCTCGCCCTGATTTATGAGCTGATGTGTGAGTCTAAAGTGTTTATAGAGTTTAGGATGTTTTAGGCATGTTTGGTTTAATCTTCTCTTTGTGTGTTAAAGGCACTTGGGTTGCTTGCGCTAACATTGCATGGTTGCTTCTTCTTTATTTTTATTGCTTTCTAGAAGACATGCTAGTTTGAGAGTTCTTGTGTGCAAGAGACATGTGATTGAGATTTTGACTTGTGATGTCCTGGTTGAGGCAACTCCTTGTAGGAATGTCACCAAGAGATCAAGGAAAAAAATAGGGGCTAATCTTCGCCAATTGGCTTTTTTTTGGGGTTTCTCCCCAAAAACATTCGATCGACATCTTACAACATTTGCCCAAATTTTGGCCGTTTTCAAAGGTTTTAGAAAATATTTGCCCAATTTTAAACATTTCATGGCATTTTTATAAAACATTCGCCCCATTTTCTAAAACTTTAGATTTATCTACACATATATTCATGGATGAATAACACGTCAGGAAAATCCTCGCTGGTCTAAAAAGCCCAATTATCTTTAATGAAATTGACGTGAGTTGAGGCCTCTTCTTTGCTTCTTCTTCACTTGAGTTAGCTTAACCTTCTTAGCTTTGTTTCGATAGAAAACACTCCTCCTCTTCATGATTGGATTTCCCATAGAAATTGCTGGAAAGTCCTTTTTCTCATAAGATCCTTTGAAGGATGATGCTTTTGATCTTGAATTCTAAAAACCCTCCTTTGTTAAAGAAAGCCCCTTAATGATTCCTTGCCTTTGTTTGACCAAAGATGCTTCCACATCTACCAACTTTGGAGTTGGTAAGTTTGTGAGTGTGGTAATTATGTTACCAAACCCTTTGCCATATGACCTACCTGTTATGAGAATGATAAGAAACACTAAAAGGTAAGACTAGGAGATTTGCATATAAATAAGGTTCAGGGGGTTTCAAATAAGAAATACGTAAGCAATGGTTAATAGACATTAAAGTTAAAGTAAAATAGGAAGTAAATGGTGCACAATGGAAGTCCAAGGGGCACCCCCTTATAGGGGTAGTTGAAGAGGCATTGGTTAATGAAAAGGCAATGTCTAGCCAATGAAAGGTCAAGGGGTTGAAGTTGGAAGGTCATTCATCACTTAGGCCTATATAACCATGAGTTTACGGCCCATTTGGGATATGGTTGGGTGGTTCTCAAGCTTATAATGCAATTGAGCTCCAAAATCTTCATCAAGATAATGAAATAGAAAAAATGTTTTTGAGTTATGCAATGCCTCAATTTAAAAAGCATTGTGAAAAGTTTGATTCAAGTATTTGTGAAGTAGTTAACTATTCTTTGACTAATTTATTAAAAGAATTTAAAGATGTTTTTCTAGAAACATTGCCAAAAGGTTCACCTCCGCATAGAGGGATAAATCATCCTATAGAAGTTTTAAAGGATTCAAAGCCAATTAGTAAGCCACCTTATAGAGTAAGTTTGACTGAAAGACAAGAAGTTGAAAAAAATTGGCTGAATATTTAGAACAAGGCTTTATTAGGCCAAGTAAGTCTCCCTGGGCTTTACCAATATTATTGGTGAAGAAAAAAGATGGATTTGTGTGCTTGTGCATAGATTATTGTGGATTGAATGCAATCACAATAAAATTAAATTTCCTATTCCCAGGATAGATGAGTTGTTTGATCAACTCAAAGGTGCTAAATATTTTAGTAAGATATATTTAAGGTCTGGATATCATCAAGTAAGAATTAGAATTGAAGATGTGCTAAAAACAACATTTAGGACATCTTTTGGGCACTATGAGTTTTTAGTTATGCCTTTTGGGCTAACTAATGTTCCCACTACTTTTATGACCTTGATTAACACTATCCTTATCCTTATTTAGAGAAATTTATGGTAGTTTTTATTGATGATATACTAGTCTTTAGTCAAAATGAACAAGAACATATTGAGCACCTTAGAAAAGTATTTCAATTATTGAGGAAAAAAATATTTGCTAAAAAATCTAAATGTGATTTCTTCAAAAAGAAGTGCAATATCTTGGACACATAGTGTCCAAGGAAGGGATTTGTATGGATCCTGATATATAGAGATGGAAGGCCCAATATAATATAGATGAGTTATAAACCTTTTTAGGACTTGCAGGGTTCTATCGTGAAAGTTTATAAGGAATTATGCTAGGATAGCTGTTTCAATGACGAATCAACTTAAAGGAAAAGGAAAACAATTTAGTTGGACTCATGATCAACAAACTAGTAGCAATAGCTACTAGTTGGACTCATGATCAATAAACTAGTAGCAATTTACTTGGACTCATAATCAACAAACTAGTAGCAATTTACTTGGACTCATAATTAACAAACTAGTCTTGAAAAATTGAAAGTAGCAATAGTGCTCCTATTTTGTAAATAGTGGATCCAAATGACCATTTGTATTGGAAACAGATGCTAGTAATTTTGTTGTAGGAGCAATATTATTGTAGAAGAGAAGGCCAATTGCATTTGAAAGTAAAAAGTTGGCAAAGTAACTATTCAACTTACGAGAAAAAAAAATGCAATTTTGCATGCTCTTAAAAAAATGCAATTTTGCATGCTCTTAAAAAGTGGTGTCATTATTTATATGGTGCTAATTTTGAAGTATTATCTAACCATGAAAGTCTTAAATGGTTAAACACTCGAAAGGAGTTAAGAGGTAGGAAGGCTAGATGGACCGAAATCCTACAAGAGTTTGATTTTCAAATCAGATATAGAAAAGGAAATTTTAATTTCATGGCAGACGCTCTAAGTCAAGCACCCATGATAAATGAGTTGAGTTTTACTCAACTAGAAAGTGAATTGCTAGCTCAACTTGATTAAAGAAGATAACTCTCACATAGAGTTTTACTCAACTAGAAAGTGAATTGCTAGCTCAACTTGATTAAAGAAGATAACTCTCACATAGAGAGTAAAGAAAATGCAGCTAGTGATATAAGGGTGTCACATAAAATGATAGCGATTCAAAGGAATTAATTAAAGAACTGTAAATAAGTGAAAAAGATCATTGGAAAAAAAATTCGTGAGAGAAAGGTCACATTTGTGTACCTAAAGAAGAAAATATTCATTATAATATTTTACTAAAATGTCATGACAATCCAAGTGCGGGGCACTCGAAAATTTTTAAGAACTATGAACTTGTTAAAAGATAGTTTTATTGGGTAGGTTTAAAGAAGGATGTCCATAATTATGTTATAAAATTCCCTAAGTGTCAAGTCAATAAAGTTGAGCGCCTAAAAGTAGGTGGAATATTACTAATACCTACAAGTAAGTGGGAAAGTATTCCTATGGATTTCATAGTGGGACTACCCCGAAAAACTAGAGGGCATGATTCAGTGTGGGTAGTAGTGGATATATTAACCAAGTTGGTACAATTTATACCAACAAAAAAAGATGTAAAACACTAGAATTGGCTAGGATGTTTATCCACCATCATGTATATAGATTGTATGGATTGCCAACATATATAGTAAGCAACCAAGATACAAAGTTTACAAGCCATTTTGGAAAGAAGTGTTCAAAAAATTAGGCACCAAACTTAGTATGAGTACATTTGAATATCCACAAAGCGATGGATAGATAGAAAGGGTTAACCAAGTCCTAGAAGATATACTTCGAGCATATGTTAATCATAAGCAAAACAACTAGGATGAGTATCTTCCATGATTAGAATTTGCTTATAATAGTGTTAAACATTTTGCTACTACTAGTTTTAGCCCATTCATGTTAATATATGGATTTCAACCTAGAGCACCCATAGCAGTTTGGTTACATAAAGAAAAATTGCAGAGTGTAAAAGACTTTCTCAAAGACATGCAAGACATGCTAACATTGCCAAAAAAGCAACGTTAAGAGAGTGCAGGATCGTTCTATTAGTTATGAGAAAGGTAAAAGAAGAAAGTGGAAAAGTTTCAAAGTTAAGTCCAAGGTATTGTGGTCCTTATACAATACTTTAAAAAAATGGAAGTGTAGCTTACAAGGTAGCTTTACCTGAAGGTTCCAGAGTACATCATGTCTTTCATACTAGTAGACTGAAACACAAGATGGGAAACAATGACAATGTCATTGGAAAAGAAGCAATAGTGGATTTTATAGAACCACCTATTCTTTCACATGAGCCTGAAAAGATTATCGAATATCGAAAAAAGAAAACTAGACATTCTGTGTTTAAAGAATGTTTAGTAAAGTGGAAAGATAGACCACAAGAAGAACTTGGTTAATAGTGACGACACTGAAGAAAAGGTTTCCTAAGTTTGTTTTTGAGGATGAAAACTTTTCTTTCAAGGGGGAAGAAATGTTATGAGATTGACAAGAAACACTAAAAGGTAAAACTAGGAAAGATTATTTATATGTAAAACGTTTGTATATAAATAAGGCCTAGGGGATTTCAAATAGGAAATACCCAAGAAATAATTAATAGGCATTAAAGTTAAAGTAAAATAGGAAGTAAATGGTGCACAATGGAATTCGAAGGGACACAGAAGAGGGCACCCCCTTCTAGGGGTAGTTGAAGAGGCATTGGTTAATGAAAAGGCAATGTCTAGGCAATGAAAGGTCAAGGGGCTGAAGTTGGGAAGTCATACACCACTTAGGCCTATATAACCATGAGTTTAGGGTCCATTTGGGATATGGTTGGGTGGAAAATCAAAGTACTAGTCTTACAAGTCCTCAAGATTATAATGTGAGGAGAATTACACTACCTTTCCATAGTAGTGGGCATGTCATCTTTGTCTTTGTTGTTGGTAATTCTCTCACTCTTGGTCTTGGTCCTCTCGAGAAGAATGCTTTCTCATCACTTAATGTAGCTTGGGCTACCTTCTCTTGATTCTACTTCTCTTATTCTATGAGTCTTACTTTCACTCCTGTAATAGTTGGATCTGGGAGGTTCCTCAAGGTAGCCCCCGAGGGGCTATACTTCTCTATTGTCATGTTTTTCAAGAAGTGTTGAAATAGATTCATTGTCTTTGATATCCAAGCCAAATAATTATGTTTTTAAACTTATTTGTGAATTCTTTTATTATTTCCCCAAACATTTTCTCTAGCTTATCCCAAGTACTCTTAAATGTATCTTGAAATGCAAAGTGATGGATAAATCCATCTCCTAATCCTAATGCAATGATGGCTAATACCTTTTTTATATTAGATTAATCAACTGTTATTTTCAGTACCTTCATCCTCTAGGGAACCTCTCTCTCCCACTAAGAATCCCCCAAAGTGATTCTTCATTAGTAAGTATGACTTACTAAGTATGAAAACCTTCATGCTAAGTATGACTTGCCTTTGACTTGCTATGTATGAAACCCTTCGCTGCTAAACTTACAAATGGGGTGTATATGAGGTGAGTGGGATGGTCTTTGCACTTGATTAAGTCTTAAGGCGAGTGTCTAGTCTCAGTATAAGAGACATCAATGATTGATTGAATGGAGTCTTTTTTGATGTCTTGTGCAAGAAGTGCAATGCTTCACGTATGAAACTTATTGTAGATGCTACACAAGTTAAAAGGAAACCCAAATAAAAGAGCCTATGTGAATAGCCTCTTATAAAAGGCTCTTTTACACCACCAAATGGGAGAATAAGGATTTAACCATTAGGGATAAATAGATAAGATTTACCGGAGCTTTGCACACCATCTAGAGGTTTTGCACAGCATGAAGAAGGATCACTCAACCTAGGTTGACTATTTTAACCTAGGAGGGAAGAGCCTGGTTGCCTTTTCACTTGCTCATCAGGAGCTAGGTTGACTGTTTTGCTAGAAGCTTTATTGTAACCTTCTTCTTATTCTTATTATTCTTCTTCTTCTTTGGTTCTTGTGATGAAATGATGGCCAACCTACCCTATTCTTTCATATGCTCTTTAGAGAAGGTGTAAGAAGTTGACCAAATGTGATTTGGGTTGTTTTTTCTCTAAGGTTTGTTAGAAAGCCATAACTAAGGTTTGCTCGAAGGTCATAACTAAGAGATTCCAGAGGAAAATCTTCCTCCTAGATGAATTCTTTTTCTTCTTATGTTTTCCCTCTTCTCTAGCCTTTCTCTTTTTCTTCTTCTCCTTCTCCTTCTTCTTCTTCTTCTCTGTCTTCTTCTTCTTCTTGACTCCTATTACTATTACCCTCCTTTCTTCTTCTAGGCTTCCTTAGAATAAATATCCTCTGGAAGTGCTAAGCTTTTATCCTCCCTTTTTATTAACTTCATTGTGATAACGCCCCTCTCTTTCCACTCATAGCAAGTGACACTAGTCCTATCCCTAGAGGTTTATCTTCAACCTTGTAGGTCTAGGTAGCTTCCATTGGCAAAGTGCACTGCATGATCAATAAATTATGCCATAGCTATGCAGTCACATAATCTAATGATGAAGATGGTATTTTAAGATGTTGAAGTAGCTTCTACCAAGGTGAGAAAGTGCATATATGAACTCCATTTGTAGAGTAACCTTTTTCTTCAAGAAGGAAATGTGAATATCCTCTTGGTAGTTGTTGGTAGGGTCATTTCCAAAGACCTTATCTCACAAGAAAGCCTCTAGGGCCATGAAAAACTTGCTCATTTTATGATGCTCCATCACCATGAACTCTTAGTATCCCTTGAGAAAGATGAACGAGAAGTGTAAAACAACAAGTTGATAAAGCCTCATACCTCACTGAGAAAGAAGACACACTAACTCTCCTTCCCTTTGGAAAGTTTGATCCAATTGTAACAATAAGGCATGGTCATGCCATTGTCCCAATTATTTCCTTTATTACCTTAGTCAAACTTTCCAAATCATTCTTGATTTTCTTTCATGCACAAAGCCTTATGCCAAGCTAAGACCATACCTTTTAATAAATTGAGAAGTATTTCAACCTACTCCTTCATAGACATTATTGTCAATCAACATGCTTGATTAAACTCCCAAAGGTGAGATCTCCGATCTTCTCCTTTACTTACATGAAAAACTGGGATGTTGAACATAATGCTAAGCAAGACAAGGAGCATTATACCAAAATCTTTGGCTCTATGTTGTTAGTTGAATAAAAGCAATTTATGGCTTGAAATCACTCTCTCAAAAACCTCCACTACATGGTGATTAACATATCAACACCATGAATCTGTTGTGTGTGAATGCAATATGTAATTGAACCCTTCTCACAATATAATAATTTTAGAATATTATGTTCTTACTCAATGGCATAGCAAAACAAATTAATAGTATCCTAGACACTATTAAAAGTCATCATATATCTCAACTCCTCCTTACACTATGCAAACAAGCATTGACTAGGTCCCATTTATACATTATACCTGTTGTTGTCAATGTTGATTCATGAGAGCATGCTCACAAAGAAAACATAAACAAAATGATTATGATAATTATGTGCATTTCTTACATATCTCCTTCACTATCCTCCGATTCCTAGAGCTGTGCTGCAATTTCTTCCAACAGCATTCTTCCCAATATCATACATGAGCTTTAAAATTTCCCATGCTAGCCACCATCATACATATAGAATAGGATCATTAGGTGAGAAAACAAGACATATACAAGGCTTCTTGACCCATCTTAGCATCTCCACAAGCAAGATGTAACACCAGCAAAATAATGTAACATAAAAATGTTTTATTTTGGTCGCCTCTTATTTTGGAACACAACATAATGGAAGCAACAAAACACCAATTGTAAAGTGACACAACATAATCATTTTCTTGTAAACCACACCATGATGATAACACAACACCACATGTATTGTGATGTGAGGTCACCATGTTCTTGTAAAACACACCATGATGATAACATAACACCACATGTATTGTGACAGAAGATCACCCTTTTCTTATTCTCTTTCTTCCCTCCCTAGCTAAAAATGAAGATATACACATCAAAGTTATCAACTCCAAAGAGAAGGACAATTGTTGTTTGTTGGGAGAAGATTTTCCTATGCAAGACTATGTGAATGGAGATAAAACTTGATAATTAATAAAGCTCCTTTGGAAAAATTGAGAGGTTGGAAGACAAATTTTAATGGACACTCAATAAGGAGAAGAGAACATGGAAGTCAAATTTAGATAAAAGATCATTTGCTTTGTGTGGAGATGCTTAAGCTTCCATGCATGGAAAATATACAAAAACTCTAAAATTTTCTATTTATTGAACCATGGGGCTAAATACTAAATCACATAGATGGAAAAATATTTGAAAGAGCTTTTCATCCAAATAAAAAATATAACAATAAAACAAGGGAGTGAAAATTTATGAACATTAAAGTGGAGGAGTGAATAACTATCAAAATTGTTCTGAAAATAGAGAAAAATAGAGAATTAATGCTCTTTAATGAATGCTAGGGTTTACTATTAAATTACGTAGATGAATATATCTTAAAAAGAGCTTCACGTCCATATAAAAAGTTTTGGGGTTGGACCACCGACCAAGAAGTTACCATTTTAGTGAAGGGGGGTAGAGTTACCAAAATTGCTCTAAAAACAACAAGAAACAAATATTTTTTTTCCCTTTCTAATCCATTGGGTTGAGATTTTAATTGAGTATATGGAGAGAGCTTTATATCCATATCAAAACCTTTTAGAATTGGACCACCAAGTAAAAAGTTATTACCATTTTAGTGAAGGGGGGTAAAGCTGCCAAACTACACTTCCTTCTTGCTCCATGCTTTTGTGGGGATGCTTGCTCTTGCAAGAGGCCCTCCCACCAAAGACCTAAAGTAGAGATATAAAGTATAATTAAGAGCCCTTGTTGAGGGATCTTCCACTAAGTTGACATTTAAGGTAACAACTCTGATAATGGCCTAATAAATTGATGAAATTAGGAAAAAATGACAGTTTTAAGTATGGGAAAAAGGGGAAGACTTGAGATGTGAACTAACCTCATGGTTATTCACAAACTATGAAATTAGAGACACTTGCAACCTTTGGGTTTTCTCATTTTAAGGGAAATGGATTTGGGAGATAATTAAAAGTAAAAAAAATCAAGATAAGATGTATACTACAATGGAGCTATTGCACAGAAAGGAGATTACTAGTAAATGTATAGGCGAATATGGAAACTTAATTAACGAAATATCATGATAATGACACAAGGTGCTCTAATGTGGTGGCTTTATTAGACTTGAGAAGAAAGGGCCATAGATGGAGGATCACATAGATGCATCCTTCCATACTCTCTCTACACATGCCCAAGTATCTCTACTCACTCCTCCACATGCCACCCTCTTGGGTCTTTATGGTAAATGCTAATATTACAAATATACAAGGATCCATGTAAGTATTGATGCCTATCACTAGATAAAGCAACCGTACCAAAGGAATTATGGAGCATACTTGTGGTATTTACAGTGTGCCCCCCATCGCATAGTGTGAATAAAACCTTAAGAAACACAAAATAATTTAAGAAAAAAGTTGTTGTCAAGGAAGCCATTGTTGAGAAAGCCATTATCAAGAAAAAAGTTATTGTTAAGGAAGTAGTTGTTGAGAAAGCCATTGTGTTTCCAATCCATCATTATGTTGTGGGCGCCATACTTCTTGAACAAGCCTATAACCATTTGCACAAAAGTTGAAATTTGAAGCTATTAATCTTATTATAATGTCACAATAGTGCTATACACAAGGAAAAACATGGGGCTAATATTCACCCAAACGTTATTTTAGGGGATCGTCAAACATGATTAGGTTATTTTATACCAAATAATAATATTAAAAAAATTAGAGATTCCCCCAAATTTGTCTATTCTTTCAAGTTTATGTAGAAAATACATTCAAGAATTTATCTATATTTATACCATGATATTGGCCTCTTATTTATTATGAGATGCAATCTTTCACATGACCAATATTAGAGAGAGAAGGGGCTACGTATGATGTCCACATAAAAGCCTAGACCTTGTGTACTTGTCATAATTTTCAAAAGAGGAAGTTAGGGAAAACCCCTATCTTTTTTGTAAACATATTCAGTATAATTTTTTCCTTACTTTGGGGCACATCAAAATAAGATCAAACATTGGCTACACCAATGTTTTCTGACACTGATGTATATGTAGCATTTAGTTAAGGCACAAGCATTGAGTAACTTAGGATGCCTATGTACTTATTTTTATATGTACATATACATCACTGATGTATATGTAGCATTCAATTAAGGCACGAACATTGGGTAACTTAGGATGTATATGCACTTATTTTTCTTAATTATCCTAAAAAAGGAATGTCTTCCTAGTATTTTATTAGTTTGTTCTTTCAATGAGTTTAAGTTTTCTAAGGCTGGAACACAATTGGTTATAAATTAATATTGTAGAAACACATTTGTGTATTTGAAGATTTAGAATTTTTTAATATCTCACAAAATTGAACTTAGGAATTAAAAAAGTTGCAAGGAACATTAATATACATTAGTGTATCTTACCAAATATAGATGTATATACAAGTTTATATCATACTAGAACCTGTCCTCATGCATAAGCATTTAGAAAGGTGAAAATGTATGTGAGCTCATATTAGATGTCATAAAAGTCTACCTTCCTAAGGTTTTGTTGGTTTGGTCTAGTAGTATGTTTATATATTCTGTTGTGAAGCAACAATGGCAACTTTACATGCACCCCTCGCTAATTAGGTTCTTGTGTATATTGTCATTTTCTAGGCAAAGGTTCTTGTGGTTCTACCTATTGCTCAAAGTTGAGGGGGGGCAAGAGCAGGTAGGTTCTTGTGGTGCTACCCCCGAAATGGAGTTTCCTCAAGGTACTATTAATTTTCCTAGTACAGCAAGAGATTACTCTCCCATTGGGACTCTTTCTTGTTGCAGACTCACATTCCCTAAATTTAATCCTAGCACATCCTCTTTATAGCTTCTCAATCTACTCTGTATGCTAGTGTCTTCTCACTCACAATCTCCACTCACTTCCTATTCAAGTTCTCACTCTACTAAAGAAAGTGGCTTCAAGCAAGAAGGAAGAATCCACTACCAAAGAGCAGTTGAATGTATACATTTGTATAACTATGCATGGTGCTTCAATCTTGTACCATAGATGCACTCTTTACTCCCACAAAGATCAAACAGCTTGAGAACTAGCATCGTTACAAATTTAGGCCACCCATGAGACATTTCGCCCGCCTGTGGGCTTGCAAGAGCAGTTGAGTGTATACATTTGTAACTATGCATAGGGCTTCAATCTTGTACGGTAGATGCACTCCTTAAGATCAAAGAGCTTGAGAACTAGCATCATTACAAATTTAGGCCACCAAACATTTCGCCCGTCGCCCGTGGTCTTGCAAGTGTGTAAAGGACCCGGAGAAAACACATCTGTAACTATGCAAAGGGCTTGAATCTTGTACCATAGATGCACTCCTTACTCCCACAAAGATCAAAGAGCTTGAGAACTAGCATCATTACAAATTGAGGCGGCCCATGACACAGTTCGGCCGCCCGTGGGCTTGCAAGTGTGTAATGGACCCGGAGAAAACACAGTCTGTTAGGTTTCGACGCTCTCATCGGAGGTGAGCGAGCGATGGAGAATCCTGAGCAGCACATCGGAGGTGAGCGAGCGATGGAGAATCCTGAGCAGCTCTTGGCTCGGTTGGGTTCCAACGTGCTCATCGACCTTAACAATGGCGACCGCCTCACCTTCGCCCGCCTGCATCCCTCTGCAACCATCAAGATCGGCAACACAAGGTGCTCCCTCTCCCCCCTCATCGACTCCCCTTACGGCTCCACTTTTGAACTGCAGAGAGGCCCAAACGGTCCTTTCCTTGCCAAAATCCCACATGCCAAAAACACACAATCCGACGAAATCCAAGGCTCCATAGAGCCTTGTGATGCCCATGATGATGTGAACATGGATTCTGATGTTGTTAACATGCATTCTGAGCGTGATAATAGAAGCTTAGTAGATGATAACACTGCCCAAAAGCTTTCTTCCCATGACATACATCGTATGCGCATGGATTGTGCATCTGGTAAGGACATCGTCAATGCCCTCATCGCCAATAGTACCACTTTCCAGAATAAAACCGCCTACTCCCAGCAGAAATACAAGAGAAAAAAGCAGAAGAAATATGCCCCCTCCTTTGTCTTGAGAAGACCCTCTTCCAGAAGGATCTGTGAAGCTTATTTCAGCAAATCTCCGCAGAAGATCGGGTTTCTGCGCATGGATATGATGGGCCTCATGATGTCCCTTGGCAATGTTGCTGCATATGCTGAAGTTCTTGTCATGGACATGCTTGGGGGGCTCCTTACTGCAGCGGCTGCAGAACGCACTGGAGGTTTTGGCTCAGTGTGTAGCGTTTATTGCTCTGAGAAACCTACTCCTTTGGACATTGTAGGCCTTTTGAATCTCAGCAACTCAATGGCCAGCCGAGTGTTTAGAGCTTCAATTTGGGAGCTTTCTGCAGCTGTGAAAAAGGATGCATCTAATGATGACATGGATCATAGTGAGGGTCCAGCAAAGGCTTGCAAGGGAGTGCATTCCTGTGGCATCATCATGCTTGGAAATGAAGGTGTGGGCTTAGAGAAGAATGATGTGGGATCAGTGGCTGAAGACAACATGCATGAAGATGAAGGCAAGGGAGTTGAGAACAAGGATGTGAAGTCAATGGATCGTGGGGATGGGGACTTGCATGTGGAAAAAGAGGGGGTTGTACATGCAGACAATGCATCTGGAAGCATGGAAAATGAAAGCTGTGCAGCGTTGGGTGATGAGGGTTTGGTAGTTGCAGACGAGGCTTCAGCTGAAGCAGATAGGCGTTGCCCCCGCGGCGACATGAAGCCAGTGGGTGCGAAGGCCAATGAAATCATTCGGCCTGGGAGGAACCCTTCTCCTGCAGATATGTCACGATGGGCAAAGCACGGGTTTACAAGCCTTCTTATAGGTGCACCGGAAATGGAACCTTGGTCTGTAGCTCAGGAATTGTTACCTCTTCTTTGTCCCTCCTCCCCATTTGTGATATACCATCGGTATCTACAGCCGTTGGCACAGTGCATGCATGAATTGCAGTTGAGCAAAATGGCAGTGGCATTAGAGATAGTTGAGCCTTGGCTCCGGGAGTATCAGGTTCTTCCTTCACGAACACACCCACATATGCAGATGAATGCGACTGGGGGCTATGTCTTGACTGGAATTAAGATTGCTCCTGTGTGAAGGTGCTTCTCATAATCCTTCTGCTTAAGCCACTCTTGAATTGTGGTGGCTTTACATGAATGTGATTTTGAAAAATTTTGATGTTGAGGTTGTGTCACCCTCCAAAAACTCGTGCGGCTAAAGAGGCAGTTGGTGGGTGATCTTGGGCTGACCCACTGCTTGGGTCCTCACATGTGGCAGCACCTCATGCACAACTCATCCAACCTTAATTGTGGAATAGAGTATATTTCCCTTAGCTTTCGCTACCTGTTAACATGTTTTAATTGGGCTTGTAAGAAAAGGTCCAAGCTTTAAGTGCCTGCTTTTGAATGTAGAACCAGATTTTTATTTCCCTATTGCTGTCTTCAAGTTAGGACAGTTCACAAGTCTAAAGCTGATCTTGTTTTACCTTGGGCATTTTATTCTTCTCTCATTTTCTTAGTTGAGCAAGAGGATGACATTCTCGTATCATTTGCACTAGAGGTACCTCTACTGCATGCACGTCTATCCTCATGCATTTGCATATCACATAGTCGGGGGATACTTGGTCACAAAACAGGAGGATTGATAGCTTTTGATTTAGTTAGAACCCAAAAGCAGTTAAATCCCTTGAGAGTATAAGAAGAAAGGGTTTCTTACCCCAGCTGTATGGTTATTGGTTATTGAGCTGCACCTCTAAGCAACCATCTCTTGTGAATCAACTGTGAATCAAACAGTCGCACCTTTGCTACAGCTCACCTTCCAAGCTTTGAAGGTAGCTGTTCTTATTTGTACATGGCTGTACTTTTTGGAAAATTAAGGAGTTGGGTTTCGATATTTAGGCAGCTCTACCACTTCTAAGTGGTGATTTTGTCAAAGTAGAAACTCCATTATTTCAAAAGCAGCAGGGATTTTCCCATTACTTTTATGGGCTTATAACCCTTGGTAAATTGGATTGCATCATATCAATTTGCAGGCTGTCCAAAGTGCACACTAGATATGCTTGGTTGTTGATTTTGTTAGTTTAAATGATCGAGTGTATGTCTATGTAAGAGCTCTTTTCTTGGTTTCAAAATTTTTTTCCCTATCTTATGCCTTGGATGCCTTACTCATGATTCACTTTGTTCTAGAGTCACTTGTAAACTTGAGTCCCTATCATTGACTATGTCTTGCGGTAAACCGTACAGTCTAACAATTGCTCGATAAATTGTCTTGCTAATTGCGTGGTTGTAACAGTCTTTTGTGTAGGTAAAAATCTAGCCCTCTTTGTCAAGCGGTCTACCACAACCCAAATAGAATTGTGGCTTTGATATGTTCTTAGCAATCCGGTAATAAAATCCATGGAAATACTTTCCTACTTATTACATGGGATTTGCAAAGGATGCAACATCCCAGCGTGTCTAAAGCGTTCAACTTTATTCGTTTGACAAATCTAACACTTGAGGATAATCTTTTACATACTCTTTCATCTTTGGCCAATAGAAAGTGTATCTTACTAAAGCTAATGTCCTGTATACCTCGGGGTGTTCAGCAGAAAGGGCATCTTAAAAACCTTGGACCTAATGTCCAAGACGTGGTACACAAATTGTGTCATTACGAAACAGTAAGCCATTTCGAATCATCCACTGGCGTCTTGCAACTTGGATCGTAAGTTGCTCAGTCACCAAGCCTTGGTCAATCAATGAGCTCCTGTCCTAGATCCTTTGTCAATATGGACCAAAATAACTGTCAGTCTTACAAAGCTCTCTCAATGACTGAAATAAGTCAGTGGAAATCTCGGTGAATGACAAAGTATTCATCTCTCTGATCCGACTAAGCACATCTGCTACACTATTCATGGACCCCTTGCGGTAGCGTATTTCAAATTCAAAATCTTGCATTAACTCTGTCCATCTAGCTTTTCGTCCTCTCAAATCATCCGCATCACATACTTGATTGACTGATGATACCTCCAAACCTTGAGACGTAAATGATAGCGTAAAGCTCCTTCTCAAGGGTTGGCCAACGAGATTGAGTGTCGTCCAACTTTCGACTCTCGAAAGCAACAGGTCTACCATCTTGGAATAGAGCAGTCCTGATGGCATAGTCACTCGTGTCGGTCTCAAGAACATAAGGCTGACTAGGATCGGGCAGTGCTAAGGTAGGTGCTTCCTTGACTTTATCTTTCAAAAGTTTGAAGGTCGTATCCAAATCGTTATTCCAAGGGATAGGCAGATCCGACTTACGTCCACAATCTTTCAACAAGTCAGTCTCATCGGTAGTGTGCGTTGAGAGTATTCTTGCATAGATTTTCGAAGAAAAACAACAAAATCGAGAAAAGAACGAAGTTGTCTCACCGTTTGCGGTATAGGCCAAGCCAAAACCTTCTGCACTCAGTCATAGTCAATGCTCAACCTGTCTTGTGTGATCTTGTGTCCCAAGTAAATGATTTTTGTTATAAAAAACTCACATTCACCAAATTTAGAATACAGCCGATTCTGTCTTAACATAATCAAGATAATCGTGAGGTGTCTAACATGATCCTTGAGAGTACGACTGTAGACTAAAATATCATCCAGAAACACCACCACAAACTTTCCCAAATGTTCACGGAAAAGATCGTTCATCATTTGCTGGAAGGTGGCTAGAGCATTGGTTAACCCAAAAGGTAATACGAGAAACTCGTAATTGCCATACTTAGTCTGAAAGGCGGTTCTTTCAACGTGCCTTTCATGAATACGTATCTAGTGGTAGCCAGTACATAAATCTATCTTTGTGAAATACTTCGCTTTCACTAAACGGTCAATCAGGTCATTTGATATTGGGAGAGGATAGCGGTTCTTGATTATCACTTTGTTCAGTCTCTTATAATCTACACACATTCGCTAGTATTATCCTTCTTTCTCCTAAGTAACACAAGCACACCCCAAGGTGATTACTTGGACGGATCTAGCTCATCCTCAAATAATATGCGAGTTGTTTGGCCAACTCATCTTTCTCAGCCTGGCTCATCTTGTAAGGCAGAATACTAACAAGTTGAGCACCATGGACTAGATTAATACGATGATCTACTGCCCTTTCGGGTGGTAAACTCGATGGCAGCTCCTTAGGAAATACATCTTGAAACTAGTCCAGTAACTTCTTTAATTCTTTGCTTTTCAACACACTTAATTCATTAACATGCATACCAGGTACGAGAAATGACGAAAGTGGAATCAAGACACAGTGGAAAGCAGTATACAAAGAAGAATCCATTATATTTTCAAAATCAACTTTATTTATAAGAGGTCCCTAAGAGAGATATATACAATCACCTTGAATGCAAAACTTGGTGTTCTTGTGTTTAAAAGAAAAAGAATGACTAAACCAATCTATCTGGACCTTAAGGGTCTTAAACCACTTAATCCCTAATAGCAAGTCTACATGCTCTAGGTGCAAAACATAGCACTCCAGAATATCTCTGTAGTCTTGAAACCGAATTGGTAGCTTCTCCACCTTTCGATCCCACACTTGTCGACATGCAGGTAGGCGTACCTCGTAGATATGATTGCTAGGCATCATGTCTAGACTCAATTTTTGCACAAGTTTGTAATTGACAAAGTTGCGTGAGCTTCCGGGGTCCAGAAGAATGTGTATTCTATGGCCGTTCACTTCTCCATAAACTTAGAGAAGACTATGCAAGCTAAAACCTTAGAGTTGAACAGACAATCAGAACATGAACTAGAGTGTGTCACAAACCCCTATATTCTAGGGACATGCGGATGCGTGTCAGGCCTAGAAACATGCGGATGCATGTATGTATTATACCTGGGCATGTGTATGGATCATATGAGTGGATGCATATGAGTCCAAGGGCATGGCAGGACATTTGTGGACTTTCGGGCGGTGCCCGTGTGGATTCCGACCATGCACACATGGTGTGTTATGATGGCAGGCGGAATATTTTCAAGTAACAGAAATGCTTATGGAACTCCAGGTTATCTATGCCTGCGAGTGATTGTTTTATCTTGTTACTTGAGCCCACCTCTCATCCAAGGTGTGTGGTCAGCCATCGTACCGGTTGTACCAGCCACTGTACCTATTGTACCAGCTGTACCAGCCATTGTACCTTATATACCGGGCTGAATGGAGAGTGGTACCAACTCTATTCCATGAAGACCCGTGGTTTTTGGGTTAGAATCAGTACCCACATGGAGGTATATGGATTATATTGTTGGCTCGGCATTTCTACAGCCTATGTTGCGGCTTGGTTGCCTTGTGTTGGACTATGTTATGGCATTTGTATATGGATAATCCGGCATCTCCCGTGGGGAGAGTAA
Source organism: Cibotium barometz (assembly GCF_041138505.1). Classification (NCBI taxonomy): domain Eukaryota; kingdom Viridiplantae; phylum Streptophyta; class Polypodiopsida; order Cyatheales; family Cibotiaceae; genus Cibotium; species Cibotium barometz. The sequence goes on along the minus strand of NC_141102.1, from coordinate 9,341,579 downwards.
GGCCCTCAAAGCTTGTACATGATATTATTCTCCTTGGGTAATAAAATACTCCAAGGGGGGGTCGGCCCATTCCGGCCTCTATGCGGTGTCACACGTGCAAGCTCCATTTTCAGCATTTGTGGATGTTTTGTCCAGCTTTATGTTTTATGCAAAGTGATGATGGATATGTGTTAAGGCTGTGGCCATGTTTAAATGTTTTAATATGCATTGATGGTATCAACAAGTGTGTTAAAGGCCCTAGTCCCCCGGGCACCGCCGCCGCGAGTTTCATTGGTATCAGAGCATAGGCTTTCTTGGAAGCGGAGGCTTCCTTCTATCAATAAGGAAGAGAAAAGATCTCGAGTGGGGATCACACTTACCATCATTGCTATTAAGCATGGCTAGCCACTTCAAACCCTATGAAGCAAGAGCATGAGCAATAGACAGCTTGGTCTAAGGATTTATGAATTCACAAAATTATCTTGGAAGTATGGAGTTGGCTTTATGTGCACACGTTTAGCACTCTTTCCATATGGATATTGTGGATTATATTATCAAGCTTACAGGCAAGCTATATGGAGATATATCTTAAGATATCTTAAGGATATGGTGACGAGATATTTCTTCTGGCTTCATGACCAACCTGGCAAAGAAATGCTAAGTATACTTTGAGTTTGCAAAGTTAGTGTTTTTGCTATGAGGTGTTTTTGATGTTCACTAACCCTTGTATAGCTATGCAAGGAGAAAGGTGTTGTTGTTTGCCTTGAGATGGTTTCAGGGAAACACTGTTTATGGCTCCCTTTAATGGGATGAATTCTTTTCATGGCTCCTTTTATTGGGATGGAATATATCTATGGAGATTTCTTTCTTGGACGAGATTTATATAGATATTGGGCTTCACAAGCAATTTCTATGGACGAATCTGTCCGAGTTTATAGAGAAGAAATCTTTGGATATCTCATGGATATGATGCTTTTATGGATAAAGTCCACCTCTACTCCAAGGTGTGTGGTTAGCACAGAGTGGATGAGGCCTATCTGGAGGCTTTTCAGTTGCGGTCAACTGATTAGAAGCCGGGGGGAATGTCACAAACCCCTATGATCTAGGGACATGCGGATGCGTGTCAGGCCTAGAAACATGCGGATGCATGTATGTATTATACCTGGGCATGTGTATGGATCATATGAGTGGATGCATATGAGTCCAAGGACATGGCAGGACATTTGTGGACTTTCGGGCGGTGCCCGTGTGGATTCCGGCCATGCACACATGGTGTGTTATGATGGCAGGCGGAATATTTTCAAGTAACAGAAATGCTTATGGAACTCCAAGTTATCTATGCCTGCGAGTGATTGTTTTATCTTGTTACTTGAGCCCACCTCTCATCTAAGGTGTGTGGTCAGAGTACCAACACGGAGTGCAAGTGGTAAAGTAGACATGACGGGACTTATGTCTATGCCAAGGGTCATGTGGACCGATGTCTTGTTGGCAGGAGACTTATTTTGTCTCGCCCATTTACTTGGGACATGGATTATGATATCTGGACTTATGGGACTGATTTGTCTTGCCCATTTATCTTGGGACATGGATTATGATATATAGACTTATGGGACTGATTTGTCTCGCCCATTTATCTTGGGACATGGATTATGATATTTGGACTTATGGGACTGATTTGTCTCGCCCATTTATCTTGGGACATGGATTATGATATCTGGACTTATGGGACTGATTTGTCTCGCCCATTTACTTGGGACATGGATTATGATATCTGGACTTATGGGACTGATTTGTCTCGCCCATTTATCTTGGGACATGGATTATGATATCTGGACTTATGGGACTGATTTGTCTCGCCCATTTACTTGGGACATCATTATGATATCTGGACTTATGGGACTGTTTTTTATCTCGCCCATTTATCTTGGGACATGATTTTGATATTGGTATTATGGAGACTTATTTAGTCTCGCCCATTTCTTTGGGATATGGATTCTTCAGTTATATTGGATTTTTGAGACTGTCTTGTCTCGCCCACTTGATGGTACATGATTATATCTTGAATATATGGCTTGAAGCTTAAAGTTGCGGACAACTTTTAAGAAGTTGGGGAGGATGTCACCAGCCTGGACATTTCCCAGTATGAAAGGGGTCTGGTGGACTCCAGGATGCCTAAATATTTGGAAAGTACAAGCTTTGGGAATGGGGGATTATCCTAGAATACAAAGGACCACACTCCTAAAATTTAGGAGAGTTGCTATTTTTGGCCGACTCCGATGGAAATTCTGTTCGCGTCATTACATCTGGAATTGAGCAGATACCAAGAGTTGGCAAAGTGCCTATGACAGAATGTCTACCAGTTGGGATATTTTTAGATATAAAGTTTATGGAAGGACCCATCTCTTAGATTGGGACATGTGGCAAGGAGGTGGACCAAAGTGAGACAAGTGGCCTGACACTTGTTAGAAAGTGGATCAAAGTGAGACAAGTGGTCTCACACTTGTCACTTCAGCTATTGTGTGGCTCTCCACTTGTCATCGTAGCCATCTCTTGCCATTTTAGCTCATGGGAGGCCCAAATCTATAAATTGGAGCCCTCTCTCTTCATTAATAGAGGCTCTCTTGCTGCACACTAGCCTCAGGCTGCCCTAATGATTGCTACTCTCTTTCTCTCTTACTTGAAGGCTACCCATGAAGAATACCGGTTGTTGGGGACTGTTTTGGAGGCTTCCATCCCGAAGAAATACTGAAGGCAAGGGTATTCAATCATTTATTATGATTTCTAGCCATTGTACTTGTTGTACCAGCATTTGTACTTGCTGTACCTACTGTACCAACCATCATATCGATTGTACCAGCCATTGTACTTGCTATACCAGCCACTGTATCTATTGTACTAGCATTTGTACTTACTGTACCAACCATCGTACCTGCTGTACCAGCCATCATATCGATTGTACCAGCCACTGTACCTATTGTACCAGCTGTACCAGCCACTGTACCAGCCATTGTATCTACTGTACCGGCTGAATGGAGAGTGGTACTTGCTGTACCAACTCTATTCCATGAAGACCCGTGGTTTTTGGGTTAGAATAAGTACCCACATGGAGGTATATGGATTATATTGTTGGCTCGGCATTTCTACAGCCTATGTTGCGGCTTGGTTGCCTTGTGTTGGACTGTGCTATGGCATTTGTATATGGATAATCCGGCATCTCCCGTGGGGAGAGTAAGGCCCTCAAAGCTTGTACATGATATTATTCTCCTTGGGTATATGGATAATCCGGCATCTCCCGTGGGGAGAGTAAGGCCCTCAAAGCTTGTACATGATATTATTCTCCTTGGGTAATAAAATACTCCAAGGGGGGGGTCGGCCCATTCCGGCCTCTCCAAGGTGTGTGGTTAGCACAGAGTGGATGAGGCCTATCTGGAGGCTTTTCAGTTGTGGTCAACTGATTAGAAGCCGGGGGGAATGTCACAAACCCCTATGATCTAGGGACATGCGGATGCATGTCAGGCCTAGAAACATGCGGATGCATGTATGTATTATACCTGGGCATGTGTATGGATCATATGAGTGGATGCACATGAGTCCAAGGACATGGCAGGACATTTGTGGACATTCGGGCGGTGCCCGTGTGGATTCCGGCCATGCACACATGGTGTGTTATGATGGCAGGTGGAATATTTTCAAGTAACAGAAATGCTTATGGAACTCCAGGTTATCTATGCCTGCGAGTGATTGTTTTATCTTGTTACTTGAGCCCACCTCTCATCCAAGGTGTGTGGTCAGAGTACCAACATGGAGTGCAAGTGGTAAAGTGGACATGACGAGACTTATGTCTATGCCAAGGGTCATGTGGACCGATGTCTTGTTGGCAGGAGACTTATTTTGTCTCGCCCATTTACTTGGGACATGGATTATGATATCTGGACTTATGGGACTGATTCGTCTCGCCCATTTATCTTGGGACATGGATTATGATATATAGACTTATGGGACTGATTTGTCTCGCCCATTTACTTGGGACATGGATTATGATATCTGGACTTATGGGACTGATTTGTCTCGCCCATTTATCTTGGGACATGGATTATGATATCTAGACTTATTGGACTGATTTGTCTCGCCCATTTACTTGGGACATGGATTATGATATCTGGACTTATGGGACTGATTTGTCTCGCCCATTTATCTTGGGACATGGATTATGATATCTGGACTTATGGGACTGATTTGTCTCGCCCATTTACTTGGGACATCATTATGATATCTGGACTTATGGGACTGTTTTTTATCTCACCCATTTATCTTGGGACATGATTTTGATATTGGTATTATGGAGACTTATTTAGTCTCGCCCATTTCTTTGGGACATGGATTCTTCAGTTATATTGGATTTTTGAGACTGTCTTGTCTCGCCCACTTGATGGGACATGATTATATCTTAAATATATGGCTTGAATATTTCCCAGTATGAAAGGGGTTTGGTGGACTCCAGGATGCCTAAATATTTGGAAAGTACAAGATTTGGGAATGGGGGATTATCCTAGAATACAAAGGACCACACTCCTAAAATTTAGGAGAGTTGCTATTTTTGGCCGACTCCGATGGAAATTCTGTTCGCGTCATTACATCTGGAATTGAGCAAATACCAAGAGTTGGCAAAGTGCCTATGACAGAATGTCTACCATTGGGATATTTTTAGAGATAAAGTTTATGGAAGGATCCATCTCTTAGATTGGGACATGTGGCAAGGAGGTGGACCAAAGTGAGACAAGTGGCCTGACACTTGTTAGAAAGTGGATCAAAGTGAGACAAGTGGCCTCACACTTGTCACTTCAGCTATTGTGTGGCTCTCCACTTGTCATCGTAGCCATCTCTTGCCATTTTAGCTCATGGGAGGCCCAAATCTATAACTTGGAGCCCTCTCTCTTCATTAATAGAGGCTCTCTTGTTGCACACTAGCCTCTAGCACCGTTTACAGGCTACCCTAATGATGGCTACTCTCTTTCTCTCTCACTTGAAGGCTGCCCATGAAGAATACCGGTTGTTGGGGACTGTTTTGGAGGCTTCCATCCCGAAGAAATACTGAAGGCAAGGGTATTCAATCATTTATTATGATTTCTAGCCATTGTACTTGTTGTACCAGCATTTGTACTTGCTGTACCTACTATACCAGCCACCGTATCGATTGTACCAGCCATTGTACTTGCTGTACCAGCCACTGTACCTATTGTACCAGCATTTATACTTGCTATACCAACCACCATACCGGCTATACCAGCCATCGTACCGGTTGTACCAGCCACTGTACCAGTTGTACCAGCTATACTAGCCACTGTGCCAGCCATTGTACCTGCTGTACCGGCTGAATGGAGAGTGGTACTTGCTGTATCAACTCTATTCCATGAAGACCCGTGGTTTTTGGGGAAGAATCAGTACCCACATGGAGGTATATGGATTATATTGTTGGCTTGGCATTTCTACAGCCTATGTTGCGGCTTGGTTGCCTTGCGTTGGGCTGTGTTATGGCATTTGTATATGGATAATCCGGCATCTCCCGTGGGGAGAGTAAGACTGATATTATTCTCCTTGGGTAATAAAATACTCCAAGGGGGGGTCGGCCCATTCTGGCCTCTATGCAGTGTCACACGTGCAAGCTCCATTTTCAGCATTTGTGGATATGTTTTGTCCAGCTTTATGTTTTATGCAAAGTGATGATGGATATGTGTTAAGCCTGTGGCCATGTTTAAATGTTTTAATATGCATTGATGGTATCAACAAGTGTGTTAAAGGCCCTAGTCCCCCGGGCACCGCCGTCGCGAGTTTCAGGGTGAGAAAGTACATTGACTGCAGTACCTGTCAAAGACAACTGGTTGGTTGCCTTTGTCTTGGGTCTTGCGTTTGTCTTAGCACCCTTCTTCTTTGGGCACTTGTTACGCATGTGTCCTTTTTCTTCGTAGATGAATCAACGTCCCTCCTTCTTGAGCTTCAAAGCCTTGAGGAGACAGTTTTTCTTTGCTGGAGTCGAGTTAAAATTCTTTGAAGGTTGGTCTGAAGACTTTCCTTCTGTCGTGCTAGTCATCGGCACAAAGAACTTCCTTTTGTGCTTGTTTCCCTGCTTGGTTACGGTTTTGGTTTTGGAAGAGACCATCGTATCATCATAAATATGCGCAGAGTGAATGGCCTCGTCCAAAGTTTTACACTTGTTATTTTCGACCTATAAATGGTACATGTAATCGTGCTACGAAGAAACCCAATAGAGCAATAGAATCTATCTTCGTAGCGTTCATCTGCAAGTCTCTAAATTTCTGGAGGTAGACCTCATAAGTGAGGTTCTGCGAGGTCATGGTCAAACTAGCAAACTAAGCAACTATGTCGTAGTCATTCTCCTTCTTGAGGAACTCTTTCTTGAAGACTTCTACAAACTGCGCCCAGGTTGTCGGTTTAGGTTGTCTGAGTTCTTTCCACCAGAGCAAAGCCTTGCCCAAGAGGAAACCTGCTGCTATAACTGAATCTTTTTGTCATCGCCATATGGATGAAACTGGAAGTGGACCTACCACTTATGTAGCCACATGTCCACAATCTCCTTGGTACGTTGCTTTTGCTCAACCCCGAACTGCTCTGGAGTGATCTTGGGACCTAAAGCAGACACCAAGGTATCCATGCCCGAGAGAGTAGGCAGAGCAGTGGTAAAAAGAGAGATGGAATTCTACAAAGTCTACATTTGCACGGTGATTTATGCTTGATGGTCCGCGAAAGAAGCCTCGAAAGTAACTTTAAACTCCCGAAAATCAGATTTAGTCACGAAATATTCGAAAAGATTGCCTCGGTGGCTGGCAGGTCTTCGAGTTCGGTTATAGGTTCCATCTCTGATTCTTGGGTCAACATCCCGAAAGAGGAGAGGCGAGGAGCAACTAAGTGTTCAAGAACAAAAGCTCCTAAGCCAAGAGAGAACCCGAGCACAAGAGCTTTAGAGGTTCGCAGGGATCCCGACTACCAACAAAAGAGAGAAGGAGAGGCGGCAAGAAGGTTGCTTGAGAAGACCTCTATGGAAACGAACACTACTGTTTTTTTTCTTGTGCAATCTGACGTTGCTAGTAGGTGGACGTATTTGAAGCCCAAGCGGGATTAGAAAAAACGAGTACCGTGGATGCGCTTTTGTTTTTTTTCTTAAAAAAAACTATGCTGGTTGTGTTTTTCAACAACCACGCATTGGAAGCATGTTTTCTTAGCCACGTTACGTTGGTCGTGTTTTTTTTTTGTTTAGCTACATTTTAAAAAAAACGTCACACCCGAATTGCTCGCCACATGCGAACAACAGCAACTTAAAAAAACAGGTCGCCTCCTTGATGCTCTCTCTCTCACGCGCACAGTCGAAAAGCTGGGCTTTCTTCTCACCTTGCCCAACTCTCTTCATGCTGTCCCCAAGTCGACCCTTTCCATGAGCACAACCCAACTCGGGTTCCAGCCATGCAAACTAAAGAAAGAAACACAATGAAATCTTTAAAAAAAACAGTAAGTAAACAATAAAAACAATAGTGTAGCCGAACTCATACCTCTTCTTGACCTCTTTTCTTTTCTTACCTACCAACTTACTCGCTCTCCAAGGCATGCTCTGACACCACTGTCACTCCCCAAGGTCTCCTCGTAGAAAAATCCTGAAACAAGACCCGAAACCTCCAAAACAAAGCCATAAACCATGAAGGGGGTGCAGGCTTGACTCACCACCCAACCATGACAGTCGTGGGCAAAACCCACAAGACCTCGCTGTCCCCACCGAGCCATGAGCTAAGCTAACTAGCTAGATGTACCGACCAACCTATACCCCATGACGTCCCATACCGTCACGGAGCCACCCTCGCAGGCCTCGAGATTGCTGCCGACCTCGGCTCCATGAAGCAGGTGCACGTCTGCACTAGATCCAAGCTCCTGACTGTAGAGCTCTCACATAACCTCGTGAGACTCTGACTAACTGACTGACCCGGGCCACCCTTTTATAGGCTCTTGGCCACTCACCGGAGCGTCCACACATGGGCACCCGCCTGTCAGTCCATCCCTAGCACAACTCACCAATTAGCGTGCTACCCCAAGCCTCGAAGCTAGTCTTGTGTGTGTGCCGCACATGGTAGATACACTTTGTGCAGATAACATACTCGCCAATTAGCCTGCCTAGCTCCTAGCTACCCCAAGCCTCGAAGCTAGTCTTATGTGCGTGCAGCACGGTAGATACACTCTGTGCACATGACAGACTGGGCAACATTGCCTCGGTGTTGCTGTGCCTTCCTAATAGTGTGTATGCCCCACATCAAGCATCTCTACGCCAAGAAGTATTGTTGTCCAACATCAAGAATCTCTATGCCAGGAAGTGTGCCCGAAAAGTTAATAATAAGCTCCAAATTTGGTGGTTTGCTTGGCTATCCAATGTGTCTACCTTAGCTTTCCGAATGCTTCTAAAAGGCTTCCTTGACTATAAAACTATTTGATTCACATGCATTATGGCTTGAACCACTTCAAGATGTCAAAAGTACAATTCTAGCAACCCAACTTGCATAGGATTTGTTTCTCTTTTTACTTTTGAAAGGAGAATGCAAAGGAGATCCTACATTGTACTCTAACCACTTGGCTTGAAGAAAAGAGTTCGCCACCTTTAAATTGTTTTCATACTTTATGAAGAGGTAAGAATATCTTAAATATGTTTTATGGACTCAATTTCTAATGCATTTTACTAATGCTTTAGATTGTTAAGCAATGTCCATTGGATTATGGATCAATAAGTAACTTCTCAATCCTTATCATTGCTTCTTTTGTTTGAGCATTACCCATTGACTTTTGCAAGCTTTCCAATTCACTTGCTGACCTTTGATGGTGTTCATCTAACTTTTTGATTAGGGGGGTGGTTTGGGCTTATGATTTTCCCCTTTTCATGAACCTCTCTACTATAAAGAGCATTTACCTTTAGCTATGTTTGAGCCTTCCGTTAATGTGTACTTCGGGTGCTTTTAGCATGTGCCTGCTTTCCTTCCGCCCTTATAAATATTGAATTTGATGACTTTTAAATATTTTGGTCTTTGGTTAGCTTCCTTGAATCTTTTGATGGCTCCGTCATGGTGAGTAGATTAGAGTTGAATACTCATTCGCATCGTTAGGACTTTCATATAGGTGCATGTAAACACTGGCATGTGCTAGTCTACAGGGTCCATGTGAGATGGGAGTTGTGGCCACTATAGCAACTGAGATGCAGTAGTGTAAGTGCACAAGAACTAGACCTCTTTTGTCGTACTCATATATACGAGAGTGTTCGGTTGGCCCTCTGCCTGTCACACAATTGCCCCCTAGTCATGGTGCAGGCAGGGGCAAGGGTGAAAAGGCAGAGAATGCATCACCAACCTTTGAGAAATCCCAAAGGCAATGTCGATGGGACTCATTAGGGCCGTCACATTTACGGTGGGCTACAGGCCATCCCAAAACCAAGAGCTAGTGCCTACCTGCAAGGCTCTCATGAGCCATCAACTAAAAGTAGGAGAACTTGTCGGGGTGGAAGCTGCTCAAAAGGCATAGAAGAAATCCTCAAGGAAGGTGGTTGAGATCCTCTGGGCTTGCCAGTGAGGGGAGGTAGTCGGAGTACATTGTAAGAGAATCCTACACTCCAAGTCTAGCCGAGCAAATGCGGGGAATCTATGGGAAGAGAGCAGTGGGGCCCACCAATTCTACTTATTGTGGTTCTAGTAGACATGCACTAAGGGTCTAATTCTCCCAAATCCAATAAGCACCCGGATGCTACACCCATGGCCTTAAGAGATCAATGTGCCACCTCTCTTGAGGCCCACAATGCAAACTCTCTAGAGGGGAGTGGGGGTAGTAGGGTAGCGCCATCTAATATCTACCTTGAGTGAGTTAGGCTCTCGTGGAGACCAACCTCCAAAAAGTGACCAAGGAGAGGTTGAGTAAATGTAAGGGCACATGGTTGAGGTGCCGTAACAATCTCTTTGGAGTATCAGAGAGGGTGTTGGAGGTGCAAATCTCTCATGGGTAGTAGGGATTGCAAGATGGGAAAATGAATCCCAAGTAAATCCGACAAGAAAAGATAATATGGAAGATTAAACCTTAGGTATATATAGCCCAAATGGTCCCTCCTATCTTCAACTCCCCCAAGTGTGTCTTTATGGAAGACTAGAGGGTTTGTTAGGCAAAGTGCGGACTTGCCTTAGCATGCCAGAGCCTCCCCAAGCCCAAGTGGCCATGTGTTCCTCCAACGGTCCTAGGAAAGCCATTGTGGAGGGAGCACTGTGGTGGGCACATTTGTTGGCCATGGGCGGCATGGTAACTCTTGGTTTCCAAGGAAAGGGGCTCCTTCTAGGTTTGCTTGAGAAGGTGATCGAAGATTTTCTAGGTTCCCAAAGTCTAGGCAGGACCAAAGGTGCACCTATCCTAGTAAAAGGGAGATTGTTCCCCAATTATAGGTGTTTGGAGGGGGCAGGAAAAAAATAGGGTTCTAGGCAGCTAGCGCTCTCGCTCCACCTTGGTGGGGGGATAGATCAATGCTGGGTGAAGTATACACCAAACTTGAAACCTACTACTTGTGAATCTATCTGTGAAGGAGGTACTAAACTCTCTCAAAGGGCCACAAAAAATAATTATTGCACATCCGGAGTCCAAGGGCTGCCCATTTGTTGATGGAAGTTGAGAGGAGATTTGACCCAAGGGAAATTTCTTCAAGGATTTGTTCCTACATTGGTTGTAGACCAGAAACTACCAACTTGTCCAGGATGACTTTGCTCTATATTGCAAGATCAATGATGTCAAGGACTTCTTATTGAGATATTGAGCTCAACGAGTGCCGCATATGGGTGGCATGCTAAGATGAGAGCTCGGCACTTATACCATTGGCATGCTTGGTGAGATTATGGGTGATATGCCACCAGTTTATAGGCTGTGACAACCATTTTGGTTTACTAGAGTTATGGAATAGTACACTATGAACCGACCTTGTATGTTATAGTAGGAGAGTTCTTTCCCTTATAGTATGTCCTCTTATCTTTATGTTATGGTTGTAGAGAAGAGAAGAGAATAGAAAGAAATTCAACCATTTAGCTCTCGTGTGCTTGTCTACTCTTGTGTGTGTGTGTTTACTTGAAAGGAGCTCAAGCTCACTCTCTTTCTTACATTCTTCTCATGGTATCAGAGCATTGGTTCATGTGAAGGGCTCAAGAGGCAAGTAAGAGGCGAGTAAAGGAAGTGGTACACGGGTAAGGGTAACTCCATCTCTTTCCCTTTGATCAAATCATGCACATAGTTGCTAGGTAAGAGAAATAGGTAGGCACAACAATAACATGCACTGTCACATCTTAAGCTACCCCCTTTGTGGAGAAGAAAAGGGGTATTATATTATGTGGGTGAAGTCTATATAACCCTAGCGATTTCAAAATTTGGATTATTAAAAATGTTTGATAACTTAAAAGCATGCTCTTCATCAAACGACAGACACTCTCAAAGTCAACCTTAGCATACAAAATGCACAAGTATCCGCAATTTGCGTTAAATTAAAACTTTTTATTGAGAAGTGGAATGAAAGCATCTAAGTCCTAAAGCCTACCACTTCCGTCGGGGAAATGAAGGAGGAGACTCGAGCTTGGAGCTATCCTTAGTTGAAACCCCCATGATCCCACCACCACCCTGCCACTTGGTCCCTAGGGGTGGAATTAAGTTATTTCCTTAATTTTTATTCACAAGTCAGTGATCATTTGAGAATAAACATCACAAATTCTGTTCTTCTTGAATTTATTTATACACTTGAGAGGCAAGGTCCTCATCATTGTGCAAGTTCATTGGTTGCCCATACTGGATTTATCTCCGGATACCTTGGTTACTCTGACCTCGGTATGTCCAAATGTTCCCTAGGATTTTTGAATATTACCCATTTCCAGACTCTTCCAGGAGTCACAGGTCACGGCCTTTCTAGGTTCCACTCACAAGACCTCTTCTTGTGGGTCACCCAGTGGGGACCCGAGAAGGGGGTTGGGTCAAAGCCCCTCTACTCTCATAAACTTTCCTTTAATGAGCTCATTAATGGAATTGTTGGATCACTGGGTCTAGAGTCCATCTCTCGGATGGGAGGCCATCCCTACCTGGAATCAACAATCATTGATCTCATACATATAAACTCAAGAAAACAATTCAACCATAACACTCTTAGTCATTTCCACTTCTTGTATGTGTTTGTGCAGTTCCATACACTAAGAGGTTCCTTTTAGAATCCTTATGTTCCTTGTTAAACTCATGCAATCAAAAGACAATTTCTCTACTTGAGAATCCACAGTCATATAATACTTAGTAGGTTTTGGATCTAATTGCTCATGTCAATTAAAAGACGATTGCTCTATTTGAGAATCCACAGTTGTATATCACTTAGTAGGTTTTTGGATCCAACTTCTCATGTCAATTATTGTTCCTTCTTCCTCACATGATTCCCAAAGGTCTTACTTTATGTTGAATCCTTCAAGGACACACACACGTGCGCGCGCGCAAGCGCACACACATTCATTTCTTCTCTAGAGTCCAAGTTGGATTCCTACAATTCAAGGTATAAACCTATCTTTTCATTTGTCAAGATAATGATCAAAAGTAGGCATCCCATCTCAAGGAAAGTAAGTAAATAAAAGGACCTAAGCAATCAACTACAAGTTAGACAATTTCACTTTATGATTAATCTTCATCTCATTACATTAATTGCACTATATGCAGTGTCTAAGATAGTAATGCCACAATATGCATATCTATACAATCCTCTATTACATGCATAATCTATACTATATTAGCATCACATGAATAATCTAAGTTAACATCACATGCATAATCTAGACTACATTAGCATAACCATGCATAGCTTAGTCAAGTCATAGTTCAAATAAGCATAGTCTAAATAGCCAAAAAGCATAAGCATGCATGGTCTAGACAAACCTTAGAATAATCAAGCATAATCTTAATAATCCTTAGATAGAGTAACATAATCTTGACAAACCATACACCACATAAGAGATACTATCATATTTAGCATCATCGCTACAAACGAGCTAGAGAAACCTCCTCTCTCTCTCTCTCTCTCTCTCTCTCTCTCTCTCTCTCTCTCTCTCTCTCTCTCTCTCTCTCTCTCTCTCTCTCTCTCTCTCTCTCTCTCTCATTCATTACATTTACAATATGGAGGGAAATCATGGAGTAGAAACGTATCCATGCCCTTTTTCAGAATATACACCAAAATCTCATACTCTTCCTTCATTCTCATAAAAAATAACACAAACAAACTCAAACATATTGGCTACATCTCCTTGAATACTTTGCATACAAGGAACCAATAATTATGATAAAATCTAAAATAATCTTGGCTTAGCCTAATTGCCTCTGAATTAACCATGAAGGACGAGAGAACCATAAGGGTGGTGAGGGTCCCATATGCTCCTACACAAAATTATACAAATTTGATAGCCATAAAACAAGCTAATACAATTAAAATTAACCTTAATTTCTACTCAAGCACAACAAGAGATTACCTTTAATCATCTAGATTGCGCGAATAACTCAAGACTATTTCATTTTTCTACCCTTAATCATTCACTATCATTCCTTCCTTTATGCATGCATGAGTTTAACCATTCAATTGATCTCAAGAAAGATAAACATAAAATTGAATCTCAATTTAAGCTTCAAGAAGTTATACCTATTCAAAAGAGAAATGAAATGGTTAAAGGAGAGAACATTAATCACATTGAGCTTGATGTAGTCAGAATCAGGGAGGCCCAGAGTTGATAGCTTCAAGAATTCCACACATAACGCTCCACCACCTCCTAGCTCATCTGCTCTACTAACAACCCCAAGTGACAACAAGAACCTAGTTAATGAACAACCTATTTCGTTAGTTTTAACCATTCATAGAGAAATCCAACTTTATGACTTATTTACAAGAAACTTTATATACAAAATAACTTCTCACAACACCATATGTCATATACAAAATAACTTCTCACAACACCATATGTCATATCTCATATCAAGGAGGTAAATCTCTCTCTATCCCAATGGTAATGCTCTCTAACCCCTAGAGGGAATTACTATCTTACTACTAGGTAAGTGTAGAAACATAAAGTCCACCTTATCTTTAACTGCTTTGGGGAGAGATTAGGGATTCTATCTAGGACATAGGCCGAAACTGCCCCCCCCCCAATTAATTTTTTTACATAAAAAAGAGACTCTCTAACAAACCTCAATGATTTCCTAAGTGGAGAAACAATATGCATTCGATGTCAAGGGAGTTCCACAATTTATCCCATTACATCTTCCAAGCTTAGTATACCATCAGGGTTTCTAGAGAATAAACCATGGGTAAAAGCCTAACTCGCTAGTTTGCCAAAACCATGCAGATAAGCTTGAGTGAATTATTCTAGCTCATCAGGTTGAGTCTGTGTGACAACCTTGGGGAATAGCTTCTTTAATGGCCTACACACATGACAGCCACAATCGTTAGTTTTTGCTTAATTAGTCAATAAGGTACGCTCTAATACCACTTGTGAGGCCCTGCCTAGTTCCCTCCCCCTTGGGGCCGCCCTCATGGTTGGGTAATTGGGTGCCTCCCACTTGGGATCCAGATGGTTCTTTCCTCGAAACCCAAGGGGATCTAACAAAGTTTAGGTCAAATTATTGAGCAACGAAATGAAAGCATCTAAGTCCTAAAGCCTACCACTTTCGTCAAGGAAATGGGGAAAGAGACTCGAGCCCAAATCCATCCTTGGTTGAAACCCCCTAATCCAACAACCACCCTACCACTCGACCCTTAGGTATGGAATTAAGTTATTTTCTTAATTTTTTATTAACACGATCAAACATCACAAATTCTATTCTTGAATTAATTCCCACACTTGACGTAAGGTCTTCATCGTTGTGCAAGTTCATTGGTTGCCCATACCAGATTTATCTCCAAATACCTCGGTTACTCTAACCTCACTACATCCATGGGTCCAACACCAAAATATTCCCTGGGATTTCTGTGTCACCCACTCTTCTAGGAGTCACATGTCACAGCCTTTCTGGGGTTCGCACCACAAGACCTCATCTAGCTCACCTAGTGGTGGGGGACCCGAGAGAAGGGAGGTTGGTGGGTCAAAGTCCCTCTACTCCTCAACTTTCCTTTACTGAGCTCATCACAATGGAATCGTTGGATCACTATCCAACCACAACACCAGGATCTAGATTCATTCTCTCAAATGGGAGGCCATCCCCACCCAAAATCAATAATCATTGATCATACATAAAAACTCAAGGAAATAATTCAACCATAACAATCTTAGTCATTTCCACCTCTTGTATGTGTTTGTGTGGTTCCATCCCCAAGGAACTGGAGTCTCCAAAAATAATTCAACTAGGGTTTTTTTGGATCCTAATGTTCCTTGTTAAACTCGTGCAATCAAAAGACAATTGCTCTACTTGAGAATCAATTGTATATCACTTAGTAGGTTCCTGGATCTAATTGCTCATGTCAAGTCTTGTTCCTTCTTTGTCACATGATTCCCAAAGATATTACTTTTTGTTCAATCAATAATTCAAGGAGACACACACACGCACACACACACACACACACACACACACACACACACACACACTTGTTTATTCTATTCTATAGTCCAAGTTGGATTCCCAAGATTCAAGGGATAAACCTATCTTTCATTTGTTAAGAATATGACCAAAATTAGGCATTCCATCTCAAGGAAAGTAAGTAAATCAAAGGAATCTAGTAGTCAAGTATAACTTAGACAATTGCACTTTATCCAAGATCACAAGCAAAGTCACATGATTAATCTTCATCTCATTACATTAATTGGACTACATGAATGGTCTAACATAGCAAAGCCACAATATGCATATCTAGACAATCCTCTAACATCACATGCATAATCTAGACTATAATAGCATTACAGACATAATCTAAGTTAGCATCACATGCATAATCTAGAATACATTAGCACAACCATGCATAGCTTAGCCAAGCTATGCATATCTAGACAATCCTCTAACATCACATGCATAATCTAGACTACATCAGCACAACCATGCATAGCTTAGCCAAGATATGCATATCTAGAAAATGCATAATCTGGACTATAATAGCATTACATACATAATCTAAGTTAGCATCACATGCATGATCTAGACTACATTAGCACAACCATGCATAGCTTAGGCAAGCTATAGTTATGCAGAGCATAAGCATGTATAGCCTAGACAAGAAATAGCATAAGCATGCATGGTCTAGACAAACCTTAGAGCAAACAAGCATAATCTAGCAAACCTTAGAGCAAGTAACATAATCTTGACAAAGCATACACCACATAAAGGACACTATACCCTATCTAACATCATCACTTCAATGTAAACAAGCTAGGGAAACCTCCTCCAACCTCTCTCTCTCTCTCTCTCTCTCTCTCTCTCTCTCTCTCTCTCTCTCTCTCTCTCTCTCTCACACACACACACACACACACACACACACACACTCATTAAATTTACAATACAGAGTAGGGAAATCATGGAGTAGCAATTTCTCCATGCCTTCTTTTTTCAAAATGTACAAGACCAAAATCTCATACTTTCTCCATTCTCTTAAAAATCAAGACATGATAACACACTAAAAACTCAAACATATTGGCTACATCTCCTTGAATACTTTGCATAGAAGGAACCAATCATTATGATTAAATCTAGCATAAGCTTGACTTAGTCTAAACAACTCTTAATTAACCATTCGCGTAAGATAAGGCTTATTGAAAATATGATGAAGGATAAGGGTGGTGAGTTTCCATATGCACGTGCACAAAGTCATACAAATTTGATAACCATCAAATAAGCTAATATAATTAACCCCAATTACTACTCAACTACAATAAGAGATTACCTTTAATCATCTAGATTATATAAATAACTCAAGACTATTTCATTTTTCTACCCTTAATCATTCACTATCATTCCTTCCTTTATGCACGCATGAGTTTAACCGTTCAATTGATCTCAATTAAGATAAACATAAAATTGAATTACAATTTAAGCTTCCAAAAATTATATCTATTCAAAAGAAAAGGAAAGGGTTAAAGGAGAGAACCTTAATCACCTTGAGCTTGATGTAGCCGGAATAGGGGAGACCTGGAGTTGATAGCTTGGAGAAGACTAACACTGCTTCAACCTCTCAGAAAATTATAGAATTTGATGGAGATTATCTCTTGCCACACCTTGTCTCTTTATTAGGTCCTTGATTTCTCCTTAATCAACTCTAATGTTGTTTTTTACAAGAATTGTTGATTTTTTATTGAGTTTAGGGCTTTAATTTGAGAGCTTCAAAGCTATTAAATTCTCCTAATAAACATTGACCAGATAGCCAGATAAGTTGCCAAGAGTATGAGCAAGACAAGCATGCTATGATCAGCTCCCACAAGAAGGATATGGGCTGCAAATTTTTGGCCAAACTTTAAAGGGATTAAGGTTTAATCAAGGGCTTTTCTATTGCCTTAGACTTGTAGTTATTCTCTAAGTGTTGATGACATGAGATTAATCAAGAGCATTAGTCTTAATGGCTGGCCATAAACATTACACACTAGGAAGAAGCAAACCTACAATTGGCACTGATTTCTTGGCACTTTGGGATTGCCAAGAGAGTGGTATAAGCCTTGCCATGTCTGGTCCATAAGCTTGGTGAGGAAACCTAAGATAAGGGTGGTGACAAGTGTCACCACTCTAGCTAGGGTACCAATTTTGGTTTTTCCTAATTCTTTCTTTTTTTAATTCTCCCTTCTTTAATGTCAAGACCTTAGCATTAGGGTAACCACCACTCCATTTTAATGTCTCTCAAGATTAATTGCCTCATTTATTTCCGTGAAGAATTCTTGTTTGTTTAATGAGATTATGAGAGTCATCATTACTCAATGGGGTCCATCATGCATGGGTTCATTTAATAGTCAAAATAACTTCCGATGATGACGAAACATTTTTATTGGATATTAGGGATATCACACATTTCAAACATGCATGGGACTTTAGGGGATTAGTCCAAACTCCAAAGTTCTATCTTTATTTAAAGTTTAACCCCTTGACATGTTAATTTAACAGCTGCTAGATAACAACAATACACATGCATTCAGCTCAACCTTCTAAAAATATCTACAAGGGCTTAACCAAAAGCTTTTGCATACAAGAAAAATCCTATATTTATACAAAACCCACCCATGAGATTACACACTAGCCCTAAGTAGTTACACAAAAACAAGTCTAGTAGAGGCAATCAATTGATGAAGCCAAGTCCATAAGATTCAGTCCCGATCACACAAAGGTAAATTAATTCCTCATTTTGGTCCTTGATCACTTGCTTAATAAAAATTTGCATCACATAATGCTTAACTCACTTCACATATAGATTATACAACCAAGGTGTTAGACTGTGTTCATCTCCAACATTTATCCCATTTATTGCACCATTTATGCAGCATATTTATCTAATGTATTTTACTTAGTCATGGGTTTATTCTAATGGCCCCGACTTGGCTATTTGTGATGTATATAAGAACATGCTTTTTGCCATTTAATTCATTCATCATTTTGCTCAATTGTTGGATCATTGTTGGTTGCCCCGTCTCTCCTCTGCTTCCACTTACTGCCTGCAACCATTCTCTCATAGTATCAAAGTCCTTTGGTTCTTAGGCCCTTGGTTCTACACTCTACAAGAAGACTACTAGCCACATTTTCTTTTTTTCCAACCCTCCCTCCATGTAGAGGAGGCAAAAAAATTTAACACAAATATTTTGTTTACCTACCCTGCCTCCCTCTTTGTAGAGGAGGCAATTTTTTTTAACACAAATATTTTGTTTCCCTACCCCGCTTCCCTCCCTACAAAGGAGGCAAATATTTTTAAACGCAAATATTATGTTTCCCTACCCCAGACTAGTGATAGCACATATTATGTTTCCCTACCTCTCGGACTAGTGGTAGCATTGTGCACTTGCTCCATTAGCCTCTCCCTCCCTTACTTCATCGCGCATCAGGTCAGCTCCCGTCTTTAGCTATGTGCATTGATCTCCGGAAGGAGTACATTTCTTTCACCTCACCTAGCATCTAGGGAGGAGTGGTCACCCCGGGTACCTACTTGCAGCCTTTCCGCTTAGATTCAAGAGGAGGATTCCATGGCTTCTACACCGACTGTCATCTCTTCATATATTTCCCAACTTCCCAAGGAATCCATCTTAGATGGGACCAAGTACCTTGATTGGTCTTTGCAGATGAAGACTTTACTCTGGTATCATCGGCTGTGGGGTATTGTTACCGGGGCCGACACCAATCTAACAGCAACTTTACCTCAAGGTGAGATTGATGCCTGGCTTGATAAGGATGATCAGGGACATGCATTCATCATCTTCAACATTTAACCATCTGTTGCTCGTCAATTTGATGACAATGATGATGAGACCACATAAGAATTGTGGGATTCCATTCAAAGGAGGTATCATAGAGCTACTTGTTACCATATTATAGTAGTGATGTGTGTGAACACACTTAGGACCGCCGGGGCACTTTTTCCCTCACTAGGAGGTTTTTTCCCCCGTGCATTGTATATACGCCCATTATCTTCTAGGGCTTGTTATCTTTCATTTTTGGCACTCATAATACACTACTGTGTTGTGCTCAAGCTTCCTCATCTTCTTGAAGTTGTGTGTGCATTCCTGCAACCCTAATTCCAACAATTGGTATCAGAGCAGGCTTCCTCCTCCCGGGCAGCATCACCGGCACCTGCCGCTTCATCTCCTCCGATTGCGACGAGGTTTCACGAGCGTCTGCAGGTTAGTATATGCCGTGGGTGAGCCCGTAGGGCTCGGTCGTTTCAGAATTTTGATCTGAGGTCATTTCGCCCTCCGTTTTTGCATTCCAAGTACTGCGCAGGCAAAATCGTCCTACTGTGCAGATTTTCTGTCAGGATTAAAATCTGCAGGACAGGTGCCCATTCGTCTGTTTTGGGCTGTGCTACATAGCACAGGTCGATTTTATACAGGTTTTCCTCTTACAGACAGCATTTACATCTAGTAGTACAGTCATTGGCCATGGCTGACAACAATGATGTATTCCGCATGTTGGCTGCTGAGGATAAGTTGGATGGCACCAACTATCCATTGTGGGCATATATGATGCGACATGTATTGGTAGCAAAGGGGTTATGGAACATTGTGCAGGGTATTGATGCACGTCCTATTGTGGCTGGGAATGCTGCAAACACATCAGAAACAGGTACTGTTGATGATGGTGCAGGCACAAGTGCTGTAGCAGCTGTTCGAGAACCACCACTTTCAGCAGAGCAGATTCGTTGGGATGGTAGAGATGCGCAGGCTCATGCCTTGATTGCGCTGTCTGTCAAACGTACCATTATCCCACATATTCGCTCCTGCAGGACTTCTAAGGATGCTTGGGATGTACTTGCCACATTGTATCAGGCAAGAAATGAGGCTCGTGTTGCTTATCTCCGAAAACAGTTGGAGAGTGAGCATATGAACGAAGGTGATTCTATGGATAGCTTTTTGACAAAGATCAAGGATTTCAAAGAGCAGCTCATTTCTGCAGATGAAATCCTGTCTGACAGTTCACTTGTGCAGACTGTTTTGAATGGTCTACCAGATTCTTATCAGGGTTTTGCTTCCACTCTTCGCTTGATGATGAAAGGCAATCCCAATGCCTTATCATTTGAGGAGTTAGTTTCTGTTTTGCTGCAAGAAGACCAGTCAAGGCAGAACAGGAATATTATGCGTGTCGCAGATCAAGCTTTCGTTGCTAGTCAGAGAAGCGGGAAAGGTAAAGCTGGCTTTTCTTCTAGTAAGCAGAAATCTGCAAATGCTGCGCAACCAAAGAAGGAAGACAAAGATGAGAAGAAGGGTGACAAACAGAAGACATTTTGCAAGTACTGTAAGGGAAATGATCATGTCATCAAAGCGTGTCCTAAGCTGGCTGCGAAAGAGGCTAAGAAGAAAGAGGCTGGTATGGCTGTTGCAGATGCCTCTCCTTCTAACAATGAATCTGCTAATGTTGTGCTAGATACAGAATGGGCATTCAATGCGCAGTGCAGTTATGACCCATCTTTGCATGACACATGTATGTCTGCAGTAGATTCAGATGTATGGTACTTTGACAGTGGTGCCACTAAGCATATCACCTCGCAGCGCAGTTTATTCACTTTCCTTGAGTCTGCTCCCACAGGGAATACTGTCACTTGTGCCAATAACTCCTCTTATCCCGTTAAAGGAGTTGGACAGATTGTGCTGAATGTTGCAAATGGCAACACCTTTACACTTTTTGATGCATTGTATGTGCCAGGGATCAAAAAGAATCTGCTGTCAGTCTCCGCATTTGCCAAAACAGGTTTGGTTGTAAAATTTGTGGATGACAGATGTACTGTTCATGATCTCTCTTGTGGTGACATCATTGTAGCATCTGGTTCACTATGTCGAGGGCTGTATAAGCTCAATATGGATGGCAAATGTGTAGAGGATTCAGCATGTGCTATTATGGATACGCAGGCTATTTCAAATGCAAAACTGTGGCATGCACGTTTTGGTCATCTGAATTTTGCAAGTTTGCTGCGCCTGCAGAAATCTGAAATGGTGTCTTCTTTGCCTAAGCTTGAGGCACCTGTCAAGCATGTTTGTGAGGGCTGCATATTGGGTAAAATGCAGCGTGCTTCCTTTCCCAAAGATGGATCAGTGAGAGCTGAACGCAGATTGCAGCTTGTTCACAGTGATGTTTGTGGTCCCATGCAAACTCCATCATTTGGAAACTACCTTTACTTCGTGACTTTCATTGATGATTTTACCAGGCATGCATGGGTATATCCTTTGAAGGCAAAGTCCGAAGTGTTTTTGTGCTTCAAGCAGTTTTTGGTTATGGCTGAAAATGTGTCAGAAAGTAAGATGGGCACCCTCCGTTCAGATCGAGGGGGGGAGTATATGTCTTCAGAATTTAATGCATTTCTGGCTGAGCGTGGGATAAAACACCAATGTACAGTGCCGTATACACCACAGCAAAATGGTGTGGCTGAGAGAAAAAACAGGTCTCTCATGGAAATGGCAAGATGTATGGTTAAGAGTCAAAGTCTACCACATGGTTTTTGGCTTGAGGCTGTCATGTGTGCCACTTATGTACTAAACAGGTGTCCCACCAAAGCATTACAGGTTGTCACTCCATATGAGGCTTGGCATAGCCGCAAGCCATCTGTTGGCCATTTACGTGTTTTTGGTTGCCTGGCATATGCATTAGTGCCTGTGCAACATCGCAGAAAATTGGATGACAAAGCTGTCAAATGTATTTTTGTTGGATATAGTGCTGAGAGCAAAGGCTATCGTTTGTATCATCCACAGACAAAGCGCATTTTGGTTAGCCGTGATGTTGTATTTGTGGAAGATGCAGTTCAGCCCTTGGTTTCATGTACTAAGGAGACAGATATCAACTCACGTGATGTCTATGATACATTGTTGCCTCTTTTCAGTGGTGCACAGTCAAGTGCAATACCTCATGAGGCAGTTTTTCAGCCTATGCAGGTTTTAAATGATGGCACAGATCAGCCTATATCTGATGCAGATGTGCATGATGCACTTGAGGATGAGAGACAAGAGATTGAGGGCTCTAGGAATATGCCTAGATGGCTGGTGCAGACTTTGCGTGACAGCAAGTTGGATGCCCCTTTGTCTAGTCGCACTCGTTCTGGCTCTCATGGTGCCTCTTATGCGTCAGATTGTTATGCATTGGCTGTTTCTAGTATGTGCGATGAAAGTGAGCCTGTTTCATTTGATGAAGCACAAAGTTCAGAAAATTGGATGGCTGCTATGCAAGCAGAATACGATGCTATTATGAAGAATGGTACATGGTCTTTATGTGACTTGCCCCCTGGCAAGAAGGCCATTGGCACTAAGTGGGTATACAAATTGAAGCGTAAGCCTGATGGCACAGTGGATCGCCATAAGGCTAGGCTTGTTGCAAAAGGTTATGCTCAAGAGAAGGGCATTGATTTTGATGAGACTTTTGCTCCCACATGTCGTATGACCACTGTTCGTAGCATCTGTGCATTAGCAGCTCATAATGGTTGGAATGTACATCAGCTGGACATAAAGACTGCGTTCTTAAATGGAGATTTGCATGAGGAGGTGTATGTATCGCAGCCTCGTGGTTTTGTTCAAAGAGGGCAGGAAAACAAAGTGTGCAGGTTAAAAAAGGCTTTATATGGTTTAAAGCAAGCTCCACGAGCTTGGTATGAAAAAATACATGCATATTTGACTGCACATGGGTTTCAGAATAGTCCAACAGAAAGCACTTTGTATGTTAAACGTGTGGATGGTGTACATCTAATCATTGCTCTCTATGTCGATGACATGCTGCTCACAGGACCAAATGAGAGTCATATTGCTGATTTTAAGGCTGATTTGAATGCCTCTTTTGAGATGTCAGATTTGGGGCATTTGCATCATTATTTGGGGATACAATTTAAGCAGTGTGATGGAGGTATTGCTTTGTGTCAGACAAAGTATATTGAAACATTGTTGCGGAGATTTGGCCTTGAAGACTGCAAGCCTATTGCTACTCCAATGGAGACAGGTTTGAAGTTGAGTCTTCATGATGCTGGAGATCACTTTGATGTCACACTCTATCAGACAGCTGTTGGTTGCCTCATTTATGTATGCATTACGAGGCCAGACATTCAGTTTGCAGTCTCACAGGTGAGCAGATTTATGCATAGCCCAGGCATTAAGCATTGGCAGGCAGTGAAGCGTATCTTTCGCTATTTGAGTGGTACTCGGCATCTTGGGTTGTTTTATCCCAAGGGGGGATCATTGCCGCCAGATTTACATGTTTTTTCAGATTCTGACTGGGCTGGTTGTTATGACACACGCGTGTCCACGAGTGGTTTTTGCTTCATGCTTGGAAGCTCATGCATATCATGGTTGAGCAAGAAGCAACCTACTGTGGCCACTTCTAGTTGTGAAGCTGAGTACAGGGCAGCTTTCACAGCTACGGTTGAGTGTGTGTGGCTCAGACGCCTTATGGCTGATTTGGGTGTTGGGCAGCCATCTGCCACCACCATCTTCACTGACAGTCAGAGCGCATTGGCAGTTGCGCGGAACCCAGTGTTCCATGCTCGTACGAAGCACATTGAGGTGCACTACCATTATGTCAGGGAGAGACTCTCTGCAGGAGAGATCAGTTTGGCTTATGTGCCAACACAGGATAACCTTGCAGACCTTTTCACAAAGGCTCTGCCTCGTGAGAAGTTCGAAGCTTTTCGCAAAGCTTTGGGCTTACTCCCTTTTGTGGATTCGTCCACATAGCTAGACACTTCCCTATACATGAGTGCTAGCTCTTGTTCACCGCATCACTCCAGGGGGGATTTGTTACCATATTATAGTAGTGATGTGTGTGAACACACTTAGGACCGCCGGGGCACTTTTTCCCTCACTAGGAGGTTTTTTCCCCCGTGCATTGTATATACGCCCATTATCTTCTAGGGCTTGTTATCTTTCATTTTTGGCACTCATAATACACTACTGTGTTGTGCTCAAGCTTCCTCATCTTCTTGAAGTTGTGTGTGCATTCCTGCAACCCTAATTCCAACACTACTTAGAAGATTGCCTTGGAGAATCAGCTTGCCAATCTGAAGATCTCCGACACTGCCAACATCATGAATTCCATTATAGAGTTTGTTACCTCCAAAATCTCTTTGGGGAGAGCAAGGCTACTAATGAAGACTTTGTTTATCGGCTCCTTGCCAAATTGCTCAAAACTTTCTCATCTTTTTGTGATACTATTTCACTTCTTCCCTCTACTCTTGATCTACATACTATTGTTGGCATGCTTTATGATACATCTATGAGGAAGAAAACAAGCTAGGGTGCTTTCGAAACCCTTCGTTAGGGCAAAGGCAAAGGCAAATGGTAGTCTAAGGATTCCACCAGCAACAAAGTTGACTCTAAATCTGTGTGTAATGATCTTGGTCACAACGGTCACATTTAACTTGACCGTTGTGAGAAAGAAGCCCACCAATCAAACCTCTCTGTCTACTAACCAATCCCAAGGATCTTCTTCCACCAAGGAGATTGTCTTCATTAGCATTAAGGAGCTTCCCACAGACTCACCTGTTCCTGCCACCTCATGTCTTACAGATTGGGTGGTTGACAGTGGGTGCACTACTCACATGACTCATGAAAGATCCATTCTGCATGATATTCAACCTAGCTCTTTGAAGGTGTCCATTGGTGATGCTTCCAACCTTGAGGCCTCTTGTGTGGATAACATGCGACTTAACTTTTCTCCTGGCCACAGCCTTCTGCCATACGAGATGTGCTTTATATTCCCAAGCTCTCTAGCAATCTGCTTGCCATGTTTCGGATTGTCGAGAAAGGTTAGGGCGTGTACTTTGACAGTTTAGTTTTTGAAATTATTGACACCATAACCTTGCAGATTATTGTCATAGGTATACAGGAAGGTGGTCTTTACAGGTTTAAGGACTTTGGTGGCTTTTTGAATGAGTCATAGTCTCATTTACAACTTCTTCAAAGCCATCATGCCTTGGTAGCTCAGGCGGGTACAATGTGGCATGATCGCTATACAAGTACTTAAACTATTCTCAACGGTGGTCTTCTCAACGATGGTCGTCTTTCCGCCGAAACCCTCCCACTCCACTTGTGTGGCTTGTTTGCATGACAAGCAACACAGAGAGCCTTTCCCTCACAAGGCTACTCATTGAGCTTCTCACATCCTCGAGCTAATTATTAATCCATTCCTAGGGTGGAATTACTTCTCAAGGAGTTGTAGAGCTTGGAGACCTCAAGGGTTATGAGCCCGGCCATTGGAAATATCCGCATGACAGTTGCGATTCACCTAGTAATCTCTTGTTGGATGTGTTTCAAGGGGGGTGAGGTTGAGCCATAACACTTATACATATGAACTTGTGCAGTCCCATGCAAACTACTACCAAGGGTGGTGCCAAGTACTTTATGCTTATTATTGATGATTTCTCACGTAAAGTTTGGATCCTCTTGCAGCAAAAAAAGATTAGACTTTCTCCCGCTTTCAAGAGTGGGTGGCTTTGGTTGAGAATGTGAGTACACAGAAGGTTTGACAAGAGTGGGTGGCTTTGGTCGAGAATGTGACTATACAAAAGGTTCGACAAGTCCATTCAAACAATGAGGAGAATTCATCTCCAAATCCTTCTACAACTTTTGTTCCCAGAAAGGTATTGGTCGTCAGTTCTCCACACTTGACACTCCACAACAGAATGGTGTGGTTGAACGCAAAAACAAGACTGTTCAAGAGATGTCTCGTACCATGCTTTCTTCTTCCAATCTTCCTCCCTCTTTCTGGGAGAAGCTGTGACCATTGCTATCTACATCATCAACCGTTCTTCCACAAAGGTGGTTAACACTCGAAGAGGCTTTTACACCATAAAAACCTTCAATTTCACGTCTTAGGGTTTTCGGCTGCGATGCCTATGCTCATATCCGTGATTTTTCTAGGTCCAAATTTGATCCCAAATCCAAGAAGTGCAAATTCCTTGGTTATAGCTCTCAATCCAAGCTTACAGATTATGGGATCTAGAGAAGAAGTCCTTGGTGGTTTCCCGCGATGTTCACTTTGTTTTACCCAGATCGTTAAAGTGGAAGAGAGAATTTCCAAAGTCAAGGCTTGTATAAAGCATTTATAATCCGTCTCCCTTCATTCTATTCATCTTGTTCCCAACCCACAGGAATGGGAAAGAGCCCCTTGAGTGAGAGAGAGAGAGAGAGAGAGAGAGAGAGAGAGAGAGAGAGAGAGAGAGAGACTGTTACCATATTATAGTAGTGATGTGTGTGAACACACTTAGGACCGCCGGGGCACTTTTTCCCTCACTAGGAGGTTTTTTCCCCCGTGCATTGTATATACGCCCATTATCTTCTAGGGCTAGTAATCTTTCTTTTTTGGCACTCATAATACACTACTGTGTTGTGCTCAAGCTTCCTCATCTTCTTGAAGTTGTGTGTGCATTCCTGCAACCCTAATTCCAACAATTGGTATCAGAGCAGGCTTCCTCCTCCCAGGCAGCATCACCGGCACCTGCCGCTTCATCTCCTCCGATTGCGACGAGGTTTCACGAGCGTCTGCAGGTTAGTATATGCCGTGGGCGAGCCCGTAGGGCTCGGTCATTTCAGAATTTTGATCTGAGGTCATTTCGCCCTCCGTTTTTGCATTCCAAGTACTGCGCAGGCAAAATCGTCCTACTGTGCAGATTTTCTGTCAAGATTAAAATCTGCAGGACAGGTGCCCATTCGTCTGTTTTGGGCTGTGCTACATAGCACAGGTCGATTTTATACAGGTTTACCTCTTACAGACAGCATTTACATCTAGTAGTACAGTCATTGGCCATGGCTGACAACAATGATGTATTCCGCATGTTGGCTGCTGAGGATAAGTTGGATGGCACCAACTATCCATTGTGGGCATATATGATGCGACATGTATTGGTAGCAAAGGGGTTATGGAATATTGTGCAGGGTATTGATGCACGTCCTATTGTGGCTGGGAATGCTGCAAACACATCAGAAACAGGTACTGTTGATGATGGTGCAGGCACAAGTGCTGTAGCAGCTGTTCGAGAACCACCACTTTCAGCAGAGCAGATTCGGTGGGATGGTAGAGATGCGCAGGCTCATGCCTTGATTGCGCTGTCTGTCAAACGTACCATTATCCCACATATTCGCTCTTGCAGGACTTCTAAGGATGCTTGGGATGTACTTGCCACATTGTATCAGGCAAGAAATGAGGCTCGTGTTGCTTACCTCCGAAAACAGTTGGAGAGTGAGCATATGAACGAAGGTGATTCTATGGATAGCTTTTTGACAAAGATCAAGGATTTCAAAGAGCAGCTCATTTCTGCAGATGAAATCCTGTCAGACAGTTCACTTGTGCAGACTGTTTTGAATGGTTTACCAGATTCTTATCAGGGTTTTGCTTCCACTCTTCGCTTGATGATGAAAGGCAATCCCAATGCCTTATCATTTGAGGAGTTAGTTTCTGTTTTGCTGCAAGAAGACCAGTCAAGGCAAAACAGGAATATTATGCGTGTCGCAGATCAAGCTTTTGTTGCTAGTCAGAGAAGCGGGAAAGGTAAAGCTGGCTTTTCTTCTAGTAAGCAGAAATCTGCAAATGCTGCGCAACCAAAGAAGGAAGACAAAGATGAGAAGAAGGGTGACAAACAAAAGACATTTTGCAAGTACTGCAAGGGAAATGATCATGTCATCAAAGCGTGTCCTAAGCTGGCTGCGAAAGAGGCTAAGAAGAAAGAGGCTGGTATGGCTGTTGTTGCAGATGCCTCTCCTTCTAACAATGAATCTGCTAATGTTGTGCTAGATACAGAATGGGCATTCAATGCGCAGTGCAGTTATGACCCATCTTTGCATGACACATGTATGTCTGCAGTAGATTCAGATGTATGGTACTTTGACAGTGGTGCCACTAAGCATATCACCTCGCAGCGCAGTTTATTCACCTTCCTTGAGTCTGCTCCCACAGGGAATACTGTCACTTGTGCCAATAACTCCTCTTATCCCGTTGAAGGAGTTGGACAGATTGTGCTGAATGTTGCAAATGGCAACACCTTTACACTTTTTGATGCATTGTATGTGCCAGGGATCAAAAAGAATCTGTTGTCAGTCTCCGCATTTGCCAAAACAGGTTTGGTTATAAAATTTGTGGATGACAGATGTACTGTTCATGATCTCTCTTGTGGTGACATCATTGTAGCATCTGGTTCACTATGTCGAGGGCTGTATAAGCTCAATATGGATGGCAAATGTGTAGAGGATTCAGCATGTGCTATTATGGATACGCAGGCTATTTCAAATGCAAAACTGTGGCATGCACGTTTTGGTCATCTGAATTTTGCAAGTTTGCTGCGCCTGCAGAAATCTGAAATGGTGTCTTCTTTGCCTAAGCTTGAGGCACCTGTCAAGCATGTTTGTGAGGGCTGCATATTGGGTAAAATGCAGCGTGCTTCCTTTCCCAAAGATGGATCAGTGAGAGCTGAACGCAGATTGCAGCTTGTTCACAGTGATGTTTGTGGTCCCATGCAAACTCCATCATTTGGAAACTACCTTTACTTCGTGACTTTCATTGATGATTTTACCAGGCATGCATGGGTATATCCTTTGAAGGCAAAGTCCGAAGTGTTTTTGTGCTTCAAACAGTTTTTGGTTATGGCTGAAAATGTGTCACAAAGTAAGATGGGCACCCTCCGTTCAGATCGAGGGGGGGAGTATATGTCTTCAGAATTTAATGCATTTCTGGCTGAGCGTGGGATAAAACACCAATGTACAGTGCCGTATACACCACAGCAAAATGGTGTGGCTGAGAGAAAAAACAGGTCTCTCATGGAAATGGCAAGATGTATGGTTAAGAGTCAAAGTCTACCACATGGTTTTTGGCTTGAGGCTGTCATGTGTGCCACTTATGTACTAAACAGGTGTCCCACCAAAGCATTACAGGTTGTCACTCCATATGAGGCTTGGCATGGCCGCAAGCCATCTGTTGGCCATTTACGTGTTTTTGGTTGCCTGGCATATGCATTAGTGCCTGTGCAACATCGCAGAAAATTGGATGACAAAGCTGTCAAATGTATTTTTGTTGGATATAGTGCTGAGAGCAAAGGCTATCGTTTGTATCATCCACAGACAAAGCGCATTTTGGTTAGCCGTGATGTTGTATTTGTGGAAGATGCAGTTCAGCCCTTGGTTTCATGTACTAAGGAGACAGATATCAGCTCACGTGATGTCTATGATACATTGTTGCCTCTTTTCAGTGGTGCACAGTCAAGTGCAATACCTCATGAGGCAGTTTTTCAGCCTATGCAGGTTTTAAATGATGGCACAGATCAGCCTATATCTGATGCAGATGTGCATGATGCACTTGAGGATGAGAGACAAGAGATTGAGGGCTCTAGGAACATGCCTAGATGGCTGGTGCAGACTTTGCGTGACAGCAAGTTGGATGCCCCTTTGTCTAGTCGCACTCGTTCTGGCTCTCATGGTGCCTCTTATGCGTCAGATTGTTATGCATTGGCTGTTTCTAGTATGTGCGATGAAAGTGAGCCTGTTTCATTTGATGAGGCACAAAGTTCAGAAAATTGGATGGCTGCTATGCAAGCAGAATACGATGCTATTATGAAGAATGGTACATGGTCTTTATGTGACTTGCCCCCTGGCAAGAAGGCCATTGGCACTAAGTGGGTATACAAATTGAAGCGTAAGCCTGATGGCACAGTGGATCGCCATAAGGCTAGGCTTGTTGCAAAAGGTTATGCTCAAGAGAAGGGCATTGATTTTGATGAGACTTTTGCTCCCACATGTCGTATGACCACTGTTCGTAGCATCTGTGCATTAGCAGCTCATAATGGTTGGAATGTACATCAGCTGGACATAAAGACTGCGTTCTTAAATGGAGATTTGCATGAGGAGGTGTATGTATCGCAGCCTCGTGGTTTTGTTCAAAGAGGGCAGGAAAACAAAGTGTGCAGGTTAAAAAAGGCTTTATATGGTTTAAAGCAAGCTCCACGAGCTTGGTATGAAAAAATACATGCATATTTGACTGCACATGGGTTTCAGAATAGTCCAACAGAAAGCACTTTGTATGCTAAACGTGTGGATGGTGTACATCTAATCATTGCTCTCTATGTCGATGACATGCTGCTCACAGGACCAAATGAGAGTCATATTGCTGATTTTAAGGCTGATTTGAATGCCTCTTTTGAGATGTCAGATTTGGGGCATTTGCATCATTATTTGGGGATACAATTTAAGCAGTGTGATGGAGGTATTGCTTTGTGTCAGACAAAGTATATTGAAACATTGTTGCGGAGATTTGGCCTTGAAGACTGCAAGCCTATTGCTACTCCAATGGAGACAGGTTTGAAGTTGAGTCTTCATGATGCTGGAGATCACTTTGATGTCACACTCTATCAGACAGCTGTTGGTTGCCTCATTTATGTATGCATTACGAGGCCAGACATTCAGTTTGCAGTCTCACAGGTGAGCAGATTTATGCATAGCCCAGGCATTAAGCATTGGCAGGCAGTGAAGCGTATCTTTCGCTATTTGAGTGGTACTCGGCATCTTGGGTTGTTTTATCCCAAGGGGGGATCATTGTCGCCAGATTTACATGCTTTTTCAGATTCTGACTGGGCTGGTTGTTATGACACACGCGTGTCCACGAGTGGTTTTTGCTTCATGCTTGGAAGCTCATGCATATCATGGTTGAGCAAGAAGCAGCCTACTGTGGCCACTTCTAGTTGTGAAGCTGAGTACAGGGCAGCTTTCACAGCTACGGTTGAGTGTGTGTGGCTCAGACGCCTTATGGCTGATTTGGGTGTTGGACAGCCATCTGCCACCACCATCTTCACTGACAGTCAGAGCGCATTGGCAGTTGCGCGGAACCCAGTGTTCCATGCTCGTACGAAGCACATTGAGGTGCACTACCATTATGTCAGGGAGAGACTCTCTGCAGGAGAGATCAGTTTGGCTTATGTGCCAACACAGGATAACCTTGCAGACCTTTTCACAAAGGCTCTGCCTCGTGAGAAGTTCGAAGCTTTTCGCAAAGCTTTGGGCTTACTCCCTTTTGTGGATTCGTCCACATAGCTAGACACTTCCCTATACATGAGTGCTAGCTCTTGTTCACCGCATCACTCCAGGGGGGATTTGTTACCATATTATAGTAGTGATGTGTGTGAACACACTTAGGACCGCCGGGGCACTTTTTCCCTCACTAGGAGGTTTTTTCCCCCGTGCATTGTATATACGCCCATTATCTTCTAGGGCTAGTAATCTTTCTTTTTTGGCACTCATAATACACTACTGTGTTGTGCTCAAGCTTCCTCATCTTCTTGAAGTTGTGTGTGCATTCCTGCAACCCTAATTCCAACAGAGACATACACACACACACACACACACACGCGCGCGCGCGCGCGCGCGCGCCACGGGCAAGACCATGGGACCGAATAGCACGAATCATGACAAATTCGCACCAGTAATAGCAATAAGAACGCATATTCCGTTGACACAACAAGGAGTATTAATGAAAGAAGTGCATTAATAATAAGGACATTATCGCATTAATGTAAGCCAAGCCTGCGATCGTACGTGATCGCATCGGTGTAATATGAATGGCTACATTTTTCATTGTTTCTGGAGAAGAAGTGCTGCTTGGGAGGCAGATATAAGCAAACATGGTGAGGGTCAAAGGCACAAAATGATATTTACGATTCAAACGATATTAGAGTCAAGGAACCCGGAATGGCTATCAACCAGGGTTCAAAGCCGAGGACTCTCGATGTAGTTCGACAGCACGATGGGCTCAAATTTGGACTGAGAGTCTAACCCTATAACGGGCCCAGGAGCAAGGTAGCCTTGTCATATCACCGTGAAACTCGCAACATTTACCTTGGTTAATTAACTTAGGCGGCTAGACCACCTCAGAAGTGGGTAATGAAACAACTCCAAACCAACTTGTATGTATCTCTCTCTCTCTCTCTCTCAAGGAAATTTTTCCATTCCTATAGGTTGGGAACAAGATGAATAGAATGAAGGGAGAAGGATTATAAATGCTTTATATATATATATGTATGTATGTATGTATGTATATGTACACACACACACACACACACACACACACACATATATATATATATATATATATGTATGTATGTATGTATGTATGTATGTATGTATGTATGCATACATACATACATACATATATATATATATATCATATATATACATATATATATGTATGTATGTAATGTATATACATACATACATACATACATGCATGCATACATACATGTATGTATGTATGTATACATACATACATACATACATATATATACATATATATGTATACATACATATATATATATACATATATACATACATATATATATATATATATATATATATATATATATATATATATGAGTGTGTGTGTGAAGACCGTTCTTCAAGGATCCTTTCTTTATCCTCCAAGGTGACCCATTCCTTCATAAGAACTCTTCTAGGCCCATTCCAAGGAACCATTATGGGCTTCTTCCAAGAGGAATTTAATCCAATTATTCTACCATGACCCTTCCTTGGAAATAAGACTATCACCTTTGCTAATAACAAACCATAGCCAAGGCTAACCAACCCTTGACCTTACATGTGGATGAGCATTGGGGATAGGCCTGGATTCACTTCACCTTAATCCTTAAAATGCTCACACTTTAGTAATGACCACAAACAACACAAAAGAAACCCTTACATGCTCTCCATGTGTCAAAGTAACATTTCTCTGATTTTTCTGTACTACAAATCTTGGGCATGCTTTAAGAAGATTACTGCATCTTTTTTCTGTTTTGCTCATTCCATGGTTAATGCTTTATAATACAAGAGCTGATTGCTTGCAATTAAATTGTGAGTGACCTGATTATAATACAGGCAATTTACAAACAGCCAATGGTCATAGCATCAGAAGCTATGACTTGTGTGCTAAATCCAAAAAGAATTACATACCCACATTGGGGTTATGATACAGCAATAGATATGCCTCACACTCTTGAGAGTTCGATGGATTTTTTGAGGGCTTGAAGGAGACTTTGCATGATGATAGGTTCACCAGGTGGGACTTCATTCTTGAAACGGCCACTCCGTACGGCACGGAACATTGCATTGGAATCTTGAGTACCTGGATAGACAACACAGTCTATATGTGCAAGATCCTCTATTGCACCATTCACGAGCCGAATGTAGCCAAGCCTTACTCCACCATCAATTTTGTCTACCTGCTCACAAAGGAACACAAGTAAAAACAAAAAGTACAAGGCAGGGAAGTATGCAGACGCAACATGCAGCAGCAACCATAGATATGGGTCGAATGAACAAGGTTTCAAAACTACATGCGCTATGAGGTAAAGGAGCCATGTCTCTTTCTCGCGTAGTGCTATTACGACTAGACATGCAAATATTCTGAATGTCCAATATTACCCAAGGAATGTCACATGCATCACCCATGGGAGTGCCACGTGGACATGCTTCCTGCTTGCAGCCACCTCAAGGGCAAGATTCGAGCAAGAGAATGGACTGATTGGGGTAGTTCTGACAGCCCTATAGGCTCCCAGAGGTGCCCAGGACATGCACCAATGGTTGGGAAACTTGTTGGGCACACTGTGAACATGTTTTATGGCCTTTTTGATGATGTTTTATGACCTGAAAACGCCATCAAATCCCTCTAAGGGAGGTCGAAGGTCATTTGTAAGCATTTAAAGATAAGAGGTTACAAAGCCAAGACCAAGGGACCTATGCATGCTAATGAAAGTCTGCACGCTACTCAAAGGAGTCATGAAACTCAGCCCTAATGGTGCAGGCATCAAGGTGTTTCTCAAGTTTCCTCTGCAAAGCACACAATCTACGCCTGATGGCTCTCTCTATCCAAGATCTCTTGCCTCCTGGCTAGGGCCACATTGTAATAAAGATCACTGACACTCCCTAAGGCAAGAGAAACTCTTTGCCTAGAGTCAAGAGCATCACAAGCTCTCCAACATCCATCACCTGCCATGATAACTCTGCATCTGAATAACGAGACTCTGGTATGCATACTCAGGGAGGAGAGTTCTGGCTCCCCACATCTCCAATGCACAAAACTACAGGACAATGGTCTGACTTGAGGTGCCTGAACATAACAGACCTTGAAAACATATCAATCATAATTATCACACAAGAAACTATTTCGTACCAGAAACCACATGCGACAAAGAGAAAAACAAGAGAAAAAGAAAAGTAGGTCCCACCTTAATCGGAACTGGCAAAGGCATATTTGCATTTTGCGTAAGATTACTTCCCCACTGAAAAAACACAGAAAATGCAATTAGTGGCAGTACAGGATATTTATTATTCAATTAAGTTGTTTAATTTAAAAAAAAACAGAAAAATAATCTGTTATGACAACCAAAACAATGTAGCTGCTCTTGCTTTCAATCCTTTTTCTGGAATGAGCCAAAACAATGTCGCTTGTTACTCCTTGAATACATCAATGCTTGTTAGGCCACGAACTGGGAATCACAGCAAGATAAAGAAAAGATCTTAAGGTCTTCAGGCTCATGAAAGGTTTCCTCATCATAAACTGGGAATCACAACAAGATAAAGAAAAGACCTTAAGGTCTTCAGCCTCAACAAGGCCTAAGGGTACCCTGTGTACAGGGTAGACATAAACACGGTACAGTAGAAAGATCCTTGATCCCTGGAGTGAGAGTTTGTAAGATAAAATTCGGGTTTGTACGAGCTAAACTTGAGCAGGGACAGGGCCAGTGAGAGTT
The DNA here is from genome assembly GCF_041138505.1 of Cibotium barometz. Classification (NCBI taxonomy): domain Eukaryota; kingdom Viridiplantae; phylum Streptophyta; class Polypodiopsida; order Cyatheales; family Cibotiaceae; genus Cibotium; species Cibotium barometz. The sequence goes on along the minus strand of NC_141102.1, from coordinate 9,306,172 downwards.
TGTAAGATGAAATTCGGCTTTGTACAAGCTAAAGTCCAGCAGCCAAATGAGGGGTCAAGCAATGCCTGGAGGCATAGGCCTATCAGAATGATCAAGCCAAGGATCGAAAGCAACTAAGACCGGTGTTGGCAATAATGCATGTGATCAGAAACCAACAAGTAAACCGTCCTTTCCAAGGCATTTCTTACAGAGGACTTCTTGCACAGGGAAGGCAGAGCCACTTGTCACATAAGCTGGCATACTTGCTGACGGGCCACGTCTTTATCCTTGCAATGGATCAGATGTAAGTAGGGCCCTACAGTGAGAAAGTCTTGCGAAAGCGATTTAATTTAACATCAGCAGTTAAAGTTTGAATCGATCAGACAGCAAGAAACTTGAACATTCATCCACATAAGACACCAGCATACAGAGCACCATCCTGCGCACGCACGCAAAAGCCCCGCGGTGAACCGGGAACAATTGGTGAGAATAGCACCACAACCCCCCTCCCTTCCCTTTCCACAGTAAGCTAAACCGGATACAAGATAGAAAGTACAAACAATGCTGAAAACTGTAAAACCTCACTCTATTCTATGTGCAAAGAACAAACCAGGAACCTCATCAACCTTCCATCACCTTCTCTGTCAATTCTGGCCTGTGTTTGCTGAGTTTGTCTGCTAATGGAGCAGCAATCTGATTTGCTGTTTTCTGGGCTGATTCTGCTGCTGAAAGGCTGTGTTTTTCTCCATTGGGGGATGAAGTGGAAGAATATGAAAGTGTCCCCTCCCCATATGCACGTGTCCAACAGTGCCCTGCATTTCTAACAGTGTCCCACATTTCCAACAATGCCCTGTATTTCAACGTGATAGTTTTGTTGGGATGAGGGTTAGGGTTTGGAGTAACGCGCACAGACACACACAGTGAAGCAATCATGAGCAAGGAGACACAATACTCTATGATACTTGAGTGTACCACAATGCTAGTACAAAAGAAAGGCCAAAGTGACCTTAAGTACAAAAGTCACTTCACACACTCTCCCAAAAGTGAGATAGAGTGTGTTCCTGTGCATGGGGAAAAAGCCTCCTATTGAGGGATAAAGTGTCATGCCTAGTGCTAGAGTATTCACACCACTGCCCATGACATAGATATCTACAAACCCCCCTGGAGTGATGTCACGGGAGTGAGATTTTTGAAATATTTTATTATCAAATTTTTGTAAAAAGAAAGCTTGTAGAGCAAGCTTGGGCTAAAATAGCCATGTAATCTATTTTTGATGGAATAAAATACTATAAAAATACTCAAGCAGGGATACTTTTGTTAGAAGTCATCTCCTATCTATACATATACACCAAGGCCTCTCTTGTGGGTGTGCCTGCTCTTATTAGGTGTTTTCTCATTTTTCCCCACTCTCCATATTTTTTCCCCATTTTTTCCATGGCTTGGGTGTCTGCCCTGTGCTGGCAGGATGCTCCAGGTTCAGGCCGACTATCACACATGTGGATGTGACCTTTGATATAGGTTGGCCGACTGGCTTACACAAGTCGTGTACCCCACTCATGTTGGCCGACTGGATGACACCAGTCGTGAGGCAGTCGGGTGCCTTAAGCCCTGGCCGACTGGGTATTTGGGGCCATATAAAATGGCCCCATGGCCCCATGCCATTGTATCATTCATTCGGGATTCTTGTGTATATACAGAGTTCATACCCAGCCACTCTCTTGTCTGCATTTTTTCTCCTTCTGCTTTTTTTCTCCTTCTGCTCCAAGTTCAGTTTGTTGCATGCTGGCGTTTGTCTTCTACGTGGGCCTCTGTTCAACGTGGAGTCCTGCACGTGTTTGCTCTCAGTTGTGTGTCTCATATTCTGCTGCGCATTCCGACATGGTATCAGAGCACGAGGCTGCTTGAAGATCTTGGAGACGTGGAGAGCTTGCGGGACTGTTGAAGCCCTTGAAGACCTTGGAAGAGCTTGCGGGAGACTTGGAGATTCGGGACTGTTCGTGATTGGTGCTGATCGAAGGCATCGGTGGACCGTGCGGGACCTGGAGAAGCGAGGAGTAAGCAGTTCAAGCCTCGTCTTCATTGTGTTTCCCACCCAGCCTCCCTTCAGAAGACCAAGTTCACCCCCCGGAGGAGCGAGACTGTTCGTGTTTTTAGTGCTGTTTGGGGACCCTTGTGGGCCGTTCGGGACGTGGTGAAGCAGGGAGCAGCAAGTGCAGATTTATCTTCAGGTTTTGTTCCCACTCACCCTCCCCATTCACACGACCAAAGTTCACCCCCCGCAATGGCAGATTTACTAAGCATGTGAAGATCCCTACACTCCCCACGTTCTCGGTGGACCGTCAGTTGGACGGGAACAACTACGGCATATGGAAGGTTATGATGGAATCTGTTCTAGAGTCTTACGACCTCGCTGATTTCATCGTTGTTGGGGTTCCACGGCCGGAAGTAGAGGAAGGGGAGTTACCGTCGATCCGAAAGGACCAGGAGGAACAAGCACAGATCTAGGATCGTGTCAACGCCAGGGTCCGTTCATTTATCTTCCTCAACTGCACACCGCAGGCAATCAATCATGTAAAGCATATGACGCTGGCCAGAGATATATGGCAGCATTTGGCTTCTCTTTACAACAGGGTATCGCCCATGAAGAGGATTTCCTTGGAAGTACAGATGCGGGTTATGAGCCCTGCAAAGTCGTTGACGATGCGGGAGCATATTAACAAGCTGTAGGCTCTTCAGCAGGAAGTTCTTCAGGCTGGGAAGGAGATATCGTCAGAGGACATGGTCCCAGGTCCTCAGTTTTGAGATGAGTGGCAGTCTCGTATGGCCACTTAAGTGTGGATACGCTGCAGGTGCAGGCTTTCCGGGACCAGATGGTGGATAGCTTGCCAGTTGATGGCAGCAGTTGGCAGGAACTTTCCAGTACTGATGTTGGTGGTTCTTGTGTTCATCAGTCAGAGGAAACTTAACAGGTAACTGAGGAAACTGAACAGGTTACTTATGCTCTGATGTCTCATAGTATTCGGGACAAAGAAACTCCTGTAGATGAGGATGTTCTTTCCACGGGGACCTTTCGGAAAGCCAGGCAGGTGGCACTTGATTACTTGCAGAAGGAGGTGCATACTCCAGGCTTTGTGGTTCCGGATTCAAAGGGGGTGGTTGACAGGTTTCAGAAGGCCTTGGGTGGTCTTCAACAGGTTTCCAGGGCTTGGCTTTGCACCGTAACAGGTGTTGATCCTTGTGAGCAGTGTGATGCCTCTTTGACTCGGAAGCAGAATGGTTCATTGATTTCGTTGATGGACACCAGATTGGACGTGAGCTTCCGGATGATGCAGTTGAGCTCATGGTTGCAGATGACTCTTTGGGAGGCAGGATTGCGTATCCTGTGGTTTCTGCGGCATGCGAACGATCATGGACTCTTTTACGCAGGAGGGAGATTGATGGATGGAGTCCGACTCCACGGTTGGAGTGACTCAGATTGGGGAGGAGATCAAGACACAAGGAGATCTACTTCAGGCCCAGGAGCAGTTTTTTGGAGCAGTAAGAGGCAATCATCTTTTGCCTTGTCGTTGACAGAGGCAGAGTACCAGGCTGCTTGTGATGCTGCTTGTGTTGCAGAGGTTGCATTGCAGGATTGGGCTTCCACTGGAGGAACCCATGGTCATCCAGAGGCACTTTGTTCGTGAACGGACCGTTTCTGATGATATCTTGCTGAAGTTTTGTTCGACGGAGGACAGTACGGTGGACCTCTTCACGAAGTCGCTATCTCAGGATTCGCTCAGGCGGCACCCCAGCTCCCTGTGGTTGGTTTCACAGCCAGGAGCTGAGAGGGGGTGTTAGAAGTCATCTCCTGTCTATACATGTACACCAGGGCCTCTGTTGTGGGTGTACCCGCCCTTATTAGGTGTTTTCTCATTTTTCCCCACTCTCCATATTTTTCCCCATTTTTCCATGGCTTGGGTGGCTGCCCTGTGCTGGCAGGATGCTCTAGGTTTAGGCCGACTATCACACGTGTGGATGTGACCTTTGATAGAGGTTGACCGACTGGTTTATACAAGTCGTGTACCCCACTCATGTTGGTTGACTGGATGACACCAGACGTGAGGCAGTCGGGTGCCTTTAGCCCTGGCCGACTGGGTATTTGGGGCCATTTTAGCCCCCATGCCATTGTATCATTCATTCGGGATTCTTGTGTATATACAGAGTTCATACCCAGCCACTCTCTTGTCTGCATTTTTTCTCTTTCTACTCCCAGTTTAGTTTGTTGCAGGCTGGCATTTGTCTTCTACGTGGGCCTCTGTTCAACATGGAGTCCTGCACGTGTTTGCTCTCAGTTGTGTCTCATATTCTGCTGCGCATTCCAACAGCTTTTAGCACACACTTGGGAGGGCAATTGGGACCCAATTTGGTGTTATCTTTCATTTCTATATTTTTCTGTGCGCACGCTTCCCGAGGTCTCGGTATTCCCGTTTCAATGGTAGCAAAGCCCTAGCTATGCTCCAACAAAAAGGTGTGTGTTTTCAAACACTCAAACGGCCCGGGACCATCAGGTCCTTTGTGTGAAGGTGAGAAATGGCGGCACGAAGCCCAATGTGACGGCAGCATGTCAGAACGGCAGCAAAGAGGACGGCCCGCACAACACCGGCGGCAAAGCAGTGAACTAACACACGGCCCGGCGCACCGACAACAAGACCGCATCGCGGTAGCACACAGCAATAGCGGGGTACAACTATGGTTGTCGACACACGGCCGACAAACGGACGGCGTCAACAGCGGGCACGGCACCGGTGTCTCCTCAAGAGACACTCGTTTTTATCTTATAACCTGTGCCAAAGATCTTAAAAACACTATATGGGATAATTCAATCACTTGCGTAGCAGCACGTGGTGAGCCGCGAGGGAAAGAGAAAGAAGAAGAAGAGGAGAGAGAAAGAGAAGAAGGAAAAGAAGAAGAAGAATAAGGAGAGAAGAGAGAAGAAGAAGAAGAAGAGGAGGAGACAGAAGAAAGAGAAGAAGAAGAAGAGGAGGAGGAGAAAGAAAGAAAGAAAGATATATTAATGTTTGCAAAAGGCCAAAATTGGCCTATGAGACAAACAAGTAGTACAATGATGTTCCTCCAGTCATCAAGAGAAAAATGTGGAGAGAGAAGAAGGAGAAGAGGAAAGAGGAAGAAGAAGAAGAAGAGGAAAGAGGAAGAAGAAGAAGAAGAGGAGGAGGAGAGAGAAAGAGAGAAGAAGAGGAGAAGAGAGAGAGACAGAGAGAGACAGAGAGAGAGAGAAGAGAAAGAAAGAAAGAAAGCAAAAAAACGATTATTGTTACCGTCATTGATTGGATTCAACGGTTTCAAATGTTTTCTCAGCTCTACAAAGACTCTCGACTGGGGTAGACTTTCAGATTATACACCTAACCCGAACTAACATTATTCTAGACTATCTGACTATGTGATTATTACTTAAGCAGTTTATGTCGTAATCATAAATACAATAGTCTTGACTTTGTGCATGAGTGTACGCATGTTGTTATGTGTAGTGTAAGCATGATGTACAGGTTATACCAATGATCTCTACCATAGAGCTTCCAACAATTTTCATCTCGACTTACATACAATAAGTCTTCATCTTTACCGAATAATTACGTTTTCAGTTATTCACAAATTGTTTTAAATTCTGTATTTCTCTTAACCTTTTCATTTTGTAGCCAACAATGCATCAAGATAAGACTCTTACTTTTGGATTTTATTTTTACGTCATAAGTTTTATTTAATATTTATTATTTCACTTGGACTCAATGATGCTGAAGAACAAGACTACCACAACGACTACTCCGACTCTTAGAGTAACATATTCATTTGATTATCCCTATATCAAATTTTATTTAAGACTTTTGCAAATTTCAAGGAGAGTTCTTATGCATCAAAAGTAGAACTTCTCGGCCCTTCCATCTTGAACTATACTTTATGAATTTTTCACTATGAATTAGTCTTGTGGTATGGGACACAAGATTAATCTTGTGTAAAGTATTCCGATGCATACTTATCGCTAGATTTGTGTGGAATAATTTCTAGTGGTATGGGATACTAGAATTTATTACACATAGAAGTCCTTGATACAATGTCTCTTTTATATGTCTATGATGAATACTTACTGATATTTATCTGTGATGGATAACTTATCACAAATTCAGTGTTGGTTGTGAGTGAATCCAATCAACTGTGACATGTGTGACGCATGTAAGGAATGTGTGAGTTTGATTGTGAGTAAATCCAATCAACTCTTTTGAATTAATTCTTGATGAGGGTAGTCCAGTGTGGTATAAGATCAAGAGTGAATCCGATTTTTTAGAGGGTGACCCTAGTTGGTTGTGAGTGAATCCAACCAGCTGTGACACGTGTGAGATGTGTGGTATACTCTGTGAATACGTGTGACTATAATATATGGATGTTGCATACATGCAAGGGTTGACTTGCATTTTGTGGATACCACACTTTTGGTCTCTCCTGCCCATTTCGCCCCTTTCGCCCGTCGCTTCAGCACTGGTCGCCACCCTCTTCAGCACTGTTCGCCCCGCTTCCCCGCCTTCTGCCCATTTCGCCCCTCTCAGGCCAGAGTGAGGAAGAGAAAGCTCTATTGCTGCTTTGTGGATTTCCGCAAGGCATTTGACACAGTACCACGAGAGAGGCTATTTTAGCGCCTGCAGTCTCTTGACATACCAGCAAATATGACATGGGGCATCTATGCATTATATGAGCAGGTTTTTGGGCGAGTCAGATGTCCAGGAAGTATGTCCGAGATTATTGCTAGCACCATTGGTGTGAAGCAAGGATGCCCACTTTCCCCCACGCTATTTGGGTTATACATTGATGAGGTGGCTGACTTCATTACACGGGGAGGCGAAGATGGAGTTGATTTAGCAGGTACCTCAGTACATATTATGCTCTATGATGATGATATTGTATTAGTGTCTGAGTCTCCAGGTTGTCTACAGCAGCATCTACATGCACTCGATGATTTCTGCACACAGAGGGGTCTTACTCTGAACCTTGGGAAAACCAAGGTTATGGTCTTTCATACATCGAGACAGGGCAGGAGTCAGCTGACATTCACTCTCGCAGGACGCCAGGTGGAGGTGGTGACATCATACGTGTACCTAGGGGTTACCTTCTCTGCAGCAGCCACACGCTTCACCAGGGGTTTAGCAGCCAGAGCTAGATTGACACGGGGATATGCAGCATTGGCTATGCTAGAGAGACAGTGCCACCAGGCGCATTTTCAGGAGCCTCGGACGAAGGGGTGGCTATTTGACACATTAGTCACACCGGCATTGATGTATGGAGCAACGGTATAGGCGTCAGGCCTTGCTACCCATTGGTGGACACAGATAGAGAGACCACAGGCCCTCATGATGGCACGCATGATACGCAGCAAACCATCAGTACCTCATGACATTATCCGAGCAAAGTTTGCTGCACCTCCTATGATGGTAGAGGCCATATTTCAGACTATATGCCTGCTAGACAGATTCAGAGAGATGCCACAGGACAGATTGTCATACAAAGCTTTTGAGGCATCTAGACAGCTGGCTGAGGCAGGAGACAGAGGATCATGGTATGCACAGTCACACATTGGTTCTCACAGCATGGCCTAGACATGGATCATCTACCACCATTCCAGTATGACAGGGATGCACCACATATCCGTCTCTCTCATAGTGAGAGGAACAGAGTATTGAGACAGGATCTATGGCAGCTCTATACACGAGAGACATGGATATCGCCTACACAGCCTCTTCCACCGAAGATGCTATACTACAGAGATCACTTCATGAGTATCACTGATGATGTATTTATAGAGAGGCCTAGATACATGGAGGGCTTTTTACCACACGGCTCCCGAGTGGCTATTGGTCAGCTTAGAGTTTCATCACACCGATTGGAGATTGAGACTGGCAAAGCAGCACGGATCTCCCGAGAGGAGAGGGTATGCAGATTGTGCAGAGAGGAGGTGGAGAGTGAGGAGCATTATGTATGCAGATGCAGAGCATATACAACCATCAGAGAGAGATATCCCATTTTATTCAGAGAGCCACATTCCCTACGCCAGATCTTTGAGGCAGCAGACCAGCGCATACTGGGGAGATTCATTCTAGACATACAGCGCCACAGAGAGACATTATTACAGGCTCAGACAGCTCCAGAGGGGGGGGCGACAGACACAGATTACTACATTTTTTCAAAGATCCATCCCCCTCCCAGCCCCTACACGGCAGGAAATTACTCTCCAGAGAGCAGAGACACTTAGAGCCCGCAGGAGACAGAGTACACCTGGCTTTCGGACACCACGCCTATACCAGAGAGAGATGACAGAGATCAGAGCTCAGTTTCACAGAGAGGGGGCGGAGCGACGGGCTCACTTCAGAGCACACCCAGGCATGTTCTTCAGGGAGCTGTGGACACCCCCTTCACTGATGTATACCATTTTATACCCCCGGTATGGTACAGGATGGAGCTAGCTAGGTTGCATATCATGATTGTATACTCCATGCATATAGCTTTGCATTCTCCTAGTAGAAGAGCTCCATCCCCTTCACCACTCATTGTACTTATTGCACACCCAGATTCAGCTTTTCAGTTCAGTTTTTTTTCATTTTGTTGGGATGACAGAGGATACCCCATACAGGTACTCCGATTTGTCTCATAGGCCGAGTTCGGTCTTTTGGAAGACGTTAATAAAATCTTTCTTTCTTTCTTTCTCTCTCTCATTTCTGTGTGTGAGCTATTCTACCTTGCACCTAACCCTAATGTGCAGGTTTGTGTGTGTGAGTGTGTGAGTCCAACACCCAACACCTCTTGCATGGAGCCTCTCCCCGACAATGATATTGCACCTCAATATGCTTCTTTTTAGTTTTCTTGATTCTTGCTCCTCTCTATGGAGATGAGTTTGTACTTAGCCCCGTGTGTGACCTGCTTCATGTTGTATGGACGAAAGCCTATTGGTGCCACCCGTGTATGGCCAGGATGGCGTCTTACCTATGGGATTGTCACTCCATAGGAAGACCAAGACATATATTCATATTTCTGTCGCACTAGTTTTGTACCCAACAGGAACTTTCTGTACAAGTTTCATGAAAGGGAGATTTCGTCCATTACATGTGCACATGCATTTGTGACTGCAAGCATAAACTTGTTTTCGCATGATTTGTTTGCGTGTGTTTGCCTATTTTGCCATGCTAGTACACTGGACGAGGATGCCCCCAGTGTACCGTGGGAGTGATGCTTGCTGACACATTGGTGTGGCATGTGAACAGGTGGTAAGTATTACCATTTTGGCCCCTTTTAAAATGTAAAATCCATAAGCTATGTAACTTTAATATTTATAAGCTAATATGTTCACACACATTTAAAAGAGGGGCTGGACATTTTCTAGTGTGGGTGCCCATAGTATTAAATAGGCATTAAGGTTTTATAACCTTTACAAAAGGTTTTGCATGAAACATTTTAGTATTTTTCCCACGTGTGGCTGGCTTCATTTTTCTCTTCATCGCCTGCTGTCCCTCTCTCTCCATCGCCTGGTACCCTCCTCCAATCTGTACCCACCTGAATTGTACCTGCGTCCGAGTACTTGTACCCTGCTGTACCTGAATTGTACCTACTGCCCATGTGCTGAATCTGCTGTACCTGCTGAACTTTTCACATGTGCTGTACCTGCTAAATAGTACCTGTTGAACCTGCCTTGTACCTGTAGTACCTGAATTGTACCTGCTATACTTGAATTGTACCTACAGTACTTGAATTGTACCTATTGTACCAGAGTGTACTCGTACCAGATTGTACTTGTACCGGGACCTCTACTTGTTGTACCAAGTGCCTCATGTTGCTTATGTGTAAACTTAAAATTTGCTGAATTAGTTCAAAGTTTTCTCTAAGTTTTGTGCAGAGCAGGAACAAAGCATGTTTATGCTAGCCATGCTCAGGAAGTTTTTCTAGTGTGGTTAGTTTTTCCCTGTGGTGGTGCTAACCGCGCTCTCAGAACTTCTGAAAGCCAGTGAAGGTTAGACACACTAGGGAATCTCGGAGCAAAGCTTATCTGGGAGAACCAGGCAATGTTCCCTCCGCGGTGTATCCCTTTGTCTGTGTTAGTACGGGCGTGCCTGTTGGTGCACGGTCCCGGAAGACCAGTGAAAGACAGTTGTGCACCCAGTGAAGGGGGGAGTGTGCTTGTGATTTTGGACTTCTTCGACTGTCCAGACTTCATCGACAACTACCCAATTTGTTTGAGTTATATTCACTCCATGTGAGGAGAAATCTGGCCTTTTGGCCCGTGACACTTGTATATATAAATACTCCAAGAAATACATATGTATTGAGAGGAGGGCCGGCCCTTTCCGGCCCCAGTGCTCGTGTCAAGTGTTATTGGTCATTTTCAATATTAATGTTGCTAATAATGTCCATTGATGGTATTAGTTAAGTGCTCTAAAATGTGTATTTTGTCTTCCGATTTGTAGGCCTCCAGTAGGGAGCGGTTACATTGGTATCAGAGCCCGATCGTCTCTCTTTCTCAAGAGAAGACACGGAGTTTTGAGATCGGAAGCAAGTACGGACACTTGACTCAATGGACAGCCAAGGCAATCCTTTGGTGGTGCCAGATTCTAGAGGTCACTTAAGTGCTTCACGTGATTCTGATGCATTGCTTGGTCGGCACAAGCCTCTTGAGAGAGGTTATGACAGTGCATTCATGGGACAGCCATCCCGTGGTAAAGAGCCTATGCATGAGGATGAGCCCAATGCCTTGAGGGCTGAATTGGAGCACATGAAGAAACTTTTGCAGGCAAAGGAGCAAGAGCTGAAATTTATGCATGAAGATCCCCATGTACAAAGTGTCATTGAAGCAAGGACAGCTGATGCTATGGTGGATATGACCTTTGAGTCCATGGCTCGTGAAGTGGGCAAGAAGCCAAGGGAGTTGGCACTCTCTTATCTCATCCGCAAGGGTGATCTCAAGGAAGGAGAGGATGGAGAGCTAGTATTCAAGAATTCATCTCGTTTGAAGCAGGGAGACCCAGCATCTCAACGGTTGAGGTCTTTTATACACAAGGAAGAGGTATCAGTCACTTCTCGCCATGCATCTACTCCTCATGGGACAGGAGGCAACAAGTATATGCATGTTGGAGCTAGTGGGCGACATGATGGCCTTGTGCATGGAGAGTGGTCGGCATGCAAGCTGAAAGACCTTGCCTATTGAGTTGTCTCGTGGAGAGACGATGCATCATTTGGGGAGGCCACATGCATCGGGGCCACTTATTCATAATGCACATGCCACCGTGCCTCTTGAAACATCTTTGATTGCCCATAAAGCCCATGCAGAGAGGGCTGCCCCGTTGGATAAGGGGAAGAGAAAAAGAGAAGAACATGTATCACATCCCAAGAAGCTCAAGGAGTTCAAGGCAGCGGACAAGTCCGTGAAATTTGATGCCTTTCATGGAGAGTATGATGTCTCTAAGGTGCTAGCTTTTGTGGCACAATTTGACGTTGCTTTTAGTGATGAGGACTTCACTGAGAAGTCCAATATTCGTCATGCAAGCATGTTCTTGAAGGGGACAGCTGCCCATTGGTGGATCACTGAAAAGACCACCAAAGATCCCATTTGCACTTGGAAAGAGTTTAAGGACAGATTTTATACCCAGTTTTTGCCTCCTAATGCAGAGCAAACTCTCACCCAAAAGTGGAATAGACTTGAGAAAAAAGATAATGAAAGTGTGCAGCAATATGTCAATAAGTTTTGGAAAGTGTTGCTTGAGGTAACTCCCTTCATGCAACTCTCAGAGGATGAAAGGAAGAGGAAGTTTTGCTCCGGATTGCAACTAGCTTATTGTTCGGGCATTGAATTGCACCCGAAACACACTCTTCAGCAGCTCATAGCATCTGCTCTTGCTACGGAGCAATTGGTGCTTAAAATTAAGCAAGATCAAGAAAGTTCCAAGGGCGAAGAGACCCAAACCTGCAAAAAGGTGGACAGCCACCTAAAAAGAGCTTCCAGGACATTGTGATGTAATTTTGGGTATGCCCTAGCATAAGAAGATAGACCTAGCCATTGATTGGACTGGAAACAAGATTAGGTTCCCTTTTAAGAGCAAGAATGAAACTTTTGATGTAGGAGTTGAGGGGAATTCCATTCCACTCATTAGTCATGTACTAGTTCCTACAGCAATAAAGCAATCTATTTCCTCGTACTTGATATATGTAAGAGATCCAAAGGAATCTGAGAGTGATGAGTCACTCCCAACTCTTGATCATGAAAGAAAAGATTTCCTAAAGAAGTATGAAGATTGTTTTGCAGATACTCTTCTAGGAGAGCTACCTCCTAAGAGACCGGAAGATCATCAGATTGACATCATGCCAGGAAGCTCACCTCCTAACAGACCTTATCGTGTGAGTCAAGCTCAACAAGAGGAGATTATGAAGCAAGTGACCGAGCTATTGAAAAAGGGTTTAATTAGACCTAGCTCATCACCTTTTTGCTCCCCAGTTTTATTGGTTCAGAAAAAGGATGGTTCTTGGCGTATGTGCATTGATTACAGGGCTCTTAATAAGATCACTGTGAAGAACAGGTTTCCTATTCCTCGGATTGATGACATCGTAGAGAGTGGATGGAGCCACTATCTTTAGCAGGATTGACTTAAAGAGTGGTTACCATCAAGTCAGGATTGTTCCAAAGGACATTCACAAGACCGCATTAAGGCCTACCCTTGGACAAGTATTTGGTGATGCCTTTTGGTCTTACCAATGCCCCGGCTACTTTCAACAGAATGATGGGAAGAATATTTCAAGCACATAAAAAGTTTGCAGCTACTTTCTTTGATGGCATTATTATGCATTCAAAGAATCGAAAGCACTTGGATATGGTATTTCAGGAATTGCGGAAGCACAAGTTATATGTGAATGGCAAGAAGAGTGAGTTCTTTTTGTCAGAAATTCACTACTTGGGCCATATAATGTCCAAGGAAGGAGTAAGGATGGACCCAAAAAAGGTCAAGGCTATTATGGAATGGCCAGAGTTGACTAGTGTGTGTTGGGGTAAAGGCGTTATGCCCACCCTTATAGTGTGTACAAGCCCATAAGTTATAGTACATAGTACACTTAGTACTTTTAATGTACTAAGTGCACTATGTGTACTAGTGCAATATACATGTGTGATAGGGGAGTCACACACTCATACTTATGAGTTGACTTATCCCCACAACTCTCTCTCTCTCTCTCTCCCTTGCTTCTCTGTGTATGTCTCCCATGAATGAACTCTAACCCTAACTGTTTCTCCCCATCAACTGGTATCAGAGCTGGAGCTGGAGCAGGCCCGTCCTCTCTGTTTGATCGAGCAAAGAAACCTCTGTTAACTGAGTGCTGGGCGTGAACGAAGGCAGCAGCAAAGCAAATGCACATAGCCAATTATACGTGTAGCGCTGGCCCTTCCTTCAGCGTGAGAAACGAGCACCTGGCAGAAGCGTCAACAAACGAAGAGGATAGACCGTCAACTTCAGGCGTGAGCCAAGGCAGCATAAGCGGGTGCGTGTGCGAAAGGATCACACAGAGGCGGGTTCTGTGCAACAAATAGCGCCGACGCACTGAACTCCCAGCAGTGGCTGCAAAGCGCATTAGCGCTGGACGTAAAGGCGCTAGGCGAGTGAAGCGCACAGCAGCCAGGCGAAGCGTGAGCGACTCTAATCGTGTAGCCGCTAGGCGAATACGTCAACAAGTGCTGGGCATAGTCGTCGGCTGAGCGGTGAATCACAGCGTGGAGCGAAGTGAGCGTTGAACCACCAAGCGATGGAGTAGCTCAGCGCATCGTAGGCGGAGCAGGCTTCCTCACGAATAGCTTCCAGCGTAAAAGCTTGCAAGTGCTGGAGCTTGGAGAGGAGGCTGCTGAGCAGGGCTTTTGTGGAGCATGTAGTCGGCCAGCCCAAGCCCCTAACTACTAATCAGCAGCAGCATCATCATCCCACACAACTGTGTGGGAGAAGCCTTAACCTGCAACCTGTCAATGCCTACACAGAACAACAGGATCTTCAGCACCAAATTCATCAACCCGCCTGCAAATCAGAAAAAAATCAGAAATTTGAAAGGTATTTTGCTTCAATTTTTTTTTGGGACTTGCAATTGAGCAGGTACAATTATCAATTGAGCAGGTACAGGTGCCCAATTGCTCAATTTTTGAGCAAAATTGGCAAAATTGGGTGACATTGGTCACAATCAAGATAAATTTGCAGGAAATTGGTCACAATCAGGATCAATTTGCAGGAAATTGAATGTCAAATTTGGGGCTTTTGATGTAATTGTGCAATTAAGCACTCATACATGCTGTATGATGTGAGAAATCGCACATTTGGGCAAAATTGCAGCAAATCGCAATGCAAATCAAGGGGCTTTTGTGCCGATTTGGTTGATTTGCATGCAGGCGATCGCATTTGATGCTGTGGATAATGTGCTGATGCTTTACAAGCACTCAATGTGCCTGTAAATCAAGGGGCTTTCATGTATTTGATGTATATGTGGCCAGGGGGAAGCATCGTGAACACTCTGGATGCCTTCATGTGCGTCAATGTACCATCTATGATCAGAAATTGATCTCAAATCAAGGGGCTTTTCAAGTTTGTATGCTTGTTGAGCTTGGCAAAGCAGCAGGCAAGACACTTATGCCTTGAATCCTCAAAAATCAGCTTGCAGTCAAGGGGCTTTTGCCCAATTTCTGTTCGGGACTGTTTTATGCAGTGTACAGGACTGTAAAAGTCTGATTTTCACTCATTTGGACAGCCAGGAGAGCATTTATTGCTATTGTACCTGCTGGTACAGATTTGGCACAGCTTTGTGCATGTTTTGGCATGGCTGTACACTGTTTTGAGTGACCAAAAGGTTCAATTTCAGCTGCTGAAATTGCCGGTACAGGTTTGGTACATCATTGGTGAGCACTTGGTACTGCTGTACAGTACTTTGGAAGGGCAAAAGAGCACATTTAAGGTGCTGTCCAAAATCTGCAGCAACCAGATTTTGGTGTTTTCATCACATAAAGTGGGAGAAAAGTTGCATTCTTGCTTCCGCAGTGGGAGATAAAGCTTGGGAGAATAACCGTGAGCACTTTGTGTGCTTTTGGTGCAGTGTTTGCACATTTGCAGGGAGTCAGGCATTGACAGGTTGCATTTTGCTATGGCAACCACAGGTGAGAGCTCTTCATTGCTTCACATCAAGAAGCTTGAAGGCTCGCATAACTATGATATTTGGCAAACCCAGTGCTACAATGTGTTGCTCCAGAAAAAGCAGCACAAGCCTATCAAAGAAAGGGGTGTGATGCCCGCTTCTCTTACAGCTGAAGAGTGGGAAGATATGGATGAGCTGGCAAGATCTACTATCATGTTGTCTGTGTCAGACTCATTACTTTTCAGCATTCGTGAAGAGAAGACAGCTTGGGGAATGTGGCAGAGATTGCAGGACTTGTATGCCCAACAAAGTGCCTCAAGCAAAGTGTATTGGTTGAAGAAACTCATAGGTCTTCAGATGAAGGAAGGGGCATCTATGACAGCCCATCTCAATGAGTTTAATGGTATTGTCAGCCAAGTCATTAATCAAAAGTTGGCAATGGACGATGAGTTCAAAGCCACTTTTTTGTTATGCACTTTGCCAGAGAGTTGGGACACATTCAGGACAGCCACTAGCAATTCGAATGCTATGCTGTCATATGCAGATGTTGAGGGTGCTCTTCTTCAAGAAGAGATGAACAGGAAAAACAACTCTGTTAGCAAGTCCAATGCAATGAATGCACGTGGGAGATCCCAGCAAAGGGGGAAAAGCCAAGAAAGGGGAAGGAGCAAGTCTCGCTCCAAAAAGGATTTGGAATGCCATTATTGTGGCAAGAAGGGACACATCAAAAAGCAATGCTACAAATGGAAAAATGATCAAAAGGAAAAGGGAAAAGGCAAAGACAAAGAGAAGGATGAAGCCAAAGATGTAAAGCCAAAGGGCAAAAGTGGAGTCAAGATCGAAGAAATCAATGTGTCACATGCAGGTGGCAGTGAGGATGAGGTCCTCTTTACGTCTTCACTTGATGCCCATTCACTTCTTACAGGTGGTCATGGTATGCACTCATGGATCATTGATTCAGGTGCCTCCTTTCATGTCACAGGTTGCACAGACTTGTTTGTCAGGTATACTGCTGGCAATGAAGGAGTGGTTTATTTGGGTGATAACCATGCATGCAAGATTCTTGGCAGAGGTGATGTGAGGCTTGTATTTTCAGATGGCTCACAG
Organism: Cibotium barometz; assembly: GCF_041138505.1. Taxonomy (NCBI): domain Eukaryota; kingdom Viridiplantae; phylum Streptophyta; class Polypodiopsida; order Cyatheales; family Cibotiaceae; genus Cibotium; species Cibotium barometz. The sequence continues at coordinate 9,289,909 of NC_141102.1, read as the reverse complement.
CTTATGCTCCATGATGTCAGGCATGTGCCTGAGATCAAGAAGAATCTGCTTTCTACTGGACAGCTTGATGATGCTGATTATGTTACCACATTTGGTAGTGGAAAGTGGAAAATTAGTAAGGGCTCACTGGTTGTTGCCAGAGGCTCTAAGGTGGACACTCTTTACTTTATGCATGCAGGTGTTTGTCACCATGCTAATGTAAATGCAACCGAGCTGCCGGAAATTTCTATGTGGCATAGCCGGTTGGGACACATGAGTGTCAAGGGAATGGAGCAATTGTCTCGTTTGGGTTACTTGCCTTCTAAAGCATTGTATATATGGTAGGCAACTACAGTGCCCCCACAAGAAAGCTCTTGGACAGAAAGATGCTCAGTTAGAGCTTGTGCATACAGATGTATGTGAGATGCCTCAGCTTTCTTTGGGAGAGGCAAAATATTTTGTGTCTTTTATAGATGATGCCACACGCAAGGTGTGGGTTTATCCTCTTCGTTTGAAGAGTGATACATTCTCAGTGTTTCAGAAGTTTGTTGCTCATGTTGAGAATCAAACTGGCAAAACACTGAAGGCTTTGCGTTCCGACAATGGTGGAGAGTATACGTCCAAACAGTTTCAGGACTTTTGTGATGCTAAAGGCATCAAGAGGGAGCTCTCTACTCCTTATGATCCTCCACAAAACGGGACAGCAGAGAGGATGAACAGGACCATTCAGGAGAAGGTCCGTTCTATGTTGTCACATGCTGCATTACCTCATGGTTTTTGGGCTGAAGCTGTTATGACAGCCGTTCACCTTATAAACAGGTCACCTAACACGAGGCTTGGTGGGAAAGTGCCAGAAGAAGTATGGACAGGGAAGCCTCCGTCATACAAGCACTTGAGAGTGTTTGGTTGCGTTGCGTACGTGCACATACGCAGGGAAATGCGCACCAAACTTGATCCTAAGTCTCATAAATGCATATTCCTAGGATATGGTGACAGAGGTGAAATGGGGTATAGACTTTGGGATCCCATGAATAGAAAGATCATACGCAGCAATGATGTCATTTTTGATGAAACATGCATGTATAAGGAGCCTGCAAGGCAACAGGAGCCTAGCAGAGTCATCTTTGATGATGATGGACATCATGGACAACAACAAAGGGCTGTAAATCAGCCATTACAGCAGGAAAACCAGCCCTTAAATGGTGCTGAAAATGGTCCAAATGGACAGCCAGATATGGCAGAAGATATCCCTATGGATATACCACAGTTGGAGGAGATACCGGGCATGATTTTTCAGCCTTATGGCATGGAACAGGAGCCACCAATGGGTGATATGCAGGCTGGACAGCAACCTGCAAATGATGGTCATTGGGTACGGAGGTCCACAAGACCCTCCAGAGCCCCTGACAGGTTTGTTCCAGGGGTTGACTACTTGATGCTCACTGACTGTGGGGAGCCCTCATGTTATAAAGAGGCTTTACAGAGGGCAGACAAGGCTCTATGGGAGCGTGCCATGAAGTCAGAGATGGATTCTCTGCATAAAAATGAAACATGGAAGTTGGTGCATTTGCCTGCAGGCAAGAAGGTTTTGCCATGCAAGTGGGTATACAGGCTCAAAGTTGCACCAGATGCAAAGCCAAGATACAAAGCCAGGTTAGTGGCTAAGGGCTTCAAACAGGAATATGGTGTGGACTTTGATGAGATCTTCTCTCCAGTGGTCAAAATGACCACACTTAGAGCTGTGTTAGCCTTGGTTGCGCATGATGATCTGGACTTGATTCAGATGGATGTGAAGACTGCTTTTCTTCACGGTGATCTCCATGAAGAGATATATATGCAGCAGCCAGAGGGTTATGCAGTGAGTGGAAAGGAGAAGCTTGTATGCAAGCTGAAAAAGAGTCTTTATGGGCTAAAACAGGCACCAAGAGAATGGTATCATAAATTTGATACATTCATGAAATCTCAGAAATTCAGGAGAAGTGACATAGATCACTGCTTGTACACCAAGAAAGCTTTGGATGGCAGTCTCTTGATTCTCATTTTGTATGTTGATGATATGTTGATTGCCGGGAAATCTCGTAAAGAGATGGATGCCTTGAAGCAGAGGCTGCATCAAACCTTTGATATGAAGGATTTGGGTGATGCAAATCACATCTTGGGTATGCGGATACTTCGAAACAGAAATCAGCATGTGTTGTATTTGTCTCAGAAGGAATACATTGGCAAAGTTTTGCAGAGGTTCAATATGGACGGGGGGAAGAAAGCTAGTACTCCTTTGCCTCCATATGTGAAACTCAGTGCTATGGACAGCCCACAGTCAGATAGAGACAGGGCTGATATGGCCAAGATTCCGTATGCTTCAGCTTGTGGCAGTCTCATGTATGCCATGGTTGCTACTAGGCCGGACATTGCATTTGCAGTGGGAGTGGTTTCTAGATACATGGCCAACCCTGGCAAGAAGCATTGGGAAGCAGTGAAAGGTGTCATGAGATACCTGAAGGGCACACAGGATTTGTGCATTTGCTTTGGCAAACAGGATGCATTAGTGTATGGTTACACGGATTCGGATTATGCCGGTCATCCAGATAACCGGAAGTCTACTACCAGTTATGTATTTACATTCACAGGAGGTGCTGTGTCATGGATATCCAGGATGCAGAAGTGCACTGCCTTATCTACTACAGAGGCCGAGTATATTGCAGCCACAGAGGCTTGCAAGGAGGCATTATGGCTATCTCGGTTAGTGGTTGATTTGGGCTATACAGGGGATATTCCATTGTTGCATTGTGACAGTCAGAGTGCCATTCAGTTGGCAAAGAACCCTGTTTTTCATGCAAAGACGAAGCATGTGGATGTGAAGTATCACTTCATCAGAGAGGTGATAGAGAACAAGCAAATTCAGCTTGTTAAGATTCATACGGATGACAACCCGGCTGATCTGTTGACGAAGAGTTTGCCTCCGGAGTGGTTTGCTCATTGCAGACACTTGATGGGCATTGGATGAGGCCATTTTCAGCCTTGATATGGCCTTGTATATTATCATGTACATGCTGATTTTTTCTTTTCCTTTACTTAAGGGCACTTTGCCTTTAAGTGGGAGGTTGTTGGGGTAAAGGCGTTATGCCCACCCTTATAGTGTGTACAAGCCCATAAGTTATAGTACATAGTACACTTAGTACTTTTAATGTACTAAGTGCACTAGGTGTACTAGTGCAATATACATGTGTGATAGGGGAGTGTCACACTCATACTTATGAGTTGACTTATCCCCACAACTCTCTCTCTCTCTCTCTCCCTTGCTTCTCTGTGTATGTCTCCCATGAATGAACTCTAACCCTAACTGTTTCTCCCCATCAGTGTGCATGTAGTTCAAAGTTTCCTTAGCTTATGCTCTTACTACACGAATTTCATCAAGTGGTTTGCCATGGTAGCTAGTCCACTACATGATTTGACAAAGAAAGCTGTGGGATTTCAATGGACCAAAGCTGAAAAAGAATCCTTCGAAGCATTAAAGTTTTATGCTAGCAAAGGACCAGTGTTGATTATTCCAGACTTATCAAAGTCTTTTATGTAGAGTTGAAGGGTTTGAGCTGTTAGGGTTAGGGTTTGGAAGGTACTTCAACAGGAGGCGTGAGAGTGACAGAGAGGAACACGACTGCTCATGTATTGATTGTGATAAAATGAAGTACAATAGCCACATAAAAGGATGTGACCTAATAGTGTGTTCACATGGTCCGGCCATAAATAGTGCCAGGTGGACCAAATCACTTATAAACCTTTATAAGTGAAACCAAGCTAAAACTGGGGAAAAAAACCTCCACTAACTGAAGTACAAAGTCCCCCAGTAACCTACTGATGATCACTAGCACTCCCCTGGGTGCATACACAGCATAAAACCCAACAAACCCCCCTGGAGTGATATGTGATCACTGTACATCATCCACCAAAAGGAAACAAATTCAAAGCAGTGCGGAATGCTTCGAATTTCGGACGTGGTAATGCCTTGGTGAAGATGTCTGCCACATTCTGATCTGTAGGGCAGTAAATCAGACTGATATCACCTGCCTGGAGTCTCTCCCGAACAAAGTGATAGTGAATCTCAATGTGTTTCGTGCGAGCATGAAACACAGGATTCCTGGCCACGGCAATGGCACTCTGACTATCAGTATAGATAGATGTAGGCTCCTCCACTGAAATATCCATATCAGTCTCATAAGATGACGCACCCAGACACATTCAACGGTAGTAGTGTAGGCTGCTCTGTACTCTGCCTCACAAGACGAAGTGGCCACTGTGGTCTGCTTCTTGCTTAGCCAAGAAATACATGAAGAGCCAAGAAAGAAACAATTTCCACTAGTGGAATGTCTCGTATCAAAATCACCAGCCCAATCTGTAAGCATATAGCTGCATGTCACCCCCCTCAGGATAAAGCAATCCAAGAGACAAGGTACCCTGCAAATACCGAAATACACGCTTCACAGCTTGCCAATGTGACAATCGCGGGCTGTGCATGAATCTGCTCAACTGAGATACGGCATACTGAATATCTGGCCGTGTAGTACACAAGTAAATAAGGCACCCAATAGCCTGAGCATATGTAGTGGCATCAAATAAAATACTGTCATCCTGTAGTGACAGTTTCATCCCAGGCTCCATAGGAGTGTTGATAGGCTTGCAATCCTGAAATTTAAACTTCTCCAGAAGTTTAGCAACATACCGAGATTGCAACAACCCAATGTGAAACCGGCCTCTGATAGAAAACCAGAGTGCGGTAGGAGCAACCACCCGTCCACTTGTAGTCTAGATGAGAAACAAAACACAGATTGGGGCTAGAGTGCCCAAATCTGAAAACACAGCGACACCTGTTGGCCCCAAAGCTTGGCGCCCCTTGCGGTATTTCTTTATTCAATTAAAATAATATGTATGGCTGAGTACAACACAAAGACCAGCCAAGAGTTTACACCTGTAAGTCCAATCTGACGGCCCACAAATCCTTCTCAGCACAGAGGATCTATGCACACAGATCTGTGTCCTCAAGCAACACACTGTGCCTCCCTCTGATCAGCCAAGATCACAAAGCAGGCCAGCCATGGGCATACATCTGGCATAACTCAAGAGCATGATACATCTTCTCAACTCAAACATACATGTGCTGCCCAATCTCTGTCTTAATCCCTTGTCAATCTGCCATACCCCTCCTCTCACAAGGAGCCAGATAACACATACCTGCAGCAGACATCAAGCAGTAGAAAGAGAGATGGATGAACAGAAACAGAGCTTACCAAGTTCAGCTCGTGAAACAACACTGGAGGAAGCAACAGCACCAATCTGTGCCTGCAGGCACTTGAATCCACAATCCTGCTTCACACGTGTGCTTGCACTTGCCTGTATCCTCCTCCTGATGCTCACTCCTATGCTGTCCTTGAAAATACAGATCTGAAAATCAGCACAGTACCCGTCTGTACCGCCTCGGGATACGTGCCAGGAGTTGTACTTGCATAAACAGCCTGCTGTCCACTTCTGTACCTGCCTGAATCTGTGTATTCAGGTCTGTCCAGCCACCTGTCAGCACCGCTGCAGCGACTGTACTTGTTGTACCTTGCTGCCCGTACACTGTACGGCAGCCGTACAATGTGTACTTGCTGGAAAACAGACTGTACAGCCTGTACAGGTCTTCTGCGCAGAGTTTCCAGCAGCAGTTCTGTGCGCAGCCAGCAACAGAGGAGAAAGAGAGAGAGAGTGTTTGCCCAGTTCTGGCCGTACAGTGCTGTACGGCTGATTCTACTCAGAAAAACAGCTACAGCACACAGCAAAACAGCCGCCTCCTTCTTCCTGTGCTTTTCCACGCTAGTATTCAAGCGCATGAAGGAAACACTCCTCTTTTGCTACACGATTCCCCAAAAAGGGAAGAGAGAGAGAGAAGAGAGAGAAAACTCCTCCCCAATTTAATCCCTAGGGCCCCAACTTAATAAGTTCCTAGGGCCACTAAGGCCTAGGGGCAAACTTCAATAAACATTAAAACTTAATGTTTTTAGTTTCCCCCTTCACACCTAGGGATGTCCACACATCTTAAACACTGTCCGGGCACCCCCCATGTGAATCATAAAATATTCTGACTCTGCAACCACCATGCCCACACTTGTCCTGCTCCATTTTCACAGGGCCATGACATACCCCCCTCTTGAAAGATGGCAAGCGTCTTCGATTGCATTCTGGTGATGCATCAAAATATCCAAAGTGAAATATACAATATGGCAAGATCAGCGTCCCAATCTCTCTGAGCCATACACATGTATCATCATTCACTGCAAACCAATGGCATAGTAATAGTCCAAGTTGTATACCACTGTGAACCATACATATCCACAAAAAGCTCCATGTGACTAGTACACATATATCATAGAAGTCCCATAAACAGATGTACTGTCAGCCTCAGTACCTTCGGATGAGATAAAATCTGCACCAAGCGACCTCTAGATGTCATCTGAGCCTGTCTGTATCAAGGGAGTGGAGGTGCTACCCCCCTCTTGAGCATCAGGTAATGCTCCAGACCCATGCTCTGCTGAACCTGAATGAGCCACAACAAGAGTCGGCTCTAACTCAAAGGCATCGAGATAAAGCTGCAAAACCTGAGGTGAATCTGTTAAGTCACCTTCCTCCATCCACTTCGCATCCATCGGTGAATAGTTCTTGAACTTCACAAGATAGCGACGGGAAACTTTACCTCGTACCTTCCTTTCTTTATGTGCCAGTATCTGCTCTGGAGTCAGAACCTCATCAAGTTCCTCAACTTCCGGCTGAGCCTCATCTGATACATCCTCAGGCACATCCCCACGGAAAGGTCTAAGAAGACTCACGTGAAAAGCATTGTGAATCCTCCAGTGATCTGGTAACTTCAAACGATAGGTTACCTCACCAATCTTTTCCAAAACCTGAAAAGGCCCATAATATCGCATGCTCAACTTAGGGAATAAGCGCTCTTTACCCTTCATCTTCTTGAGTCTAGCCTTTTCAAAACGCAAAAGAAACCAATCACCCAATGCAAACTGCAAATCACGTCTGTGACGGTCTGCGGCTTTCTTTTGCTTCTGCTGAGTTTTCTGGAGGGCCAACTTAACTCTCCGATAAGCTTCATCCAAGCTCTCCACATACTGATCAGCCTCAAAGATCTTATCCTTTGTATGCAAAATGGGTGGAACCTTCTTCCCTCCTTCTACAATCTCAAAAGGCGCCTTGCCTGTCGAGCTATGTACAGTGTTGTTATATGCAAACTCCACTAAAGGAAGATACTTTTCCCATTGTTGCTTGTGCTCTGACACATAACACTTGAGAAACTCCAACACTGTAGAGTTAGCCTCTTCTGACTGACCATCTGTCTGTGGATGAAATGACGATGAAAACTTGAGAGTTGTACCCATGTTGTCAAACAACCCTCTCCAAAACAAACTCGTCATCCGTGGATCACGGTCACTAATGATAGACGTAGGCAAGCCATGATACTTGAAGATGTTCGCCATGAACAACTTCACCATATGATCCACTTTAATTGTCTTCCGTACGGGAATGAAATGTGCCTGCTTACTGAACCTGCATATGATAGTCCAGATGCCATCATTTCCCGTTTGTGTCCGTGGAAGATCAAATACAAAATCCATGGCAATGCTCTCCCAAGGTCTATCCGGAATAGGTAAAGGTTGTAATAACCCTGGTGTCTTCTGACGGTCAAACTTTACCTTCTGACATACGATGCATTGCCTCACAAAGGCATCAACATCTCTTCTCAAGGTTGGCCAATAAAAGAAAGTCTCCACTGCTTTGACCGTGGCGTCAATTCCTCTATGACCTGCATACGGTGGAGTATGACTTTCAATCATAACCTTGAATCGCAATGGCCTGGTAACACACAGTCTGCCATGCATCAATAAAAACCCATCTCTGAGAGTGTAATGCTCATGCCACTGACCCTCAGACATCTGATCATACAACCTTTCAAAGTCCTCATCATGGGCATACTGCTCTTTCATTTCATCAAGCTCATGATGATAAGCAAGTGAAACTGCAGAGACCTGTGGCTTGCGTGACAAAGCATCTGCCACTACATTCTTTTTGCCTTCCACATGCACAATCTGGAAGTGAAACATTGATAAAAAGTTTGCCCAACGCATATGCTTCTCTGAAAGCTTAGTCTGCGTGAGGAAATATCGCAAGGTCTGATGATCTGTCTGCACAGTGAAATCAGCCCCAAGCAAGTAGTGTTTCCATGTAGAAAGAGCGTGAATTACAGCCAACATCTCTTTCTCATACACCTGTAAATGCTTCTCGGCATCTTGCAAAACTCTACTCTCATAGGCTATGACATGTCCCTCTTGCATGAGAACTGCACCAATGCTACTTCCACATGCATCACACTGGACAACAAAAGCCTTTCGGAGGTCCGGTAACACCAATACTGGGTCCGAAGTAAGCTTTTCTTTGAGCTTTTTGAATGCTGTAATTTCCCGATCAGCCCATCTAAACAGAGTTGCTTTCTTCGTCAAAGCATGAAGAGGCGAAGCAATTTCAGCAAAGTGCCGTATGTAACGCCTGTAATAGGAACACAATCCTAAAAAGCTGCGTACATCATGCACGGTCCTCAAAGCTGGCCAATTAAGTATTGCTTCCACCTTTGCTGGATCCATACGGACTCCATGACCAGACACAATATGCCCCAAGAAATGTATCTCCTGCAAGAAAAACTCACTCTTCTTGCCATTAACCACCAATCTATGGTTTCTGAATTCTGCAAACACAATGGCCAAATGCCTTCTATGCTCTTCCTCAGTTCGTGAATGCACAATCATATCATCAAAGAATGTGCCCACAAACTCTCTATGAGGCCTGAAAATCCTGTCCATCATTCTGTTAAATGTGGCAGGCGCATTTGTTAAACCAAAGGGCATAACCAAGAACTCATACAACCCAAACGTGGTTCGGAATGCTGTCTTATGCACATCCTCGGGTCTAATGCGTATCTGATGATACCCGCTTTTCAAGTCAATACGACTAAAAACTGTGGAGCCCTGTAAGCGGTCCAAGATGTCATCGATCCTCGGTATGGGGAATCGATTCTTGATGGTATTCTTATTCAGCGCCCTGTAATCTATACACATGCGCCAAGAACCATCCTTCTTCTGCACTAAGAGCACAGGTGAGCAAAAGGGTGATGAGCTAGGCTGAATCAACCCTTTATTCAAAAGCTCCTGCACCTGACTCATAATCTCTTCCTGTTGGGCTGCACTAACACGATACGGCGGTCTATTCGGTGGAGTACTACCAGGAATCAGATCTATGGCATGATCTTCTGGCCTCTCAGGAGGTAATTCTCCTGGCAATGACTCGGAAAAACAGTCTTGAAACCCACTTAAGAAATCAGCCCTGTCCTTATCTAACATTGACAAATTAGACTTAGACTCATCATCCTGTGCATCCTTTACATAAATCAAGTACGCGGAAAGATGCTTTTTCATTACTGATGAAATCGCCGAAGCGGATACAATAGGAACAGATTCCCCTTTGAGTTTTACATCCAATACATGCTCTTTCCCTCTATGAGTCAGAGTAATTTTCCTATTGTAAGTATCCACCACCGCATGTACCCTGTGGCACCATGGCATCCCCAACAAAACATCACAGCCATCCAAAGGCATGATGAAGAACTCCTCGCTGTCCACATAACCCTGCAAATGAAGCCGAAGCTTCCCAATAATAGGAGTAACGGGTTCTGCATACCCTGGACAAGCCATATTTGCCTCATGTAACGGCCCCATCTCCTCTGCGCGAATCCCCAATCGGCCAGCCAAATCTGGTGAAATGAAGTTGGCTCTAGCACCTGTGTCAAAGAAGATCAAAGCATTCTGATCTCTCACTTTGCCCCATGCCCTGCACAACTCTGTAGCTTCACCACCTAGCTGCTCCCCCACAAGATCAGGAACTAAGCCTGCAGAAGGCTTTGGTTTCTTTGGCTTGGGCTCTCCTTTATTGTCAGGGTCCTTCTTGGACGTTCTTTTGGGACAATTGAATGACATATGCCCCTCTTCAGTACAGTAAAAACACTTTTGAGCATCTCTCAAAGCCTGTCTTTCCTCAGAAGTCCTTTTGGGCATTGGCAACTTCTTATACTTTGTCTCTGTAGACCCTTTAGCATCACGAGAAGCATGCCCAAATTTTTCAGCTTTCTTGCTCAATTTCTTACTGCCCTTAAATCCAGATGAACCACCTGTGAGTAACGCATTAGCTGTCATAGCATTTTCAATCATCTGTGACATGTTCGTTACTCTTGTCTTTATACAATAATCTCGTACCTCCTTGGGCAGCCCACAACAATATTTCTCAACCTGCTCAGATAATGGCACGGCACGATAAGAAGTCACTGGGAGTAGAGCTTCCCAAAACTTCTTGTTATAATCCTCCAAACTATCACACTTTGAAGCATCCAGCTTGTGCCATGCAGTCATAACATCCACCTCAAATGTAGATGTGAGCCATACGGAAGAGAAAACCTGTTTGAATTGAACCCATGTGGTGGGTGCTATGCCCTGCAAAAGAAGAGTAGACCACCACTGCAAAGCATTGCCCTTGAGAAAAGTGGCAGCTTTCCTCACCTTTGAGGACTCTGTGTAATTCCCACCAGAAAAAGCAGCATCAAACTGCTGTAAAAAGGTAAGTGCCTTCAATTTATCCTTGGCCCCACTGAAAGTGTCAAACTTCACTGCAGCTCCCCCTTCCTTGTAATCCTTCGCCTTGCCCATAGGCGTTAGATTATCATATGGAAGTGGTTTCGTAAGATTGCTGCCCCCAACATTCATACCCATCATTGGGTCAACATTTCCCATTCCAACACCAGGCATACCATACATCCCAGCCATGTTTCCATACATTCCATTATGCATACCTGGCTGCATGCCACCAAACATATTGCCTTGCATCCCAGGTTGCATGCCTGCAAACATATTTCCAGCCATACCGGACTGCATACCACCATACATATTCCCTTGCATGCCAGGCTGAAAATTGGCTCCAAAAGGCCCATACATACCCATGCCTCCCTGAGGATAACCCCCAGTCATGGATTGAAACACCGAGCCACCACCAAAGTACCCTGGATGCATGTTCTGCTGAGGAATAGGTGGCTGTCCATAGAAGGAACTCTGCGGGTTAGCACCAAAAGCATGCTGCATGTTCGGAAACTGTGCAGGAGATGGATCCTGTGGAGTGGTACCACTATGACCTTGAGAAAGATTCTTCGAACGAACCTTCTTCTTCTTTTTCTGGGGCTCTGTGCGGGGTTCTGTGCGAGATCTCAAAAATTCAACAAATCTCACTCTGTGTGAGCTGCATAAAAGTATCCATAACACTAGCCAAGCGATCTTTGAACCGAGCATCATCATCCTCTTACCATGCACATCTTCTGGCTGTGTTACATCCTCATAAGGCTCTACATCTGCAGCCTGTTCTCTTGCAAAAATATCCTCAGATACATCTCTTTCAGGAGAAGACTCTTGCTCTTCTTCTTCTTGATAGAAGTACTCTTCCTCTGTATCAGACATGATTGCTGAATTTTCAGCGATGGCTTTCTTCAAAGCAACCACGAGCTCACCCCCTTCAGAAAGTTGATGATTGGTCCCGGCAACGGAACCTTGAAACCGGCCTCTGATAGAAAACCAGAGTGCGGTAGGAGCAACCACCCGTCCACTTGTAGTCTAGATGAGAAACAAAACACAGATTGGGGCTAGAGTGCCCAAATCTGAAAACACAGCGACACCTGTTGGCCCCAAAGCTTGGCGCCCCTTGCAGTATTTCTTTATTCAATTAAAATAATATGTATGGCTGAGTACAACACAAAGACCAGCCAAGAGTTTACACCTGTAAGTCCAATCTGACGGCCCACAAATCCTTCTCAGCACAGAGGATCTATGCACACAGATCTGTGTCCTCAAGCAACACACTGTGCCTCCCTCTGATCAGCCAAGATCACAAAGCAGGCCAGCCATGGGCATACATCTGGCATAACTCAAGAGCATGATACATCTTCTCAGCTCAAACATACATGTGCTGCCCAATCTCTGTCTTAATCCCTTGTCAATCTGCCATACCCCTCCTCTCACAAGGAGCCAGATAACACATACCTGCAGCAGACATCAAGCAGTAGAAAGAGAGATGGATGAACAGAAACAGAGCTTACCAAGTTCAGCTCGTGAAACAACACTGGAGGAAGCAACAGCACCAATCTGTGCCTGCAGGCACTTGAATCCACAATCCTGCTTCACACGTGTGCTTGCACTTGCCTGTATCCTCCTCCTGATGCTCACTCCTATGCTGTCCTTGAAAATACAGATCTGAAAATCAGCACAGTACCCGTCTGTACAGCCTCGGGATACGTGCCAGGAGTTGTACTTGCATAAACAGCCTGCTGTCCACTTCTGTACCTGCCTGAATCTGTGTATTCAGGTCTGTCCAGCCACCTGTCAGCACCTCTGCAGCGACTGTACTTGTTGTACCTTGCTGCCCGTACACTGTACGGCAGCCGTACAATGTGTACTTGCTGGAAAACAGACTGTACAGCCTGTACAGGTCTTCTGCGCAGAGTTTCCAGCAGCAGTTCTGTGCGCAGCCAGCAACAGAGGAGAAAGAGAGAGAGAGTGTTTGCCCAGTTCTGGCCGTACAGTGCTGTACGGCTGATTCTACTCAGAAAAACAGCTACAGCACACAGCAAAACAGCCGCCTCCTTCTTCCTGTGCTTTTCCACGCTAGTATTCAAGCGCATGAAGGAAACACTCCTCTTTTGCTACACGATTCCCCAAAAAGGGAAGAGAGAGAGAGAAGAGAGAGAAAACTCCTCCCCAATTTAATCCCTAGGGCCCCAACTTAATAAGTTCCTAGGGCCACTAAGGCCTAGGGGCAAACTTCAATAAACATTAAAACTTAATGTTTTTAGTTTCCCCCTTCACACCTAGGGATGTCCACACATCTTAAACACTGTCCGGGCACCCCCCATGTGAATCATAAAATATTCTGACTCTGCAACCACCATGCCCACACTTGTCCTGCTCCATTTTCACAGGGCCATGACACAATGCCTCTGTTATCCTGCACAAACTGTATGCCCAAATAGTGGTGTACGAGCCCCAAATCAGACATGTCAAATGTCTGTTGCAGTATCTCTGTAAACGCTGCAATTTTGTCATCATTTGATCCCATGAGCAATAGATCATCTACATAAAGACTGATGACCAGCAGATCTTTCTCTTCTTTCTTTACATACAAAGTGGCTTCTAATGGACTGTTCACAAAGCCTTGAGTGAGCAAGAAAGCATCTATCTTTGCATACCAAGCTCGTGGAGCTTGTTTCAAACCATACAAGGCCTTTTTCAGCCTGCATACTTTCCCTTCATGACCATGTTTTGCAAAACCTATGGGCTGATGTACATAAACTTCCTCCTCGAGGTCCCCATGTAGGAAAGCAGTCTTGATGTCTAACTGATGAACAACCCAACCACGATGTGCAGCCAATGCAATGACACTCCTAAGTGTCGACATACGGGATGTAGGTGCAAATGTCTCCTCATAATCAATGCCCTTCTTCTGTGCATAGCCCTTTGCAACTAGACGGGCTTTGTACCTGTCAATGGATCCATCTGCATGTCTTTTCAACTTATAGACCCACTTAGTACCAATGGCTTTCTTGCCTTTGGGCAGATCAACCAAATCCCATGTTTGATTCTTTTTAATAGAATCAAGTTCATCCTGCATGGCTTTGTTCCAATGCACATTGTCTCGTGCATCCACAAATGAATCAGGCTCATCATCATCCTGTAAACTGGCTACTATAACCATATTTAAATCCATGATGTGTGCATGCTCATTGGTCCGTGTCTCCCTACGAGTACGGCCAGCAAGAGGAGTCTCTAGATGGCTGTCTTGTAATGTCCTCAAATACCATCTAGGTATATGTCTGACTTGTGGAGCCTGTTGCCCCAAATTTGGCTCAACTTTTGGCTCAATCTCCTGCTGAATTTCTGCACCACCTTCATGATTTGCTGGCTGTCCTGCACCCTCATGGGTTGGATCACCAACTGTGGAATGAAACTCCATAGGTAGTAGACCTTCAAACACATCATTTTCAGCCTAATTTACATCATAACCAGCCATGGATATTTCTGATTTTTCATCAAAAATCACATCCCGACTAGTGAATATCTTCTTGGACAGTGGGTCATATAACCAGTAGCCCTTGCTCTCACGGCTATACCCAACAAAAATACATTTTGTGGCTTTAACATCCAACTTCCTCCTCAACTCTTTGGGTATGTGTGCATATGCTAGACACCCAAAAGTACGAAAATGTGATACCGAAGGCTTGCGGCCATGCCAAGCCTCAAAAGGAGTAATGGAAACCAATGCCTTCGTGGGACATTGATTCAAAATATGACAAGCACACATAACAGCTTCCACCCAAAAGATATGTGGCGCCATAAGATACATTTGGCCATCTCCATGAGTGACCGATTCTTCCTTTCTGCAACCCCATTTTGCTGTGGAGTATAAGGAGTAGTATACTAATGCTTGATACCTCTACTCTCAAGAAAGGAATTCAACATGTGTGACACATATTCCCCCCCTCGGTCAGAACGGAGAGTCTTAACCTTGCATCCTGACTCTGTTTCAGCAAGTGCAACAAAGACCAAAAATGCATCATATACCTGTGATTTTTGTGTCAACGGATAGACCCAGCATATACGAGAGAAGTCATCAATAAATGTAGAAAAGTAGAAGCAACCTCCTAATGACTTCGTCTGCATGGGACCACAAAGATCACTGTGTATAAGCTGCAACTTTGCAGTTGCTCGTAGAGCTTGATCACGTGGAAAGGAAAACCGATGCATTTTTTCCAAAATATATCCTTCACATATGTGATCTGGAGGCTTCTCCATAAGAGGTAGGTCTGTCAACATGTTATGTCGCTGCATAAGCATAAGACTACCAAAATTTACATGCCTCATGCGAGCATGCCATAACTCCGCATCAGCCATAGCTGGAGTAAGAGTGAATGCATTATAAGCAGACTGATCCACTGGCTGAAATGCATCCAACTGATAGAGTCCATGACATAATGTACCAGTAAGCATCAAGGTCAAAGCATTAGCTTTGTCTCTGACCATGCATTTGTCATCATCAAAGTTGACTTGCATACCACACTGTGCTAAAGAAGAAATGGACAACAAATTCTTCTTTATCCCTGGTACATACAAGGCATCTGTAAGGAGAAGAATAGAGCCATCAATGGTTGTGAGCTGAATCTCCCCAATGCCACGAACTAGATATGAAGCATTATTGGCACACTGAACAGTTTTGCCAACAGGGGCAGGGCATACATTACAAAACAAATCCCTGCGAGATGTGATATGCTTTGAAGCGCCACTATCAAAATACCATGTACATGCATGCTCAGTCACACTGAGTGCCTGTGAAGACCAAGAGGCATCATAACTGCATGTGTAGAAACAGTAATCCCTGTCTTCAACAAAGGAAGCAGTCTTCGGAGGAGCTTTAGAGGCATCGTTTACAGACATTCCAGATTCCTTCGCCTTCTCTTTGGCAATCCTCTTCCTACACTGTGTGATGTAGTAACCTGGCTTCTTACAGTAATGGCATTTGCCCTTCTTCTTGGGCTGTCATCACCTTTCTTGGTATCCTAAGATGAACCACCATCACCTGAATTCTGATTTGAACTCTTTGGTTGAGACTTGCCTTTCCCTTTTTGACTTGTCACAAATGCTTGTTCAGCACTTGTGTTCATGTTCATGTTCTTCCTGATTTGCTCTTCCTGTAACAAGAGAGCAACAAGTTCCTGATACTTTAGGGGCTCAACAGCATTCCTCATGCTAAGGTTCAAAGAGGTATGGAAAGCCAAGTAGGATCTTGGCAAAGAGTTTAAGATGGTGGACACAAGCTGTGTCTCAAGAATAATCTCATCCACATTGATGAGTTGCTCTCTCAAATCCTGCAGCTTGTTCAAGTGGCTAGACATATCATCTCCTTCATGCATCTTCTGATTTTCCAGCTCTCTTTTCAAAAATGAGATCCGTGCCTCATTACGAGCAGCATACATTTGCTCCAAAGTCACCCATGCATTCCGTGAAGAGCCAGCTGAACGAATATGAGGTATAATAGACCTCTGTACTGACAATGCAATAAGTGATAAGGCTTGTGCATCTTTGGCATCCCATGTCTTTTGAGCATTTGTTCTTTGAACAGGCAGTGGCTGACCTGGTGCCTGTGCCTGTTGTCCTCTTCCACGAGCACCCCCTTGGGGAGGAGTCTCTGGAGCCAATGGACCTGGACGTGGTTCATCACCACTAACAAAATCCCAAAGACCTTTTGCCACGAGCACATTTCTCAGCATAAAACTCCACAAGGAGTAATTCATGCCATCCAGCTTGTCTTCCTTAGACAAGTACGTGAACACATCACTCTGCTGTTGATTTGCCATTATGCATGTGCACAATGCTGTACCTGTGTATCAAAAAACCCAAAAGCAACAACCCTTAAAGCAACTGTGTTGGGTGTTGGACTCACACAAACCTGCACATTAGGGTTAGGTGCAGGGTAGAGAAGCTCACACACAGAAATGAGAGAGAGAGAGAGAGAGAGAGAGAGCCAAAAGTGTGGTATCCACAAAATGCAAGTAAACCCTTGCATGTGTGCCACATCCATATATCCTGTGTAGGGCAATAAGATAAACTGATCTCCCCTGCATGTAGCCTCTCTCTGACATAGTGCTAATGAATCTCTATGTGCTTGGTACGTGCATGAAATACTGGATTTCGTGCCACGGCCATAACACTCTGGCTATCAGTGAGAATGGTGGTGGGTGTCTGCTGACACTCACGAAGATCAGCCAATAGTCTCCTCAACCATACACAATCTACAGTAGCTGTAAAGACTGCCCTGTACTCAGCCTCACAAGTAGATGTAGCAACAGTGGGTTGCTTTTTACTCAACCAAGATATGCATGAACTGCCAAGAAAAAAACAATTCCCACTGGTGGATTGCCTGGTATCATAATCACCAGCCCAATCTAAATCACTGTATGCATAAAGCTGCAAGCTGCCCCCCCCTGGGATAGAACAAACCAAGATCGAGGGTACCATTAAGATAACGAAAGATGCGTTTGACTGCTTGCCAATGCTTTGTGCCTGGGCTATGCATGAATTTGCTCAACAAAGACACCCCAAAAGATATATTTGGCCTCGTGTTACACAAGTAAATGAGGCATCCCATTGCCTGGCTATAAATGCCGGCCTCAAAAGGCTCTCCAATATCATGTATAGTAAGCCGTACATTTGGTTCTACCGGAGCGCTGGCCCTTCCTTCAGCGTGAGAAACGAGCACCTGGCAGAAGCGTCAACAAACGAAGAGGATAGACCGTCAACTTCAGGCGTGAGCCAAGGCAGCATAAGCGGGTGCGTGTGCGAAAGGATCACACAGAGGCGGGTTCTGTGCAACAAATAGCGCCGACGCACTGAACTCCCAGCAGTGGCTGCAAAGCGCATTAGCGCTGGACGTAAAGGCGCTAGGCGAGTGAAGCGCACAGCAGCCAGGCGAAGCGTGAGCGACTCTAATCGTGTAGGCGCTAGGCGAATACGTCAACAAGTGCTGGGCATAGTCGTCGGCTGAGCGGTGAATCACAGCGTGGAGCGAAGTGAGCGTTGAACCACCAAGCGATGGAGTAGCTCAGCGCATCGTAGGCGGAGCAGGCTTCCTCACGAATAGCTTCCAGCGTAAAAGCTTGCAAGTGCTGGAGCTTGGAGAGGAGGCTGCTGAGCAGGGCTTTCGTGGAGCATGTAGTCGGCCAGCCCAAGCCCCTAACTACTAATCAGCAGCAGCATCATCATCCCACACAACTGTGTGGGAGAAGCCTTAACCTGCAACCTGTCAATGCCTACACAGAACAACAGGATCTTCAGCACCAAATTCATCAACCCGCCTGCAAATCAGAAAAAAATCAGAAATTTGAAAGGTATTTTGCTTCAATTTTTTTTTGGGACTTGCAATTGAGCAGGTACAATTATCAATTGAGCAGGTACAGGTGCCCAATTGCTCAATTTTTGAGCAAAATTGGCAAAATTGGGTGACATTGGTCACAATCAAGATAAATTTGCAGGAAATTGGTCACAATCAGGATCAATTTGCAGGAAATTGAATGTCAAATTTGGGGCTTTTGATGTAATTGTGCAATTAAGCACTCATACATGCTGTATGATGTGAGAAATCGCACATTTGGGCAAAATTGCAGCAAATTGCAGCAAATCGCAATGCAAATCAAGGGGCTTTTGTGCCGATTTGGTTGATTTGCATGCAGGCGATCGCATTTGATGCTGTGGATAATGTGCTGATGCTTTACAAGCACTCAATGTGCTTGTAAATCAAGGGGCTTTCATGTATTTGATGTATATGTGGCCAGGGGGAAGCATCGTGAACACTCTGGATGCCTTCATGTGCGTCAATGTACCATCTATGATCAGAAATTGATCTCAAATCAAGGGGCTTTTCAAGTTTGTATGCTTGTTGAGCTTGGCAAAGCAGCAGGCAAGACACTTATGCCTTGAATCCTCAAAAATCAGCTTGCAGTCAAGGGGCTTTTGCCCAATTTCTGTTCGGGACTGTTTTATGCAGTGTACAGGACTGTAAAAGTCTGATTTTCACTCATTTGGACAGCCAGGAGAGCATTTATTGCTATTGTACCTGCTGGTACAGATTTGGCACAGCTTTGTGCATGTTTTGGCATGGCTGTACACTGTTTTGAGTGACCAAAAGGTTCAATTTCAGCTGCTGAAATTGCCGGTACAGGTTTGGTACATCATTGGTGAGCACTTGGTACTGCTGTACAGTACTTTGGAAGGGCAAAAGAGCACATTTAAGGTGCTGTCCAAAATCTGCAGCAACCAGATTTTGGTGTTTTCATCACATAAAGTGGGAGAAAAGTTGCATTCTTGCTTCCGCAGTGGGAGATAAAGCTTGGGAGAATAACCGTGAGCACTTTGTGTGCTTTTGGTGCAGTGTTTGCACATTTGCAGGGAGTCAGGCATTGACAGGTTGCATTTTGCTATGGCAACCACAGGTGAGAGCTCTTCATTGCTTCACATCAAGAAGCTTGAAGGCTCGCATAACTATGATATTTGGCAAACCCAGTGCTACAATGTGTTGCTCCAGAAAAAGCAGCACAAGCCTATCAAAGAAAGGGGTGTGATGCCCGCTTCTCTTACAGCTGAAGAGTGGGAAGATATGGATGAGCTGGCAAGATCTACTATCATGTTGTCTGTGTCAGACTCATTACTTTTCAGCATTCGTGAAGAGAAGACAGCTTGGGGAATGTGGCAGAGATTGCAGGACTTGTATGCCCAACAAAGTGCCTCAAGCAAAGTGTATTGGTTGAAGAAACTCATAGGTCTTCAGATGAAGGAAGGGGCATCTATGACAGCCCATCTCAATGAGTTTAATGGTATTGTCAGCCAAGTCATTAATCAAAAGTTGGCAATGGACGATGAGTTCAAAGCCACTTTTTTGTTATGCACTTTGCCAGAGAGTTGGGACACATTCAGGACAGCCACTAGCAATTCGAATGCTATGCTGTCATATGCAGATGTTGAGGGTGCTCTTCTTCAAGAAGAGATGAACAGGAAAAACAACTCTGTTAGCAAGTCCAATGCAATGAATGCACGTGGGAGATCCCAGCAAAGGGGGAAAAGCCAAGAAAGGGGAAGGAGCAAGTCTCGCTCCAAAAAGGATTTGGAATGCCATTATTGTGGCAAGAAGGGACACATCAAAAAGCAATGCTACAAATGGAAAAATGATCAAAAGGAAAAGGGAAAAGGCAAAGACAAAGAGAAGGATGAAGCCAAAGATGTAAAGCCAAAGGGCAAAAGTGGAGTCAAGATCGAAGAAATCAATGTGTCACATGCAGGTGGCAGTGAGGATGAGGTCCTCTTTACGTCTTCACTTGATGCCCATTCACTTCTTACAGGTGGTCATGGTATGCACTCATGGATCATTGATTCAGGTGCCTCCTTTCATGTCACAGGTTGCACAGACTTGTTTGTCAGGTATACTGCTGGCAATGAAGGAGTGGTTTATTTGGGTGATAACCATGCATGCAAGATTCTTGGCAGAGGTGATGTGAGGCTTGTATTTTCAGATGGCTCACAGCTTATGCTCCATGATGTCAGGCATGTGCCTGAGATCAAGAAGAATCTGCTTTCTACTGGACAGCTTGATGATGCTGATTATGTTACCACATTTGGTAGTGGAAAGTGGAAAATTAGTAAGGGCTCACTGGTTGTTGCCAGAGGCTCTAAGGTGGACACTCTTTACTTTATGCATGCAGGTGTTTGTCACCATGCTAATGTAAATGCAACCGAGCTGCCGGAAATTTCTATGTGGCATAGCCGGTTGGGACACATGAGTGTCAAGGGAATGGAGCAATTGTCTCGTTTGGGTTACTTGCCTTCTAAAGCATTGTATATATGGTAGGCAACTACAGTGCCCCCACAAGAAAGCTCTTGGACAGAAAGATGCTCAGTTAGAGCTTGTGCATACAGATGTATGTGAGATGCCTCAGCTTTCTTTGGGAGGGGCAAAATATTTTGTGTCTTTTATAGATGATGCCACACGCAAGGTGTGGGTTTATCCTCTTCGTTTGAAGAGTGATACATTCTCAGTGTTTCAGAAGTTTGTTGCTCATGTTGAGAATCAAACTGGCAAAACACTGAAGGCTTTGCGTTCCGACAATGGTGGAGAGTATACGTCCAAACAGTTTCAGGACTTTTGTGATGCTAAAGACATCAAGAGGGAGCTCTCTACTCCTTATGATCCTCCACAAAACGGGACAGCAGAGAGGATGAACAGGACCATTCAGGAGAAGGTCCGTTCTATGTTGTCACATGCTGCATTACCTCATGGTTTTTGGGCTGAAGCTGTTATGACAGCCGTTCACCTTATAAACAGGTCACCTAACACGAGGCTTGGTGGGAAAGTGCCAGAAGAAGTATGGACAGGGAAGCCTCCGTCATACAAGCACTTGAGAGTGTTTGGTTGCGTTGCGTACGTGCACATACGCAGGGAAATGCGCACCAAACTTGATCCTAAGTCTCATAAATGCATATTCCTAGGATATGGTGACAGAGGTGAAATGGGGTATAGACTTTGGGATCCCATGAATAGAAAGATCATACGCAGCAATGATGTCATTTTTGATGAAACATGCATGTATAAGGAGCCTGCAAGGCAACAGGAGCCTAGCAGAGTCATCTTTGATGATGATGGACATCATGGACAACAACAAAGGGCTGTAAATCAGCCATTACAGCAGGAAAACCAACCCTTAAATGGTGCTGAAAATGGTCCAAATGGACAGCCAGATATGGCAGAAGATATCCCTATGGATATACCACAGTTGGAGGAGATACCGGGCATGATTTTTCAGCCTTATGGCATGGAACAGGAGCCACCAATGGGTGATATGCAGGCTGGACAGCAACCTGCAAATGATGGTCATTGGGTACGGAGGTCCACAAGACCCTCCAGAGCCCCTGACAGGTTTGTTCCAGGGGTTGACTACTTGATGCTCACTGACTGTGGGGAGCCCTCATGTTATAAAGAGGCTTTACAGAGGGCAGACAAGGCTCTATGGGAGCGTGCCATGAAGTCAGAGATGGATTCTCTGCATAAAAATGAAACATGGAAGTTGGTGCATTTGCCTGCAGGCAAGAAGGTTTTGCCATGCAAGTGGGTATACAGGCTCAAAGTTGCACCAGATGCAAAGCCAAGATACAAAGCCAGGTTAGTGGCTAAGGGCTTCAAACAGGAATATGGTGTGGACTTTGATGAGATCTTCTCTCCAGTGGTCAAAATGACCACACTTAGAGCTGTGTTAGCCTTGGTTGCGCATGATGATCTGGACTTGATTCAGATGGATGTGAAGACTGCTTTTCTTCACGGTGATCTCCATGAAGAGATATATATGCAGCAGCCAGAGGGTTATGCAGTGAGTGGAAAGGAGAAGCTTGTATGCAAGCTGAAAAAGAGTCTTTATGGGCTAAAACAGGCACCAAGAGAATGGTATCATAAATTTGATACATTCATGAAATCTCAGAAATTCAGGAGAAGTGACATAGATCACTGCTTGTACACCAAGAAAGCTTTGGATGGCAGTCTCTTGATTCTCATTTTGTATGTTGATGATATGTTGATTGCCGGGAAATCTCGTAAAGAGATGGATGCCTTGAAGCAGAGGCTGCATCAAACCTTTGATATGAAGGATTTGGGTGATGCAAATCACATCTTGGGTATGCGGATACTTCGAAACAGAAATCAGCATGTGTTGTATTTGTCTCAGAAGGAATACATTGGCAAAGTTTTGCAGAGGTTCAATATGGACGGGGGGAAGAAAGCTAGTACTCCTTTGCCTCCATATGTGAAACTCAGTGCTATGGAC
Source organism: Cibotium barometz (assembly GCF_041138505.1). Classification (NCBI taxonomy): domain Eukaryota; kingdom Viridiplantae; phylum Streptophyta; class Polypodiopsida; order Cyatheales; family Cibotiaceae; genus Cibotium; species Cibotium barometz. Next base: position 9,267,399 of record NC_141102.1, on the reverse strand, counting down.
AGCCCACAGTCAGATAGAGACAGGGCTGATATGGCCAAGATTCCGTATGCTTCAGCTTGTGGCAGTCTCATGTATGCCATGGTTGCTACTAGGCCGGACATTGCATTTGCAGTGGGAGTGGTTTCTAGATACATGGCCAACCCTGGCAAGAAGCATTGGGAAGCAGTGAAAGGTGTCATGAGATACCTGAAGGGCACACAGGATTTGTGCATTTGCTTTGGCAAACAGGATGCATTAGTGTATGGTTACACGGATTCGGATTATGCCGGTCATCCAGATAACCGGAAGTCTACTACCAGTTATGTATTTACATTCACAGGAGGTGCTGTGTCATGGATATCCAGGATGCAGAAGTGCACTGCCTTATCTACTACAGAGGCCGAGTATATTGCAGCCACAGAGGCTTGCAAGGAGGCATTATGGCTATCTCGGTTAGTGGTTGATTTGGGCTATACAGGGGATATTCCATTGTTGCATTGTGACAGTCAGAGTGCCATTCAGTTGGCAAAGAACCCTGTTTTTCATGCAAAGACGAAGCATGTGGATGTGAAGTATCACTTCATCAGAGAGGTGATAGAGAACAAGCAAATTCAGCTTGTTAAGATTCATACGGATGACAACCCGGCTGATCTGTTGACGAAGAGTTTGCCTCCGGAGTGGTTTGCTCATTGCAGACACTTGATGGGCATTGGATGAGGCCATTTTCAGCCTTGATATGGCCTTGTATATTATCATGTACATGCTGATTTTTTCTTTTCCTTTACTTAAGGGCACTTTGCCTTTAAGTGGGAGGTTGTTGGGGTAAAGGCGTTATGCCCACCCTTATAGTGTGTACAAGCCCATAAGTTATAGTACATAGTACACTTAGTACTTTTAATGTACTAAGTGCACTAGGTGTACTAGTGCAATATACATGTGTGATAGGGGAGTGTCACACTCATACTTATGAGTTGACTTATCCCCACAACTCTCTCTCTCTCTCTCTCCCTTGCTTCTCTGTGTATGTCTCCCATGAATGAACTCTAACCCTAACTGTTTCTCCCCATCAGTGTGCATGTAGTTCAAAGTTTCCTTAGCTTATGCTCTTACTACACGAATTTCATCAAGTGGTTTGCCATGGTAGCTAGTCCACTACATGATTTGACAAAGAAAGCTGTGGGATTTCAATGGACCAAAGCTGAAAAAGAATCCTTTGAAGCATTAAAGTTTTATGCTAGCAAAGAACCAGTGTTGATTATTCCAGACTTATCAAAGTCTTTTATGTAGAGTTGAAGGGTTTGAGCTGTTAGGGTTAGGGTTTGGAAGGTACTTCAACAGGAGGCGTGAGAGTGACAGAGAGGAACACGACTGCTCATGTATTGATTGTGATAAAATGAAGTACAATAGCCACATAAAAGGATGTGACCTAATAGTGTGTTCACATGGTCCGGCCATAAATAGTGCCAGGTGGACCAAATCACTTATAAACCTTTATAAGTGAAACCAAGCTAAAACTGGGGAAAAAAAACCTCCACTAACTGAAGTACAAAGTCCCCCAGTAACCTACTGATGATCACTAGCACTCCCCTGGGTGCATACACAGCATAAAACCCAACAAACCCCCCTGGAGTGATATGTGATCACTGTACATCATCCACCAAAAGGAAACAAATTCAAAGCAGTGCGGAATGCTTCGAATTTCGGACGTGGTAATGCCTTGGTGAAGATGTCTGCCACATTCTGATCTGTAGGGCAGTAAATCAGACTGATATCACCTGCCTGGAGTCTCTCCCGAACAAAGTGATAGTGAATCTCAATGTGTTTCGTGCGAGCATGAAACACAGGATTCCTGGCCACGGCAATGGCACTCTGACTATCAGTATAGATAGATGTAGGCTCCTCCACTGAAATATCCATATCAGTCTCATAAGACGACGCACCCAGACACATTCAACGGTAGTAGTGTAGGCTGCTCTGTACTCTGCCTCACAAGACGAAGTGGCCACTGTGGTCTGCTTCTTGCTTAGCCAAGAAATACATGAAGAGCCAAGAAAGAAACAATTTCCACTAGTGGAATGTCTCGTATCAAAATCACCAGCCCAATCTGTAAGCATATAGCTGCATGTCACCCCCCTCAGGATAAAGCAATCCAAGAGACAAGGTACCCTGCAAATACCGAAATACACGCTTCACAGCTTGCCAATGTGACAATCGCGGGCTGTGCATGAATCTGCTCAACTGAGATACGGCATACTGAATATCTGGCCGTGTAGTACACAAGTAAATAAGGCACCCAATAGCCTGAGCATATGTAGTGGCATCAAATAAAATACTGTCATCCTGTAGTGACAGTTTCATCCCAGGCTCCATAGGAGTGTTGATAGGCTTGCAATCCTGAAATTTAAACTTCTCCAGAAGTTTAGCAACATACCGAGATTGCAACAACCCAATGTGAAACCGGCCTCTGATAGAAAACCAGAGTGCGGTAGGAGCAACCACCCGTCCACTTGTAGTCTAGATGAGAAACAAAACACAGATTGGGGCTAGAGTGCCCAAATCTGAAAACACAGCGACACCTGTTGGCCCCAAAGCTTGGCGCCCCTTGCGGTATTTCTTTATTCAATTAAAATAATATGTATGGCTGAGTACAACACAAAGACCAGCCAAGAGTTTACACCTGTAAGTCCAATCTGACGGCCCACAAATCCTTCTCAGCACAGAGGATCTATGCACACAGATCTGTGTCCTCAAGCAACACACTGTGCCTCCCTCTGATCAGCCAAGATCACAAAGCAGGCCAGCCATGGGCATACATCTGGCATAACTCAAGAGCATGATACATCTTCTCAACTCAAACATACATGTGCTGCCCAATCTCTGTCTTAATCCCTTGTCAATCTGCCATACCCCTCCTCTCACAAGGAGCCAGATAACACATACCTGCAGCAGACATCAAGCAGTAGAAAAAGAGATGGATGAACAGAAACAGAGCTTACCAAGTTCAGCTCGTGAAACAACACTGGAGGAAGCAACAGCACCAATCTGTGCCTGCAGGCACTTGAATCCACAATCCTGCTTCACACGTGTGCTTGCACTTGCCTGTATCCTCCTCCTGATGCTCACTCCTATGCTGTCCTTGAAAATACAGATCTGAAAATCAGCACAGTACCCGTCTGTACCGCCTCGGGATACGTGCCAGGAGTTGTACTTGCATAAACAGCCTGCTGTCCACTTCTGTACCTGCCTGAATCTGTGTATTCAGGTCTGTCCAGCCACCTGTCAGCACCGCTGCAGCGACTGTACTTGTTGTACCTTGCTGCCCGTACACTGTACGGCAGCCGTACAATGTGTACTTGCTGGAAAACAGACTGTACAGCCTGTACAGGTCTTCTGCGCAGAGTTTCCAGCAGCAGTTCTGTGCGCAGCCAGCAACAGAGGAGAAAGAGAGAGAGAGTGTTTGCCCAGTTCTGGCCGTACAGTGCTGTACGGCTGATTCTACTCAGAAAAACAGCTACAGCACACAGCAAAACAGCCGCCTCCTTCTTCCTGTGCTTTTCCACGCTAGTATTCAAGCGCATGAAGGAAACACTCCTCTTTTGCTACACGATTCCCCAAAAAGGGAAGAGAGAGAGAGAAGAGAGAGAAAACTCCTCCCCAATTTAATCCCTAGGGCCCCAACTTAATAAGTTCCTAGGGCCACTAAGGCCTAGGGGCAAACTTCAATAAACATTAAAACTTAATGTTTTTAGTTTCCCCCTTCACACCTAGGGATGTCCACACATCTTAAACACTGTCCGGGCACCCCCCATGTGAATCATAAAATATTCTGACTCTGCAACCACCATGCCCACACTTGTCCTGCTCCATTTTCACAGGGCCATGACATACCCCCCTCTTGAAAGATGGCAAGCGTCCTCGATTGCATTCTGGTGATGCATCAAAATATCCAAAGTGAAATATACAATATGGCAAGATCAGCGTCCCAATCTCTCTGAGCCATACACATGTATCATCATTCACTGCAAACCAATGGCATAGTAATAGTCCAAGTTGTATACCACTGTGAACCATACATATCCACAAAAAGCTCCATGTGACTAGTACACATATATCATAGAAGTCCCATAAACAGATGTACTGTCAGCCTCAGTACCTTCGGATGAGATAAAATCTGCACCAAGCGACCTCTAGATGTCATCTGAGCCTGTCTGTATCAAGGGAGTGGAGGTGCTACCCCCCTCTTGAGCATCAGGTAATGCTCCAGACCCATGCTCTGCTGAACCTGAATGAGCCACAACAAGAGTCGGCTCTAACTCAAAGGCATCGAGATAAAGCTGCAAAACCTGAGGTGAATCTGTTAAGTCACCTTCCTCCATCCACTTCGCATCCATCGGTGAATAGTTCTTGAACTTCACAAGATAGCGACGGGAAACTTTACCTCGTACCTTCCTTTCTTTATGTGCCAGTATCTGCTCTGGAGTCAGAACCTCATCAAGTTCCTCAACTTCCGGCTGAGCCTCATCTGATACATCCTCAGGCACATCCCCACGGAAAGGTCTAAGAAGACTCACGTGAAAAGCATTGTGAATCCTCCAGTGATCTAGTAACTTCAAACGATAGGTTACCTCACCAATCTTTTCCAAAACCTGAAAAGGCCCATAATATCGCATGCTCAACTTAGGGAATAAGCGCTCTTTACCCTTCATCTTCTTGAGTCTAGCCTTTTCAAAACGCAAAAGAACCCAATCACCCAATGCAAACTGCAAATCACGTCTGTGACGGTCTGCGGCTTTCTTTTGCTTCTGCTGAGTTTTCTGGAGGGCCAACTTAACTCTCCGATAAGCTTCATCCAAGCTCTCCACATACTGATCAGCCTCAAAGATCTTATCCTTTGTATGCAAAATGGGTGGAACCTTCTTCCCTCCTTCTACAATCTCAAAAGGCGCCTTGCCTGTCGAGCTATGTACAGTGTTGTTATATGCAAACTCCACTAAAGGAAGATACTTTTCCCATTGTTGCTTGTGCTCTGACACATAACACTTGAGAAGATCCAACACTGTAGAGTTAGCCTCTTCTGACTGACCATCTGTCTGTGGATGAAATGACGATGAAAACTTGAGAGTTGTACCCATGTTGTCAAACAACCCTCTCCAAAACAAACTCGTCATCCGTGGATCACGGTCACTAATGATAGACGTAGGCAAGCCATGATACTTGAAGATGTTCGCCATGAACAACTTCACCATATGATCCACTTTAATTGTCTTCCGTACGGGAATGAAATGTGCCTGCTTACTGAACCTGCATATGATAGTCCAGATGCCATCATTTCCCGTTTATGTCCGTGGAAGATCAAATACAAAATCCATGGCAATGCTCTCCCAAGGTCTATCCGGAATAGGTAAAGGTTGTAATAACCCTGGTGTCTTCTGACGGTCAAACTTTACCTTCTGACATACGATGCATTGCCTCACAAAGGCATCAACATCTCTTCTCAAGGTTGGCCAATAAAAGAAAGTCTCCACTGCTTTGACCGTGGCGTCAATTCCTCTATGACCTGCATACGGTGGAGTATGACTTTCAATCATAACCTTGAATCGCAATGGCCTGGTAACACACAGTCTGCCATGCATCAATAAAAACCCATCTCTGAGAGTGTAATGCTCATGCCACTGACCCTCAGACATCTGATCATACAACCTTTCAAAGTCCTCATCATGGGCATACTGCTCTTTCATTTCATCAAGCTCATGATGATAAGCAAGTGAAACTGCAGAGACCTGTGGCTTGCGTGACAAAGCATCTGCCACTACATTCTTTTTGCCTTCCACATGCACAATCTGGAAGTGAAACATTGATAAAAAGTTTGCCCAACGCATATGCTTCTCTGAAAGCTTAGTCTGCGTGAGGAAATATCGCAAGGTCTGATGATCTGTCTGCACAGTGAAATCAGCCCCAAGCAAGTAGTGTTTCCATGTAGAAAGAGCGTGAATTACAGCCAACATCTCTTTCTCATACACCTGTAAATGCTTCTCGACATCTTGCAAAACTCTACTCTCATAGGCTATGACATGTCCCTCTTGCATGAGAACTGCACCAATGCTACTTCCACATGCATCACACTGGACAACAAAAGCCTTTCGGAGGTCCGGTAACACCAATACTGGGTCCGAAGTAAGCTTTTCTTTGAGCTTTTTGAATGCTGTAATTTCCCGATCAGCCCATCTAAACGGAGTTGCTTTCTTCGTCAAAGCATGAAGAGGCGAAGCAATTTCAGCAAAGTGCCGTATGTGACGCCTGTAATAGGAACACAATCCTAAAAAGCTGCGTACATCATGCACGGTCCTCAAAGCTGGCCAATTAAGTATTGCTTCCACCTTTGCTGGATCCATACGGACTCCATGACCAGACACAATATGCCCCAAGAAATGTATCTCCTGCAAGAAAAACTCACTCTTCTTGCCATTAACCACCAATCTATGGTTTCTGAATTCTGCAAACACAATGGCCAAATGCCTTCTATGCTCTTCCTCAGTTCGTGAATGCACAATCATATCATCAAAGAATGTGCCCACAAACTCTCTATGAGGCCTGAAAATCCTGTCCATCATTCTGTTAAATGTGGCAGGCGCATTTGTTAAACCAAAGGGCATAACCAAGAACTCATACAACCCAAACGTGGTTCGGAATGCTGTCTTATGCACATCCTCGGGTCTAATGCGTATCTGATGATACCCGCTTTTCAAGTCAATACGACTAAAAACTGTGGAGCCCTGTAAGCGGTCCAAGATGTCATCGATCCTCGGTATGGGGAATCGATTCTTGATGGTATTCTTATTCAGCGCCCTGTAATCTATACACATGCGCCAAGAACCATCCTTCTTCTGCACTAAGAGCACAGGTGAGCAAAAGGGTGATGAGCTAGGCTGAATCAACCCTTTATTCAAAAGCTCCTGCACCTGACTCATAATCTCTTCCTGTTGGGCTGCACTAACACGATACGGCGGTCTATTGGAGTACTACCAGGAATCAGATCTATGGCATGATCTTCTGGCCTCTCAGGAGGTAATTCTCCTGGCAATGACTCGGAAAAACAGTCTTGAAACCCACTTAAGAAATCAGCCCTGTCCTTATCTAACATTGACAAATTAGACTTAGACTCATCATCCTGTGCATCCTTTACATAAATCAAGTACGCGGAAAGATGCTTTTTCATTACTGATGAAATCGCCGAAGCGGATACAATAGGAACAGATTCCCCTTTGAGTTTTACATCCAATACATGCTCTTTCCCTCTATGAGTCAGAGTAATTTTCCTATTGTAAGTATCCACCACCGCATGTACCCTGTGGCACCATGGCATCCCCAACAAAACATCACAGCCATCCAAAGGCATGATGAAGAACTCCTCGCTGTCCACATAACCCTGCAAATGAAGCCGAAGCTTCCCAATAATAGGAGTAACGGGTTCTGCATACCCTGGACAAGCCATATTTGCCTCATGTAACGGCCCCATCTCCTCTACGCGAATCCCCAATCGGCCAGCCAAATCTGGTGAAATGAAGTTGGCTCTAGCACCTGTGTCAAAGAAGATCAAAGCATTCTGATCTCTCACTTTGCCCCATGCCCTGCACAACTCTGTAGCTTCACCACCTAGCTGCTCCCCCACAAGATCAGGAACTAAGCCTGCAGAAGGCTTTGGTTTCTTTGGCTTGGGCTCTCCTTTATTGTCAGGGTCCTTCTTGGACGTTCTTTTGGGACAATTGAATGACATATGCCCCTCTTCAGTACAGTAAAAACACTTTTGAGCATCTCTCAAAGCCTGTCTTTCCTCAGAAGTCCTTTTGGGCATTGGCAACTTCTTATACTTTGTCTCTGTAGACCCTTTAGCATCACGAGAAGCATGCCCAAATTTTTCAGCTTTCTTGCTCAATTTCTTACTGCCCTTAAATCCAGATGAACCACCTGTGAGTAACGCATTAGCTGTCATAGCATTTTCAATCATCTGTGACATGTTCGTTACTCTTGTCTTTATACAATAATCTCGTACCTCCTTGGGCAGCCCACAACAATATTTCTCAACCTGCTCAGATAATGGCACGGCACGATAAGAAGTCACTGGGAGTAGAGCTTCCCAAAACTTCTTGTTATAATCCTCCAAACTATCACACTTTGAAGCATCCAGCTTGTGCCATGCAGTCATAACATCCACCTCAAATGTAGATGTGAGCCATACGGAAGAGAAAACCTGTTTGAATTGAACCCATGTGGTGGGTGCTATGCCCTGCAAAAGAAGAGTAGACCACCACTGCAAAGCATTGCCCTTGAGAAAAGTGGCAGCTTTCCTCACCTTTGAGGACTCTGTGTAATTCCCACCAGAAAAAGCAGCATCAAACTGCTGTAAAAAGGTAAGTGCCTTCAATTTATCCTTGGCCCCACTGAAAGTGTCAAACTTCACTGCAGCTCCCCCTTCCTTGTAATCCTTCGCCTTGCCCATAGGCGTTAGATTATCATATGGAAGTGGTTTCGTAAGATTGCTGCCCCCAACATTCATACCCATCATTGGGTCAACATTTCCCATTCCAACACCAGGCATACCATACATCCCAGCCATGTTTCCATACATTCCATTATGCATACCTGGCTGCATGCCACCAAACATATTGCCTTGCATCCCAGGTTGCATGCCTGCAAACATATTTCCAGCCATACCGGACTGCATACCACCATACATATTCCCTTGCATGCCAGGCTGAAAATTGGCTCCAAAAGGCCCATACATACCCATGCCTCCCTGAGGATAACCCCCAGTCATGGATTGAAACACCGAGCCACCACCAAAGTACCCTGGATGCATGTTCTGCTGAGGAATAGGTGGCTGTCCATAGAAGGAACTCTGCGGGTTAGCACCAAAAGCATGCTGCATGTTCGGAAACTGTGCAGGAGATGGATCCTGTGGAGTGGTACCACTATGACCTTGAGAAAGATTCTTCGAACGAACCTTCTTCTTCTTTTTCTGGGGCTCTGTGCGGGGTTCTGTGCGAGATCTCAAAAATTCAACAAATCTCACTCTGTGTGAGCTGCATAAAAGTATCCATAACACTAGCCAAGCGATCTTTGAACCGAGCATCATCATCCTCTTTACCATGCACATCTTCTGGCTGTGTTACATCCTCATAAGGCTCTACATCTGCAGCCTGTTCTCTTGCAAAAATATCCTCAGATACATCTCTTTCAGGAGAAGACTCTTGCTCTTCTTCTTCTTGATAGAAGTACTCTTCCTCTATATCAGACATGATTGCTGAATTTTCAGCGATGGCTTTCTTCAAAGCAACCACGAGCTCACCCCCTTCAGAAAGTTGATGATTGGTCCCGGCAACGGAACCTTGAAACCGGCCTCTGATAGAAAACCAGAGTGCGGTAGGAGCAACCACCCGTCCACTTGTAGTCTAGATGAGAAACAAAACACAGATTGGGGCTAGAGTGCCCAAATCTGAAAACACAGCGACACCTGTTGGCCCCAAAGCTTGGCGCCCCTTGCGGTATTTCTTTATTCAATTAAAATAATATGTATGGCTGAGTACAACACAAAGACCAGCCAAGAGTTTACACCTGTAAGTCCAATCTGACGGCCCACAAATCCTTCTCAGCACAGAGGATCTATGCACACAGATCTGTGTCCTCAAGCAACACACTGTGCCTCCCTCTGATCAGCCAAGATCACAAAGCAGGCCAGCCATGGGCATACATCTGGCATAACTCAAGAGCATGATACATCTTCTCAGCTCAAACATACATGTGCTGCCCAATCTCTGTCTTAATCCCTTGTCAATCTGCCATACCCCTCCTCTCACAAGGAGCCAGATAACACATACCTGCAGCAGACATCAAGCAGTAGAAAGAGAGATGGATGAACAGAAACAGAGCTTACCAAGTTCAGCTCGTGAAACAACACTGGAGGAAGCAACAGCACCAATCTGTGCCTGCAGGCACTTGAATCCACAATCCTGCTTCACACGTGTGCTTGCACTTGCCTGTATCCTCCTCCTGATGCTCACTCCTATGCTGTCCTTGAAAATACAGATCTGAAAATCAGCACAGTACCCGTCTGTACCGCCTCGGGATACGTGCCAGGAGTTGTACTTGCATAAACAGCCTGCTGTCCACTTCTGTACCTGCCTGAATCTGTGTATTCAGGTCTGTCCAGCCACCTGTCAGCACCGCTGCAGCGACTGTACTTGTTGTACCTTGCTGCCCGTACACTGTACGGCAGCCGTACAATGTGTACTTGCTGGAAAACAGACTGTACAGCCTGTACAGGTCTTCTGCGCAGAGTTTCCAGCAGCAGTTCTGTGCGCAGCCAGCAACAGAGGAGAAAGAGAGAGAGAGTGTTTGCCCAGTTCTGGCCGTACAGTGCTGTACGGCTGATTCTACTCAGAAAAACAGCTACAGCACACAGCAAAACAGCCGCCTCCTTCTTCCTGTGCTTTTCCACGCTAGTATTCAAGCGCATGAAGGAAACACTCCTCTTTTGCTACACGATTCCCCAAAAAGGGAAGAGAGAGAGAGAAGAGAGAGAAAACTCCTCCCCAATTTAATCCCTAGGGCCCCAACTTAATAAGTTCCTAGGGCCACTAAGGCCTAGGGGCAAACTTCAATAAACATTAAAACTTAATGTTTTTAGTTTCCCCCTTCACACCTAGGGATGTCCACACATCTTAAACACTGTCCGGGCACCCCCCATGTGAATCATAAAATATTCTGACTCTGCAACCACCATGCCCACACTTGTCCTGCTCCATTTTCACAGGGCCATGACACAATGCCTCTGTTATCCTGCACAAACTGTATGCCCAAATAGTGGTGTACGAGCCCCAAATCAGACATGTCAAATGTCTGTTGCAGTATCTCTGTAAACGCTGCAATTTTGTCATCATTTGATCCCATGAGCAATAGATCATCTACATAAAGACTGATGACCAGCAGATCTTTCTCTTCTTTCTTTACATACAAAGTGGCTTCTAATGGACTGTTCACAAAGCCTTGAGTGAGCAAGAAAGCATCTATCTTTGCATACCAAGCTCGTGGAGCTTGTTTCAAACCATACAAGGCCTTTTTCAGCCTGCATACTTTCCCTTCATGACCATGTTTTGCAAAACCTATGGGCTGATGTACATAAACTTCCTCCTCGAGGTCCCCATGTAGGAAAGCAGTCTTGATGTCTAACTGATGAACAACCCAACCACGATGTGCAGCCAATGCAATGACACTCCTAAGTGTCGACATACGGGATGTAGGTGCAAATGTCTCCTCATAATCAATGCCCTTCTTCTGTGCATAGCCCTTTGCAACTAGACGGGCTTTGTACCTGTCAATGGATCCATCTGCATGTCTTTTCAACTTATAGACCCACTTAGTACCAATGGCTTTCTTGCCTTTGGGCAGATCAACCAAATCCCATGTTTGATTCTTTTTAATAGAATCAAGTTCATCCTGCATGGCTTTGTTCCAATGCACATTGTCTCGTGCATCCACAAATGAATCAGGCTCATCATCATCCTGTAAACTGGCTACTATAACCATATTTAAATCCATGATGTGTGCATGCTCATTGGTCCGTGTCTCCCTACGAGTACGGCCAGCAAGAGGAGTCTCTAGATGGCTGTCTTGTAATGTCCTCAAATACCATCTAGGTATATGTCTGACTTGTGGAGCCTGTTGCCCCAAATTTGGCTCAACTTTTGGCTCAATCTCCTGCTGAATTTCTGCACCACCTTCATGATTTGCTGGCTGTCCTGCACCCTCATGGGTTGGATCACCAACTGTGGAATGAAACTCCATAGGTAGTAGACCTTCAAACACATCATTTTCAGCCTAATTTACATCATAACCAGCCATGGATATTTCTGATTTTTCATCAAAAATCACATCCCGACTAGTGAATATCTTCTTGGACAGTGGGTCATATAACCAGTAGCCCTTGCTCTCACGGCTATACCCAACAAAAATACATTTTGTGGCTTTAACATCCAACTTCCTCCTCAACTCTTTGGGTATGTGTGCATATGCTAGACACCCAAAAGTACGAAAATGTGATACCGAAGGCTTGCGGCCATGCCAAGCCTCAAAAGGAGTAATGGAAACCAATGCCTTCGTGGGACATTGATTCAAAATATGACAAGCACACATAACAGCTTCCACCCAAAAGATATGTGGCGCCATAAGATACATTTGGCCATCTCCATGAGTGACCGATTCTTCCTTTCTGCAACCCCATTTTGCTGTGGAGTATAAGGAGTAGTATACTAATGCTTGATACCTCTACTCTCAAGAAAGGAATTCAACATGTGTGACACATATTCCCCCCCTCGGTCAGAACGGAGAGTCTTAACCTTGCATCCTGACTCTGTTTCAGCAAGTGCAACAAAGACCAAAAATGCATCATATACCTGTGATTTTTGTGTCAACGGATAGACCCAGCATATACGAGAGAAGTCATCAATAAATGTAGAAAAGTAGAAGCAACCTCCTAATGACTTCGTCTGCATGGGACCACAAAGATCACTGTGTATAAGCTGCAACTTTGCAGTTGCTCGTAGAGCTTGATCACGTGGAAAGGAAAACCGATGCATTTTTTCCAAAATATATCCTTCACATATGTGATCTGGAGGCTTCTCCATAAGAGGTAGGTCTGTCAACATGTTATGTCGCTGCATAAGCATAAGACTACCAAAATTTACATGCCTCATGCGAGCATGCCATAACTCCGCATCAGCCATAGCTGGAGTAAGAGTGAATGCATTATAAGCAGACTGATCCACTGGCTGAAATGCATCCAACTGATAGAGTCCATGACATAATGTACCAGTAAGCATCAAGGTCAAAGCATTAGCTTTGTCTCTGACCATGCATTTGTCATCATCAAAGTTGACTTGCATACCACACTGTGCTAAAGAAGAAATGGACAACAAATTCTTCTTTATCCCTGGTACATACAAGGCATCTGTAAGGAGAAGAATAGAGCCATCAATGGTTGTGAGCTGAATCTCCCCAATGCCACGAACTAGATATGAAGCATTATTGGCACACTGAACAGTTTTGCCAACAGGGGCAGGGCATACATTACAAAACAAATCCCTGCGAGATGTGATATGCTTTGAAGCGCCACTATCAAAATACCATGTACATGCATGCTCAGTCACACTGAGTGCCTGTGAAGACCAAGAGGCATCATAACTGCATGTGTAGAAACAGTAATCCCTGTCTTCAACAAAGGAAGCAGTCTTCGGAGGAGCTTTAGAGGCATCGTTTACAGACATTCCAGATTCCTTCGCCTTCTCTTTGGCAATCCTCTTCCTACACTGTGTGATGTAGTAACCTGGCTTCTTACAGTAATGGCATTTGCCCTTCTTCTTGGGCTGTCATCACCTTTCTTGGTATCCTAAGATGAACCACCATCACCTGAATTCTGATTTGAACTCTTTGGTTGAGACTTGCCTTTCCCTTTTTGACTTGTCACAAATGCTTGTTCAGCACTTGTGTTCATGTTCATGTTCTTCCTGATTTGCTCTTCCTGTAACAAGAGAGCAACAAGTTCCTGATACTTTAGGGGCTCAACAGCATTCCTCATGCTAAGGTTCAAAGAGGTATGGAAAGCCAAGTAGGATCTTGGCAAAGAGTTTAAGATGGTGGACACAAGCTGTGTCTCAAGAATAATCTCATCCACATTGATGAGTTGCTCTCTCAAATCCTGCAGCTTGTTCAAGTGGCTAGACATATCATCTCCTTCATGCATCTTCTGATTTTCCAGCTCTCTTTTCAAAAATGAGATCCGTGCCTCATTACGAGCAGCATACATTTGCTCCAAAGTCACCCATGCATTCCGTGAAGAGCCAGCTGAACGAATATGAGGTATAATAGACCTCTGTACTGACAATGCAATAAGTGATAAGGCTTGTGCATCTTTGGCATCCCATGTCTTTTGAGCATTTGTTCTTTGAACAGGCAGTGGCTGACCTGGTGCCTGTGCCTGTTGTCCTCTTCCACGAGCACCCCCTTGGGGAGGAGTCTCTGGAGCCAATGGACCTGGACGTGGTTCATCACCACTAACAAAATCCCAAAGACCTTTTGCCACGAGCACATTTCTCAGCATAAAACTCCACAAGGAGTAATTCATGCCATCCAGCTTGTCTTCCTTAGACAAGTACGTGAACACATCACTCTGCTGTTGATTTGCCATTATGCATGTGCACAATGCTGTACCTGTGTATCAAAAAACCCAAAAGCAACAACCCTTAAAGCAACTGTGTTGGGTGTTGGACTCACACAAACCTGCACATTAGGGTTAGGTGCAGGGTAGAGAAGCTCACACACAGAAATGAGAGAGAGAGAGAGAGAGAGAGAGAGCCAAAAGTGTGGTATCCACAAAATGCAAGTAAACCCTTGCATGTGTGCCACATCCATATATCCTGTGTAGGGCAATAAGATAAACTGATCTCCCCTGCATGTAGCCTCTCTCTGACATAGTGCTAATGAATCTCTATGTGCTTGGTACGTGCATGAAATACTGGATTTCGTGCCACGGCCATAACACTCTGGCTATCAGTGAGAATGGTGGTGGGTGTCTGCTGACACTCACGAAGATCAGCCAATAGTCTCCTCAACCATACACAATCTACAGTAGCTGTAAAGACTGCCCTGTACTCAGCCTCACAAGTAGATGTAGCAACAGTGGGTTGCTTTTTACTCAACCAAGATATGCATGAACTGCCAAGAAAAAAACAATTCCCACTGGTGGATTGCCTGGTATCATAATCACCAGCCCAATCTAAATCACTGTATGCATAAAGCTGCAAGCTGCCCCCCCCTGGGATAGAACAAACCAAGATCGAGGGTACCATTAAGATAACGAAAGATGCGTTTGACTGCTTGCCAATGCTTTGTGCCTGGGCTATGCATGAATTTGCTCAACAAAGACACCCCAAAAGATATATTTGGCCTCGTGTTACACAAGTAAATGAGGCATCCCATTGCCTGGCTATAAATGCCGGCCTCAAAAGGCTCTCCAATATCATGTATAGTAAGCCGTACATTTGGTTCTACCGGAGTAGAAATGGGCTTACATTCATCCATGTGAAACCTTTTTAGCAAACTTTTTATGTACTTAGTTTGTTGCATAACAATGCCATCATCTGTATGCATAAACTGTATGCCGAGATAGTAGAGTAAAGGCCCCAAATCTGACATATCAAATTCAGCTTTCAAATCAGATTTAAAATCTGAAATTTGTGCTTTGCTAGTACCTGTAATGTGCATGTCATCTACATACAAAGCATGTATCTTATCATAACAAGCTCTTGGAGCTTGCTTTAACCCATACAATGCTTTGTGCAACCTGCATACTTTATGTTCCTCACCAGGAACTACAAAACCAATGGGCTGATTTACATATACTTCCTCCTGTAAATCCCCATTTAAGAATGCAGTTTTGATGTCCAATTGATGCACTTTCCATCCTTTATGGGCAGTTTTGATGTCCAATTGATGCACTTTCCATCCTTTATGGGCAGCCAATGCAATCACTGATCTTATTGTGGTCATTCTCGAAGTAGGAGCAAAAGTCTCTTCATAATCTATTCCCTTTTTCTGGGAGTAGCCTTTAGCCACAAGTCTTGCTTTGTACCTGTCAATAGTACCATCAGACTTTCTTTTGACTTTGTACACCCACTTTGTTCCAATTACATGCTTGCCTTTAGGCAATTCCACAAGATCCCATGTATTGTTCTTCATGATAGAAGAAATTTCAGCTTGCATAGCTTGCAACCAATCCTCATTCTCATGTGCTTCTTCATAAGAAGAAGGTTCTTCTGAATCAAAGAGACCACCCATTGCGAATGCAGACTCCCCACTATGTACATTCAAAGCATGGCTGGAACTAGCCCTTGTTCTACCTGTGAGTGGAGCTGCAAGTTTGCTTTCCAGCAACCATCTTGGCACTGACTTGGCTGTGTCTATGGCTGTTTGCTCTTCCCTGACAAGATCTTCCACTTCTTCGATAGAAGGGGGCTGAATGGCTGGCTGTTCCCCTAATTGCAATGGGTAAAAGTCCATCAAACATGTCCTGTATGCCTGTATCATTGCTTTTATACAAGCTGTACATGGGCTGTTCTGAATTTTCAGCAAATACCACATCTCTACTGACAAAAATCCTTCGTGTAGTTGGATTATAAAGACGGTATCCTTTGCTTTCATTGCTGTAGCCCACAAAAATGCATTTAATTGCTTTGTCATCTAGCTTTCTTCGGAGTTGTTCTGGCACCCAAATGTACGCATATAATCCACTGTTGGCTTTCGGCTATACCAAGCCTCAAATGGTGTTATGGTTTTCAAAGCTTTTGTTGGACACCTGTTCAACACATGAGTTGCACACATTATAGCTTCCATCCAAAATTTGTGAGGCAACTTTTGTGCTTTCACCATGCATCTTGCCATCTCCATGAGAGATCTATTTTTCCGTTCAGCTACACCATTCTACTGCGGTGTATAAGGCACAGTACATTGGTGTTTGATGCCCTTTTGAAGCATATAATCCTTGAATGCATTTGACATGTATTCTCCACCTCTATCTGAGCGGAGTGTTTGGACTTTACATCCACACATATTTTCAGCCATTGCTACAAAGTGTCGAAAGCATGTAAACACATCTGTTTTCGCTTTCAAAGGGTAAGCCCAAGCAAACCTGGAGTAGTCATCAATGAATGTGACAAAGTAAAGATGCCCCCCTATGGATGGTGTCCTGATTGGACCACATACATTGTTGGGGTAAAGGCATAATGCCCACCCTTATAGTGTGTACAAGCCCATAAGTTATAGTACATAGTACACTTAGTACTTTTAATGTACTAAGTGCACTATGTGTACTAGTGCAATATACATGTGTGATAGGGGAGTCACACACTCATGCTATTCCCATGAGTTGACTTATCCCCACAACTCTCTCTCCCTTGTTCTCTCTGTGTATGTCTCCCACATGAATTACTCTAACCCTAATCCTCTCCCACACAACTGGTATCAGAGCATAGGTTGCTGTCTTGATCCTCTGTAGCTGAGTTTCTTCAAAAACGCCCTGCCATCAAAGAGAAAAGCGTGGCTCAAATTCTGCTATGCAGGCTGTGTGTGTGTAGCTCCATGGAACCTGGAGGGCTGAAGTAGCTTGTCGGTGTGACCCAGTCAGTGTGAGCGTGGGCTGCCCAGCAGCCACGCTGGTCTGCCCAACATCGCCTTGCACACAGCCAGGCGTCTACACGTTTAGTGCGAAGGGGAGGCAGGCGAACACAGGCTGCGTACCAGAGCCAGGTGTCCAATGAAGGCGAACATACAAGCTTCTGCTGGGCGTGAGCGTTGGGCGTAGGCTGGCTGCTGGGCGTGAGCGAAGAGGCGACGTCAATAAAAACATGCTTGTCGCGTGTAGCGCCGGCTAGGCGGAGACGGCGAAGGCAAGCTCGACACGGCGAGTGGCGCTCAGCAGCGAGCGAACTAGGCGAAGTCGGAGGCGGGCATCCATCGAACGCGCCAGCTTCGGTGAGGGCCAACGCGTGTAGCGCAAGCCACTAAACGGAGGCGGCAACATTGAGTCGCCAGCAGCAGCACCGGCTCGACCCCACGCCTGCGAAGCTCGACTACAAAGCAGCCAACCAAGCGCAGCCAACCATCCGTACACGAACTGCTACAACAGCATCATCACGACCCCACTGCAATCAGAAATCGCCTGAATTCACCAGAAGCGCCCCCCCCCCTTTTTTTTGCATCAGATTTCTGCAACAGCATCATCAGAAATTCAGCCTGCAAATCAGAGAAAAATCAAAAAATTACCTGAGGTACTTGTTTCAATTTTTTGGAATTTGCGTGTCCAATTTGCAATTGAGCAGGTGTAGGTGCCAAATTGCTCAATTTTTGAGCAAAATTGGCAAAATTGGGTGACATTGGTCACAATCAGGATCAATTTGCAGGAAATTGGTCACAATCAAGATTAATTTGCAGGAAATTGGATGTCAAAATTTGGGGCTTTTGATGTAATTGTGCAATTAAGCACTCATACATGCTGTATGATGTGAGAAATCGCACATTTGGGCAAAATTGCAGCAAATTGCAGTGCAAATCAAGGGGCTTTTGTGCCGATTGGGTTGATTTGCATGCAGGCAAATCGCATTTGATGCTTTGGGCAATGTGTTGATGCCTTACAAGCACTCAATGTGCCTGTAAATCAAGGGGCTTTCATGTATTTGATGTATATGTGGCCAGGGGGAAGCATCGTGAACACTCTGGATGCCTTCATGTGCGTCAATGTACCATGTATGATCAGAAATTGATCTTAAATCAAGGGGCTTTTCAAGATTTTATGCTTGTTGAGCTTGGCAAAGCAGCAGGCAAGACATTTATGCCTTGAATCCTTAGAAATCAGCTTGCAGTCAAGGGGCTTTTGCCCAATTTCTGTTCGGGACTGTTGTATGCAGTGTTCGGGACTGTAAAAGTCTGATTTTCACTCATTTGGACAGCCAGGAGAGCATTTATTGCTACTGTACCTGTTGGTACAGATTTGGTACAGCTTTGTACAAGTTTTGGCATGGCTGTACACTGATTTGAGTGAGGAAAAGGCTCGATTTCAGCTGCTGTACTTGCCAGTACAGGTTTGGTACATCATTGGTGAGCACTTAGTAGTGCTGTACAGTACTTTGGAAGGGGAACAGAGCACATTTAAGGTGCTGTCCTAAATCTGCAGCAACCAGATTTTGGTGTTTTCATCACATACAGTGGGAGAAAAGTTGCATTTGTGCTTCCGCAGTGGGAGATAAAGCTTGGGAGAACAACTGTGAGCACTTTGTGTGCTTTTGGTGCAGTGTTTGCACATTTTGCAGGGAGTCAGGCATTGACAGGTTGCATATTGCTATGGCAACCACAGGTGAGAGCTCTTCATTGCTTCACATTAAGAAGCTTGAAGGCTCGCATAACTATGATATTTGGCAAACCCAGTGCTACAATGTGTTGCTCCAGAAAAAGCAGCACAAGCCTATCAAAGAAAGGGGTGTAATGCCCGCTTCTCTTACTGCTGAAGAGTGGGAAGATATGGATGAGCTGGCAAGATCTACTATCATGTTGTCTGTGTCAGACTCATTACTTTTCAGCATTCGTGAAGAGAAGACAGCTTGGGGAATGTGGCAGAGATTGCAGGACTTGTATGCCCAACAAAGTGCCTCAAGCAAAGTGTATTGGTTGAAGAAACTCATAGGTCTTCAGATGAAGGAAGGGGCGTCTATGACAGCCCATCTAAATGAGTTTAATGGTATTGTCAGCCAGGTCATTAATCAAAAGTTGGCAATGGACGATGAGTTCAAAGCCACTTTTCTGTTATGCACTTTGCCAGAGAGTTGGGACACATTCAGGACAGCCACTAGCAATTCGAATGCTATGCTGTCATATGCAGATGTTGAGGGTGCTCTTCTTCAAGAAGAGATGAACAGGAAAAACAACTCTGTTGGAAAGTCCAATGCAATGAATGCACGTGGGAGATCCCAACAAAGGGGAAAAAGCCAAGAAAGGGGAAGGAGCAAGTCTCGCTCCAAAAAGGATTTGGAATGCCATTATTGTGGCAAGAAGGGACACATTAAAAAGCAATGCTACAAATGGAAAAATGATCAAAAGGAAAAGGGAAAAGGCAAAGACAAAGAGAAAGATGAAGCCAAAGATGTAAAGCCAAAGGGCAAAAGTGGAGTCAAGATTGAAGAAATCAATGTGTCACATGCAGGTGACAGTGAGGATGAGGTCCTATTTACGTCTTCACTTGATGCCCATTCACTTCTTACAGGTGGTCATGGTATGCACTCATGGATCATTGATTCAGGTGCCTCCTTTCATGTCACAGGTTGCAGAGACTTGTTTGTCAGGTATACTGCTAGCAATGAAGGAGTGGTTTATTTGGGTGATAACCATGCATGCAAGATTCTTGGCAGAGGTGATGTGAGGCTTGTGTTTTCAGATGGCTCACAGCTTATGCTCCATGATGTCAGGCATGTGCCTGAGATCAAGAAGAATCTGCTTTCTACTGGACAGCTTGATGATGCTGATTATGTTACCACATTTGGTCGTGGAAAGTGGAAAATTAGTAAGGGCTCACTGGTTGTTGCCAGAGGCTCTAAGGTGGACACTCTTTACTTCATGCATGCAGGTGTTTGTCACCAAGCTAATGTAAATGCAACCAAGCTGCCGGAAATTTCTATGTGGCATAGCCGGTTGGGACACGAGTGTCAAGGGAATGGAGCAATTGTCTCGTTTGGGTTACTTGCCTTCTCTAAAGTTTTCAAGTTTTCAGTTTTGTGAGCATTGTATATATGGTAGGCAACTACAGTGCCCCCACAAGAAAGATCTTGGACAGAAAGATGCTCAGTTAGAGCTTGTGCACACTGATGTATGTGAGATGCCTCAGCTTTCTTTGGGAGGGGCAAAATACTTTGTGTCTTTTATTGATGATGCCACACGCAAGGTGTGGGTTTATCCTCTTCGTTTGAAGAGTGATACATTCTCAGTGTTTGAGAAGTTTGTTGCTCTTGTTGAGAATCAAACTGGCAAAACACTGAAAGCTTTGCGTTCCGACAATGGTGGAGAGTACATGTCCAAACAGTTTCAGGACTTTTGTGATGCTAAAGGCATCAAGAGGGAGCTCTCTACTCCTTATGATCCTCCACAAAACGGGACAGCAGAGAGGATGAACAGGACCATTCAGGAGAAGGTCCGTTCTATGTTGTCACATGCTGCATTACCTCATGGTTTTTGGGCTGAAGCTGTTATGACAGCCGTTCATCTTATAAACAGGTCACCTAACACGAGGCTTGGTGGGAAAGTGCCAGAAGAAGTATGGACAGGGAAGCCTCCGTCATACAAGCACTTGAGAGTGTTTGGTTGCATTGCGTACGTGCACATACGCAGGGAAATGCGCACCAAACTTGATCCTAAGTCTCACAAATGCATATTCCTAGGATATGGTGACAGAGGTGAAATGGGGTATAGACCAAATTTGGGATCCCGTGAATAGAAAGATTATACGCAGCAATGATGTCATTTTTGATGAAACATGCATGTATAAGGAGCCTGCAAGGCAACAGGAGCCTGGCAGAGTCATCTTTGATGATGATGGACATCATGGACAACAACAAAGGGCTGTAAATCAGCCATTACAACATGTATGCCATGGTTGCTACTAGGCCGGACATTGCATTTGCAGTGGGAGTGGTTTCTAGATACATGGCCAAACCTGGCAAGAAGCATTGGGAAGCAGTGAAAGGGCACACAGGATATGTGCATTTGTTTTGGCAAACAGGATGCATTAGTGCATGGTTACACGGATTCGGCTTATGCCGGTCATCCAGATAACCGGAAGTCTACTACCGGTTATGTGTTTACATTCACAGGAGGTGCTGTGTCATGGATATCCAGGATGCAGAAGTGCACTGCCTTATCTACTACAGAGGCCGAGTATATTGCAGCCACAGAGGCTTGCAAGGAGGCATTACGGCTATCTCGGTTAGTGGTTGATTTGGGTTATTCAGGGGATATTCCATTGTTGCATTGTGACAGTCAGAGTGCCATCCAGTTGGCAAAGAACCCTGCCTTTCATGCAAAGACGAAGCATGTGGATGTGAAGTATCACTTCATCAGAGAGGTGATAGAGAACAAGCAAATTCAGCTTGTTAAGATTCATACGGATGACAACCCGGCTGATCTGTTGACGAAGAGTTTGCCTCCGGAGCGGTTTGCTCATTGCAGACACTTGTGGTGTGGATGAGGCCAGTTTCAGCCTTGATATGGCCTTGTATATTATCATGTACATGCTGATTTTTTCTTTTCCTTCATTTAAGGGCACTTTGCCTTTAAGTGGGAGGTTGTTGGGGTAAAGGCATAATGTCCACCCTTATAGTGTGTACAAGCCCATAAGTTATAGTACATAGTACACTTAGTACTTTTAATGTACTAAGTGCACTATGTGTACTAGTGCAATATACATGTGTGATAGGAGAGTCACACACTCATGCTATTCCCATGAGTTGACTTATCCCCACAACTCTCTCTCCCTTGTTCTCTCTGTGTATGTCTCCCACATGAATTACTCTAACCCTAATCCTCTCCCACACATACATCACTATGTATGAGCTGTAATTTACTTTCAGCTCTAACAGCTCCATCTTTGGGGAATGGTTTTCGTTGCATCTTTCCCAAAATACACCCCTCACATACATGTCTTGGTGGAGACTCAAGAGGCGGCATATTATCAACCATATGATGCTTCTGCAAAAGCATCAAACTCTGAAAATTTACATGCCCAAAACGAGCATGCCATAGCTCTGCATCATGCATAGCAGGAGTGTGGGCAGCCACTGTATTTGCATCATAAGTGCGCTTGTCATAGCTGTCCAGCTTATACAAGCCTTTTTATCGTGTTCCAGAAGTGACTATTTCATAACCCTTTGATGGGTCTTTTACCAAACACTTCTCGTCCTCAAATTCAACCTTTAAACCTTGGTCGTTTATGGCTGAGACGGAGAGCAGATTTTTCTTTATCCCTGGAACATACAATACATTTTTCATACATATATTGGCACCATTGGTTGCAATAAGTATGACATTACCAATTCCCTTTACTGGATATGTGGTATGATCTGCACATGATACAGTGCGGCCATTTGAGGCATAAACCAAGTGCTGAAATACATCTTTGCATGAAGTGTTGTGGCTCGAAGCACCACTAAGCTTTGGATGCAAATCATATTTTGGGTATGCGGATACTTCGGGACAGAAATCAGCATGTGTTGTATTTGTCTCAGAAGGAATACATTGGCAAAGTTTTGCAGAGGTTCAATATGGATGGGGGGAAGAAGACTAGTACTCCTTTGCCTCCATATGTGAAACTCAGTGCTATGGACAGCCCACAGTCGGATAGTGACAGGGCTGATATGGCCAAGATTCCGTATGCTTCAGCTTGTGGTGGCAGTCTCATGTATGCCATGGTTGCCACCAGGCCGGACATTGCATTTGCAGTGGGAGTGGTTACTAGATACATGGCCAACCCTGGCAAGAAGCATTGGGAAGCAGTGAAAGGTGTCATGAGATACCTGAAGGGCACACAGGATATGTGCATCTGCTTTGGCAAACAAGATGCATTAGTGCATGGTTACACGGATTCGGCTTATGCCGGTCATCCAGATAACCAGAAGTCTACTACCGGTTATGTGTTTACATTCACAGGAGGTGTTGTGTCATGGATATCCAGGATGCAGAAGTGCACTACCTTATCTACTACAGAGGCCGAGTATATTGCAGCCACAGAGGCTTGCAAGGAGGCATTATGGCTATCTCGGTTAGTGGTTGATTTGGGTTATACAAGGGATATTCCATTGTTGCATTGTGACGGTCAGAGTGCCATCCAGTTGGCAAAGAACCCTGCCTTTCATGCAAAGACGAAGAATGTGGATGTGAAGTATCACTTCATCAGAGAGGTGATAGAGAACAAGCTGATTCAGCTTGTCAAGATTCATACGGATGACAACCCGGTTGATCTGTTGACAAAGAGTTTGCCTCCAGAGCGGTTTGCTCATTGCAGACACTTGATGGGCATTGGATGAGGCCAGTTTCAGCCTTGATATGGCCTTGTATATTATCATGTACATGCTGATTTTTCTTTTCCTTCATTTAAGGGCACTTTGCCTTTAAGTGGGAGGTTGTTGGGGTAAAGGCATTATGCCCACCCTTATAGTGTGTACAAGCCCATAAGTTTTATAGTACATAGTACACTTAGTACTTTTAATGTACTAAGTGCACTATGTGTACTAGAGCAAATATACATGTGTGATAGGGGAGTCACACACTCATACTTTTGTGAGTTGACTTATCCCCACACGTCTCTCTCTCTCTCTCTCCCTTCTTCTCTGTGTGTGTCTCCCACATGAAACCCTAACTGTTTCAGCTGAGCTTCTTTAGCTCCCTTCAAAGTTCTCGATGCCTCAAATAGATTACATTCTCAAGAGACTAAATGGGGCCAAGGTGTTCTCGAAACTGGGTTTGAAGAGTGGATACCACCAGGTTAGGATTGTTGAGGGGGACATCCCCAAGACAACCTTTCGTACGGAACGGGCCCACTATGAATTTGTGGTCATGCCTTTTGACTTGACGAATGTCCCAGCCACATTCAATCGCATAATGATGCAGATATTCGAGGACTTGATTGGAAAGTATGTGTTCATATTTTTGGACGACATACTAGTATTTTCAGCTATGGTTAGGCAACATGACATTGATGTGGTGAAAGTCTTGAAGTTACTGAAAAGCAACGAGCTCTATATCAATGATAAGAAGACGGAGTTTTATTTGTTCAAGGTTCACTACCTTGGATACATAATCAATGCCAAGGGCATCCGACTTGATCCAGCCAAGGTGGCCAAGATAGTCAATTAGGAGATACCACAGACCACTTACGATATCCGATCCTTTGTGGGCGATATCCGATCCTTTGTGGACATGTACTAAGCATGAACCACCCACATCCATATATTCTCTGACCTCTCGACAGATTTACAGATCTTCTTAAGGGTGTCATGAGTCGAGACCAGAAGGCAACGGATCCGAATGACTCCACGAGCTTTGGAGACATTCAAGAACCTCAAGGTGGCTTAGTCAGAAGCTCCTTGTCTAGCGCTTGCCTCGTGGGACGAACCGTTCCAAGTAATCACCGATGCAAGTAACATCGCAATTGGAGCTGTTTTAGAACAGAATGGCCATCTAGTAGCTTTTATGTCCCATAAGTTACTTCCCGCAGAAAAGAATTACTCGGTCCATTTTCATTCACCTTTGCTTCCTGGCACCCGTTATCCCTTCACATTTTCATAGGCCTTTTGCCTCTCAATACTCATTATCCCTTCATAGATATGCACCTACACTAACAATGTGCAAATTCTCATCCATATTGTCACTCAATGACCACGAAACTGATGGCATTCACTCAAGACCGCCACGCCAAAGCCAAAACTAGCACATGATAGGACCCATCGGAAATATCTTGGAGCCTCGCAGAGCATCGAGGAGACTAAGGAGGCATAGTTCTGCACCCATCACACACATAGAATACAGAGGAAGCCCGGATTATTGAGAGCACACCAGGAGAGACACACAGCTCAAATCTCTTTGGCAGATACAAGGAAGATTCAGTATTTGGAGCGAAAAAGAAGAGATCAACAGCCGCCTATGTACCCCTGTAGTCTTGATATAGAGACTGGTTGTGCAGCTAGGCATATCACTTCAAATCTCATTAGCACCTTGGGATATCGTACTTGTCTCCATCCTCAATGCTTCTATCATAGAGGCCTGGCCTGATATTCTCTTGGCCATCGGATCAATATTGGTTGAGTCAGGCATTACCATTAGTTGATCATGGCTAGTTTACCTCATACACAGGGTCATATGCCAATATCACATGTATATACACTAGAGCAATAGTTATTTTTCATTTTCTTTCAGTTACTTTTCCCATGGCTCAGTATAGTATATAACCCTGGTATCGTTGTATCACTCATGCTCTCATAGACTCTTTTGTAGATGCCAATTTCCGCAGGTATCGTGGTATCAGTCATGGTCTCATAGACCCTTGGAGTCTTTTGGAGATGTCAATATTACTTTCTTTCTTTCTCTTCAGCTTGGTAGTTCACGCATCAAGCTCCTAATTGAGAGCTCTCTGGGCCGTTGCTATCATATGGATCATATGTGGTCTGCTGGCTTGGCTATAATGCTAATGAAAGGCTCATATCTCTCTCTCTCTCTCTCTCTCTCTCTCTCCTCTCTCTCTCACACACACACACAGGCTCACTAGCCCAAACGCCCCATTGGGAGAACAAAAATTTTAATGGTTCTCTGCTGCTTACCTGGTATATTAAAACCTCAAGTTTCTGCAAGTTAACGTCCGAGGGCAGCTTTACTGTGCCCAAGGAGACGGGCTCGCCCCAGTCGGCAGCCCCAGCGAGGTCTGTAGAGGAGGCCTTCACGCTCACCAGCCTGCCCATCTTGCTCTCCGCCCGGAGTACATCATAGCTCGTTTTGGGAGCCGCCGCCGCCGCCCAATGCACACTGTTCGACCTTAACCCACACGCAGTATGAAAACTAAGAGAGTGATTGGCACCTTGGGCTCTGAGGTCGCATGCAAGCTGCCATTGGGAAGTGATCAACACAGCCATAGCTTGCAGCTATCCTCTCAAAGGATATGGGAGGAAAATGATCATTTTAATTTGAATCACATAAACCTTTGACAAAAATTAAAGCCTTTTCATCGGTGGTTGATGGTCAGCTGGCCAAGTGTGTAAACACCCCCACATGTGTGAAAAAGAGGATGGACAACACAGTTTAATGGGTGGTGGATATGCACTTCTTGCATAATGGGCTAGCTAGCTACCTTTACACATATGTGGTGGAATTGGGTTTTCATGGGAAACGTGCATTGGATCCCTGAAATCAGGGGAGATCTCCCCTGCCCATGCTCGTGGACGAGGAGTCCCTGTCGTCCATCTCCTTGCCCACCCATTTTTCACACTGGGAGCCCAAACTCCGCGAAACATATGTGTAAGGCCCTTAGATCCCTTTTCTCAAGGTGCTTAAATAATGAAATATGGCAATAGATACCCTTCAAGAAAGGTTTTCTCGTCGTCTCGCAAATCCACAATTGTAACCTTCCTACTGACTTTAACACTTCTTTTGGCTTTCTATGCTACAAGTGTAGAGATTTTGTTGGAAAAGGTATGTACGGCTTCGAATTTGGACCACCATTTTGGTTCTCTTAAATTGTGTTTTCATGTAGGTGTCCTCCTCCAAGATGTGTTTTCATGTAGGTGTCCTCCTCCAAGATGTGTGGAGAAGGTCACATTGGCTCATGGAATATCCTTCAACACCTACAATGCAAAGAAACTTCTATGTAAGTCCATCAATGGGAAGGGGTGGTTAAGACAATTTCAAAAAATGCTGAAGGGCTTTATGTGAGGTATTATTGTAGTGTTTTGTCTTGGTTTGCGAAAATAACTACAATATGTAAGAATGGTAGAAGTGTTTGATTTTTTGTTTGTCTCGAAATTTTAATATCGAATTCAGTGGTGCAATCATCTCTATTTCTTCATGGGGAAAAAATAATGTAAAAAAGACAAGAAAATTATCCATTAGTTTTGTTAGCTAGTCTCAACAAACTAAAGTATCAAAAAGGAGGTAAAATTATAAAGGAAAACTAATTGTTTCAATGTAATGAAATTATATTATTCATTTATTTAACTTATCACATATTTGAACTAACACAAGTCATTACTCCTAATTTGTAAGTTACATCTATGCACAATTTTTTGAATAATATATAAGTATCTCATGGATCCCAATCAAAAAATCCTTACTTTGGAATGAGATCCACCAAGTGAAAATACAATCAAGTTTGTAATGTAATATCTTTCTTATGAAAATATTAAATGACGCAAAATAATCTCTCTTGGCGGACTTCACATCTAGCCACCCCTTGATCTCCACCCCTAACCTAGAGCCTGCCAAGTTATGTCCTTATTCTCACAAATGCTTTCATCAAAACAAGCTCTAATTATTAGAAGTTTAGTATACTTGTTAAATACTTAAATAAGTACTTTTAGTTTACTTTTACAGTACTAATAATATCAATACAAGTATAAGATCCCTCCTGCCCTTATAAAAGAAAAATATTAAGAAATGAATTTTTGGCTTAAAATAGGTAAAATTGTGCTTTTTTTTTTTAAGGAGAGGGAAAATGTAAAAAATAAGATGTACCTATGGAAAAACTACTCCTAATAGGGTAAAAGCCTTAGAAAAAATTATATTAAACTGGGAACATTAGTTTTGACCCTAAATATTAAGGCTTGCATGCACAAAAAATTATATAAGACTTATGTGTGTGCACGTAAACAATGCAAAATGTATAAATTAGAATTGGGTGGTTTAGAAAATTTATGAGAAAAATAATTAATTTAAGAGCCCATTTCTACTCTTCTCTTTCTCAAATTGGCTCTGGGATATCCAATTACCTCCTCAATCATCACAGGGGTACACTATCTCAATAGCCTTACAACTCTAACTTTCCTTGCATCTCTCTGAGTAAGGACTTTATAGTTTTCAAAATTTCAATCTCTTTTTAAGAATTGGGATGCTTTTTTCCAATGCCCTTTGTAAGATCCCTCGTGTACTTTATTACACCATGCCAAAATCATGTCTCCTTTTTAATGAGAGAAAATGTAATTATAGTACGTTAATGGTTGATGTCGAGAGTATAAAAATCACTCTAAGGTCATATGCACGGTCATAAATAATGAGGTTAGCAATATAAAGAAATAATTAATCAAAAGGATCTAATGTGTGCACATAAATTAAATGGTCTAAGATTAAATGGTTAAGGTCCAAAAATCATGGTTTACTAGAACCCATAGTGGATTAAGGATGAGTGGTAATTGATAATCTTGTAAATGGTTTTTACTGGCATTTGCTAGTGGTATTTGATAAATGGTATAGCATGGGTGGTATCGAGCTCCCTTCTCTTAGTTGCATTAGTGCATGGTGGCTCATGCATGAGTTAAACCTTAGTGTAGCCCACCCTAGCCAACCAAATTCAATTACTTCAACTCAAATCATCACCTCTAGCCTCCATTTTCTTGAGTTAATAGTAGTGAACTAATGTAAATGGTGTTCAATACCATATATAGGTCATCTTCATGCTTGAGTTAGTAGTAGTGAACTAATGTCCATTGTGTGCTATACCATATATTGAAAATGGCAAGCTTTTGGATGTTTCATGCCTCGTTGTGTGCTTAAAAATCTCATCGCACCCAGTCCATTGTATGCAAAAGAATATATAAGTGAACTAGCAGTTGAGACAAAAAAATCTAATAAAAAGTAAAAGGCATACAACATACCATGACAAGGAGACTATTTATAATCATTACATTTCAAAACTAGATAAATGGTTACATTTCAACTTACTATTTAATTTCCCACTATTAAAAACAACGCTCCATAAATGTAATATGATTAAAATATTCATGCAATATGATCAACAATGGTGTGTAAATGTAATATGATCAACCATAAATCATAATACTAGTCTTGTGTATAACAAATCAAAAGCAAAATAACATAGAATTCTCATAACATGCATGATAAGCTCATTCAAGATGAAGTGTGTTTAATAGACATTGATAACACAACATATCATTGCTTAATTCAATGAAAATCTCAATCCAAAAATAACAATCCCATCTCTTGAATCCAAGCTAACAATCCTAAAAAGACAATGCCCTTATGACTAACAATCCCAAAAAGACATTATCCACATGACTAACAATCCCAACAAAATATTATCCACATGACTAACAATCCAAATTGTTTGCTTGTGCTAAGGCTTGGACGATTCTTTCTCTTGAGATTATGTGTGTCACCACTTTAAATCTCCCTCTCGAGACACTTATTATAAATTTCCTTAAGTTTTTCGACACACATACAAAAGCACATCATAAGGTCACATACTCTTGCCATGCGTCCACATCCCACACTCTTGCCATGCGTCCACATCCCACAGCATATCAAACGCTAAGTTATCCTTCTTGGTAAAGGTTGCCAACAACCATCCATAAAAAATGGTCACAAGATACACATACAAGGTCACAAACATGTGAGTACTCTCCCATACATAGAAAACCACATACATATACTCTCACACGTACTCTTCAGACCACGCATACAAGGTCCCACATACATACTATTGATTTATCATAAATAAGTGATAATAAAAACAAATAGTGGCAAAGATGGAAGATAGCCAAGAGGAAAAAAATAACCCATAACTTTATGTTGATTAGTCAGACATTGAAGCAATTGTATACTCATAAAATACTTTAGTGTATAACACCACGACATTAGTACAGAATTTGGCCTAAAAGTCCAACAATTTGGCTACATGACACAGGGGATTTTTTCTTATATAGGATGAATATGCAAGCTACCATAGTCATAGAGAACTCTAAAGACTAACAGATCAGTTGTACAACACCGGGGCATTTCTCATATGCAGGATGAAATGTTAGGCCTAAAAAAGAAGGGCATAAAAAAAGGGGGCAAAGTGCCCCTTTTTTGGAGGGTTGATATTGTTAAGCTAAGGCTCATAGTAGTTGCAAGCTTTTTATCAAAGTCAATGTCTCCTAAAAAGGCCACCCTAAATTTCTTACAAATGCTTATCATCATGAGAAGCGAGGCCATTCAGTACATTGAGTCACCACCACCAATGCTTTTTTTCATGAAGCTATAACGACATGATGCATCGGTTAGACTTGTATTGTGTAAGGCCAACATGTCTCATTGGTGGAGACTTTTTCTACCTATACTAAGAGCACAAAAAAAGGGACAAAGTTCCCTTTTGAAAGCTAGTGCATGCGTTGGCTTTCGGAGGGCGCTTTGCCCCTTTTTTTGGAGCGGTAGTCTGCTACTTGCTACACCATGTATGAGACACTTGAGACACCTTTTCTTTTTGGAGTGGTAGTATTTTTTTTGGAGCGACAATATTCTACACTTGCTACACCATGTCTTTGATGACTACTATTAAAGACAAGACCAAACCATATCTTGTCCATTTGTGTGTTGTCCATACAACACAAGACTAAAAAAAGGGGCAAACTGCCCTCCAAAAGGCAGTTCATGCACTAGCTTTTGGAAGGCATTTTGCCCCTTTTTTTTGGAGCAACAGTATTCTACTTGCTATGTGTGTTGCAAGGGATGAAGTTGTGATGGCAACCTTAGAGGAGTGTGCAAAGGCCATGTTATGGTGAAGCTACAAAGTCTAATGGACCACGTCTGTGAGAGCGTTATGGCCCTCCTTGCATGGAAAGCCAGCTAGCATTGTGAAGGTACAACAAAGGCCACCACACATACGATGCCACCATGAAGACCACGTGTGATGAGAAAAAACAAAAGGGGGGGCAAAGTGCCCTCTGGCTTCTAGAGGGCACTTTGCCCCTTTTTTTGGAGTAGAAATTTTCTACTTGCTACATGTGTTACAAGGGATAAAGTTGTGAAGGCCACCTTGGAGGAGCACAAAGACCACGTTATGGTGAAGCTACAAGTCCAATGGACCACGTCCATGAGAGAGCGTTATGGCCTTCCTTGCATGGAAAGCCAGCTAACATTGTGAAGGTACAACAAAGGCTACCATGCATATACGATGCCACCATGAAGACCACATGTGATGGGCAATTTGCAAAGGCCACGTGGATGAGAGCCACGTGTGATGGGCAGTTGCGAAGGCCACGTGGATGACAGCCACCTATGAGTGAATGCCATGTGTACTTTGCGATTATGAAGGCATGTGACCGAGATGTACATAGGTCATGAAGTTCAATGGTGTGTGAACTCCCCCATGTGATGTTTTCAAGCTAGCACAACAAGCTTTATTTAAAGGCAAGATCCAGCTCATAAGTCTATATGGGCATGCCAACTTTTCTATTGCTAGCATTGTCTACTATGTGGTGCGAGTGGCTCTGGCCCTATTGATGCACATGATGGCTACAAGGTTGTGGTTGTTTTGAAGGAAGTGTGGATTTGTGGGTGTTGCTGTAAAGGCAAAGGGGTTGGCCAATTTCAAGTCTGAAATGCAAGGCATGGTGTTGACATGGCTACATAAGTATTTTGGTAAAGTGGCAAGGCATGGTGTTGACATGGCTACATAAGTATTTTGGTAAAGTGGCAGAGCCAAGTGAAGAAGGTAGTTATGGCCTTGTCGGGAGAAGTAGAGGAAGGAGTTGAGCACAAACGAGGAGTAAAACTAGCGGAATAGGAAGTTTAATAAATAATAGAAAATTAAGTAAAAAAATAATGGAGGGAATCTGGAAGAGTTAGAGGGGAACTAAAAAAAGATGGTGGAAGATTAAAAAAGGGAAGGAGAAGGATTTCTTCAAGCCCAATTTTTTTTCCAAACAAGCTAAAGAGCATGCTGATCATAACCTTGTGGGTGTGGATCTAATGCTTATGGCCTGCCTATTAAACCTTAAGTTATGGGCCTTCTTGACTTTTTTTTTTCCGAGAAAAGATCCTTTCATTAGTTATATAAAAAACGCCCGTAGGGCTACAAAAGATCTCGCCTGCTCATAAGAGAGACAGAGCAGAGCATAGAGCATGGCAGCCCGGGAGACTCTCCCTAGGTGCTGCAAAATACAAGCATCAGTACAAAGACCTGAGAGGCTAAATCATACAATAGGGGGGGGAAGAGCCAAACAGGTGGCCTGTAGTGCCAACGGGGGAATCCCGTGTGTAAGGTGTAGAAAGGGCCACAGCGCCAAGTGGTGTGAAAGGCCTGGCGCCGTAAGATCACCTCATCCGAGTCTCCACGCCGAGTCTCCACGGATGCGATCGTACTGTCCTCGCAGGGTGTGGATCAACTCCTGCCAAATCCCCCGTACAGTCTCTGCTGGAGGCTCCAATCTCCCCTCAAAGGCCGTAAAGCACCGGGCCCTCCAGGTGAACCAGATGGTGAGGCTGCTGAGGAGCTCCCATCGTAAATCCCTCTCCTGTGTCCAGCTGGCGGATGAGAAATCCGCCGGTGTGTCGGAACCAGGCGAGGCTGGCCCCTAATAAATCTGATGGCCTGACTGCCCTGCTCCATCTCATAGCCCATATAGCAGGCCCTGATGAAGTCGACCAAGCAGCGGCACCCCACGTAAACATACCCTCTGGAGAGAGGGGGGCCAGAATACGCAGCATCCACAGCCAAATCTGCTGCGCCTGAGGGCAATCCCAAAGGCAATGTCTCTGTGTCTCCATAGGGTGGCCGCATCGGACGCAGGCCGCCGAAAGACCGCTGTAAACAAGCCAAGTACCAACTGCTGAGCCCCTGTGGTGGGCGACCAGCCCCACTGAAAAGTCGAGATCCTGCGGGCCTGTCGACTAGCCCAGAGCCGAGCCCAAAAATCCTCCAGGAACTCCTGTGAGAGTCCCTGTAGTCGCCAATGCCCCGCTGCCGCTGGAGAGACCGTCCTCCTTGCCGTCAAAATATGTCTCCCCAGCCGAACAGTATACTGGAAAAAGGTGATCTCTGTGGCCTCAAGGGATGCATAAGGATCATGCCACTTGTACTCCCCGGGGTCCCACTGTAGCCGGGCCAAGGGACGCGCTGCATATGCCCATATGCGCCAATCCGGGAGCACATCAGCAGGGTCGGGGTCAATATGCCACTTCCGAGAAGCGGCGGCCACTACCCGAATCCTCTGAAAGGTGCACTCTGCAACCAAAGGCGACTCCACCTCCACTCTCTGGAGTCTACCCTCATCCTGAATCTCATAGTAGAGGCAACTGCCATCCTCAGTGCAAGCTCTGACAACAATCAGGATCTCCAACTGTGTAAAGGCTCCCATCCATCGTGGAGTCACTGGCTCGAGAGGCGTGAACCACTCCTCTGTGAGTGCCTCCTGAATATCATCCCTCATAATCAACCCCCCTCTGAAGTGACTCAGCCTCTCCACCTGGATCTCCTCTGGTAGACTGTAGAAGGCCTGCCAGTCTCCAAAACTACGAGCTGGGCCTGCTGCTAAAGACCCCCAGGCTAGCCGAGGCCGAGAACCCAGCATATGACCCTGCTCTGTGCGAACCACTGGGCTCCAGATGAGCGGCTGTCTGGCCCGCTCCTCAACACAAGAAGGAGGTCGCTGAGAGAGCCCCGGTCTCAGCAGCTCCCAAGCTCTCAGGATACTCAAAGCAAATCTGTCCTCCCATCCTCTACTGAGGCTTGTCCTCCTCATCTCTATAAAGATCCAGCGAATCTCTGGTGCCCAAGTGCCCCCTGCTGGGGGCGCCCGAGCCTGCAGCAGTCGCTGCAAGAGGAGCTCTTTCCAAGGCTCAGCGCGCCTGGAAGCAACCCCCGAACGATAAGCTTCCCCAATAAAGCTCTACTCTGATCGACTGGATCTATAATGCCCAAACCTCCCTGAGCCAGCGGAAGTGTAATAACTGCCCATGCAACCTTTGCTCGAGCTGGCTGACCGTCCCGCCCAGACCACCGAAAGTTCCTGATCAGCCTCTGTACCTGGCTGATGCAAGAGCTCGAGAAGATCCAGCAAGACATAATGTACCACATGGTCGCTAACAGCACCTGATTTGCCACCACCACCACCCTCCCAGCCAAGGATAGTCGAGCTGTACTCCAATACAAAAGCTTCTTCCGAGAATGCTCAGAAGAAGCGGGGCAATCTGCTGCTCAGGTGACAAATCTAGGCCAATCTGGCATCCCAAATACCGCACTGCTGTGCCTGGAGGAATCCATCTAAAACCGGGGTCTGGGCTCCATTCCGGAGTGGCACCCCAAATACCGCACTGCTGTGCCTGGAGGAATCCATCTAAAACCGGGGTCCGGGCTCCATGCCGGAGTGGGAGCACTACTGATCCAAAAGGCCACTGTCTTGCGCCAATTGATCAATGCTCCCGAAGCTGCACTAAAAACCTGGAGCGACTGCTCTGCCCGAAGAAGATTGGCCTCTTGGCCATGCAAAAATAAGCCCGTGTCGTTTGCAAACTCAGCATCAAGCAGGTCCTCCCCCCAGACTGGGAGCTGAAGTCCTCTCAAACCGACCTCCTCTGCCGTCAAATACATGCTCATAGCCTCCGCAAAGAAGAGAAAAAGAAAAGGGGCGAGGGGACACCCCTGACGGACTGATCTGGTCAGCTCAAAACTCGGCCCCCGTCCTCTTGCAATCAACACCTGGCTGCGAGCTGTGGAATACAGAGCCACCACCCCTCTGATCCATCCTGGCTCCAAGCCCAGGCGAAGCATAGTGCCCTCTAAGAAACCCCAATCAACTCTATCGTATGCCTTCTCAAAGTCGAGAAGCATCACGACCAAGTCCTCGGTCGCCAAGAAATCTAGCTCGGGCTGTCGCCTCCCAGAAAGTAAAGATGTTGTCAAGGATACTGCGCTCCTTGACAAATCTTGTCTGAGTAGCATGAATCAACTCCCCCAGGAACGGCTGGATCCTCAAACTCAAGGCCTTTGCTAAGACCTTGTAGACAGTATTGAGGATCGTAATAGGCCTCCAATGCCTAATATCATCTGATACTCCCTCCCCCTTGGGGATAAGATAGATCAAGCCCTCTGAAAAGCTCTGTGGCATCACCCCAGTGTCCAAAACATGCTAAAAGCCCCTGCGGAGGCCTGGCCCCAAAAGGTTCCAATAGCGCATAAAAAAGGCCCGTGTTAGTCCGTCCTCCCCTGGGCAACTATGTCGCGGCAGGACCCTCAAGGCCTCGGCAAGCTCAATCTCTGACAGAGGCGCACCTAGAACTGTACGCATACGGTCTGTGACCCTCCTCTGCACATGGGCCCACACAGTCTGTCTGCAAACATCTCGATCCTCAGTGGCAGGCTCCGCTGAAAGCAGGTCTCTATAGAATGCAGTGGCAATGGCTCTGATCTCCCCGAGCTCAGTAGCTACCGATCCATCCGGTCTACCAAGCTGGCGGACTCCTGCTCGCGCATGTCGGGGCCCAGTGATCTCAAAAAACTCTCCAGTCACTCTATCGCCAAGCTGCGTCCACTATGAGGCCTGACGACGATAGTAAAACTCATGTCTCTGCTCCTCTACCTCTCGAACCTCTTGGCGTGCCTGGCTCAGCTTGGACGCCACCCACTCACATGCAGGCTGCTGCTCCTGAAGGCGCTGTAGAGCGAAGCAAGGCTGCGTCTCAGCCGATGCTCCCTCTCGCGAATCTCTCCAACCGTGTCAAAGCTGCAGCATGCAGAAAAGAGCTAAGATCGATGAGTCCCTGGGCACACTGGCCCGCTGCATCCTGGTCAGAGCACTGACTATCATGCCAGATCCTCTCAATGTCCTCAGCAAGACTGGGATCTGTAAGTACCCTCTCTGGGATCCTCAACTGCAAGCTGGGCTCCCGTGTCCTCTCCTCCAATGTCAAGATAACTAGCGCATGATCTGAAAATGAGGCGCATGATCTGAAAATGAGGTGCCTGCTGTGGTGAGGGTCGGGGTCTCCTGCGAGGGCAGGCCTTGGCCAGATGGCCGACCTGTCTGCAAATGAAGCACTGATTCGGGAGCCCCAGATGGCCGACCTATCTGCAAATGAAGCACTGATTCGGGAGCCCCGAGAACTCCACTCTCTGATCTATCCATCCCCCCCTATCCTAGGTAGCTGAATGACCTTAGGAAGGGAGGAGATGTCAGACACCAACACTCTGACCAAAGGTAGCCCAGCTGCTCTGGCCACCACTGAAGTAGCTGAGGGGCCAGTCTCTAGTACCGAGCCCACCAATGCTCCGAGCCTGGGGAGGAGCGGAAGATACTCCCGGTGGAGTCTAGGGAAGCAAACTGTAACATGAAAAAGGCGCTCTCCCTGTTCCGCGCCGCTGCTAGGTCAAATCCATGCTGCCAAGGTCTGAAGAAAGCCCGAGCACCCCTGATGTCAAGGGGACTCATGGCAAGGACCTTGGCAACACTTTGGGCGGCCTCGAACTCGATCTGGTAATGTCCACGGCCCAATAGCTGTACATCCAGGATCTTGCCCACATCTACAAGAAGGCGGGCCTGAAGAAGATCCCGGATCTCCCCTCTGCTGGGGTGAGTGCCGACTATACGGCAGATGGTGGAATGTGCCTGGGGAGGCGTTCCACCTCTGTGGCGAGGCTCGCTTCCTCTTCTGGCGAAAGAGAAAGCCTGATGGGGGTATCCGGTCGAGGGGGCTGCAGAAGAGTCCCTCTGAGGTGGGGCGGGAGGAGCCTCCATCAGAGTCTGAAGCTGTGGCAAAGGCGGAGTGAATGCGATACCAGCAAGAACCGAGCTGCACGCGAAGGGCGGAGAGGGAAGGCGGGAGGATTTTTTTAAAAAAAAAACAAAAGAGAAAAAAAAAAGAAAAAAGAAAAAAGAAAAAGAAAGAACCCCAGGGGGCGGAAAAAAACAGCTAGAACGGGGGGGGTTAAGGCGACGAAGAAACAGGGGGGCGGGAGCAGCGCAGAGGAAAGGCGGTGGGGGGAGAGAGGGCTGGCGGAGGGGGGGGACGGGGCGCTGACGAGGGGAGGGGGCGCGAATGTGAACTGAAGGGGGGGGGAGCGAAGTCAAACTGGAGAGCGAAGGCGAACTGGATAGCGAAGGCGAACTGAAGGGGGGGGGGGCGAAGGCGAAATGAAGGGGGGGAGCGAAGACGAACTGAAGTGGGGGCGCGAAGGCGAACTGAAGGGGGGGAGGGGGGCGCTTCAGCGCGAGAGAGGGTGAGAAAGCGAGGAGAAGGGGGGGGCGCGATGGCGAGAAGAGGGGGGGCGCAAAAGCGCTGGTAGGCGGGGGACAGGGCGCGAGGAAGGGGAGGCGAGGGGCGAGCAGCGCGAGCACGGGGTTAAGGCGGGAGCTTCAGCGAGCCAAAATCATGAGCACTATCTGCCGGCTCCTTCTTGACTTATTCTTAAGCCTCATTACTAATGTTAAGTAAGGGTCCCGCTTTAGGTGTGGACTTGGTGAATCGAACGAGACGAAGTGGTCATGGTGATCTCCATCTTGCATGGGTGCAATTTGATCACACACACAGAGTACATGGTTGGGTCACAATGGCATGCCACATTTATGGCCCATCGTAAGTGTAATGTTATTAAACTTTTTTACTTTATTAAAGGTATGTTGCTAATTTTTGTAATAGTAAATAGTTATGTTTAATAATATATAGGGTTTAAGAGTGGATGACTATTTGCAACATGTGAGATGAAAGAGGAAGACGTGGAATCCCAAGTCCTTTTTTGGACTTTCTTAATCAAATGATTGGAAGGAGTGGTCATGAAAGAGTTAATTTCCATAGCGTCATATAGCAGATGAAGCATAAGCCAATTGGAATGCCGCAAGAATAATGTACAATGAGGGGGCTAATAAGAAGATGGAAGGTCATGAAAGATCATGTCTTTTCCATTGGGAACTGAGTTTGATAAATCACACTACCCATAATATTAGAAAAGAAGATCAAATGGAACACAAGGAATTGTGTGAGAAATGGATAACTACACATTCAAAAGAGGAGGCAATGTCTCATAGTAGAAATATTCACAAACTAGTGGAGAAACAAGCCAATGAGACAATTAGACATCCCTACCTTGGATAGTTGGTTTAGTTGGTGGGAAATTTGTATTACACATTGGGGGAATTGATGTTAGCGCGGTACTCTCGCTGACTTGTTTGTGTGATTTACCATAATGTCTTTTAAGCCAAAAAGTAAAGCTTAATACTTACACATGTCAAAATTTTAGGTTGTCTCTGTCGAGGAGCTAGCAAACACGCCAAGTAAAAATTTTAGGTTGTCTCTGTCGAGGAGCTAGCAAACACGCCAAGTAAAAGTCTTGCAAAGTCTAAACATGGGAGCTAGATGGCCACTATAAACGGTGTAGCTATTGAAATGTCACTGCATCCTAGGATGGAAACATCAAGAATCATAGGTGAAGGCATGGGGGAAGGCATTACTAGTGCTACATCAAAGACTCCTACGAGTGAAGAAACACCAAACATCATAGGTGAAGGCACGGGGAAGGTATTTCTAGTGTTACATTCAAAGACTCATGTGAGGGAATGTCACCACATCTTGGGATGGAATTATCAAACATCATAGGTGAAGGCATGGGGGAAGGTATTTCTAGTGCTGCATCAAAGACTCCTACGAGTGAATGCAACAAGATGGGCATGGAATCAGTTGGGAGAAGTGGAGTTTGCATGAAATGGTGAACATGTATTTCAAGAGAAGCAGAAAAGAGGATAGATTCTGCATTAACAATGGACTGAGCAGT
Organism: Cibotium barometz; assembly: GCF_041138505.1. Classification (NCBI taxonomy): domain Eukaryota; kingdom Viridiplantae; phylum Streptophyta; class Polypodiopsida; order Cyatheales; family Cibotiaceae; genus Cibotium; species Cibotium barometz. The sequence goes on along the minus strand of NC_141102.1, from coordinate 9,228,536 downwards.
ATTGATTGAAAGGTTGTTAATTAGTATTAGTATGAGATATTTGAGATAGAAGAAGATGGACCAGATATGAAGTCTTTTGAAGTGCATATATAGTTTTAACCTTGGTGTACATTACCATATTTTCTTGGAAATAAATGAATGAATCTTCAATGGCAATCTCAATCTCTCTTTATCTCTCTCTCCTTTTTTCTTAATGTGTGCTTATGCAACATTTCTCGGCAGGGGTTAGGGCTTTATCCCCTAACACTTTGCACACCCATTTTTAGAACTTCACTTTGCCCTGGATAACCTGGCCAGTAGTAGCCGACTCTTGCTACCCAATTGATGTGATACGGTTATTGAAGAAGATTTCTTCTGTTGTTATGATGATGATGTCTTTTGCAAAAGTGATGATAAGTGGTGTGCAGGATGTAGGTGCTCCTAGATTCTTGCTAATGCGAATGCATATAGTTCTACTACTGGAATCTAATGCAAGGTAGCCTAAATTTGCACTCACAAGGGTAAGAAGGTGTGCCCTCTATGGTCGTGAAGGCATGATATGTTATCATTGTCTCCCATGGAGGATGGTGGTGGACTTGGAAATGTCATTAGATTGAAGTTCGCCAAGTGATCTGGAGTCTAAAGTTAGAGGTCTATGTAGCATTAGGGGAAATTTGGACTAGAATTGGGCCCTTTAAGAATTGCTACACATTCTCTCTCTGCAAAAATGGGCTCGTGGTTAATTTTCTGGAACTCAACTAAAAAATGATTGGAGTTTGAATATTTGGAATCTACTCTTTGAGACCTTTCCAATGATATATAGCATAATGGGCAATTCCCCTAATGAAGTTCGAGGCTGAGCTGCCATGCCAAACTGAGCTGATTTGGCAAAGTTCAAGATACAAAGATATAATCCGAGTTGATAGCTAAGTCGAGACCCTACTGATGGTGGGCATCACGGATGGAGTCAAGAGATGTCCGAGTCCAACACATTGATGGCTTTGTGGGGTGGTGATCAAGTCCGAAAGCCTAATTTGATTTAAAATGGAGATGAGGAAGATGATCTGACAGGGTGATGAGGAGTCTATAGCATAGGCAAAGGAGGAGGAGTCTGACCAAAGATGGTGTGCAGATGATATCAATAACATAGCTTGTCGATGCTTGCTGGTACACCCACATGGTGTGCAGATGATATCAATAACATAGCTTGTCGATGCTTGCTGGTACACCCACATGGTGGAATTGATAACGTCATTCGTTATTGCTACTACTCCATATCTGACTATGTCACTCTTGGGTTCTTGATGATACTGCAAAATTGCCGATGGTTTGCAATTTGTGTTCATATCAACGATTTGTGATACATCTTGAGTTAAAGTGTGCTATCTAGTTGAGAACTTAAACTAGTCATCATTTGCTTACTTTGTGGATCAGCACCACGATAGAAGTCTAGGTCTGATCCAAGATCCGAAGTGACTCTATCCGACATCTGACATACCGAGCCAAGTCTAATGGAGAGCCAAGCATCCGGAGTTTGAGTCAGAGATTTCCATAGGCCAAACATTTCGAATACGAGTGTCCAACCAAATCAAACTAAGAGTTTGACTGTGTCGAGTTTTGAGCTAAGAGTCCGTCTGTGTCGAGATTAGAGCTCAAGTTAGAGGTTTGAGTAAGAATGCTTATTAATCTGGTTTCACTCTTTACTTTGCTTGATCATCTAAGGGTTGTTTCCATGCTGCATTTTGATTTCTGAAGTAATGGGGGAAGAAAAAAAAGTGTGACATTTTCTTAGAGAAGGATCATAGCACATCAACATGCCCATATCTGAGTCTGAGTGTGCCAAGTTCTAAGTCGAGAGTCCAATTGTGTCAAGATCAGAACCCGAGTTGGAGGTTCAAGTAAGAATTTTATTAATCAGGTTTCACAGTTTACTTTGCTTAATCATCTAAGGGTTGTTTCCATGCTGCATTTTGATTTCTGAAGTAATAGGGAAGAAAAAGAAAAAGTGTGACATTTTATTGGAGAAGGATCGTAGCACATCATCATGCCCATATTTGAGTGCACCTTGTTGAAAAGGGGATCAATGTAAGTATTGGTGCATGGTGGATTTAGTGGAGGAGTTATATGGGATCACTAAATCTTTTTGCAAATAATCTTCATCTAAAAAGCTAGATAATGTTTATCAAAATTTTCAATTACCTTAGATAATTCTTATCATTGTCATTATGATCATGATAGGGATACACACAAATCCTATTCTAGCCATAAGAGGATAGCTTTATTGCAATCAACATTAGAGCAACTAGAGGAAGCTTATGAGAGTGACATAATCTATGCAAACCATAGAATTTAGGAGCTAAACTCAACCTTACAATTACATACATGCACTTTATCTAAAGTGAACTAATAGAGAATACATGAGTCTTGTTTTGCATAATCTACATGCCACATACCACTAACAAAGTACCATGGGTACCACCACCTACCAACCCAAATCCACCTTGTTTTGGCCAATGGTTTTCTGAACCTAGAATTTGTCAAAAGATGCGAAGAATGTTAGTGTTTTGCTATCCCATAATAAAGGAAAAGATGCCGCTCATCCCTATAATTGTAAGACAACCATTCGAGAAATGGGGAATAGATTTTGTGGGACCTATTAGTCCAGTGGCATATCCAGCCTGATCGTGATCATGGCCATGGACTATTTTACAAAATAGGTAGAAGCCAGAGCCTCAAAGAGAGTTGATGCACGAACAACATCAAAATTTTTATACGAGCAAATTATCTCGAGGTTCGGCTTCCCATTAGAATTAGTTAGTGATCGTGGCTCACATTTTATTAATGAGGTGATTGATCATTTACTTGTAGGATTCTTAGTGGTCCATTGAAAATTATCACCTTATTATCCACAGGCCAATGGTCAAGTAGAGAGTACAAACAAAATTTTATGTACTATCCTGAACCTTGGAAGCAAGTCAAACAGATTGGGAACATAAGCTGACAGCAACCCTATGGGCGTATCGAACCTTCTATAAGGTAGCGACAGGGTACACTCCCTTTCGTCTCTAGCTTATGGTGTTGAAGTAATTATGCCCATGGAATACTTAGTCCCAAGTTTTAGGATTGTCGTACAAGAGCATCTAACAGAGAATGCATTAGCTGAAAGGCTAATTGACTTAGAAAAGCTTGATGAGACTAGGCTGATAGTATCACATGGACTCATGGTCGAAAAACTACACAGGAAACATTGGTTCGACAAAAATCTAAAGCAAAAAGAACTAGAAATGGGGGACCTTGTCCTCATGTATGGTGTCGGAAGCACCAAGAAAAAGAAACACAAATACCGAGGCTTGGGACTATTCCGAGTATCAGAGATCACACCTCAAGGGTCTATTCGAATTGAGACAATTGACGGCATCCAGATGGAGGGTTACGTCAATGGAAGTAAATTTAAAAAATATTTTTGACCACTAACCCAAGAGATACTCTTGCAAGAACATCTCTTAAAACAATAGAAACAGCTTGCAGAGGAAAAAATCCAATAGGCTCAAGAAGAAGCTAAGGCTAGGGAGGCCAAAGCCAAACAATTACTACACAATAGACTAATACATGTCAACATGGCTTCTGTGACTCTCTTGGATGAAGAGGAACTAAACATTGAGCCAGCATGACTCATGGGACTTACTACAGCAGCTAAAGGCCATGCAATAACAAGCATTGCATTAATAGATACAGGGTCAAGTCATAACTTGACCTCATATGAAACCTGGGTAGCAATAGATGGACCACACCTTGAACCCACTGATGTGCAAGTACATAGTGTTCACTTAATAAAACCACGAAAGCCGATGGATTTTTAAATGTTAACATTTCCATCAAAAATAATTCCTTGATCACGGGAAGGTGTTTGTCATGCCTGTAGGTTCCATGGAGGAAGAAAAAATGATTCTAGGACGATCCTGGATCTGTGCAAGTAAATGCAATATCCAATGGGAAGAAAGGACATCATTGTTAAGCACGAACGACAAGGTCATGTCCATACCCTTATGGAGCTTGACAAAATAGAGGGAAACACATCATAACTAATGAACAAACAACAACGAGTGTAGTGGAAACACCTCAGAAAATAGAACCAGCATCCATCCCACGAAGCTTGCACTCACAATACCCAACATCTAAGGGTACACAAAAGTGGGTGCCAAGATTCAACTTAAAGATCAACCAGACAAAAAGGACACCATGAATGACAAAAAGGACACCATGAATTATATGAAGACCAGAAGAAGAATCTGTAAAAAATTCAAAAGTTAGACCTTGTTGTGCTGACACAAACCGATTGGTAGGACTCCAAGCATCCCAAGGGACCTCAAAGGATCTAGAAGCAATGGGTCCAGAGGACTTATTGCGAGCACAAGGTTACTACCAAGGCAATACAGCAATATGGGTACCCAAACCCCACTCAGTGGTGGCCAATACCACAAGCAGTTCAAGTCATAAAAAAGAGGGTGGTCAGAGCATACAACATCAACTCCCAACTCAAACAAGAACCTTGCCAACCCTTGTGTGGAGGAAAAAGACAACTCAGCCAGATGGGTTGGGAATTGCCAAAGCAACGAAAGTACCAACTTTGGTTACAGAACTGAACAAGGAACCTAAAGGTAGAAACAAAGAAGTGCAGCAAGGAGACACATATAGAAGCCCTCCACCACAAGACACAGTGACAACATTGTTTAGTTGGGTGGAAGGAACAGTTAAAAATTCCCACATAGAGCTAAAACGACTGCATCAACAAATGCCAAAAAGTGCCCAGGTAACCCCTTGGCTCTCATGGCAATAAAACAGAAGGGTGTCCAATGGTTACACAATGGGTACAAGGTAAGCAAGGTATCAGTCACTCATCATGTGCATGTTTGACTGCTTGAGCATAAAGGAAAAAATGAGAAGGTATCAATCTTATGCATTCAAAATTCGAAAACGTTCACGTCGTGAACAAATTCTGAAATGTTCACGTGTCGTGAACAAAATCACAAAGGTTCACGTCGTGAATTTTTTTTAAAAAAAAACATTCACGCTGTGAAATGATAATTTCTCACAGGCCAATCAAGCAGCGCCACGTGGTGTTCTTCATTAAGGCAGCCACCCTATCCGAATGGTTGTGTTATAAAATTGTAATTCTTTCCTTTTTCATCATTTTGTATCGTGTGCTTTGAATCTTCGCTGCACTCAACTTTTGTTTACATCTCCCAACCCGCCATCTTCGGATTTTGACCTTTTTGACTATCTCCTTTCGAGGTGGGAGCTTGATCCTTTTCTTTTCGTTTTCTTTTTCTTCTACTTGTGTTTTTTTTATCTTCACGGATTAATAAAATCTTGTGTACATACATTGCAAATAGTATAAACAATGTCTTCATGGAATCTTCACATATGCATCGTTTACAATAAAATCAAAAATGAAAAAACCCTCATGAACAAACAACCATAATAAACGATTCACAATAACATCCTGCAGTTTCAAGGAACCTACAGTTTCACGAAAACTCAGGTTTGTGAACTTGCAGTTTCACGAACTGACTTTTCACGTCAGACCTTTTCATGTCTAACTTTTCACATCATACCTTTTCACATCAAACCTTTTCAATCACGACTGACTTTTCACATTAGACCTTTTCTCGTCTGACTTTCACGTCATACCTTTTCACGCCTCACCTTTTCACACAATTGACTTTTCATGTCAGACCTTTTCAACGACGAGACTGACTTTTCATGTCAGACCTTTTCAACGACTGACTTTCACGTTAGACCTTTTCATGCCTCACCTTTTCATCTCACGACTGACTTTTCACGTCATACTTTTTCACGTCCGACTTTTCACGTCATACCTTTTTCATGACGACTGATTTTTTCACGAGGGACTGACTTTTTCACGGCCTGCAGATTCACACGAACTCACTCTAACCACCATGAACCTTCATGCCGCCACAACTTTCCTCTAACTATTAACACACCCCATGATTACTCCTACACTAACAATTCCTCAATCCAACTAACCTATTATCCATTATTTATATTTAAAAAAATGAAAAAAGTAAAAGAAAAAGAAAAGATGATATCAATTCCACCAGTCGGTAGACTGATATGTACATATGTTGGCCCCTCAGAGTCAGAACATCTCGAGACCCCAGCTACGACTCAAGCCAGCGCCACTGGATCCCTAGCAAGTGAGAGAAAGAGGTCAGCACAACGCCTAAAGATGAACTTTTTGGGCCCTTATGCCCAAGGCTTCCATGGAGCCATCATCAGCAAAGAAGCTCTCATAGCCCATGGAAAGGTAGCCCTCTAGTACCATAGCTCAGAATGGCTACAAATTTTAGAGAAAGCCGAAGTAAAAGAAAAGCTAGACAAGGTTGGTCTAGGAAAGATTGTAAAGATACTCCCAAGAAGTATTGACACAAAGCTATGCGCTGAATACCTCAAGACCTATGACAAGGGCACCAAAAGAGGAACCATCACCAAAGACCTAATGGCACTTCTGAGCAACTCCTCATCACAGAAGATCTTATACGGGATGCTCTGCAATTTTTGCACGTAGTAAAGGTCCATGCACACGCCATTGACAAGATGCCTCTGGATGTGTCACGTAGGCTGTAACGCTTGTGACCGACGGGCGGCAGACCGGATTGCCAGACGGGGCTTTAGCATCGACGCCTCGGCCAGAGCGCCGAGGACGTGGCCATCCGGGGTTCAGTGGGAGAGGACGCCCATGCAGAGTCATGGGTGGCCAGGCTAGTGTGGACGGTAGGCCACACACTATATAGCCTGGTGGGGGATGAGGGGCAATCCTCATTCTTCCTCTGTGGCGGCTGGGTGGTGAGCCAGAGGCACGAGCTAAAGGCCGTCCCCTCCTGTAGTAGCACCCGTAGTTGCGCTACGGAGATCTAACATTGGTATCAGAGCTTGGCGTCGGGATCGCGAGTGGCTGTTAACCTATGACAGACATTGAGACGTACTATGTTTTATGTCATGTAATTAGTTTAACTATTCTCAGTCATGGGCCGGGCTTGTCGGCACCATATGCAAAGGATAAAGGGATTGGGTGATCGCTGATGAGAGGTGCATCAATAGGATAAGGGTTAGGATCGACCGGCCATGTATGGGCGCCCATGTGTGAACGGCCAAGTCACCTATAAGAGTCAAATGTAACCCTAAAACCCTCATTCTCTCATGTGTTGTGAATACAAGAGTGCTCTTGCCTTATCTCCTTGGTTTCCTTCTCCTGCGTGTGTGTTTGTGAGAGAGAGAGAGAGAGAGAGAGTGAGAGAGCGATCGAGCACTGTGTAGTGGCACGGCAGCGGAGAGGCGGTAGAGCGGTGACGGCGGCTCCTTCTTCACTGCGATGCGGGAATCCTTCAAGGCGGCGGTGAGTGACACACCTTTTGCATTCTGTTTGACCTTGCTTTCTTGGTTGTATGCTTGCAACCAGTCGTGGCTCGCATACGGTGTTCGGCAAGTCCCCAGCTACGACCTGTGCTGTAAAAGTGCACATTTTTGGCGTCGCTATCGGGGAGTTGCCCTGCACCAAGCTCCAGTTTGCAGCTCGGGCTGCTGCATGAAGTGAAATTTACACTATTTCTCCGCTCTGCATGTGGGCGTACGCTCTGTTATCTTGTTTTCTATGTGCGAGGGGGGATTTCTGAATCCCCAGGCCTGTGTTGTGTGCGAACTGCACCGCGGCAAAGTCTGAATCCTAGAAAGAAACACTAGAAAACTTATCTTAAAAAAAACTAATTGTGAAAAAAATAAAAATAAAAAATAAAAATATTTTATTTTATTTTCAAAGAAAAAAACCAAACGTGTGGAGAGGAAAGATTTTTCAATTAGAGAAAAAAATTTTGAAAAGAAAAAACCCCCAATTGACCCCAACCCCGGCCTCGGTCTTTTGATATATATATATAGGAGAGTGAGCCTCCATAGCTTTCTTTCAAGTGAGAGCTTATGGGAAGTTGTGCCCTATATGTAGCCCATCCCCCAAGGAGTAAAGTGAGCATGTGGGATAAAGCCCTCACCCTTTCCTCCATAAGCAAATAGGCTTTCACCCCTTCCCCACAAGGAAACAGACTTTTTTGAGGACTACAGGAGCTCTGGATAGGCGAATACGGTGCTGTAAAGCACACTAGGACCCTTTGAACGATACGCTCGTTTTGAGCTATCACACGCCCTAGTCCAGGTTCGACCATAAGTAAGGGGGTCAAAAATGGGTTAAAAACAATCTAAAAACAAGTAAAAACAGGGTGCGAAATACCCAAGAAACCACTTGTGTGGGCTTCAAGGGTAGTTACCAACGCACGTAGGGTACCCATGTCACATGCATCTACGCTCTGGTCGGGTGCTAGAGTCTGAGCCACTAGAAAGCGTTTCGATTTACGCAGGCTCACACCATCCCTCCACGTTAGCATCTTGGCCTTCCGCTGGGACCCAAGGAAGTGCAACCCAAGATCCACGAATAGTGGATAGTGACTCGTCCTCTGACTCAGAAGCCATGGAAGGGCAACCTACCAAGAACCCTGAGGAAACAAGCCAAAACATGCCAGTTTGGGCCCCACAACCCGGATCTAGCATGTTTAGTCGTCTAATAGAGACCTTTAGTAGAGCTACACGCTCTGAACATGCGACAAGCGAAGTAAATGAGGAAGGAGGGGTAGTAGATTCACCATTCACATCTTATATAGACCCTACCCTCCCAAAGAGTGTCCATGTGGATATTCTACCCACTTCGTTTAATGAGGGCCCTACTGAGCTACCACCTTCCTATGCTCTTCCTAAAGTAGAGGTCCCTAGAAGCCAACCCATTAGAAGTGACATTGCGTCCACTTCAAGAGAACCGTTTGGCACACCAAGTCTGGATGGGATATTTCTCAATGAAAATTGGGAATATGATCTACACACAAAGACTCTAACGGACCTATACACGGGTTACACATACCATGTAGGTTGGTTAAAAGTCCTACAATCTACATCTAGCGCCACTAATCTAGAAGAGCAACAGCAAATGATATGTGAGGTGATTCATAGAATTATCCAAATTGAGAGGCAAAATAGGGGAGTGAACCTAGGTTCCACTGGCCCTATGAGGTTTTTAGATATGGGTAAGGCCAAGCAACCAACCCTATCACAATTGGAGACTCCCTCGGTGAGTCCCATAGACCCTTCATACGTTGTTTCGCCTGGAGTCTCAATGCAGGTTGAGCCCACAAGCAGTAACTTTAGCTTTCCAACCTTGGCTCAACTTTCCATTAGGGAAACCGCAATGCCTACCCCAATGATGAGCATAGCGAAAAGTGTACCTGTTACCGCTGTAGTTAGTACGACACTGCTACCTAGTGGAACAGTACCTACAACAGTGTGTGCCAGTGCCTATCGACCATATGTACCTATCGCTACTCATGCTCATGTAGCTCCTACACCACTTAGTATGCCAATGGCGTATGCTCCACGACTGCCTTATCACAACCCTTATCCAAGAGGAGCTAGGCCTAGTCACATATCATATCCTATGTCATTTGCCAACATACCCAGACCAACGCCAACTCCTATCAGCCAAGCTATCCCAGAAGTGCCTCCACCAGCTATGCCTGCTCACCTAGGTGATCTCGCAGCGTTTGCTCAAACGATCGGATGATCTATCGTGGAAAACATGCGGGGTATGCCTGAGAGAGAACCTAGAACCAAGGCAGTACAAGTGGCTAAGCTCACTCAAAACTTCAGTGGTAACGAGGATGTTAGGAAGCACATTGAAGTATTTGAACACGTGTGTGATTCCTTGGAAGAGCACAATGAGCTGCATAAGTGTAAAGCTTTAGGCTTAACCTTGAGTGGGAAGGCTGAAGATTGGTATCGAACCTTAAGGGTTGAAGAGTGCACTCACTACCCCACTCTCAAGAGATTGTTCTTGAAAGAATACATACGTGAGGGTGTGCTTTGGGGAGTAGCATCTCAACTCCAAAAAGCTGAACGCGAGGAAGGGGAGTCAGTGAGAGACTTTATAAGTCGATTGAAGCATCTAAATTCTCGTTGCACTCCTGAGATGAGCGCTTCAATAATAACCAACTGCTCAATAGATTCATCCGAGGATTGCGCCACGAGGACATATACAATGGCCTAGTCATTAGAGGTCTTACAATGTGGGAAGCAGTCACTGCCAATGCAATCCAGTTAGAAGACAACTTGATGATTGCAGGTAAAAAGGTGTCTTCGGAGATAAAATCCATTAGCTCGCAAGTATCAATGACGGTGAAACCTATTGCCAAGGAGCCCAAGATATCTGAAATGTCTGTGAGACCGACCTTACTAAGGCTCTCCAAGAATACTTTAGGGGTAATCGAGCTCCTCAGAATAGCCATATGTACCCAAGGAGAGAGCAACAATGGTGTTCGGTTTGCTTAGGACCACATAGCACGAGTGAATGTCCTACATTCAGAGTCGAATTCAATGGGAATTGCAATGCATGTGGTAAGTATGGCCATCAATCTAAGGATTGCCTAGTACTTAAGCGTATGTTAGCAAATCAGGCACCCCTAGCCTGGTCAAACACACCTCAAGTACCCGCGCTAATGCCTGCACCACCTGTTGAGCAACCGTCACAACACATAGTTCCAAGGAACCCAAATGTAGTCCAGTCTGTGCCGTTACCACCGCCAGTGCTAGGACCACAACCTCCACATCCAAGGATTACCCCTATAAACCAGATGGGTTGTGAGTCACATAGTGCGTGTGGGGATTATGAAGAGGAGATAGACCCCACTGCTCCATATGGGATTGATACGTTTGAAATGATTCCCCAGTACTACATGGAGGATCATTTCGGGCAAGTCAAGCCTGTATATCAAGCGGCTGCTCTCGCCACAAGAGGGCAAAACCTTAATACTATGGCAAGGAGACCACCTCTTCAATGCTACGATTGTGGTGGACCGCATTGTGTAGCGGAGTGTCCTAATAGGCTACAGAAAATCGCTACTTAGATGCAACCAAATCAAGGGAGCACATCGGGAATGCCGGTACTTACATGTAATCATTGTGGCATAGATCATTTGATTGCTCAATGTCCACATAATCCTAATGCACCCAAGATTACGCCATTGAATTTGGTTGAGGTCACCAATGAGGCACGAGGAACCATACCCATTGTACCCGCGAATGAAGTTACACGATCAATGCTTCAAAATCAAAACTACATTCTTGAAGAGAGGGATACTGCATCAATTGCTCGAGCAAAGAAAAAGAAAACGCGACGGAAGAGATCGCTTAATGCCACGAGCTCCAAGCCTAGTTCAAAGACTAACATAGGAACGGGAGATGACCCCGTGTATATGAATGATCCTAAAGATGATTCTGATTCAATAGAAACCATGGGGACCAAAGCCACTACCTTAAGGGAGGAACCCACTCAGGAGCTCAATGAAGGAGAATCAAGCGAGTACATAAATAAGGAAAAACAGAAGGAAATTTCCTCGGCCCCACAACCAAGTCAGTTAATGCCCTCTCGACCACCCAAACTGACTGAGACTCCCCAAGACAAGCCACGTGGGTGAAAAACCCTCAAGAAAAAGATTGGAACTTACCCAAATCCAGTTGAGGAGATTGAACAAGTGCAACACTTAAGGGGTTTGGTGGAAGAAACACAAAGAGAATTGAAGCCAAACCCGAGAAAAATCAAAATTCCAGACACAGTGTTTCCTACGCAAGTTCAGCCTCATAGGAACCATAAACCGTTAGCTATACCTAGTATCATTCGGGAAGAAAGTGAGGATGGAAGTGGGCAAACACCCTTCTTGCTGGAAAGAATGTTTGTGAGAAGAAATGCCTGACCCCATCGAAGAGGAAGTAATTCCATCTTCACCAGTCCCTAGTCAAGGGGCGATATCTCGAAAAGTACCGTTGAATGTGTCCAAGCTAATGGATTTCATGTCCTCTGAGATCAGAACCACGATCATATCTAAATTATATAGAGATCCTGAGCTATTCTTAGCTCTTCGGGCATTTCTCAATGGAGAACTAAAGGCGGGGCTACCACAATTTGCAAATATGGATAGACCCGACACGCTTCAAGATGAAGGGGAACATTGGGATCTACAACCCAACCCAGATGAAGACTCGGTCATTGAAATCCTGTTAACAAGTTGGGACAGTACTTTGAAAGTGACGAATCTAATGCAACCCTCCCCATTACTACCAAGGGATTAGCTCTAAAGGGAATCCTTGATGGTGGTGCTGGAGTGAGCATTGTGACTAAAAACTATTGGGAATCTATGGGAAGACCTCACCTCGAAGTCACAAACATAGTGGTTAAGATTGCAAACGGAACTATTGCTAAACCTATTGGAATGTTAAGGGACCTTAAGATCAAGGTTCTGGGATACAAGGTAAAACATACCTTCATTGTAATGGATTTCTCCAAGCATCCTATGTCATATCAAATGATCTTAGGACATCCTTTCATGAGGGAAGCACAAATGGTGCATGACTGGTCGAAAAACCATGTCTATCTACAATTCCAGGACTCTGTCATTCGAGTTGATCTTGAGAATGGTCGTGCACATCCTTTAGGCAGCAAGGTTATCATTGATAATCGATCGGATACCACTATTCACTCCGCCCCATTAAGGTATTGCTATACATGCAAAAAAGAGACTGATGATGGGAAAGATTCTCCTTATATGGATGTCCTACTGGGTATGATTGAGTCGGATAACGTGGATTGGGTACACCTAACGGCAACCATAGACACATGGGAAAATAGAGGCACAAGTTGGGTAACACCTGAGGGGCAAGATATGCCACCATTAGTGCCAATAAACATGATAGGTGTTATGCACTTGACTCCTGATGGCGAGAAAGTGGCAAACTCCACTGACACTGAAAGTAGCGAAGACTCTGACCAATGCAACTCTGAGTATGAATCTCAAGAAGAAACTAACTCTGAGCCTGATGGGGGGGATGAATCAAATATTCACCCAAATGTGGAAGCAAGGTGCTCAAGGCCTAGGACAGTGACCTCTTGCAGTTTATCCGAAAGTGAGGGGGACACAAGTGAAGATCGACCAAGTGAGTCCGAATCTGATAGAAACAAAAATCAAAAACTTGGTAAGAAGAAAACGAGACATAAGCACCAACGCTATCGAGCTAATGTACGCACTGCAATAAACAAGGAAAGATCCACTGCAGAATGGCTTAGTTATGTAGGAGCCATTGATGGAAGTTAGCGGATAATTGGGGACAATACCTCCAAAGTGTCATGTGGTGTATTCCGCAACCTCATGACGTCCCGGGATTGTCTGCTATTAGACTACCCGGCCCTTTCATCTCATGTAGTTGGGCATGGCTGGGCATTACCACCTCAGAAACTATGGAAGCTATCCGGATGCTTGCATGAAGCCATGGATACTTAGGGTGCCATGCTCCATGTTTGAGTTCCTTTGTGAAGCTGTGGGCCTTCATCATCCTTCATAACATTTTATGTAGAAGCCCTTTGATAGAAGATCACAAGTCCTTTGAGAGTGCCAGATCAGGAACCGGCATCTGTTGTGAAGCTGGCTGGATATATGCAGTAAGGAAATTTCGTTATTACCTCCTTGCCCACCAAGTTTGTTTTCTATGTGGATCATCAAGCATTGTTGTATCTGGTAAACAAACCATGCTCCACAGGAAGAATCACACGATGGCTATTGATTCTTCTTGAGTTTGATTTCACTGTTGTTGTGAGACGTGGCAAAAAACATGTTATGGCTGATCATTTGTCTCGCATACCTAATGGTGAGGCTCCTACGGGGGTTGATGATGACTTACCTGACACTTCCTTATTCATGGTGGAGACAATGCCTGAATGAAGTGAGAAGATTGTTAACTTTTTGGTTAATGGCTTTCCACCCAAGGAGCTTCGTAAAGATCTAGCTCGAAAGCTAATCAAAGAATGCGAACCCTATTGCCTGATAGCCGGGACTCTTTATAAAAGAGGAAAGGATGACGTTCTTAGGCGTTGTGCCCGAGAGGATGAGTATCTATACATTTTGCAAGAGGCACATATGGGCGTAGCCGGTGGTCACTTCTCAGGAGACTTAACTGCGCGAAAGATCTTACAATCAAGGTATTGGTGGCCCACTATGTTCCAAGATGCATCACTCTTTGTGAAGGGTTGCGATGAATGCCAACGATACAAGAAACCCCAATGGAAAGATCAGATGCCCCTACATCCAATCAAAGTAAACCAACCATTTGAAAAGTGGGGTTTAGACTTTGTAGGTCCAATTAGCCCAGTGGCCCGAAACACACAATCTCGCTATATTATTGTGACCACTGACTATATGACCAAATGGGCTGAAGCGAAAGCGACACGTAAGGCAGATGCGAGGACAACAATCAAGTTCCTCTTTGAAAATATAATCACATGCTTCGGTTGTCCTTTTGAACTTGTGAGCGACAATGGGATGCATTTTATAAATGACGCGATTAAGGAGCTCACAATAAATTTCATGATATCCCATCATAAATCTACTCCTTATTATCCGCAAGCGAATGGCCAAGCCGAGAGTACAAACAAGATATTAATCTCTGTTTTGACAAAGACAATTGAAGCTCATCGCACGGATTGGGATCTAAAGCTTACGAGCGACAGCTTTATGGGCCTATCGTACTGCGTACAAAGTGGCTATACACCATTCAAAATGGTATATGGCCAAGAAGCAGTCATGCCGTGGGAATTTGTCATTCCTAGTCTTCGTTTTGCTACTCAAGAGGGTTGGGATGGTAATCCCTTAGTAGAGCGACTGTATATCCTTGAGCGACTAAACGAAGAAAGATAATTGGCTGTGTACAATGCCCTTGTGGAGAAGGATAGAAGGAAAAAATGGTTTGATCGCCACCTAAAGGACAAGGACATCAAGGTTGGGGATAAAGTCCTGATGTATGGAGTGCGAAACGAAAAGAAGAAGCTCAAATATGCTGGTAAGGGACCGTATAGAGTATGTGAAATTACCCCCCAAGGTACCATCAGAGTGGAGACTCTCGACGGAGTTGAAACCATGGGATTTCTTAATGGGAGTAAATTCAAAAGATACTATGATCCCCGGAGCCAAGAGGAGTTACATGCAATCCATCAAAAGAAGGCAGCTAAAGAACAAGCTGAGCTTAAAAAGATACAAGCGAGAGGTGAAGCCAAAGAACGTCAACAGCGTGCTAGGCGACAACGAGAAGCCAACTTGGAAATTACGCAAGTATTTTTCGAGGAAGCAGAGGAGGATGCACTGGAATCTGACCCGCCTCTAAGATACCCAATTGAGTTACAGAGTCCTTATGGGGAGGTGCTGTATAATGCATTATTGGATACAGGAGCTCAACACAATTTGCTATCATGTGGCATGTGGTGTCAACTTGGAAAACCACCTTTATCCAAGAGCGCTATCCAAGTTCAAGGAATCAACACGAAAAAAACCCCTATCTCAGGAGTTCTGCACACTCCGGTTGCCAAAGCTTTTTGGTTATGCCTACGGGTACCATGGAAGGGACTGTAAACTTAGGGCACAAATGGATGATGGCCACCAAGTGCAATATTGATTGGGCAACTAGACGAGTCACAACGCAAGAACCAACACTAGGTCTGACAGCTCAAAATCCCGCACCTAAGTCATCCACTCAAATGCTAGATAATGAAAAATCACAAAGTCCAATGGCAAAACCATCTTTGATTGTTTGCCACCCCTCTAACGCTTCAACGCCAAGAGTGGAAACATGCAGGGTGGTCTCTAAAGCTCCGCCTACTATGCCAAAAAACACATACAAATGGGTCCCAAAAGCTTCGTTAATAGCTACTTCCCCTGCTCAATCTCGTTCAGCCACCAAGAAGCCTCGTAAAAGGAAAGCAGCTACCCACCCGAGAAAGGGCAATGTAACATCGCGATGGATCCCTAGAAAATTATTAGTAGCCCAAGGGTACTACGAGGGGAATGACCAGATTTGGGTCCCTAAACATAAGCTGAATCCCTCTACATCACCTGTAAAACCTTGCAAACCAATTGTTGCCACCCCAATGACAATTCAAGACCGTGGTAAGGGAAAGGTAACAAAGTGCTCCGCACCACTTCTTCCAGAGTTAGTTTGGATTCCCAAACGATATTGATCATTACCACCTAGCTCAGGAAGGGGGGAGCCACATGAAGCTTCAAGCTCCTTATGCCAGGCACACACTCATATAGAAGTTTCTCAATGCTCTACACCCACTCTTGTCAACACCCAACAAAAAACCGATGAGTCTACGTCTCCCCTTGTAATAGTATCGTCGAAAACCATTTCCTCCATTCGTCAATGGGAGCGTACACTACCATCTCTACACTTGGATGTGGCCACAAGGGTCATAAAAAGCTATCTGCCCACATCACAACCTATGACCCGCTGGACGAATTGGTTCCAAGAGGCTGCAACATCATTGCAAATAATATGATCTACCCA
The DNA here is from genome assembly GCF_041138505.1 of Cibotium barometz. NCBI lineage: Eukaryota > Viridiplantae > Streptophyta > Polypodiopsida > Cyatheales > Cibotiaceae > Cibotium > Cibotium barometz. The sequence continues at coordinate 9,212,063 of NC_141102.1, read as the reverse complement.
AGGAAAGGGGGAGCATGTACTCACGCTCGACATTCTAATGCTTCCTCCTTAACCTTCTCCCCTGACCATGTAATTGCCAAATTCAAGGGGATGTATATATATAGCTTCATACATTTTAAAAAAAACAAAGAAAAGAAAAACAAAAAATAGTAAAAAGAGCAAGAGCACAAAAAGAGGAGAAATATCCATATACAATCAAGAACTAGATTGACCTGTCATCATAAACCTACTGATGCTATATTTGTGTTTGCAGATATGGCAGATGCACGATCATCATACACTTCATCCACTCCCACCTTTGGTGAGAGGTATCATCTGTACCTTTCTCAGATATTTCACATGTGCTATCCTGTAATTGAAACTGAATGGGATCATATAGATGTACTAGCCAGAGAGGAAAATGTTGAGGAATTAGAATGGCTAATTCGCCTATTGACCATGACTGACCCCTACTCCGTAGAGGAAATATCCCCGATAGCCCAATGCTTTTCTTTTCCACAAGATGACTATCCTCGTATGGTTACATTCTTGATGAGTTTATGCGGATGGGAAAATGAAAAGAAAATATCTGACAATGATGAATGGACGGATGAAACTCATGGCACTACTGAGGTTGACTTTATTTATTTGGATGATGCGGGGCTTAGCCTTAGGGCTAGAGCCAGGACTCTACAACATCCTCTTACCGTATCCTCAGTAGTAGTGTGGTGACTGGTAGGCAGGTTAGTGTTTTCAAGTTTTTTCTAGTTTGGATTCCTTAAACGAGTCTTTAATTTTTCACACTGATGTGCCTCTCGAGGTATAGTGCTTGTTAGTTGATTGTATAGGTTGAAAAGTTTGAGGTGGGTTCGCTTTCAAGTCCTAAGATAGCCGCAATGCTCATACATAAATATCTCATCAAATTGCAGGCATTTTTCTCATCGAATCAAGGAGATCTCCAAAATACAAGTGTAATTCTTCCATACCCACTCTCTTTCGTTTTTACTGTTCAATTAATTGCATAAACTATAATGCATGACCACATGAAAATTGTTGTCAATGTACTACTTAGTTTTTGAAGTTGCCTGACGTGCTAGTGTGAATCATTAATGAGTTTAACCTTATTGGATATATTCTTGAGAATACATTTAGTTAACCTTGGAATACGATTGTCTTAGGTCTAGGGTCAAACCATCTTAATGTTTGATACCTGGCCATGTGTGTGTTGACCTCTAGGACATAGCTTTTACCCCTTGTCGAAAGAATATAAGAACACATTACAGTTCAGGAGAGCGAAGATCAAAAGATTTTTTTTTTAAAGGCCTACAATAAATGGCAATACAAGTCTATTATGTGCTCTAATGTTGGCCTATCGCCTTGTTGGGCGAGGAGTATTCTACTCCAGACCGCCGATGCCTTGGTTGGTAGGGGGTAGCCTTGCCTAAGGTGAACTAATAGATTCTTGGATAATGCCTTGTGTTAAACATGGTACCAGGATCGATGTTAGTTTTGCCTTAGGAAGGTCGCCATTGTGTTTAAAAATTATCACGTGCATAAAGAAATAAAGGCAAAAGGCTCCTATAACTCTGATGTATCTTATGTCCCTAGGCTCGTGGTATTAACTTGTTCTTAGAGTAGACACAGTGTGGTCATCTGTTTATTTATTAAGCTTGGTTATTTTCCTTGACTTAGGCCAGTTATAAACCTTGATTAACCTTTGACACCTTGCTAACTCTATAATTAACTTTCAATAATTTTAAACTCTTGTTAATTTGCTACACTAGCTCATTCATGTGACCCTTAAACTAAATTCTCATAGCAACATCCATTGTGGTCTAACATGCTTGAATTTATACACTTTATATCTTTTGAATTCCAGCATACTTTCACTCTACTTCCTTGTTTTGCAGACGGTCTACCACAACAACCTTATCGAGCTTACCATTCCATAGCTTCCGAGGACAGAATCTACATCAGGAAGGGGGGCATGTTAACCTATGACGGACATTGAGACGTACTATGTTAATGCAAAACTAAACAATATGAATAAAGTCCAGGCTGACTTAGTCACAATGCTACAGAGCATCTCCACACGGTTAAACGCACTGACAGCCGCCTCGGCTAGTACTCCGACTCCTCGTGGTAGACGAGCTCCTGCGGCACGGGTGAGCGTAGCCTCGCCAATGGTTACAGGAGTACAGTACGGGGCCGTCCGTAGAGACAGCTTTGTCGTTATTGAAAGACTTGAAGCCGCCTAGTTTTGGTGGTGGCGAGGAGAAGGAGAGAAACAAGGACTCGGTCAACAGGTTTCTAGTGAAGTGGTCAGACTTGCACGCGCTGCGACAGCAGCTGGGTGCAGCCCGTAGAGGCTAGCCTCTCATTAATCGGCAAAGCGTATAAGTGGTGGATGAGTTTGACAACTCGTCTTGCCACTTGGACGGAGTTTGAAACGATGTTTCGAAAAGAGTTTTTGCCTGTTATTAATGAGGCGGAGAGAACCAACATTGCGAGGCTTTAAAAGAGGCCTCAAAGATAATTACCTTGAGTACATAGAGCCCTTATAGCCTAAAGACTTAGCAGAGGCAATTAAGTATGCGCAGATATTTGATGACATCAAGCGCCGTAGTGCACGTGGTGGTTCGAGCAGGGTCGAGGGTAGTGAGAAGAGGAGGTCAGGCCTTAAAAGAAAAGGGTTCCACAGTGATAAGCAGGGTGATAGGATGGACCAGGGAGGACAGGGTGGTCATTGTTTGGTCTAAAAAAACGCGACTATCCAGGAAGAAAAGAGACAACGAAGTCCAAAAGAAAGAGCAGTATATTAAAGCGCGAAAGGAAAATCGTTGCTTTAATTGTTGCAACGATGTAGGGCACACACAAAGGCTGAGTGTCCAAAGCTTAAAGCCAGCACGAGCGACAACGAGCCCAAAAGAGATGGTAAATCCTCTAGGCAATTGCATACAATGCAGAGACTCTTAGTTCTGCAGAGTTCAGAGAGGTGATAGTGTGTCATTGTGATGAGCATCACGCTTGTTCGTGACACCAGCGATGTGGCAGCCTACTGTAGGTCTGCATGACATGGTGCACATGTATGGCACCATAGGTGGTCGTAGAGTCACAGTTTTTATCGATGATGGAGCTAGCCACAACTTCTTGAACTACTTGTTAGTCAAGAAGTTGGGGTTGACTGAGACCTAGAGCGATCATAAGTATACTGTTGGCCTAGCCAACGAGTATGACAAAACTGTATGGAATACCGTAGTATTGGGGGTCCCATTATCTATGCAAGACTACGAGGCTCCACTTGACTTTCAAGTCATGCACTTAGCCAGAGCAGACGTATATCTAGGCAGGGAGTGGCTGTATGGCTTGGGCCCTAGTCTAGCTCGGAGTTACCTACATAATACGCTACGTTTTGAGCATGGAGGTAGAGTCATTACCCTGCAGGGCGATCGTACTGTCCCCATCGCCACACCACTTATTTCCTCCATGGAGCTATGCACAGCGATCCGCAGAGGCTAGATAGTAGAGGTATATGCTTGTTACCCTGTTTTAAATTCTGTTTTCATAGATGAAACTGTAGATGATGTTTGCGTAGACAAACAAGGAAAACAAAATAGCCTTGGACGAGACCCACTGTTTGAAAACCCTGTTTGTTGGCATGCATGCGATTCAAACAAGAAGAAATCCAAGGTGAAAGAGACATTAAAGAAAAAGTACATAGATACTTTAATGAATTTATTAGAGGAATTTCAGGATATTTTTCCTGATGATTTGCCAGATGGCTTACCACCACCATCTAGAGAAGTAGACCATGGCATCGAAGTTATGCCAGGATCAAAACCTATAAGCAAACCTGCTTATAGGTTAAGCCACTCCGAGGCACAGGAGGTGGAAAAACAATTGACGGAATATTTGAACAAAGGCTTTATTCGGCCTAGTTCAAGTCTGTAGGCATCTTCTTCTGGTAAAGAAGAAAGACGGATCTATGCGGATTTGCATAGACTATAGGGCTCTTAATCAGATAAGAACAAATATCTGATGCCACACATGGATGAGTTGTTTGGATCAAGATACTTTATTCGGCCTAGTTCAAGTCTGTAGGCATCTTCTTCTGGTAAAGAAGAAAGACGGATCTATGCGGATTTGCATAGACTATAGGGCTCTTAATCAGATAACGATTAAGAACAAGTATCTGATGCCACACATGGATGAGTTGTTTGGATCAAGATACTTTACAAAAGTAGACCTGAGATCAAGGTATCATCAGGTTAGAATTAATGCAGAAGATGTTGTGAAGACAGCATTTAGGACCCGTTTCGGGCATGTTGAGTTTTTGGTTATGCCATTTGGGCTAACCAATGCTCTAGCAACATTTATGACGCTGATGGATAGCATTTTACGTCCATATCTGGGAAAATTCATAGTAGTTTTCCTAGATGATATTCTTGTGCACAGTAAGACACAGAAAGAACACATAGAGCATTTGCGTCTAGTGTTCGAGTTGTTGCGAGAGCACAAACTATTTGCAAAGAAGAGTAAATGTGAATTTTTTAAAACAGAAATTCACTACCTTGGCCATATTATATCTGCCAATGGTACGCAGATGGAGCCAAAAAAAGTAGATGCTATTCTTAAATGGCCAGCACCGAAGAATCTATAGGAGCTGCAGATTTTTTCTTAGCATGTCGGGGTTCTACCACCGACAGTATGTGAAAAGGACTACGCGAAGATCGCGGTCCCATTGACTGTCCAGTTAAGGTTAAAAACTAAAAACATTAGTTGAGGAGAAGCCCAACAGAAGAGCTTTGATAAGCTCAAGGTGGCCGTATAGCAGCTGCACCTATTTTAACTATTGTCGATCCAAATGAGCCGTTCGTCTTGGAAATAGATGCTAGTGATGGGGCCGTACTTATGCAAAGGGGACACCAAATTGCATTTGAGAGTAAAAAGTTAGATCGTCTCGGGATTCAGAAGACCTATGCACTAGTAAAAAGATAGTTTTATTGGCTTAGTTTGCTTAAGGACGTCCAGACTTATGTGCTGAAATGCAATAAGTGGTGCAAGGTCAATAAACACAAACGTCTTAAGGTTGGAGGACTACTCCATCCGCTGGAGATTCCTCAGGGGAAATGGGAAAGCATTTCCATGGATTTCATTACCGGTTTACCCAAGACAAGTCGAGGGAATGACTCGGTGTGGGTGGTAGTGGACAGGTTAACTAAAGTGGCAAAGTTTATTGCCACGAAGAAAATTGTTAAAATGCCAGAGTTGGCAAAACTCTTTATTGAACATCTCTACAAGCTATATGGCCTGCCCGCCCGCCGCAGATATAGTGTCGGATAGAGATAGAAAGTTCAACAGTCATTTTTGGAGGAAAGTCTTCAAAAAGTTGGATACTACTTTGAGTATGAGTACGCAGATCATCCGGAGTCTCATTAGGAACTCAATGGAGTCTTTTTGGGCCCTTTAATTTGCCATGAGGTTATGGAAACGTTAAACTTTTTGACAAATAGGAGCCTGCCATGTAAGCAAAAACCAATGGTTTGTAAGAGAGGTGTAAGAGTGGTCAAAGGGTGCACTTTTTTCCCCAAAAAGTGGAGGGGGCAATTTTACAATTTTCGGACCTCCATAACTTCTACATACAAGCTCCGATTTGAGCGGAGATTATAGATCCGTGATCTACGCATCAAGAGCTTTCCATAGATATGTTACATGATATGGTTTTATCCGCTAGATTTTAAATTCCATTTCCCCCCCAAAATTCAAATTCGAATAAAGTAGCCGTTTTGAAGCTTCAAATTAGAAAACGTTTCTTCTTAAGAGAAAAGGTTTGACTCCCTTAAACTGCCAAATAAAAGGGCCCAAGAAGACTCCATTGAGTTCCTAATGGATGGTCAAACTGAAAGAGTTAACCAAATTCTAGAGGATACGTTGCGTTCTTATGTTAGTAAGAAGCAATCTAATTGGGAAGAGTACTTGCCCTTATTGGAGTTTGCCTATAACAGCTCCAAACACAGCGACGACGACGACTGGATTTACACCATTCATATTAATGTATGGATTCCAGTCGAGATCTCCGATGGCTGTAGGCCTAGAAAAGGAGAAGATTCAATCTGTCAAGGATTTCCTTGAAGATATGAATAATATGCTCAGAGCCACACGTGAGAGCATTCGTAGCGCTCAAGATCGCGCTAAAACTTATGCGGATAAAGAACATAGAAAGTTGACCTTTGCAGAACGTGACTTTGTATTCCTCAAGGTTCCTGCGCAGTCTCAGAAACCATGAAAACGGGAAAGTGTGATAAACTTTCTCCGAGATATTGTAGTCCTTTTAAAATCCTTAAGAAGAGTGGGGACGTAGCATATAAACTTGAGTTACTAGAGACTTCTCAAGTCCATCCTGTCTTCCATGTCAGTAAATTAAAGAAATCAGTTCACGAGTTAGAGAACACAGTTTCTCCAGATATTTTGGTAGACTTGATAGAGCCACCAAAGATACCACATAAACCTGAAAAGATTCTAGGGTATCGTGTGACAGACAAACCCGACATAAAGTGTACCAGGAGGTACTTGTTAAATGGACAGATAAGGATGAGGAGGCAGCTACTTGGGAACGCCGTAATGCAATTTCCAAGAGGTATCCCCAGTTTGTTTTCGAGGACAAAAACTCTTCTTAAGGGGGGGTAATGTCACGTAGGTTGTAACGCATATGACCGATGCGGCTGACCGGATGGCCAAACGAGGCTTTAGCATTAACGCCTAAGCTGAGCATCGAATACGTGGCCATCCGGGGTTCAGTGGGAGAGGACTGTGAAGTCATGGGTGGCCAAGCTAGTGTGGACGGCAGGCCGCACTCTATATAGCCTGAGGGACGAGGGGCAATCCTCATTCTTCCTCTATGGCTAGGTGGTGAGCCCGTCCCCTCCTATAGTAGCACCCGTAGCGGCGATACGGAGATCTAACAGGATGTCATAATCAAGAAAAGTTCCTACAACTGGGGCCAAGTACGAAAACGTCCAGGATGAGGCTATGGAGAAAGATTGCAAGTCTATGTCCTTGATGCTGCCAGGTGAAGCCCATGGACAGATACAACAGGGTCACTTTGAACAAGATTGCCAAAGTACATGAGGAGAAAGAAGACGACTGGGCATATTATGTCCATAAGGAGATGGAGAACTACTTGAAGGCAGCCCGAACCAGAGGAGCACATGCAATTGGCACTGCTACCAGAGAAGACCAACCCACATTAACAGCTGAAGATATGCTAGAAGGGCAGGAAATCTTAATGGAGACCAAGGAAATCATGAAGCAGATCAAGAAGGGGTGAAAGAAGAAACCAGATAAGAAGATGAGGGGAATGCCGCCGCCAAATATAGCTGCTGCTGAGTCATATAGATTAGAGGAGGAAGTGGCCCAGGAAATCCACACATACCAAGAGGTCGTGTAAGAGACAACTCTCAGCCAAGCCACACAGGACTCCCTACAATGAATGCTGCCAGATATAGCTGCTGAGTCATAGAGATTAGAGGAGGAAGTGGCCCAGGAAATCCACACATACCAAGAGGCCGTGCAAGAGACAACCGTGCAAGCCACATAGGAGCCCCTACAACGAATTACTCCTTCGACAAGCCCAACATAACTAATATTTACAGATCTGTCTCCTCTCAAAGAATCAACTCTGGCAGACACGCCAACAGAGGTAGTGCCCGAACAAGCAGCACCAATACAGGCTGAGGAAAGACAAGACGTTGAGGCAGCCATAGCTCTAGTACAAGAACCAAAGGCCCAAATTGAGCAAAAGACAAAGAACTCCAAAGCCATCCAGTCTAAGCAAAGAGAAGGCGGTTGGAAGATTTTGAAAGACTACCCCAGCTGACCTCCCTGCACACGATAGACTATCACCAATTCTTGTAGGAGACCATGGAAGGACTCGATGAGCTGCTCAACCAACCACAAACGGGACTGGAAGATGGATCAAGCACAAGTGCAATGTGGGAGCAAGAACAAAAAGTCTGACGGTGCCACCTCCTGACAACGCACATGCTCCATGTATGACCGTAATGCTGCCCTGTGGAAACAGGTAAAAGATATATCCACAGAAGTGAAAAAATTAAAAGCCAACTTGGAATAGCTGAAGCGACCCATAAGGATGTCATCCATGAAGAGCTTGAAGGCCACGGAGGAGCAGGAGAAAATATATAACACCCTGGAGAGTAATAACAAGGTCCTAAGAGCCAAACAATAGTGCAAAGAATCAAGGACAATGTGAACCTCAATGCCAAATTAGAACAAGCGAAGGAGAAGCTTCAAAAAGAGGTCACCCACACAAAGGAACTCACTACACTTCATGCACAACAAATACAGGAGTTCCAAGCCAATGCTAGGGCCAAAGAAGAAGATTTGGAATGCCAAATCTAGCAACTAATAGCACAGCTAAAGGCAGAAGAGGAAAGGGCAACCCATTTACAGCACAAAAAAGGGAACAAACAAACAAGGCCCATGTAGAAAAGATTAGAGCACTTAATGAAACAAGAAGTGCAAGCGAAGTTGAAGTACAAAGAAAAGAGTTAACACACTAAGAGGTGATGGAGCAACTTACACAACAACTACACGACACTCAGACGCTAGCTGCCCAAAGGCTCCAACAGATCACTGCAGTTCAGGAAAGAGAAGCAACAGCCAAGCGGGCCCAAGAAGACGCAACTAGAAGATTCAAAGAATTAGATGCTGCAAGGATGGTCAGAGAAACGACAATTTCAAACCTCCTTAGCAACACTAACTCCCGCCTACACAAGAGTTAGAGCATCGGCGGATGGCGGTACAAGATAGAAGTCAGTGTGGCCGGAGCATAGCGATGATCTCTGCCTCCTCCTTGAGTATGCCTCCGAGTTGGGTCAGCTGCTCCCAATAACTCCTCGGGCCCGTTCTCAAACTCTTACCTTGTTTTTATCTATACTAACACTCTCTCTACTTCAGTACGACATAAATCTATCTGAAGATATAGGCCTAGGAGAACTAACCCTAATTAAACAAAATACTAACACTCTCTCTACTTCAGTACGACATAAATCTATCTGAAGATATAGGCCTAGGAGAACTAACCCTAATTAAACAAAATACTAAACGAGATGTTGATCCTACCATAATAATGGAAATTTTAGAGGGAGACTTAGTATTAACTAATCCCCAAGACATCTTTTTCTACCCCTTACATCCTATAGTGCTAAACCTTCATAGTTGGTGTCACGTTCTCCAAAATTCCAAAATTCTAGACAACAGTGTCAAAAAATTAGACTCGTTTGTCCCAAATGACATTCCTGAGACGCCTGCCAACTATGAGGTAGTCGCATAAAGTTCCTAATGGATTATTAGTCATGGGTGGCTAGAAGTATATAACACTCACCAGCATCTAAATTTATGTCATTCCACCTTATATCATCCTTTTGGCATTCTAAAACTCTATTCTAATATCTACGAGCACTTAGAAGCCATGCTAACAAATGTACAATATAATTTTGATGCTACCCACATAGAATATCCCACTATAAATCCCGAAGAAATTCCAGACTTACAAGAATTTATTAAGTCTCATAAACCTAGCCACCCACCCCCTAGCAGGTCAGGGTCAAGAAGAATCCTCATTTGCATTTTCAAAATCAACTTACCCTATCTATTCTAATGTCGCTAGTAAGTTACTTAACCCATATCCTAACACTCCACCTACTAACACTTCTCAAGCTGAGTGCATTTTCTCATCCTTCAATCCTCCAGATATAGATTTTCCCACTAACACTCTCGCCCCCGCGAGGAGATACTAGCACCTCACCCTTCTCCACAATGGCACTCTCAAGAGGTACGACATCCTATCCTGCAAGATAATATTGAGGCATTTACTAATGATACCATATTGGAATCTTTATTAGGTGTAGAGTATGAGGGTTCATTCGTGCTGGCAACCCTCTTTTGAAGCCAAAGTTAATGTTCAAAGTCCTCATGCAGATAATTCCATTTGAGTCCATAGGACGAATCATGCTAGAAGCTTATTCAGAAATCACTCCAACAAAACCATACCCTCTCCAAGCTCCATGCTCTGAATTAGTAGAACTACTTCCATTGGTTGGAGAGGGTATATTATGGGTGAATATGGCAAGGAACACAAAGCTGGAAAACCCCCAATTAGCTGATATGCTAGAGATATGGATCGTTACATTCATGATTAGATACTACTGTTTTCAAAGGTGGTGGAAAGCAAACCTTGTGCACACAAGAGGTGGCTACACCACCATAGTCACCAATGAAGAGCACCCCAGATTGGAAGACTTTGGCATACAACCAGGCTGGCTATGGAAGGAGTACCTGGCAATTTCGAAATACAACCAAGTGTATATGGACACACCACCAACACTGTGGGTAGATCCTTTATACATGCCAATTAAAAGAAGATGGACACCGCTGGAATTTCAGGAAGTCAAAAGGCATGACTCACATGTTTGCTACAACTTCCCAATTTTCATACCAGCAACATTTGCAAACCATACAAGAGCAGAGACAACAAATGCTTACATGGATAAGAGTATGGCACAGAATTCCAGACCCTACAACAACTGTGGATAGCGGCGTCAGATTTTAAAAATTGGTGGTGATGCTTATAAACCAACCAAAGGAGCCCTACGATGGGTATGAAGTAGAGAGAACACTTGAAGTTCGACATGAACTAAGGGCCATCCGTCGACAGGGGTATCATGCTTTACTACCACCGACTGTGATGTCTTCCAGGTTACATGCATATCACTTTCGACATGGTGGATACAGGATTCTGGTGATCACACTTAGCATTTTGACGCACACTCAAAAAGCTCCAATCCAGAAGGAACTTCTACTGACACCATGAGTTTGGTGACCACGTCTTTAGACCTCGGTAAATAGGTTTTGTGGACAGAACCTACATTAGGAAGAAGAGGGGGATGTTAATCCCATTGGATTAACAAACATGATCCTCCAATTGAGGACATTAATAAGTGTCATGAAACGGCACTATAAAAGTTGTACATTATGAGATATTGGCCACCCAAGGCCTAGTAAGTAAGTTTTGGGCGCCCAAGTGTGAATAAGGGCCAAATGTATATAAGGCATTTTCTCATACTAAAAAGGCACAATCCCCTTTGTGCTATAAAGAGCCCTTCCTTGTGTCTTGAGAGAGATTGAGAGAGAGAGAGAGAGAGCATTCTAGCATTGTTCCTCTTCTATGCTTGTGTGATTCATGCTTGTGTGGAAGAGTGAGAGAGAGAGAGTGATTGCCTTATGCGGACGGTGAGAGCGACTCTACGGTGACAGCATGAAGAGGTGGAGCTTGGAGGTTGGAGCTTAACGAGTGAGCTTGGAGCCCTCAAGGGACTCAAGTTCGAAGCATTGGTGGTAACTAACAACAATTGTGATCTATTGCTTATCCCTTAGGTGAATGTGTTGAGTTCCCTCTTGAAGGTGTGGTAGCCCATAAACAGGCCTCTAGGTCACTGCCATCCTAGATGGGGGGTGGGGGGAAGCATTATCACCAAACAATGTTGGGGGGTAGGGGGAAGCATTATCACCAAACAATGTTGGGAGAAATGGGGGGCACCTACCATAGAGGACATGACCTTGTTGGTAAAACTCATTGATGGAGCCACCGCTAAGCCCATAGGCCTTTTGAAGGATTTAAAAGTCAAGATCCTTGGGATCACCTTCTATCAACCTTTGTGGTGATGAACTTCAGTTAGCCAGTTTCGTACGATTGCATCCTTGGATGACCCTTTATGAGGTAGACAAAAATGATCCATGACTAAGATACCAACCACATCTATATTCGGAGAAAAGACCAAATAGTCAAGATCAACCTACACACTTGGAAGGTTCATCTCACGAGAGGCCGACCCTTCGTAGAGGACTCATTAAAAACCACCCGATCCACTCTATCTACCTGTGCTTGCCCACAAAACAATATATGAGGAAAAGGATGGCTGGGAATGTGCACCCCTCCCAGAGCCAGAAGACTCTGATAATCAGATGCATATCCTTGCCACCTTGGACATACTTTCGAGGCGCACCAGGTTCACAACAACCGATGGGCATGAGATTACATCTCTCTACATGCTCAGCATTGCATACTTGCCCGAAGTCACAACTCATGAGCCTAAAAAGGCCAATAATGAGGAACCATCATGGGGAACACATTCACGTAGAACTCGCAAACCCAATGGATTCCCTGGACAAGAACACTATGTCTTCCCTAATGACTCAAAGGCCCACTGGCTTAAATACGTAGGGGTAGTTGAAGCACATGAATACTTTAACCAAGTTTGGCAAATGGAGTTCACCAATAACTCTCTCCTGGTCCACATGACTACCCCCAAACCAATGGAACCCGTTGACCCCAAAAACGTTGTTCTTCTGTGCGTAAATCACGTAGCAAGAAGTTAGCGCTTGCTGAGAAAGAAGCCAAAAAATTGATAGAAGAGGAAAGCGCTAAAGCAAAAAAGGGACTAACCAATTTCCCAAACACTTCATAACTTTTAAGATGGCCGATAGATTTGTACAAAACAATTCGGCCCAAAGGTCTCACAATGGAGAGCCAGGGACCTCGTATGTATGATGGTCTAGCCAAGGTGAAGGAAGTTAACTTGGTAGGCTCGGGGGAGGACCCTAGGCCTGTCTAGATTGGGGATGACCTCTCAACTAAGGAAGAAAGTAAACTCATTGCTTTCCTCATTGAATTCCAGGATTGCTTCCCCTAGAAAAGTACACATATCTGAAGGGTGTACCCTCCCAAAGTGCTCAAACACACCATTCCTATGGTTGATGGAGCAATACTAGTCAAGCAAAGAGCTTACCCTATGAATGCAAAGTACTCCAAGATGGTTTGGGAAGAAATTGATCGAATCATGAAATTGAGCACATGGAATGGGTATCACCCATAGTGATAGTGCCCAAAAATAACAGAAAGGCGAGTGTGCATGGACCTTAAAAAGGTCAATGCTGCCATTCTACGGGATCACTATCCCTTACCCTTCACAGAGCACGTGCTCAAAAGAGTCGCAAGAAAGGAACCCTACAACTTCCTGGATGTATTCTTTGGATACAATCATGTATCGATCAATCCTAAAGATCAACACAAAATAGCCTTTGATACTAAATTAGGAACATACTATGTCATGCCTTTTAGGCTAACCAATGCCCTCGACACCTTCCAGAGTCGTCAAATGTGCACGGCCTACAAGGAGTATCTCTGAAAATTCCTTAAAGTCTTTATGGATTACCTCTGTGTCAATTCCACATGGAAAGCACACCTTAAATGTTTTTACAAAAGGTGCTAGAAAGATGTAGGCTCTATCGTATTTCCTTGAACTCTCTGAGATGCCAGTTTTTGGGTTAGGCATGGAGTCATCCTAGGACATATTGTCTCCAAACAAGGAATCTCCACTAATGATAGCAAGGTGTAGCTTATCCTTGAGCTACCACCACCAACCAACTTTGAGGGAGTCTAGCGCTTCATGGGACATGTTGGGTACTATCGGTGTTTCATTTTCATATATGCTGATATAGCTCGCCCCTTTTACAGACTCTTGATCCTCTTTGAGTGGACAAAGGAATGCCAACATGCATATAATACCCTAAAGAAAGCCTTGGTAAGTGCTCCTATTTTGAGGTCCCCCAATTGAGACATCATATTTCATGTCCACATTGACGCCTACACCTTTGCAAACAATTGAGTGTGTGTTGGCTCGACCCGGTGAACATAAGATGGATTTCCCTATTAGCTTTGCTAGCTACCAACTCAATGAGGCAGGATGAAATTATACCACCACTGAGAGGGAAAGGTTAGCTATGTTTTACACGGTCAAGAAGTTTCACATTATCTTTTGGCAACCAAATTTTACAATTATGTTTTGGCAACCAAATTTATCTTCTTTGTAGACCATCAAGCTCTTCTCTATCTAGTAAACAAACCCTGCACAACTAGAAGAATCACTCGATGATTGCTGATCTTGCTTGAGTTTGACTTCACTGTATAGTGCGGAAGGGCTCATAGCATGTCTTGGTGGACCATATATCACACATTCCCCAACGGCGAGGCACCGATGGGAGTCAATGATGATTTACCAGACGTTGCCTTGTTCCAATTGTGCTTAATTTCGGAATGGGGAGAGGAGGTTGCACACTTCCTTCACCAATGGCCTACCAATTGACCCAATCCTCAACAAAGACCACATATGGTGCCTCATTAAATAGGTGGCCCCCTACCAATTGATTGCAGGCCAACTCTACAGGCAAGGGAATGACAAAATTATAAGACGTTGTGTCTGAGAAGATGAATATGTATTCCTTTTAAAATAGGCTCACTCCACCTGTGCTAGGGGGCACTTTGTAGCAATATCACTGCACTCAAAGTCCTCATAGTGGGCTATGGTGGTACACCTTGATGGCTGATGTAGATAAATATGTTAAGTGGTGTGCGACAAATGCCAATGAGTGGAAATTCCATGCTTTAATGAAAATATGCCCCTAAACCCCATTGTACCCTTGCAACCATTCAAAAAATGGGGCATTGATTTCATTGGACCCATTAGTCCTGCGACTCGATACACTCAGGCTTGCACGAAATGGGTCGAAGCAAGGGCTACTTGCAAGGTTGATGCGTGATCTACTACCAAATTCCTATATGAGTCAGTGATCACTCGCTTTGGATGCCCTCTTGAGATCATGAGCGACAATAGCACGCACTTTAGTAATGAGGTTATACAATTCCTTTTACAAGAATTCATCGTCACTCATTGCAGGAAAGCTTCCCCATACTACCCCCAAGCTAATGGCCAAACAGAGAGCACTAATAAAGTTCTTTGTGGCATTTTAACCAAAAGAGTTGAAGCCAATGTAACGATTGGGAACAAACGTTGCCTGTGACACTCTGGGCCTATCGAGCATCCTACAAGGCTTCCACCGATGTGACACCCTTCAATTTAACCCATGGTATTGAAGTGGTTATGCCTATGGAGTTCTTGGTCCCAAGTTTGCAAATTGTAGTAAAGGAAAAACACATGGGCAATGTCCTCCTGTCGCCTGTTGAGCTTGAAAAGGTTGATGAAACAAGCCTCCTCAGTGTCCATAGTATGATTGTCAAAAAATTTAGGCACAAACAGTGATTTGATGACCAACTTCAGGAAAAACAAATGAACGAGGGTGACATAGCTCTCCTCTTTAGCACAAATAAACCACAAAAAGAAACTAAAGCTCAGAGGCTTAGGACCTTTCCTAGTCAGTGAGATAACCCCCCTCTGCAAGGCGCAATGCACATAGAGACACTTGATGACATCAAGATGGAGGGGTATTTCAATGGTAGCAAATTGAAACGCTACTATGGCCCACTAACTAAAACCACCCTCAGGGCCATTCATGACAAAAAACAATGAAAAACTGAACATGAAGAGATGAAACAAACAACCCATCGAGAGGCCAAATAGCAGCAAATCAAACTTCAGGGGAAAAACATTGTGGTCAACATGGCCCAAGTCATAGACCTTGACGGCTCGGTTGTGGTTAGGAATGACGATCCCGACAAGCTTCACCCAAAAATTGGCTCTTGTCGATACACGGGCTAATCACAACTTAATGTCTTATGACACATGGCTTTCCCTCTTCTAGAGGCCCCCATTAAAACATACCCCAGCCATGGTCACAACAATGACCTCGCAAAAGCAATTCAATGTTTAGGCACAATCACAACCTTATTTCACATTGGAAGTAATCCCTTGGAAGGGAAGTTTTATGTGATGCTTGCAGGAACTATGCGTGAGGAAATTCTTCTTGGGTGAGGATGGATGGGACACAACCACTGCAGCATTGGGTAGGATGCAAGTACTACCACCCTACAACTGGCCTCTGGACAAGTTATAGTCCTTATGACAGATGAAGAACCCGTTTCCTCCAATCACTCATGCCAAGATGATCACCCCCCTCCTCCCCTCACCACTATTATTCCGCCCTCTGATCAACACACCGATCCATACCGCTCTGGACACCCCATTGCCTTATGTATCCTCAACACTACTCAACTCTGCACCAACCCAATCCAACCTCCCCAAGGACACCACCACTGCTGACCCCCGCTCCCACTGCTGACCTCACTAACAACACTAACCCTACTAACATATCTAACCCACGCACACAGAGCACACACTCTTGATAGTGGATACCTAAGAAGCTTCTCAGAGCCCAAGGGTATTATGAAGGTACCACTATGCTATGGATACCCTGACTATCCACTTCCTTTACTCACATACTAGCAACACCAACTCCTCGTCCCTCTTGAAGGCAACCCATTCGGCAACCCCAAGCCCACAGGGTATAGGCCCAAATGCTCCCCAAGGCTAAACCATCCTCGCCCACACCCTAAGCCTCACCCAAAAACATATTTCTGGTGGATCCCCAAACCTCTACTTCAAGCTCAAAACTACTATCAAGGCAATCACCACATTTGGGTCCCCAAACCCCCAAGGTACCCCCTTCCTCCTCTTGTCATCTTGCAGTTAACCAACATTTCAATGGAAGCACAAAGAGGCCTCCACCTCTACTACTGCACATGCAAAAGGGAAACAAAAACTTCACGAAGCACCCTTGCCCCTCCAAACAAAGCTTATGGTCCCTAACTATGATATACACTCAACTTTGGCTACTCCCCCACCCCTCATTATCCAGCTACCTCGGAGTACTCCCACTTAACCCTTGGTCCACCCTCAGCTTCTCCCTCCTTGAAAGCCTATGAACTCCCAAGGGATATACCAACCTCACCATCACCTAATTGGAACCATCTTCTCACTTTGACAAACTAGGCATGGAGTCAGTACAAAACCCGCAATGGGTTTTGGCTACATAGCTCGGGGCACAAAACTTGTTTGCAAGGTGCCAAAAAAAGCCACAATCATACTAACTGGAAGCCATTGCCATACCCTTATGAAGCCACAACCATTCCATTTTATATCCCATAAGCCACGATTGTACCAACCAAAAGCCACTACCATACCCAGAAGAAACCCCATTAGAGCGTACGCTCGTCCCATCCATTGCACCATGGCTATTCCTAGAAGCCACAGCCATACCAACTTTAAGCCACGCCCATACCCTAAAGAAGCCATGCCCATTCCTTCCTGGTTGTTTTTCCAAACGACTATACCAATCTTACCATGGCCGTGTCCTTCTTGTAAAACTATAAAAAAAGGGCCCACCACTTCATTTTTCTCTCTCTCTAGATAAACCCTTGCCAATTTTTTTCTTGAGCTTGCACCTTCCTACCTCCCATCTTCCACACAATGGTCGAGCACTCAGAATCCTCCCTCGAGGTCCTCACCATACCTCATAGAAGAAGAAGCGTCCATCTGGAGGACGCTTTGAAGAATATGGCCGACACCCTGCATAGCTGTCCCACCTCGGGGGAGGAGCACTTGATGAAACAGGTGAGTGGACACATTGTCCATAGCCTTATGAAAAATAATCATAAGGTGGAGCATGAGCTCCTTTATTATACAGGGCCTCGTTACAGAGCTGTCGTCATCACAGATATAGCTATTGTCGCTCGCCTAGAGCAGATTGGGCTCGACGAGCTGCCCACCTTGGAACCTTGGGGCCCTGATCTCTTCAACTGCCTCTATTTCACCAAGACCTATGATGCAAATGCTACCACTAGACAGATTTTGGATGCTACATGCCAAAGCCTACCATCCACCTGAGTCTCGACATGTTCCACGAAGCCCTGCACCTCCCAAGGGTGGACTAGCCGTATGTCTGTCTGACCAACACCGCCCATTTGGCTTGCAAAGCTTACCAAGGCACCACCACAAAGGATGGGATAGAGTGGACCAACATTACCAAATAGGAACTCGACATGTTCCACGAAGCCCTGCACCTCCCGAGGGTGGACTAGCCGTATGTCTGTCTGACCAACACCGCCCATTTGGCTTGCAAAGCTTACCAAGGCACCACCACAAAGGATGGGGTAGAGTGGACCAACATTACCAAATAGGAACTTGACATGTCACACACCTAGGCCCTGTCCTTTTTACTACACCACTATATGGACATACAGATTTAGCAGATGCAACCTCTCTACACTCGCCAAGGTCCACCAAGGCGCACCCATCAACTAGGCAGAGTACCTGCATAAAGAGCTACAGTCCATATGTGCCAACCCACTAGGACAGCTCGTGGTCGCGTCCCTAATCACAAAGGTATTGTACCACCATGCCACAGGATGGGACGAACTCCCCAGGGCCATTTAGTTGGAGGGGCCAAGTGCAATGCCAACCTCTCTCCCTCCCCCTTAATCCTCTCCCACCTCTCCAACCCCAAAGCGCCATCACCCAGACCCACAGCTGCATGAGTAGATCCCCCCAATATGGCCCTGGTTCCAACATTGAGGCACCCAAGTAGTAGAGTAGAGGGCACTGGTACGACCTTTCCCTCGCCCACATCGAAGCACAGAACCTCCGCCAAAGAGCAGCCCAAGCTGAAGAAACCCTCACAAAAACCAACCTGAACTTCTAAGTAATACCACGAGGCCGCGGAGGAGGACCTGCACCACAAAACCACCCAACTTGAAGTTGCGGAAGCTTGGGCCCCAACCACCCCATCTAGCCCTGTCCCAGTGCACTTGAAAGAGAGGAAGCTTGGGCCCCAACCACCCCATCTCCCCAGTGCGCTTGAAAGAGAGGTCGATGCGCTGATGGGACACTGCCACATAACTTTCCCTTCTTGCCATTCCTCCCCAGAACCCATCCCAAATCCTTGAGCTTAATTTCCAAACCATTCGCCTTAACATACTCCAACATGATATTATGATGAACCACTATCACAAGCCACCTTCTCTTATCTCCTAACCAAACTACCTCTTCATAGAATCTCCCTCCTAGCCACCCTCTTCTTTTCGGGATAGCTCTCTTTCACCCACCCCACCATCTTGTTTGAACTCCTTGCCCATCCTCTCCAAGCCAATCTTATGAACTAGGCCCTCTCCTTTGCTATGGCCAGCCCACCGAGCAAACCGATCCAATTGACCTCGTTGTCTCCCCGATGGGCTATGCCCTTACCCATACTCCTCCCCCAGAATAGTAAAGGCCCTCCGATTCCTACACTGCACTGGTTGGGATATCGTCTATGCAGCCTACAAATCTCTTCGATGCTGTGAGCTCCCGCCGTATTCTACTGAGGGTCTCCTAATCCTCTATCATCGCTACCATCTCCAAATGGAGGTTATACGAGCCATGGGCATAATGCAGTTTAACAACTCCCATGTGGCCTTCCCCATGGAGGTCACCCCCCAAGACGCTGCAAAAGCCAAAGCTTTTTACCACTCAAAAGCCTCGATAACACTTCCTCTATGACGAAGACAACAACGACAACGATAATTAACAAAGGATCCCTAGGCACTTATCCCCCCATCTGCAACCCCCACCCTCATCTCCCCTGCTTCAACCTGTTGAGATATCAAGCTCGTCTAGTGAGGCGGTGGACACTGATGACCCACCTGGGGTAAAGGCCCCACACTTACACCACTGGCATGGTTGGTGAGATCTTGGGTGATATGCGGCCAGTGGGATGACAGGCTGTGTGACAGCCATTCTAGAGACTAGCATAGTTATTGCGCCAGCTCATTTAGTTGGATTCACACTATAGAAAACCTGCGTATGTATTGGTTGAGTACCTTTCATATTGTGTGTACTCTTATCTTTGTATATGGTGTGTTGAGTGTTGAGTAGAGAAGAAGAAGATTTTTAGCCTCTCACCTTGTGTGTTCTCTATTAGGGTTTTGTGAGTGTGTGTGTACTTGCAAGAGCTCAAGCTCTCTTTCCCCCTGCATCTTCTCATGGTATCAGAGCCTGGTTCGTACTAAGGGCTGAGCTGCAAGCAAGAGAACCACATGAAGCGATACGAGGGTAAGAGCTTCAACTACTCTTCCCTATTTGTGTTGGTGACTACACCCTTGTCGGGAGCCCTACGGGAGGCACCGACAAACGATCTCTGATTGAGGAGCTTTTTTCGTGGGAGTAAAGCTATAGGGCAACTATACAATCCTATTAGACAAAATTTTTGGGCCGAAAATGCGTTTCGAGCGCGTCTGGACCTCCGTTTTTCAGAAAGAAAGCGATTTCGAGCACTGTGGGTAAGTCATTGATTCTCTGCAGGACTTTGTTTTAAGAACTGCAAGAAGACAGATTCGGACTATGCAGACGTTGTGGGTGCTGCAAAGAGGTCTATAGTTGCCATTGGGTGTATGTATGTATGCACATTGAAGTCACTGGTTGTGACATTTGAGAGTACTACAATACCGCTGCAGGAAATACAGCAGTTTGTGCAGGACAAACCAGAGTGCTGTTTCTGGTAAAATTATGTGTTTGGCAAGATGTGAAATGATGGGATAACCCAGATTGTGGCTAAGAATAAACAAAGAATCTGGTTTCAATTGGCCAGATGATTGAGCGGGGTTTGTAGGTTCGGTTTAACCCTGATGATTATTATGTTGAAGATTTTAAAGACAAGTGCAGGTTGGTTGCAAAAGGCAACAGAGTGGGCAGAATGTTTACATTGAATGTAGACATGCCTAAAATAAGTGCTGCGATGTTTGCAAACGGTTCAAGAATCGTTGCAGACACAGACATTTGGCATAAAAGGATTGGACATGTGAATGTGCAGAGATTGAAGTCTATGCAGACTAAAGGAATTGTGACAGGGCTGCCAAAATTTAAAGTGGAAGGTATGCAGAAAATATGTGAAGCATGCCAATTTGGGAAGCAAACAAAACATGTGTTTCCACGTAACAGATATGTGAGCAAAAATGCACTAGATGTTATGCATTCAGATGTATGGGGTCCTACGAAGACCATATCTATGGGAGGCTGCAGGTATTATGTGACTTTCATTGATGACCACACAAGGAAAGTGTGGGTATATTTCATGAAGGAGAAGAGTGAGATGTTCACTCACTTTCAGAATTTCAGAGTTTTGGTTGAAAAGCAAACAGGGAAATATGTAAAGTGCCTAAGGTTAGATGGAGGGGGAGAGTACTTCTCCAATGAGTTCTCTGAATTTTTGAAGAAGAATGGTATTCGGAGATAGTTTACATGCAGATACACTCCGCAGCAAAATGGAGTTGCTGAGTGGAAAAACAGGCACATTGCTGAGATTGCACGAGCATTGATGGAAGAGAAGAATATGCCGCATAGCTATTGGGTTGAGGCTGTTTCTACAGCAGTATACATCATGAACAGGACTCCAACTGCAGCTGTAACTCCAGAGGAGAGGTTTACTGGCAGAAAACCAGATTTGTCTCATCTGAAAGTCTTTGGATGCATTGCATATGTGCATGTGCCAGATGAGCTGAGAACTAAGCTAGATCCGAAAGCTGAAAAATGTGTGTTTATTGGATACTCCCTTGAGCAAAAGGGATACAAGTGTTATAACCCTACTACACGTGAGTTGAGGGTAAGCAGGGATGTTGTCTTTGATGAGATGAGCAGCTGGTATGCTGTTGAAAAAGAAGCTGTTGGGACTGATGTGAGTGGAAGTGTGGTTGCACAGAATGCAGGTCAACAATCACAGTCTTTGAGTGGACTAGGAGAGTCCTCATCTAGTGGGTCTGTTGTTGATAGACCATGGAGTGGTAGGCTGCGTCATAATACCAGTCCTGCAAATGTGATTAGTACATCACGTAAAGGAAAAGAGAAAGTGGTTGAGCCCCTTGGTATGCCTGATATTTCTGCAAGGCATTCTCATGTTGTTGGAGAGTCTAGTGGCTCAGATATGAGCCTTGATGAGGAGCTTGGGATCCCAGCTATGAGAACACCTGGTGTAAAGAAGGCTATGGAAGCCATGAATGAAAAACTATGAAGATCAGGGAGAGTGAAAAATCCTATGCAGAGATTTACCTATGATGGTTATGTGGCACATCACTATGCATATATGGCAAAGGTTGTGCAGGTTGTTGAGCCCACATGCATTGATGAGGCTGTTGGAAATGTGTGTTGGGAGAAAGCTATGGATGAGGAGATGGATGCACTATATGGAAATGAGACTTGGGATTTAGTGCAATTGCCTGAAGGCAAGAAAGCCATTGGATGCAAGTGGGTGTACAAAGTAAAACATAACAGTGATGGAAGCATAAACAGGTACAAGGCTAGATTGGTAGCCAAAGGATATGCGCAGACATATGGCATTGATTATGAGGAAACTTTCAGCCCAGTTGCCAAGATGGCAATAGTGAGAGTTGTGATAGTAGTGGCTGCGTCAAAGCAATGGTCTTTACATCAGATGGATGTAAAGAATGCATTCTTGCATGGGGATTTGCAAGAAGAGGTGTATATGTTGCAGCCACCTGGTTATGAGGATGTGGGTCACCCCGAGCATGTTTGCAGGTTGAAGAAAACCTTATATGGCTTAAAGCAAGCACCAAGAGCATGGTCTGACAAGATTTCTGAATATCTTGTCACTATTGGCTTTCATGTAGCCAATGCAGATTTCTCGCTGTATGTGAGACATGGTGATAGAGGGGTTGTGCTTGTTGTCATCTATGTAGATGACTTGATCATTACGGGGGACCATGATGTAGAGATCTTTGATGTAAAGATCTTGCTTAGACAGAAGTTTGAGATGAAGGATCTGGGGGAGCTCAGATATTTCTTGGGCATTGAGGTGATTAGGTCACCACATGGTATTGGATTACTGCAGAGACAGTATGGCTTGGACATGTTGTCCAAGTATGGTATGATAGGCTGTAAGCCTATTTCCGTGCCATTGGATCAGAATGGCAAGTTGAGTGCAGATTCAGGAGAGATTCTAGAGGATCCTACTATGTATAGGCACATAGTAGGAAGCTTGATCTACATGACGATCACCAGACCAGATTTGAGCTATGCTATTGGGTTGGTGAGTCAGTTTATGCAGGTTCCACCGGAAACCGCATTTGGATGTAGTGAGACACATACTGAGGTATGTGAGGTCTACTTTGCATTGTGGACTATTCTATGAGACTGGGACAGAGATATGTGTACATGGGTACACAGATGCTAATTGGGCTGGTAGTATCTCAGATAGAAAATCTACCAGTGGATTCATGTTTTCTTTGGGGAGTGCTGCTGTGACTTGGAGCAGCAAGAAGCAGCCTATGGTTGCTCTATCGAGTACAGAGGCCGAGTACAGAGGAGCTGCTATGGCAGCATGTGAGGTAGCTTGGTTGAGAAGATTTGGGTCTATCAGTGGATAGACAAGTTGTCATTTTCTGTGACAACATGAGCAGTATACAATTGGCCAGGAGCCCAGTCTTTCATGCTCGTACGAAGCACATAGAGGTTCACTACCATTTCATCAGAGAGAAGGTCTTAGCAGGAGACCTTGACCTTGTTTATGTCAGCACAAAGGATCAGGTAGCTGACATCTTCACCAAAGCATTGGGTACAGAGAAGCTCCGCAGATTCAGGGCTTCACTTGTGTACATGAGATGGAGTTGAGCTCGAGGGGAAGTGTTGAGATATCGAGCTCGTCTAGTGAGGCAGTGGACACTGAGGCCCCACACTTACACCACTGGCATGGTTGGTGAGATCTTGGGTGATATGCGGCCAGTGGGATGATAGGCTGTGAGACAGCCATTCTAGAGACTGGCATAGTTATAACGCCAGCTCATTTAGTTGGGTTCACACTATAGAGAACCCGTGTATGTATTGGTTGAGTACCTTTCATATTGTGTGTACTCTTATCTTTGTATATGGTGTGTTGAGTGTTGAGTAGAGAAGAAGAAGATTTTCAGCCTCTCACCTTGTGTGTTCTCTATTAGGGTTTTGTGAGTGTGTGTGTGCTTGCAAGAGCTCAAGCTCTCTTCCCCCCTGCATCTTTTCACAACCCCCTCCTCCCAGCTCATCTCACCCCAGCATAAGCACCCAACCACCTCCTCCCCCACCCCCACATAGCACCACCACTCTTCCTCTCTTCCCCTCACAGTCCTCTACACCTCCTCACCTACCCACTCCACCCACATCACCAACTCCTCCCTCCCCTACCACCTTGAATCTTCTCCACCCTTATTTACTACAAGCCTTGTCACCATCGCCTCATCATTGGCCACCCCTCCATCTTCATCACAACTGCCACCCGACATCCTTTCCCCCGCACCCTTGGAGAGGAAGGGGAAATCCCCCCCCACCACAAGAGCAAGAGGAGATCAATACCCTGCTAAACCCCCTCAATTGGCACAATCCATTTGATCACACGAAGTTCGAGCAGGCCATAAATATCTTGCTAGTCAGTTGACAACTCCAAAAGGCTCCCATCAGTAGGGTGATTGACCGCATGGACCTCCATGTCATGCAGGCATACCTCAACACCAAGCATCACACCTGGAAGTGCAAACACCCCCCTCATCAACATGGAGGCTACCACAAGCCCCCTGCACTACTCGCCCACCATCATGTTTGAACTCATAATCGAGTAGCCCGCCTGGCGGCGCCCTTTCCTCCTCAAGTCCTTCATATGGGAGAAATACTCCAAGGTGCCACCAACAGCTCCGAATTAATCCATAATATTTGCTAATCTACCACCTGTTGGGCCCGGAATCATCAAGAGTAGGAAAATAACCTAAAGCTTCTCTACAACTTCCCGTGGTTCGCTCCTCCGATGCCCCAGAACCCTTGCACTAAAGAAACCATGCTCAAACGCATCCACAACTTCATCACTTAATATAAGCAGGTGCTGGATCATCCATCCATGGTCGCCACCATCTAGCTCTTCAATCTTATCATCTCTCTCTTGGAGACCTTCCCAGATTGGTGCCATTACCATGAGGGCAGTCAAGGCTTGGCCTTCGCTCGACCTCAACAAAGGACTGACTCTAAAGCAACTTGTTAGCTACTATGAGTGCATCGGAGTGGATGCCTACCTAGTGCCTACAAACATTTGAAGATATGATGGAGACAACCTTCTGGACGAGTTACAAAGTCTTCCATCAAGCCCCCCACGGGGGGCATCACGGCACGGCACCGGGGGGGCTGCGGGGCGTGACGGCACGGCCACGGGGGGGTGGGGGACATCACGGCAGGCACGGCCCGGGGGGGGGGGGGCGGGGGGGCGTCACGGCACAGCCCGGGGGGGCATCACGGCACGGCACCGGGGGGGCTGCGGGGCGTCACGGCACGGCCCGTGCCGTGATGCCCCCGCGCAGCCCCCCCGGTGCCGTGCCGTGACGCCCCCCGCAGCCCCCCCGGTGTCGTGCCGTGATGCCCCTCGGGCCGTGCTTGCCGTGATGCCCCCCGCCCCCCCGGGGCCGTGCTGTGCCGTGACGCCCCCCGCCCCCCGGGGCCGTGCCGTGTCGTGACGCCCCGCAGCCCCCCCGGGGCCGTGCCGTGATGCCCCCCGCAGCCCCGTGACGCCCCCCCGGGGCCGTGCCGTGACGCCCCCCGCCCCCCCGCATCCCACATCATGGTACGACTTCGTCCGCACATACTCGATCTACTACTGCTAGATCCCTTACCGGTTCCGAGGACGGACCTAAATTAGGGAGGGGGTATGTTAACCACACTAGCTAACATCATTTTTCAAGCGTGGTTATGCTTCTTGTAATGTATCATTATGTAACTACGCTAAGCACTTATTGAAAAAAGATATATGGGATGACCAAGCTTATGGCTTGTGTAATGCCGGTTGTAGGAATGAGCTAGATGTACATAGAGCTAGGAAGCCAATTTTGGGCCCCTAATTGTAAATGTGTGGCCGGCCATTTTAAAAAGTGATCTTATGTATATGAATGATTTTATGGAATATGAAAAGACACAATCCCATTTGTCACAATAGAGTCTTTCTTTCTCTCTCTCTCTCTCACTTTCTTGTGTTTACAGTTGCATGATTGTGTTTGTGAATGCTTGCTTGCTTGATTGTGGTGTATGCATGGAGTGGATGGTGTTAGTCTAAGCTTCTCTTCTCTCATCCCTTCTCTTGTCTTTCTCTCAAGATCCCTCTTGCATGCACATTAGCATTGAGTGGAGGTAGACTTTCCATAGCTCCCTTCTTCCTTGCTCATTACCTCGCTTGTGGATCTCCATTCCAAGCAGTGACATAAGTGGAGGTGGAGTGTGCCCCTAGCGGCTTCCCATAAGGGAGTTAACCCTCATTAAGGTTGGCTAAATGCAAGTCTCTGAATCGAGCCTTGCATGATGGCATCATTCTCTTCTTCTCCCCCTCTCTTGTGCAAGGTAGTATGTTTTGGTTTACACTGCTCCATGCCCACATCCGGTCTTTACACCCACAAAAGCATGTGCTTATATGCCCTCTCATACTCATGAAAGATGTCACCATCCAAACCATAAACATTAGGATGGTTTGTACCCTTATCACAACACCGTGCATGCTTATAGAAACATAAGGTGGATGCATAGATTGCTTTTCTTTATTTGCATCCACTCTAGGCATTGAGGCACCCACATCCTTATCCACCTTGATGAGAACCTTATGCATCAAAGAGGCAACAAGCTTTCCATCATTGGAAGATACCAATTGCTGTCCTCTATACCCACTTCATGAAGAAGAAAGTTTTTGACCATTTAAATGGTAGGCAATGATGATGTGGACATAGCCCAATTCTCCTTATGTGCATTGTTATTTTCCAAAGGAATGTCTTCATGCAATTTCTCTTAATCACCAACATCCCTATATGATCAGAGAGGTAGGCTCCTCTTAGACCTTGAATGCTGAATGTTGGCTTCGATTGATGTGCTTGGTTTACCATGATTTAGTACTTTTGCACTTTGAAGATGGTTATAAAGTCCAAATAAAGTGTTCTATGTCTCTTTGGAATGGTATTAGAGTGTACTATCCATGTGTGCAATCACTTTTAACTGGGTCAAAGAGAAAGTGTTCTCTATTTAGACTTTTTGGTAAAATTCAATCATAAGATAAAATTGTCATAACTTGACCAATCAATGTCCAAATTCAACCAACTATAGATTGATGGAATGATTTTGACAAGCATTATACATCCATGCATACCCTTTAACAAGTTTGACAAGTAACTGTCCTTTATTTTAACTTCTTTGATCATTCAACTTTTGCCATTTTTGACCAAGTCAAATACCGACATCCAAATCGAGTGATCTTTGGTTTGTTAGGAAGTTAGTGACTTGTAAACTCCATCCATATGCTTAATTCCCAAAGATATCACGATATTTGGACTGGTCCACCTTTTAGTCGATGAACTTTTGTTGGTTGAACATGCAGATGATATCGGAATTGGGAGTTTGATGGCTCTAGATGTAGCCCTTTAGAGAGTACTATGAGGGTATACAAACACCCACAAAATATCCCCAACCCTTTCTGATTGAATTAGGATTTTGCAATTCTACAGAACATAGTCAAAGTACCCCAAATTCATATAATGTGACCTACTTGCATTTGCCAATATGTCGATGTATCAAAAGTTTTATCCACCAACCTCAAGCATTTACTTGAGCATCCCAAACTCAATCCATAAGCCTTATTCATGGACTTTACAAATATTTTAGCATAACCTCCTTTGCAACCGAATCTCAAATCACAAGTGTGTCTTATGTATCTCCCTTGCATCCCAAACTCAATCCATAAGCCTTATTCATGGACTTTACAAATATTTTAGCATAACCTCCTTTGCAACCGAATCTCTCAAATCACAAGTGTGTCTAATGTATCTCCCTTGCACCAATTGCTCCTTAATTGCATTTGTCAAATACCAAGAATGATATGTCAAAGAAGAACGTGTGTTAGTGAAGAGCTTTGTGCTCACCAATCTCCTAGCCAAGCCTTCCCACCTTCTTATTGAATTTTTATGCAAGGCAAAAGTTGGGTCCAATTCTTCACTCCAATGTACCCTCTTCCCACCCTCTTATTGAGTTTGTATCCAAGGCAAGAGTTGCGATCAATTATTCACTCCATTAGGGCCAATAGTGGGAAAAAAGGGGCCCTGTAAGAAAAATGACTAAAATCAAAACTTAACTAATTTGAATAGAGCATATCCACCTGCCAAAATTTGATGGTTTCATCATTCAAGTGTGTGCCAATCAGCTGTTCATTAACTCTTCTTGGCATTGAATTCATAATTTTAGGGAATTTGCAAAATGATACTTTCCCACTTTCAAACATTCCCACTATCCGTTTCTTTCATCTCCTTGTTCTATTATACCAGCTTTCCCACTTTATCTTTCCGTCACTACTTTCTTTGGCCCTATTCCTTAGCCAACAGCAATAGAGTAGAAGAGCAGCATCATGGAAGAACACTATGTAGGGTCGCCTACAACAATGCCGTGGAGCACTCCCAAAAACACCATGGAGACGAATATCAATGTCATGGAGACGAATTGTTGGGAAAAGCATAATGAGTGATAATGCAAGCTTAATGTGAGCAAGGAGTGATAAAAGAGCTATGGTGGTTCAAGATAAACCATGGTGGTCACATGAGCAAAAATGTAATTAACTAGCACTTAATCAAGGATTAAGAGAATATAATGACAACATAATAAGGAGCTTCTCATAGCATATAAATTCGTGTTTTTCTCATTAGGAGTGCCACCATTTATAGCCAAGGTGTACATGGTTGAGTGACATCACTGCTTACATATTATCAAGGGCATCCAAGGCCATCTCCCCCCACATGGCTCCCTAGAATATAGCCTCCAGAGCACCTAATGAAACTCGCCTATCTCAAGTGGGGGTTTACCCTTCATTCACCTGGATTCCCTTCATATTACATGGTCCTTTTACATTTCATTGTGTGCCTTAACCTTAGACCATGACATTGATCATATATTCCAACACCCTCCCTTGATCATGGCATGGTATATTGCCCTCCCTTGATCCAAACATTACATGAAAGAAAAAGCTTAACTCATAAGGAGTATAGCTCTATAGTACATAAAAGAAATTAGCATTGCTCATAGGGAGCATAGCTTCTACATTGCGAAAAGAAAATAGCATGACATGAAAACATTCCTACATGAAAACATTCCTCTCCCATACCCCATCATCATCATAGCATCATCATCATCATATCCATGGGCATCATCATCATTTGTTGGTCATGGAGACCCAACTCCCCATCAATCCCCCCTTGAGGGCTACATGGCCTACTGAGAGATATTGTGGGCATCATAATAACACATAACCTACATCATCGGTGGTTAGAGGTGTCCATACATAAACATTTGGGTAAGAGAGGGCATAAACATTGTTGTCTTTAGAAAGCCCATTCTGCATCTACCGCTTCATCAAAAGAGGTAGTAACATTGTTACATGCTTGAATTGCTTCTTCAGAATCATTCAAAGTGCTTGCCATATTTGCCTGGTTGGTGTAACATTTGTCGGTGAGGTGACCTGGCTTTCCACATTTGGTGCATATTCGCTTTGGCTTGTCTTTGTGGTAGCAATTCTTGGCAAGATGTCCTATCCTTCCACAATGTGTACATTGGAGTGGTTTGCCGGCTTGCTTTTGAACAAGGTATGCCTGGTTTGAGACAAGATCAATGGCTCTACCTGTCAACTTCTTTTCTTCTTCCAAGAGAACACTCTCTATTCCCTCCAAAGTGGGATCCTGCATGTACTTTAAGGTCGGCATGAGTGTATCATACTCGGATGGCATTGACTTTAGGAGGATGGCTATGGCATCACTCTCCTTGACTGGTTCATTTTGATGGCTTCGAGCTGGGCCATCAAGCTCTTCATGGTGTTGATGTGAGATGCAAGTGTCTCATCAATCTTGTACTCTAGACTATAAAAGTCTACTTTGAGACTGATTTTGCTGTGGAGGCCTTGAGCACCAAAGGATTTATCTAGTGAATTCCAAGCAATTTGTGAAGATGTTCCATTACCAATGTAATGTATATAACTATCTTCAACTCCAAGGGCAATGAGAGCTAATGCTTTCTCATCCTTGGTTTTCCAAGAGACTTCTCCTTCTTGTGTGGCAGGTTTAGGTATAGTACCATTGACTATGCCCCAAACTCCTTCTTTCATTAATAAAAACCTCATTTTGACTTGCCAAGTGTGGAAGTCATGACCGTTGAATTTCTTGATGAAAGAGGATGATATGTAAGTTGACTCCATGATTGGATTTGAACAATGCAAAATATTAAAAGCTAGAATCCCCCTTCACCATATAGATGCATAATACTACTCAAGAATTCCCCAAACCCATAAGCCTTTGCATAGTAATAATAACTGGGCCTAGACTTGATTTTCATCCTAGGTTTTCTAGTTTTGCTTTTGGGTTTCAATGATTTCTTGATATAAGCTTCGAAGGCATGATAGCAAAGAGGTATTCAACTCAATATGCATGTTAGAATGTCATCTCAATAGATAATTACTATTAAGTATATGATGATTAGTGGAGGTGATTAATTCAAAGAGAAAAAACTGCCCCAAAAATAGAGTGAGCTTTGAGCAATTGAATGAAGCCCTTCCTAAATGAGAAACATAAAATGCTTTAAACCAAGTGAAAACCAAGGTGTTGGCTTTAAACTCAGCACTCAAACATGTCAAGATTCTGCTTCAATCTCTGGAAATCTTCTCTGCAACACAGCATGTACTGTCACTGATAAATTAGTTCAAACAGCAGCTACAGTGGACCATTGCTCATGAAAATCAACACGTGGGAGCTTCATAGCATCAATTTTATGCTCACAAGAGGAATTAGCAAACCATTCATCGTACGGCACCAATTTGACGAATTTCGCTGCGTAGAAGCGTGCTGTTTTGCAGAGTTGATTGCGTCGCGTGTAGTTCGTGGGAGCTCAAATGGAGCTAGACATCGATGGAGCCAGCTGTTAGCTTTCTTTTGAATCAAAAAGCTTGTGATTTGATGGACTATAGAGCTCGTATGAAGCAAAAGACCAGCAGGGGGTGAATTGGAGCTTTAATGGAAAGCTTGAAAAAATGAGAAATCTAATTAATGTGGTTAATTACTATGCCTAAGGATAATCATGGCTCTGATACCGTGTTGGGAAAAGCATAATGAGTGATAATGCAAGCTTAATGTGAGAAAGGAGTGATAAAAGAGCTATGGTGGTTCAAGATAAACCATGGTGGTCACATGAGCAAAAATGTAATTAACTAGCACTTAATCAAGGATTAAGAGAACATAATGACAGCATAATAAGGAGCTTCTCATAGCATATAAATTCGTGTTTTTCTCATTAGGAGTGCCACCATTTATAGCCAAGGTGTACATGGTTGAGTGACATCACTGCTTACATATTATCAAGGGCATCCAAGGCCATCTCCCCCCACATGGCTCCCTAGAATATAGCCTCCAGAGCATCTAATGAAACTCGCCTATCTCAAGTGGGGGTTTACCCTTCATTCACCTGGATTCCCTTTATATTACATGGTCCTTTTACATTTCATTGTGTGCCTTAACCTTAGACCATGACATTGATCATATATTCCAACACGAATATCAATACCATGGAGACGAATATCAATACCATGGAGCAACACGGAAAGTAATACCATTGAGTCCATTGGAGCAACACCATGGAGCAACATCATAACCATGAAAGCCAACAACAACATCATGGAGTAGCAATATGCAACAAAGGAGCAAACATGGAGCGAGCAACACCATTAAAGAGAAAGTTTGAAATACGTCTGGAGTTGGATGAAGAGTATATGACATGGAGGAGTGCTCATCATCATGTAGAGTTTTGCAAGATACACGTGAAGCTACAAGATTGCAGAGTGAAGGGAAAAAGAGCATTGATCTTTGAGTTCAAGGACAACTATACCAACTTGATTCGCTAGGTGGTAAGCCACCACCATTTGCCATGCTTCATGATATTGCAAGGTTTTTCAGAGATGGAAAAGATGGAATATTAGGTTATTGTCATCATCTTATTAATCAACATGATGAAACCATAAGAGCAAGTAGAGACCGACTTCTATCAATCCAAAGTAGCACATACTAGAAGTTTTAGCATTGAAAAAAACTTGTGTAGAGTAAACTAAACTTTTAGAAGAGGAGACAAAAACAAATGTATAGCTGAGCTTGAGTTGCAGTTGAAAGAATCTGAGAAGGTGAAATGTACTCCTCTTAGTCTTAGGGAGTGTCAAAGAAAACTCAAGAGCATGACGAGTATAGTAAGAGACTGCGGTGGGAAGAAAGAAGAGAATGAGATAGTTAAGGACTATAGGGGGTTTGCATTGCAAGAATATGGAGCAAATAATCTCAATAATCAAACAAGTTTACAAAAAAATGACATCATAAAGATTCTTAAAGACCCTAAATTTCAAAATAAACGCCAAACTGTGCTGAAAGATGTAGGGTTGGAATGTGCAGTAAGGCCAGAGAATGTACTACAGGTGTGCGATCCATCAACAGAAATGGTTATCGTGTTATTTCCAAGCTACTTGTAAATTGTATCAGGCCATATAGTTTGTGTGTGTTTGGTCTTCCCCATCCACACAATGTTGCAGTAGAAAGACAGAATCAAAATATGGCTATCATCTTGCAGAAATGATTGGTGAGTTGTTAACCACTTCGATTAACATGACCTTTAGCGTGGATATTATGCCTTTTTGTAACTGCACTAAGTTCTTATTGTAAAAGAGACATGGGATGACCGAGCTTACGACTTGTGTAGCACCGGTCATAAGGAATTGATGTACATAGAGCTAGTTAAACTAGGAAGACTAGTTTTGGGCCCCCACTTTTAATTGGGTGGCCGAACATTGTAAATATGAGCTCATGTATACAAGACATTTCATGAAATATGAAAGGGGGCAATCCCATTTGTCTCAATTGAGTTTTGCCTTCTCTCTCTCTCTCTCTCTCTCTCTCTCTCTCTCTCTCTCTCATTTGAGTTTATGGTTTCTTGCTTGCTTGTGTTGTTTCTTGCTTGCTTAGATTGTTGGTGTAGGCGACGAGTAGGAATGGTAGTGCTCTCGCTTCTCTTCTCTTCTACCTTCACATTGTTGTCTACCATGCCCTGTTTGAATACTATTGGCATGAGGTAGAGATTGAGCTCTCCATATGGCCAATGCTGCCTGATGTTTGGACTATTGTTGCTCTTAAAGCAAAGATGGCCCATAATATACATTCTTGTTTGAAGTACACAAGGGCCTCAAGATTGGTTGGTCTTAGCTGGGCATGCCATGTGCATGTGTTTTCCCACATGTTTCAGGCCATTACTTGCACATGAACGCC
The DNA here is from genome assembly GCF_041138505.1 of Cibotium barometz. Taxonomy (NCBI): domain Eukaryota; kingdom Viridiplantae; phylum Streptophyta; class Polypodiopsida; order Cyatheales; family Cibotiaceae; genus Cibotium; species Cibotium barometz. Next base: position 9,178,858 of record NC_141102.1, on the reverse strand, counting down.
AATAATGTAAGCTAGAAAATTCTAGAACCCAGTTGGATTTGGTTAGTGGCCTCCCTCACCTATAAATAGACGCTCATTCCTTTGTATTTTCATATGGGAGCTATAGCATGCCAGTATTATCTTAAAATAATCATATTTCTATTATCCCTTAAATTTTCTCTTCTCTTGGGAGCTTGGAGCCTCTCTCTCTCTCTCTCTCTCCTGTGCTCAGATTTGTAGCCTTCTCTATCTCAACCACGTGCTCGTGCACACATTCGAATCTCCTCACACCCACATCTACCTCCGTCTCCCCAACAACCTCTAATCTATACTGTGCAACCTTATTCCTTTCTCTCTCCCCCCTAAAACCTTTCTAGCAAAACACACTATGGAGGGTAGTGTATCTTTGTCAAGGAGAAGGCTAAGGGACGAGGTTGGGGCTCTGCTCATGCACAATACCAGGGATGAACACGATGCTTAGGTTGAAAAACAATTTCGAAAGTGAGATTGGGTGTATTTGTAGCCTAGTGCCACTAGACCTCATCGAGTTCGGTGTCGAGATGTGATTGAGCACCATTGGAAGGGGAGTCTACTAGGATTCAAGGAAACAACGCATGATGGATTTGTGGCCCTAGTGCAACATGTGTACTCGGCGTCGTAAATTTCTTTAAGCCCACATCGTCATAGTCCTCGTTTCCCTTGCAACTATATGCTTTTCACTTTAGTATGTTAGTGTACATGGTATTTGAAGTGTACTTTTCAACTTTATTTAACAGTTTTCTCATTTCCAGATATTTTCCCTTCCAACATCATTGAGGACCAGCCTATAAAGAGCCTAACATGAACATTCTATGCCGTAAACGTGCACATTGGGAATGGTGTATTCCCTGACAGTGTCTCTTCTAACCTTGCTAGTTGAAAGATTTTCTTCTACACCCACAAGTATGTAGTCCCAACACAGGTCAACGGGTTTGATAAGCTTGAAGAAGTCCCTTCTCCTTCCCTCTCTAGTGTTGAATGGCCAATGCTGCCTGATGTTTGGACTATTGTTGCTCTTAAAGCAAAGATGGCCCAGAATATACATTCTTGTTTGAAGTACACAAGGGCCTCAAGATTGGTTGGTCTTAGTTGGGCATGCCATGTGCATGTGTTTGCCCACATGTTTCAGGCCATTACTTGCACATGAACGCCAATAATGTACATGTGCAAGGTGGTAGGCTATGAAGAGATTGTTAATTTTCTTGGACAAGGGTGGGACATTGTGGAGGGGGAGCACAAAGGAGAGAATCTCAGGTGCAATGTAGTGCATTCCAGTGTCTCCTTTCGATTCTTCTGAGCTCGTACCACTTTGTGTACTCGTTTATGTTATATGAGCAGTGGATGAGGAAGAAGGGTGCATGGATACCCTTACAAGCTCAACAGTGTAAGATTCCTCCCTTCGGCTTTTGAGATGTAAAGTTGTAAGAACCTCCCCTTCTGTTCTTGTAATCATCCCCTCTCTGAAATAGAAGAAAGATCTTGTTTTACCTTGTTTTGGCCTAGAGAGAGAAAATGTCTAGAGAGAGATAATTTAAAATTGAGATATCTTTGGATACAAAAATTCTCCTAGTGTCTAAAATGGATTCCCCTAAAACAAAAGTTAAAATGAACTTTCCAATGTGCATTAGGAATTAATTGAAAATAGTATAAGGGGCCTTAGCCTAAGGGTCTACATTTTCAGAAATTTTTGGATTATGGTCCAATTAAGGTTCCAATGGGCCAATTGGATTAATCCAAGTGTTTGGATGAGATAAATCCAAAGAATAAAAGAAAATACCCAAAAATGAGTACATGCTCCCATAAGATGAAGAGTTGACTGAGTACAAGGTTTATTAGTTAAAAATTAAGAGATATTAGTAAAAAAGTGAGATATTTTAGAGAAATGATGCATTTTTGACACCTTGGTAAAAGGAGAGGGAGACTCTTGAGTTAGGTGCCTTTTTCACATGTGTAGTTTGGTTTTTTAATTTTTAAAAAAAAAGGTGATATTTTTATCTCTCCTCTCTCCTGGATCAGACTAGATCAAAAAGGGAGCCAAACTGGTCCAAATCTTGTCTAAATTGAGTCAAACTGAAGCTAGAAAATTCTAGAACCCAGTTGGATTTGGTTAGTGGCCTCCCTCACCTATAATAGACCCTCATTCCTTTGTATTTTCATATGGGAGCTATAGCATGCCAGTATTATCTTAAAATAATCATATTTCTATTATCCCTTAAATTTTCTCTTCTCTTGGGAGCTTGGAGCCTCTCTCTCTCTCTCTCTCTCTCCTGTGCTCAGATTTGTAGCCTTCTCTATCTCTACCACGTGCTCGTGCACACATTCGAATCTCCTCACACCCACATCTACCTCCGTCTCCCCAACAACCTCTAATCTATACTGTGCAACCTTATTCCTTTCTCTCTCCCCCCTAAAACCTTTCTAGCAAAACACACTATGGAGGGTAGTGTATCTTTGTCGAGGAGAAGGCTAAGGGACGAGGTTGGGGCTCTGCTCATGCACAATACCAGGGATGAACACGATGCTTAGGTTGAAAAACAATTTCGAAAGTGAAATTGGGTGTATTTGTAGCCTAGTGCCACTAGACCTCATCGAGTTCGGTGTCGAGATGTGATTGAGCACCATTGGAAGGGGAGTCTACTAGGATTCAAGGAAACAACGCATGATGGATTTGTGGCCCTAGTGCAACATGTGTACTCGGCGTCGTAAATTTCTTTAAGCCCACATCGTCATAGTCCTCGTTTCCCTTGCAACTATATGCTTTTCACTTTAGTATGTTAGTGTACATGGTATTTGAAGTGTACTTTTCAACTTTATTTAACAGTTTTCTCATTTCCAGATATTTTCCCTTCCAACATCATTGAGGACCAGCCTATAAAGAGCCTAACATGAACATTCTATGCCGTAAACGTGCACATTGGGAATGGTGTATTCCCTGACAGTGTCTCTTCTAACCTTGCTAGTTGAAAGATTTTCTTCTACACCCACAAATATGTAGTCCCAACACAGGTCAACGGGTTTGATAAGCTTGAAGAAGTCCCTTCTCCTTCCCTCTCTAGTGTTGAATGGCCAATGCTGCCTGATGTTTGCACTATTGTTGCTCTTAAAGCAAAGATGGCCCAGAATATACATTCTTGTTTGAAGTACACAAGGGCCTCAAGATTGGTTGGTCTTAGCTCGGCATGCCATGTGCATGTGTTTGCCCACATGTTTCAGGCCATTACTTGCACATGAACGCCAATAATGTACATGTGCAAGGTGGTAGGCTATGAAGAGATTGTTAATTTTCTTGGACAAGGGTGGGACATTGTGGAGGGGGAGCTCAAAGGAGAGAATATCACGTGCAATGTAGTGCATTCCAGTGTCTCCTTTTGATTCTTCTGAGCTCGTACCACTTTGTGTACGCGTTTATGTTATACGAGCAGTGGATGAGGAAGAAGGGTGCATGGATACCCTTACAAGCTCAACAGTGTAAGATTCCTCCCTCCGGCTTTTGAGATGTAAAGGTGTAAGAACCTCCCCTTCTGTTCTTGTAATCATCCCCTCTCTGAAATAGAAGAAAGATCTTGTTTTACCTTGTTTTGGCCTAGAGAGAGAAAATGTCTAGAGAGAGATAATTTAAAATTGAGATATCTTTGGATACAAAAATTCTCCTAGTGTCTAAAATGGATTCCCCTAAAACAAAAGTTAAAATGAACTTTCCAATGTGCATTAGGAATTAATTGAAAATAGTATAAGGGGCCTTAGCCTAAGGGTCTACATTTTCAGAAATTTTTGGATTATGGTCCAATTAAGGTTCCAATGGGCCAATTGGATTAATCCAAGTGTTGGGATGAGATAAATCCAAAGAATAAAAGAAAATACCCAAAAATGAGTACATGCTCCCATAAGATGAAGAGTTGACTGAGTACAAGGTTTATTAGTTAAAAATTAAGAGATATTAGTAAAAAAATGAGATATTTTAGAGAAATGATGCATTTTTGACACCTTGGTAAAAGGAGAGGGAGACTCTTGAGTTAGGTGCCTTTTTCACATGTGTGGTTGGGTTTTTTATTTTTTTTTAAAAGTCATACTTTTATCTCTCCTCTCTCCTGGATCAGACTAGATCAAAAAGGGAGCCAAACTGGTCCAAATCTTGTCTAAATTGAGTCAACCTGAAGCTAGAAAATTCTAGAACCCAGTTGGACTTGGTTAGTGGCCTCCCTCACCTATAAATAGACCCTCATTCCTTTGTATTTTCATATGGGAGCTATAGCATGCCAGTATTATCTTAAAATAATCATATTTCTATTATCCCTTAAATTTTCTCTTCTCTTGGGAGCTTGGAGCCTCTCTCTCTCTCTCTCTCTCTCTCTCTCTCTCTCTCTCCCTCTCTCTCTCTCTCTCTCTCTCTCTCTCTCTCTCCTGTGCTCAGATTTGTAGCCTTCTCTATCTCTACCACGTGCTCGTGCACACATTCGAATCTCCTCACACCCACATCTACCTCCGTCTCCCCAACAACCTCTAATCTATACTGTGCAACCTTATTTCTTTCTCTCTCCCCCCTAAAACCTTTCTAGCAAAACACACTATGGAGGGTAGTGTATCTTTGTCGAGGAGAAGGCTAAGGGACGAGGTTGGGGCTCTGCTCATGCACAATACCAGGGATGAACACGATGCTTGGGTTGAGAAACAATTTCGAAAGGGAGATTGGGTGCATTTGTAGCCTAGTGCCACTAGACCTCATCGAGTTCGATGTCGAGATGTGATTGAGCACCATTGGAAGGGGAGTCTACTAGGATTCAAGGAAACAAGGCATGATGGATTTGTGGCCCTAGTGCAACATGTGTACTCGGCATCGTAAATTTCTTTAAGCCCACATCGTCATAGTCCTCGTTTCCCTTGCAACTATATGCTTTCACTTTAGTATGTTAGTGTACATGGTATTTGAACTGTACTTTTCAACTTTATTTAACAGTTTTCTCATTTTCAGATATTTTTCCTTCCAACATCATTGAGGACCAGCCCATAAAGAGCCTAACATGAACATTCTATGCCGTACACGTGCACATTGGGAATGGTGTATTCTCTTACAGTGCCTCTTCTAACCTTGCTAGTTGAAAGATTTTCTTCTACACCCACAAATATGTAGTCCCAACACAGGTCAACGGGTTTGATAAGCTTGAAGAAGTCCCTTCTCCTTTCCTCTCTAGTGTTGAATGGCCAATGCTGCCTGATGTTTGGACTATTGTTGCTCTTAAAGCAAAGATGGCCAATAATATACATTCTTCTTTGAAGTACACAAGGGCCTCAAGATTGGTTGGTCTTAGCTGGGCATGCCATGTGCATGTGTTTGCCCACATGTTTCAAGCCATTACTTGCACATGAACGCCAATAATGTACATGTGCAAGGTGGTAGGCTATGAAGAGATTGTTAATTTTCTTGGACAAGGGTGGGACATTGTGGAGGGGGAGCACAAAGGAGAGAATCTCAGGTGCAATGTAGTGCATTCCAGTGTCTCCTTTTGATTCTTCTGATCTCGTACCACTTTGTGTACTCGTTTATGTTATACGAGCAGTGGATGAGGAAGAAGGGTGCATGGATACCCTTACAAGCTCAACAGTGTAAGATTCCTCCCTTCGGCTTTTGAGATGTAAAGGTGTAAGAACCTCCCCTTCTGTTCTTGTAATCATCCCCTCTCTGAAATAGAAGAAAGATCTTGTTTTACCTTGTTTTGGCCTAGAGAGAGAAAATATCTAGAGAGAGAGTTTAAAATTGAGATATCTTTGGATACAAAAATTCTCCTAGTGTCTAAAATGGATTCCCCTAAAACAAAAGTCAAAATGAACTTTCCAATGTGCATTAGGAATTAATTGAAAAAAGTATAAGGGGCCTTAGCCTAAGGGTCTACATTTACAAAAAAATTTGGATTATGATCCAATTAAGGTTCCAATGGGCCAATTGGATTAATCCAAGTGTTGGGATGAGATAAATCCAAAGAATAAAAGAAAATACTTAGACTATTGTTGCTCTTAAAGCAAAGATGGCCAATAATATACATTCTTCTTTGAAGTACACAAGGGCCTCAGGATTGGTTGGTCTTAGCTGGGCATGCCATGTGCATGTGTTTGCCCACATGTTTCAGGCCATTACTTGCACATGAACGCCAATAATGTACATGTGCAAGGTGGTAGGCTATGAAGAGATTGTTAATTTTCTTGGACAAGGATGGGACATTGTGGAGGGGGAGCACAAAGGAGAGAATCTCAGGTGCAATGTAGTGCATTCCAGTGTCTCCTTTCGATTCTTCTGAGCTCGTACCACTTTGTGTACTCGTTTATGTTATACGAGCAGTGGATGAGGAAGAAGGGTGCATGGATACCCTTACAAGCTCAACAGTGTAAGATTCCTCCCTCCGGCTTTTGAGATGTAAAGGTGTAAGAACCTCCCCTTCTGTTCTTGTAATCATCCCCTCTCTGAAATAGAAGAAAGATCTTGTTTTACCTTGTTTTGGCCTAGAGAGAGAAAATGTCTAGAGAGAGATAATTTAAAATTGAGATATCTTTGGATACAAAAATTCTCCTAGTGTCTAAAATGGATTCCCCTAAAACAAAAGTTAAAATGAACTTTCCAATGTGCATTAGGAATTAATTGAAAATAGTATAAGGGGCCTTAGCCTAAGGGTCTACATTTTCAGAAATTTTTGGATTATGGTCCAATTAAGGTTCCAATGGGCCAATTGGATTAATCCAAGTGTTGGGATGAGATAAATCCAAAGAATAAAAGAAAATACCCAAAAATGAGTACATGCTCCCATAAGATGAAGAGTTGACTGAGTACAAGGTTTATTAGTTAAAAATTAAGATATATTAGTAAAAAAATGAGATATTTTAGAGAAATGATGCATTTTTGACACCTTGGTAAAAGGAGAGGGAGACTCTTGAGTTAGGTGCCTTTTTCACATGTGTGGTTGGGTTTTTTATTTTTTTTTAAAAAGTCATACTTTTATCTCTCCTCTCTCCTGGATCAGACTAGATCAAAAAGGGAGCCAAACTGGTCCAAATCTTGTCTAAATTGAGTCAAACTGAAGCTAGAAAATTCTAGAACCCAGTTGGACCTTGTTAGTGGCCTCCCTCACCTATAAATAGACCCTCATTCCTTTGTACTTTCATATGGGAGCTATAGCATGCCTGTATTATCTTAAAATAATCATATTTCTATTATCCCTTAAATTTTCTCTTCTCTTGGGAGCTTGGAGCCTCTCTCTCTCTCTCTCTCTCTCTCTCTCTCTCTCTCTCTCTCTCTCTCTCTCTCTCTCTCTCTCTCTCTCTCTCTCTCTCTCTCTCTCTCTCTCTCTCTCTCTCTCCTGTGCTCAGATTTATAGCCTTCTCTATCTCTACCACGTGCTCGTGCACACATTCGAATCTCCTCACACCCACATCTACCTCCGTCTCCCCAACAACCTCTAATCTATACTGTGCAACCTTATTTCTTTCTCTCTCCCCCCTAAAACCTTTCTAGCAAAACACACTATGGAGGGTAGTGTATCTTTGTCGAGGAGAAGGCTAAGGGACGAGGTTGGGGCTCTGCTCATGCACAATACCAGGGATGAACACGATGCTTGGGTTGAAAAACAATTTCGAAAGGGAGATTGGGTGCATTTGTAGCCTAGTGCCACTAGACCTCATCGAGTTCGGTGTCGAGATGTGATTGAGCACCATTGGAAGGGGAGTCTACTAGGATTCAAGGAAACAAGGCATGATGGATTTGTGGCCCTAGTGCAACATGTGTACTCGGCATCGTAAATTTCTTTAAGCCCACATCGTCATAGTCCTCGTTTCCCTTGCAACTATATGCTTTCACTTTAGTATGTTCGTGTACATGGTATTTGAACTGTACTTTTCAACTTTATTTAACAGTTTCCTCATTTCCAGATATTTTCCCTTCCAACATCATTGAGGACCAGCCTATAAAGAGCCTAACATGAACATTCTATGCCGTACACGTGCACATTGGGAATGGTGTATTCTCTGACAGTGCCTCTTCTAACCTTGCTAGTTGAAAGATTTTCTTCTACACCCACAAATATGTAGTCCCAACACAGGTCAACGGGTTTGATAAGCTTGAAGAAGTCCCTTCTCCTTCCCTCTCTAGTGTTGAATGGCCAATGCTGCTTGATGTTTGGACTATTGTTGCTCTTAAAGCAAAGATGGCCAATAATATACATTCTTCTTTGAAGTACACAAGGGCCTCAAGATTGGTTGGTCTTAGCTGGGCATGCCATGTGCATGTGTTTGCCCACATGTTTCAGGCCATTACTTGCACATGAACGCCAATAATGTACATGTGCAAGGTGGTAGGCTATGAAGAGATTGTTAATTTTCTTGGACAAGGGTGGGACATTGTGGAGGGGGAGCACAAAGGAGAGAATCTCAGGTGCAATGTAGTGCATTCCAGTGTCTCCTTTCGATTCTTCTGAGCTCGTACCACTTTGTGTACTCGTTTATGTTATATGAGCAGTGGATGAGGAAGAAGGGTGCATGGATACCCTTACAAGCTCAACAGTGTAAGATTCCTCCCTTCGGCTTTTGAGATGTAAAGTTGTAAGAACCTCCCCTTCTGTTCTTGTAATCATCCCCTCTCTGAAATAGAAGAAAGATGTTGTTTTACCTTGTTTTGGCCTAGAGAGAGAAATTATCTAGAGAGAGATAATTTAAAATTGAGATATCTTTGGATACAAAAATTCTCCTAGTGTCTAAAATGGATTCCCCTAAAACAAAAGTTAAAATGAACTTTCCAATGTGCATTAGGAATTAATTGAAAATAGTATAAGGGGCCTTAGCCTAAGGGTCTACATTTTCAGAAATTTTTGGATTATGGTCCAATTAAGGTTCCAATGGGCCAATTGGATTAATCCAAGTGTTTGGATGAGATAAATCCAAAGAATAAAAGAAAATACCCAAAAATGAGTACATGCTCCCATAAGATGAAGAGTTGACTGAGTACAAGGTTTATTAGTTAAAAATTAAGAGATATTAGTAAAAAAGTGAGATATTTTAGAGAAATGATGCATTTTTGACACCTTGGTAAAAGGAGAGGGAGACTCTTGAGTTAGGTGCCTTTTTCACATGTGTGGTTTGGTTTTTTTTTTTTTTAAGTCATACTTTTATCTCTCCTCTCTCCTGGATCAGACTAGATCAAAAAGGGAGCCAAACTGGTCCAAATCTTGTCTAAATTGAGTCAAACTGAAGCTAGAAAATTCTAGAACCCAGTTGGACTTGGTTAGTGCCCTCCCTCACCTATAAATAGACCCTCATTCCTTTGTATTTTCATATGCGAGCTATAGCATGCCAGTATTATCTTAAAATAATCATATTTCTATTATCCCTTAAATTTTCTCTTCTCTTGGGAGATTGGAGCCTCTCTCTCTCTCTCTCTCTCCTGTGCTTAGATTTATAGCCTTCTCTATCTCTACCACGTGCTCGTGCACACATTCGAATCTCCTCACACCCACATCTACCTCCGTCTCCCCAACAACCTCTAATCTATACTGTGCAACCTTATTTCTTTATCTCTCCCCCCTAAAACCTTTCTAGCAAAACACACTATGGAGGGTAGTGTATCTTTGTCAAGGAGAAGGCTAAGGGACGAGGTTGGGGCTCTGCTCATGCACAATACCAGGAATGAACACGATGCTTAGGTTGAAAAACAATTTCGAAAGGGAGATTGGGTGTATTTGTAGCCTAGTGCCACTAGACCTCATCGAGTTCGGTGTCGAGATGTGATTGAGCACCATTGGAAGGGGAGTCTACTAGGATTCAAGGAAACAAGGCATGATGGATTTGTGGCCCTAGTGCAACATGTGTACTCGGCGTCGTAAATTTCTTTAAGCCCACATCGTCATAATCCTCGTTTCCCTTGCAACTATATGCTTTCACTTTAGTATGTTAGTGTACATGGTATTTGAAGTGTACTTTTCAACTTTATTTAACAATTTTCTCATTTCCAGATATTTTCCCTTCCAACATCATTGAGGACCAACCTATAAAGAGCCTAACATGAACATTCTATGCCGTAGACGTGCACATTGGGAATGGTGTATTCCCTGACAGTGCCTCTTCTAACCTTGCTAGTTGAAAGATTTTCTTCTACACCCACAAATATGTAGTCCCAACACAGGTCAACGGGTTTGATAAGCTTGAAGAAGTCCCTTCTCCTTCCCTCTCTAGTGTTGAATGGCCAATGCTGCCTGATGTTTGGACTATTGTTGCTCTTAAAGCAAAGATGGCCCAGAATATACATTCTTGTTTGAAGTACACAAGGGCCTCAAGATTGGTTGGTCTTAGCTCGGCATGCCATGTGCATGTGTTTGCCCACATGTTTCAGGCCATTACTTGCACATGAACGCCAATAATGTACATGTGCAAGGTGGTAGGCTATGAAGAGATTGTTAATTTTCTTGGACAAGGGTGGGACATTGTGGAGGGGGAGCACAAAGGAGAGAATCTCAGGTGCAATGTAGTGCATTCCAGTGTCTGCTTTCGATTCTTCTGACCTCGTACCACTTTGTGTACTCGTTTATGTTATACGAGCAGTGGATGAGGAAGAAGGGTGCATGGATACCCTTACAAGCTCAACAGTGTAAGGTTCCTCCCTCCGGCTTTTGAGATGTAAAGGTGTAAGAACCTCCCCTTCTGTTCTTGTAATCATCCCCTCTCTGAAATAGAAGAAAGATCTTGTTTTACCTTGTTTTGGCCTAGAGAGAGAAAATGTCTAGAGAGAGATAATTTAAAATTGAGATATCTTTGGATACAAAAATTCTCCTAGTGTCTAAAATGGATTCCCCTAAAACAAAAGTTAAAATGAACTTTCCAATGTGCATTAGGAATTAATTGAAAATAGTATAAGGGGCCTTAGCCTAAGGGTCTACATTTTCAGAAATTTTTGGATTATGGTCCAATTAAGGTTCCAATGGGCCAATTGGATTAATCCAAGTGTTGGGATGAGATAAATCCAAAGAATAAAAGAAAATACCCAAAAATGAGTACATGCTCCCATAAGATGAAGAGTTGACTGAGTACAAGGTTTATTAGTTAAAAATTAAGAGATATTAGTAAAAAAATGAGATATTTTAGAGAAATGATGCATTTCTGACACCTTGGTAAAAGGAGAGGGAGACTCTTGAGTTAGGTGCCTTTTTCACATGTGTGGTTGGGTTTTTTATTTTTTTTTAAAAGTGATACTTTTATCTCTCCTCTCTCCTGGATCAGACTAGATCAAAAAGGGAGCCAAACTGGTCCAAATCTTGTCTAAATTGAGTCAAACTGAAGCTAGAAAATTCTAGAACCCAGTTGGACTTGGTTAGTGGCCTCCCTCACCTATAAAAAGACCCTCATTCCTTTGTATTTTCATATGGGAGCTATAGCATGCCAGTATTATCTTAAAATAATCATATTTCTATTATCCCTTAAATTTTCTCTTCTCTTGGGAGCTTGGAGCCTCTCTCTCTCTCTCTCTCTCTCTCTCTCTCTCTCTCTCTCTCTCTCTCTCTCTCTCTCTCTCTCTCCTGTGCTCAGATTTATAGCCTTCTCTATCTCTACCACGTGCTCGTGCACACATTCGAATCTCCTCACACCCACATCTACCTCCGTCTCCCCAACAACCTCTAATCTATACTGTGCAACCTTATTTCTTTCTCTCTCCCCCCTAAAACCTTTCTAGCAAAACACACTATGGAGGGTAGTGTATCTTTGTCGAGGAGAAGGCTAAGGGACGAGGTTGGGGCTCTGCTCATGCACAATACCAGGGATGAACACGATGCTTGGGTTGAAAAACAATTTCGAAAGGGAGATTGGGTGCATTTGTAGCCTAGTGCCACTAGACCTCATCGAGTTCGGTGTCGAGATGTGATTGAGCACCATTGGAAGGGGAGTCTACTAGGATTCAAGGAAACAAGGCATGATGGATTTGTGGCCCTAGTGCAACATGTTTACTCGGCATCGTAAATTTCTTTAAGCCCACATCGTCATAGTCCTCGTTTCCCTTGCAACTATATGCTTTCACTTTAGTATGTTAGTGTACATGGTATTTGAACTGTACTTTTCAACTTTATTTAACAGTTTCCTCATTTTTAGATATTTTTCCTTCCAACATCATTGAGGACCAGCCCATAAAGAGCCTAAAATGAACATTCTATGCGGTACACGTGCACATTGGGAATGGTGTATTCTCTGACAGTGCGTCTTCTAACCTTGCTAGTTGAAAGATTTTCTTCTACACCCACAAATATGTAGTCCCAACACAGGTCAACGGGTTTGATAAGCTTGAAGAAGTCCCTTCTCCTTCCCTCTCTAGTGTTGAATGGCCAATGCTGCTTGATGTTTGGACTATTGTTGCTCTTAAAGCAAAGATGGCCAATAATATACATTCTTCTTTGAAGTACACAAGGGCCTCAAGATTGGTTGGTCTTAGCTGGGCATGCCATGTGCATGTGTTTGCCCACATGTTTCAAGCCATTACTTGCACATGAACGCCAATAATGTACATGTGCAAGGTGGTAGGCTATGAAGAGATTGTTAATTTTCTTGGACAAGGGTGGGACATTGTGGAGGGGGAGCACAAAGGAGAGAATCTCAGGTGCAATGTAGTGCATTCCAGTGTCTCCTTTCGATTCTTCTGAGCTCGTACCACTTTGTGTACTCGTTTATATTATACGAGCAGTGGATGAGGAAGAAGGGTGCATGGATACCCTTACAAGCTCAACAATGTAAGATTCCTCCCTTCGGCTTTTGAGATGTAAAGGTGTAAGAACCTCCCCTTCTGTTCTTGTAATCATCCCCTCTCTGAAATAGAAGAAAGATCTTGTTTTACCTTGTTTTGGCCTAGAGAGAGAAAATATCTAGAGAGAGATAGTTTAAAATTGAGATATCTTTGGATACAAAAATTCTCCTAGTGTCTAAAATGGATTCCCCTAAAACAAAAGTCAAAATGAACTTTCCAATGTGCATTAGGAATTAATTGAAAATAGTATAAGGGGCCTTAGCCTAAGGGTCTACATTTTCAAAAAAATTTGGATTATGATCTAATTAAGGTTCCAATGGGCCAATTGGATTAATCCAAGTGTTGGGATGAGATAAATCCAAAGAATAAAAGAAAATACTTAGACTATTGTTGCTCTTAAAGCAAAGATGGCCAATAATATACATTCTTCTTTGAAGTACACAAGGGCCTCAAGATTGGTTGGTCTTAGCTGGGCATGCCATGTGCATGTGTTTGCCCACATGTTTCAGGCCATTACTTGCACATGAACGCCAATAATGTACATGTGCAAGGTGGTAGGCTATGAAGAGATTGTTAATTTTCTTGGACAAGGGTGGGACATTGTGGAGGGGGAGCATAAAGGAGAGAATCTCAGGTGCAATGTAGTGCATTCCAGTGTCTCCTTTCGATTCTTCTGAGCTCGTACCACTTTGTGTACTCGCTTATGTTATACGAGCAGTGGATGAGGAAGAAGGGTGCATGGATACCCTTACAAGCTCAACAGTGTAAGATTCCTCCCTTCGGCTTTTGAGATGTAAAGGTGTCTCCTTTCGATTCTTCTGAGCTCGTACCACTTTGTGTACTCGTTTATGTTATACGAGCAGTGGATGAGGAAGAAGGGTGCATGGATACCCTTACAAGCTCAACAATGTAAGATTCCTCCCTCCAGCTTTTGAGATGTAAAGGTGTAAGAACCTCCCCTTCTGTTCTTGTAATCATCCCCTCTCTGAAATAGAAGAAAGATCTTGTTTTACCTTGTTTTGGCCTAGAGAGAGATAATTTAAAATTGAGATATCTTTGGATACAAAAATTCTCCTAGTGTCTAAAATGGATTCCCCTAAAACAAAAGTTAAAATGAACTTTCCAATGTGCATTAGGAATTAATTGAAAATAGTATAAGGGGCCTTAGCCTAAGGGTCTACATTTTGAGAAATTTTTGGATTATGGTCCAATTAAGGTTCCAATGGGCCAATTGGATTAATCCAAGTGTTGGGATGAGATAAATCCAAAGAATAAAAGAAAATACCCAAAAATGAGTATATGCTCCCATAAGATGAAGAGTTGACTGAGTACAAGGTTTATTAGTTAAAAATTAAGAGATATTAGTAAAAAAATGAGATATTTTAGAGAAATGATGCATTTTTGACACCTTGGTAAAAGGAGAGGGAGACTCTTGAGTTAGGTGCCTTTTTCACATGTGTGGTTGGGTTTTTTATTTTTTATTTTAAAGTCATACTTTTATCTCTCCTCTCTCCTGGATCAGACTAGATCAAAAAGGGAGCCAAACTGGTCCAAATCTTGTCTAAATTGAGTCAAACTTAAGCTAGAAAATTCTAGAACCCAGTTGGACTTGGTTAGTGGCCTCCCTCACCTATAAATAGACCCTCATTCCTTTGTATTTTCATATGGGAGCTATAGCATGCCAGTATTATCTTAAAATAATCATATTTCTAGCACACTGGAAACTGGGGAAGCTGCACATGCAAAGGAGTTTTTGCAAGCATATGTGAAGGGCATACATGAAGCAATCATGCTGCAATCACAATTAAAGAGCTAAACGCATGTGCACTAACCTTTGAACAATGCAGATAAAAAATGCCATTGACATCAAAAGTTTAAAATATGCAAGAACCATGTCAAACCATATACTGAACTACAGCCTTAATTGTTCTCATCTCTTAAGCACCAGTTTCTGGTAAGGAGTTTCCACTTCCTACTTTACGCCTTCAAAACGGCCTTCTGTTCTATTTACCCTTATTAACGAATGCATTTTCTCTCTCTCTCTCTCTCTCTCTCTCTCTCTCTCTCTCTCTCTCTCTCTCTCTCTCTCTCTCTCTCTCTCTCTCTCTCTCTCTCTCTCTCTCTCTCTCTCTCCTGTGCTCAGATTTGTAGCCTTCTCTATCTCTACCACATGCTCGTGCACACATTCGAATCTCCTCACACCCACATCTACCTCCGTCTCCCCAACAACCTCTAATCTATACTGTGCAACCTTATTTCTTTCTCTCTCCCCCCTAAAACCTTTCTAGCAAAACACACTATGGAGGGTAGTGTATCTTTGTCGAGGAGAAGGCTAAGGGACAAGGTTGGGGCTCTGCTCATGCACAATACCAGGGATGAACATGATGCTTGGGTTGAAAAACAATTTCGAAAGGGAGATTGGGTGTATTTGTAGCCTAGTGCCACTAGACCTCATCGAGTTCGGTGTCGAGATGTGATTGAGCACCATTGGAAGGGGAGTCTACTAGGATTCAAGGAAACAAGGCATGATGGATTTGTGGCTCTAGTGCAACATGTGTACTCGGCATCGTAAATTTCTTTAAGCCCACATCGTCATAGTCCTCGTTTCCCTTGCAACTATATGCTTTCACTTTAGTATGTTAGCGTACATGGTATTTGAACTGTACTTTTCAACTTTATTTAACAGTTTCCTCATTTTCAGATATTTTTCCTTCCAACATCATTGAGGACCAGCCCATAAAGAGCCTAACATGAACATTCTATGCCGTACACGTGCACATTGGGAATGGTGTATTCTCTGACAGTGCCTCTTCTAACCTTGCTAGTTGAAAGATTTTCTTCTACACCCACAAATATGTAGTCCCAACACAGGTCAACGGGTTTGATAAGCTTGAAGAAGTCCCTTCTCCTTCCCTCTCTAGTGTTGAATGGCCAATGCTGCCTGATGTTTGGACTATTGTTGCTCTTAAAGCAAAGATGGCCAATAATATACATTCTTCTTTGAAGTACACAAGGGCCTCAAGATTGGTTGGTCTTAGCTGGGCATGCCATGTGCATGTGTTTGCCCACATGTTTCAGGCCATTACTTGCACATGAACGCCAATAATGTACATGTGCAAGGTGGTAGGCTATGAAGAGATTGTTAATTTTCTTGGACAAGGGTGGGACATTGTGGAGGGGGAGCACAAAGGAGAGAATCTCAGGTGCAATGTAGTGCATTCCAGTGTCTTCTTTCGATTCTTCTGAGCTTGTACCACTTTGTGTACTCGTTAATGTTATACGAGCAGTGGATGAGGAAGAAGGGTGCATGGATACCCTTACAAGCTCAACAGTGTAAGATTCCTCCCTCCGGCTTTTGAGATGTAAAGGTGTAAGAACCTCCCCTTCTGTTCTTGTAATCATCCCCTCTCTGAAATAGAAGAAAGATCTTGTTTTACCTTGTTTTGGCCTAGAGAGCGAAAATGTCTAGAGAGAGATAATTTAAAATTGAGATATCTTTGGATACAAAAATTCTCCTAGTGTCTAAAATGGATTCCCCTAAAACAAAAGTTAAAATGAACTTTCCAATGTGCATTAGGAATTAATTGAAAATAGTATAAGGGGCCTTAGCCTAAGGGTCTACATTTTCAAAAAAATTTGGATTATGGTCCAATTAAGGTTCGAATGGGCCAATTGGATTAATCCAAGTGTTGGGATGAGATAAATCCAAAGAATAAAAGAAAATACCCAAAAATGAGTACATGCTCCCATAAGATGAAGAGTTGATTGAGAACAATGTTTATTAGTTAAAAATTAAGAGATATTAGTAAAAAAATGAGATATTTTGGAGAAATGATGCATTTTTGACACCCTGGTAAAAGGAGACAGAGACTCTTGAGTTAGGTGCCTTTTTCACATGTGTGGTTGGGTTTTTTAATTTTAAAAAAAAGTGATATTTTTATCTCTCCTCTCTCCTTGATCAGACTAGATCAAAAAGGGAGCCAAACTGGTCCAAATCTTGTCTAAATTGAGTCAAATTGAAGCTAGAAAATTCTAGAACCCAGTTGGACTTAGTTAGTGGCCTCCCTCACCTATAAATAGACCCTCATTCCTTTTTTATTTCATATGGGAGCTATAGCATGCCAGTATTATCTTAAAATAATCATATTTCTATTATCCCTTAAATTTTCTCTTCTCTTGGGAGCTTGGAGCCTCTCTCTCTCTCTCTCTCTCTCTCTCTCTCTCTCTCTCTCTCTCCTGTGCTCAGATTTATAGCCTTCTCTATCTCTACCACGTGCTCGTGCACACATTCGAATCTCCTCACACCCACATCTACCTCCGTCTCCCCAACAACCTCTAATCTATACTGTGCAACCTTATTTCTTTCTCTCTCCCCCCTAAAACCTTTCTAGCAAAACACACTATGGAGGGTAGTGTATCTTTGTCGAGGAGAAGGCTAAGGGACGAGGTTGGGGCTCTGCTCATGCACAATACCAGGGATGAACACGATGCTTGGGTTGCAAAACAATTTCGAAAGGGAGATTGGGTGTATTTGTAGCCTAGTGCCACTAGACCTCATCGAGTTCGATGTCGAGATGTGATTGAGCACCATTGGAAGGGGAGTCTACTAGGATTCAAGGAAATTTGTGGCCCTAGTGCAACATGTGTACTCGGATTTGTAAATTTCTTTAAGCCCACATTGTCATAGTCCTCGTTTCCCTTGCAACTATATGCTTTCACTTTAGTATGTTAGTGTACATGGTATTTGAACTGTACTTTTCAACTTTATTTAACAGTTTCCTCATTTTCAGATATTTTTCCTTCCAACATCATTGAGGACCAGCCCATAAAGAGCCTAACATGAACATTCTATGCCGTACACGTGCACATTGGGAATGGTGTATTCTCTGACAGTGCCTCTTCTAACCTTGCTAGTTGAAAGATTTTCTTCTACACCCACAAATATGTAGTCCCAACACAGGTCAACGGGTTTGATAAGCTTGAAGAAGTCCCTTCTCCTTCCCTCTCTAGTGTTGAATGGCCAATGCTGCTTGATGTTTGGACTATTGTTGCTCTTAAAGCAAAGATGGCCAATAATATACATTCTTCTTTGAAGTACACAAGGGCCTCAAGATTGGTTGGTCTTAGCTGGGCATGCCATGTGCATGTGTTTGCCCACATGTTTCAGGCCATTACTTGCACATGAACGCCAATAATGTACATGTGCAAGGTGGTAGGCTATGAAGAGATTGTTAATTTTCTTGGACAAGGGTGGGACATTGTGGAGGGGGAGCACAAAGGAGAGAATCTCAGGTGCAATGTAGTGCATTCCAGTGTCTCCTTTCGATTCTTCTGAGCTCGTACCACTTTGTGTACTCGTTTATGTTATACGAGCAGTGGATGAGGAAGAAGGGTGCATGGATACCCTTACAAGCTCAACAGTGTAAGATTCCTCCCTCCGGCTTTTGAGATGTAAAGGTGTAAGAACCTCCCCTTCTGTTCTTGTAATCATCCCCTCTCTGAAATAGAAGAAAGATCTTGTTTTACCTTGTTTTGGCCTAGAGAGCGAAAATGTCTAGAGAGAGATAATTTGAAATTGAGATATCTTTGGATACATAAATTCTCCTAGTGTCTAAAATGGATTCCCCTAAAACAAAAGTTAAAATGAACTTTCCAATGTGCATTAGGAATTAATTGAAAATAGTATAAGGGGCCTTAGCCTAAGGTACTACATTTTCAAAAAAATTTGGATTATGGTCCAATTAAGTTCCAATGGGCCAATTGGATTAATCCAAGTGTTGGGATGAGATAAATCCAAAGAATAAAAGAAAATACCCAAAAATGAGTACATGCTCCCATAAGATAAAGAGTTGATTGAGAACAAGGTTTATTAGTTAAAAATTAAGAGATATTAGTAAAAAAATAAGATATTTTGGAGAAATGATGCATTTTTGACACCCTGGTAAAAGGAGACAGAGACTCTTGAGTTAGGTGCCTTTTTCACATGTGTGGTTGGGTTTTTTAATTTTTAAAAAAAGTGATATTTTTATCTCTCCTCTCTCCTGGATCAGACTAGATCAAAAAGGGAGCCAAACTGGTCCAAATCTTGTCTAAATTGAGTCAAACTGAAGCTAGAAAATTCTAGAACCCAGTTGGACTTAGTTAGTGGCCTCCCTCACCTATAAATAGACCCTCATTCCTTTGTATTTTCATATGGGATCTATAGCATGCCAGTATTATCTTAAAATAATCATATTTCTATTATCCCTTAAATTTTCTCTTCTCTTGGGAGCTTGGAGCCTCTCTCTCTCTCTCTCTCTCTCTCTCTCTCTCTCTCTCTCTCTCTCTCTCTCTCTCTCTCTCTCTCTCTCTCTCTCCTGTGCTCAGATTTATAGCCTTCTCTATCTCTACCACGTGCTCGTGCACACATTCGAATCTCCTCACACCCACATCTACCTCCGTCTCCCCAACAACCTCTAATCTATACTGTGCAACCTTATTTCTTTCTCTCTCCCCCCTAAAACCTTTCTAGCAAAACACACTATGGAGGGTAGTGTATCTTTGTCGAGGAGAAGGCTAAGGGACGAGGTTGGGGCTCTGCTCATGCACAATACCAGGGATGAACACGATGCTTCGGTTGCAAAACAATTTCGAAAGGGAGATTGGGTGTATTTGTAGCCTAGTGCCACTAGACCTCATCGAGTTCGATGTCGAGATGTGATTGAGCACCATTGGAAGGGGAGTCTACTAGGATTCAAGGAAATTTGTGGCCCTAGTGCAACATGTGTACTCGGATTCGTAAATTTCTTTAAGCCCACATCGTCATAGTCCTCGTTTCCCTTGCAACTATATGCTTTCACTTTAGTATGTTAGTGTACATGGTATTTGAACTGTACTTTTCAACTTTATTTAACAGTTTCCTCATTTCCAAATATTTTTCCTTCCAACATCATTGAGGACCAACCCATAAAGAGCCTAACATGAACATTCTATGCCGTACACGTGCACATTGGGAATGGTGTATTCTCTGACAGTGCCTCTTCTAACCTTGCTAGTTGAAAGATTTTCTTCTACACCCACAAATATGTAGTCCCAACACAGGTCAACGGGTTTGATAAGCTTGAAGAAGTCCCTTCTCCTTCTCTCTCTAGTGTTGAATGGCCAATGCTACCTGATGTTTGGACTATTGTTGCTCTTAAAGCAAAGATGGCCAATAATATACATTCTTCTTTGAAGTACACAAGGGCCTCAAGATTGGTTGGTCTTAGCTGGACATGCCATGTGCATGTGTTTGCCCACATGTTTCAAGCCATTACTTGCACATGAACGCCAATAATGTACATGTGCAAGGTGGTAGGCTATGAAGAGATTGTTAATTTTCTTGGACAAGGGTGGGACATTGTGGAGGGGGAGCACAAAGGAGAGAATCTCAGGTGCAATGTAGTGCATTCTAGTGTCTCCTTTCGATTCTTCTGAGCTCGTACCACTTTGTGTACTCGTTTATGTTATACGAGGAGTGGATGAGGAAGAAGGGTGCATGGATACCCTTACAAGCTCAACAATGTAAGATTCCTCCCTCCGGCTTTTGAGATGTAAAGGTGTAAGAACCTCCCCTTCTGTTCTTGTAATCATCCCCTCTCTGAAATAGAAGAAAGATCTTGTTTTACCTTGTTTTGGCCTAGAGAGAGAAAATGTCTAAAGAGAGATAATTTAAAATTGAGATATCTTTGGATACAAAAATTCTCCTAGTGTCTAAAATGGATTCCCCTAAAACAAAAGTTAAAATGAACTTTCCAATGTGCATTAGGAATTAATTGAAAATAGTATAAGGGGCCTTAGCCTAAGGGTCTACATTTTCAGAAATTTTTGGATTATGGTCCAATTAAGATTCCAATGGGCCAATTGGATTAATCCAAGTGTTGGGATGAGATAAATCCAAAGAATAAAAGAAAATACCCAAAAATGAGTACATGCTCCCATAAGATGAAGAGTTGACTGAGTACAAGGTTTATTAGTTAAAAATTAAGAGATATTAGTAAAAAAATGAGATATTTTAGAGAAATGATGCATTTTTGACACCTTGGTAAGTAAAAGGAGAGGGAGACTCTTGAGTTAGGTGCCTTTTTCACATGTGTGGTTGGGTTTTTTAATTTTAAAAAAAAGTGATATTTTTATCTCTCCTCTCTCTTGGATCAGACTAGATAAAAAAGGGAGCCAAACTGGTCCAAATCTTGTCTAAATTGAGTCAAACTGAAGCTAGAAAATTCTAGAACCCAGTTGGACTTGGTTAGTGGCCTCCCTCACCTATAAATAGACCCTCATTCCTTTGTATTTTCATATGGGAGCTATAGCATGCCAATTTTATCTTAAAATAATCATATTTCTATTATCCCTTAAATTTTCTCTTCTCTTGGGAGCTTGGAGCCTCTCTCTCTCTCTCTCTCTCTCTCTCTCTCTCTCTCTCTCTCTCTCTCTCTCTCTCTCTCTCTCCTGTGCTCATATTTGTAGCCTTCTCTATCTCTACCACGTGCTCGTGCACACATTCGAATCTCCTCACACCCACATCTACCTCCGTCTCCCCAACAACCTCTAATCTATACTGTGCAACCTTATTTCTTTCTCTCTCCCCCCTAAAACCTTTCTAGCAAAACACACTATGGAGGGTAGTGTATCTTTGTCGAGGAGAAGGCTAAGGGACGAGGTTGGGGCTCTGCTCATGCACAATACCAGGGATGAACACGATGCTTGGGTTGAAAAACAATTTCGAAAGGGAGATTGGGTGTATTTGTAGCCTAGTGCCACTAGACCTCATCGAGTTCGGTGTAGAGATGTGATTGAGCACCATTGGAAGGGGAGTCTACTAGGATTCAAGGAAACAAGGCATGATGGATTTGTGGCCCTAGTGTAACATGTGTACTCGGCATCGTAAATTTCTTTAAGCCCACATCGTCATAGTCCTCGTTTCCCTTGCAACTATATGCTTTCACTTTAGTATGTTAGTGTACATGGTATTTGAACTCTTTATTTAACAGTTTCCTCATTTCCAGATATTTTCCCTTCCAACATCATTGAGGACTAGCCCATAAAGAGCCTAACATGAACATTCTATGCCGTAAACGTGCACATTGAACTCGTACCACTTTATGTACTCGGTTATGTTATACGAGCAGTGGATGAGGAAGAAGGGTGAATGGATACCCTTACAAGCTCAACAGTGTAAGATTCCTCCCTCCGGCTTTTGAGATGTAAAGGTGTAAGAACCTCCCCTTCTGTTCTTGTAATCATCCCCTCTCTGAAATAGAAGAAAGATCTTGTTTTACCTTGTTTTGGCCTAGAGAGAGAAAATATCTAGAGAGAGATAATTTAAAATTGAGATATCTTTGGATACATAAATTCTCCTAGTGTCTAAAATGGATTCCCCTAAAACAAAAGTTGAAATGAACTTTCCAATGTGCATTAGGAATTAATTGAAAATAGTATAAGGGGCCTTAGCCTAAGGGTCTACATTTTCAGAAATTTTTGGATTATGGTCCAATTAAGGTTCCAATGGGCCAATTGGATTAATCCAAGTGTTGGGATGAGATAAATCCAAAGAATAAAAGAAAATACCCAAAAATGAGTACATGCTCCCATAAGATGAAGAGTTGACTGAGTTCAAGGTTTATTAGTTAAAAATTAAGAGATATTAGTAAAAAAATGAGATATTTTAGAGAAATGATGAATTTTTGACACCTTGGTAAGTAAAAGAAGAGGGAGACTCTTGAGTTAGGTGTCTTTTTCACATGTGTGGTTGGGTTTTTTAATTTTTAAAAAAAGTGATATTTTTATCTCTCCTCTTTCCTGGATCAGACTAGATCAAAAAGGGAGCCAAACTGGTCCAAATCTTGTCTAAATTGAGTCAAACTGAAGCTAGAAAATTCTAGAACCCAGTTGGACTTGGTTAGTGGCCTCCCTCACCTATAAATAGACCCTCATTCCTTTGTATTTTCATATGGGAGCTATAGCATGCCAGTATTGTCTTAAAATAATCATATTTCTATTATCCCTTAAATTTTCTCTTCTCTTGGGAGCTTGGAGCCTCTCTCTCTCTCTCTCTCTCTCTCTCTCTCTCTCTCTCTCTCTCTCTCTCTCTCTCTCTCTCTCTCTCTCTCTCTCTCTCTCTCTCTCTCTCTCTCTCTCCTGTGCTCAGATTTGTAGCCTTCTCTATCTCTACCACGTGCTCGTGCACACATTCGAATCTCCTCGCACCCACATCTACCTCCGTCTCCCCAACAACCTCTAATCTATACTGTGCAACGTTATTTCTTTCTCTCTCCCCCCTAAAACCTTTCTAGCAAAACACACTATGGAGGGTAGTGTATCTTTGTCGAGGAGAAGGCTAAGGGACGAGGTTGGGGCTCGGCTCATGCACAATACCAGGGATGAACACGATGCTTGGGTTGAAAAACAATTTCGAAAGGGACATTGGGTGTATTTGTAGCCTAGTGCCACTAGACCTCATCGAGTTCGGTGTCGAGATGTGATTGAGCACCATTGGAAGGGGAGTCTACTAGGATTCAAGGAAACAAGGCATGATGGATTTGTGGCCCTAGTGCAACATGTGTACTCGGCATCGTAAATTTCTTTAAGCCCACATCGTCATAGTCCTCGTTTCCCTTGCAACTATATGCTTTCACTTTAGTATGTTAGTGTACATGATATTTGAACTGTACTTTTCAACTTTATTTAACAGTTTCCTCAGTTCTAGATATTTTCCCTTCCAACATCATTGAGGACCAGCCCATAAAGAGCCTAACATGAACATTCTATGCCGTACACGTGCACATTGGGAATGGTGTATTCTCTGACAGTGCCTCTTCTAACCTTGCTAGTTGAAAGATTTTCTTCTACACCCACAAATATGTAGTCCCAACACAGGTCAACGGGTTTGATAAGCTTGAAGAAGTCCCTTCTCCTTCCCTCTCTAGTGTTGAATGGCCAATGCTGCCTCATGTTTGGACTATTGTTGCTCTTAAAGCAAAGATGGCCAATAATATACATTCTTCTTTGAAGTACACAAGGGCCTCAAGATTGGTTGGTCTTAGCTGGGCATGCCATGTGCATGTGTTTGCCCACATGTTTCAGGCCATTACTTGCACATGAACGCCAATAATGTACATGTCCAAGGTGGTAGGCTATGAAGAGATTGTTAATTTTCTTGGACAAGGGTGGGACATTGTGGAGGGGGAGCACAAAGGAGAGAATCTCAGGTGCAATGTAGTGCATTCCAGTGTCTCCTTTCGATTCTTCTGAGCTCGTACCACTTTGTGTACTCGTTTATGTTATACCAGCAGTGGATGAGAAAGAAGGGTGCATGGATACCCTTACAAGCTCAACAGTGTAAGATTCCTCCCTCCGACTTTTCAGATGTAAAGGTGTAAGAACCTCCCCTTCTGTTCTTGTAATCATCCCCTCTCTGAAATAGAAGAAAGATCTTGTTTTACCTTGTTTTGGCCTAGAGAGAGAAAATATCTAGAGAGAGATAATTTAAAATTGAGATATCTTTGGATACAAAAATTCTCCTAGTGTCTGAAATGGATTCCCCTAAAACAAAAGTTAAAATGAACTTTCCAATGTGCATTAGGAATTAATTGAAAATAGTATAAGGGGCCTTAGCCTAAGGATCTACATTTTCAGAAATTTTTGGATTATGGTCCAATTAAGGTTCCAATGGGCCAATTGGATTAATCCAAGTGTTGGGATGAGATAAATCCAAAGAATAAAAGAAAATACCCAAAAATGAGTACATGCTCCCATAAGATGAAGAGTTGACTAAGTACAAGGTTTATTAGTTAAAAATTAAGAGATATTAGTAAAAAGATGAGATATTTTAGAGAAATGATGCATTTTTGACACCTTGGTAAAAGGAGAGGGAGACTCTTGAGTTAGGTGCCTTTTTCACATGTGTGGTTGGGTTTTTTAATTTTAAAAAAAAGTGATATTTTTATCTCTCCTCTCTCCTGGATTAGACTAGATCAAAAAGGGAGCCAAACTGGTCCAAATCTTGTCTAAATTGAGTCAAACTGAAGCTAGAAAATTCTAGAACCCAGTTGGACTTGGTTAGTGGCCTCCCTTACCTATAAATAGACCCTCATTCCTTTGTATTTTCATATGGGAGCTACAGCATGCCAGTATTATCTTAAAATAATCATATTTCTATTATCCCTTAAATTTTCTCTTCTCTTGGGAGCTTGGAGCCTCTCTCTCTCTCTCTCTCTCTCTCTCTCTCTCTCTCTCTCTCTCTCTCTCTCTCTCTCCTGTGCTCAGATTTATAGCCTTCTCTATCTCTACCACGTGCTCGTGCACACATTCGAATCTCCTCACACCCACATCTACCTCCGTCTCCCCAACAACCTCTAATCTATACTGTGCAACCTTATTTCTTTCTCTCTCCCCCCTAAAACCTTTCTAGCAAAACACACTATGGAGGGTAGTGTATCTTTGTCGAGGAGAAGGCTAAGGGACGAGGTTGGGGCTCTGCTCATGCACAATACCAGGGATGAGCACGATGCTTGGGTTGCAAAACAATTTCGAAAGGGAGATTGGGTGTATTTGTAGCCTAGTGCCACTAGACCTCATCGAGTTCTGTGTCGAGATGTGATTGAGAACCATTGGAAGGGGAGTCTACTAGGATTCAAGGAAATTTGTGGCCCTAGTGCAACATGTGTACTCGGATTCGTAAATTTCTTTAAGCCCACATCGTCATAGTCCTCGTTTCCCTTGCAACTATATGCTTTCACTTTAGTATGTTAGTGTACATGGTATTTGAACTGTACTTTTCAACTTTATTTAACAGTTTCCTCATTTCCAGATATTTTTCCTTCCAACATCATTGAGGACCAACCCATAAAGAGCCTAACATGAACATTCTATGCCGTACACGTGCACATTGGGAATGGTGTATTCTCTGACAGTGCCTCTTCTAACCTTGCTAGTTGAAAGATTTTCTTCTACACCCACAAATATGTAGTCCCAACACAGGTCAACGGGTTTGATAAGCTTGAAGAAGTCCCTTCTCCTTCTCTCTCTAGTGTTGAATGGCCAATGCTACCTGATGTTTGGACTATTGTTGCTCTTAAAGCAAAGATGGCCAATAATATACATTCTTCTTTGAAGTACACAAGGGCCTCAAGATTGGTTGGTCTTAGCTGGGCATGCCATGTGCATGTGTTTGCCCACATGTTTCAGGCCATTACTTGCACATGAACGCCAATAATGTACATGTGCAAGGTGGTAGGCTATGAAGAGATTGTTAATTTTCTTGGACAAGGGTGGGACATTGTGGAGGGGGAGCACAAAGGAGAGAATCTCAGGTGCAATGTAGTGCATTCTAGTGTCTCCTTTCGATTCTTTTGAGCTCATACCACTTTGTGTACTCGTTTATGTTATACGAGCAGTGGATGAGGAAGAAGGGTGCATGGATACCCTTACAAGCTCAACAGTGTAAGATTCCTCCCTCCGGCTTTTGAGATGTAAAGGTGTAAGAACCTCCCCTTCTGTTCTTGTAATCATCCCCTCTCTGAAATAGAAGAAAGATCTTGTTTTACCTTGTTTTGGCCTAGAGAGAG
The DNA here is from genome assembly GCF_041138505.1 of Cibotium barometz. Classification (NCBI taxonomy): domain Eukaryota; kingdom Viridiplantae; phylum Streptophyta; class Polypodiopsida; order Cyatheales; family Cibotiaceae; genus Cibotium; species Cibotium barometz. The sequence goes on along the minus strand of NC_141102.1, from coordinate 9,152,497 downwards.
AAAATGTCTAGAGAGAGATAATTTAAAATTGAGATATCTTTGGATACAAAAATTCTCCTAGTGTCTGAAATGGATTCCCCTAAAACAAAAGTTAAAATGAACTTTCCAATGTGCATTAGGAATTAATTGAAAATAGTATAAGGGGCCTTAGCCTAAGGGTCTACATTTTCAGAAATTTATGGATTATTGTCCAATTAAGGTTCCAATGGGCCAATTGGATTAATCCAAGTGTTGGGATGAGATAAATCCAAAGAATAAAAGAAAATACCCAAAAATGAGTACATGCTCCCATAAGATGAAGAGTTGACTGAGTACAAGGTTTATTAGTTAAAAATTAAGAGATATTAGTAAAAAAATAAGATATTTTAGAGAAATGATGCATTTTTCACAGCTTGGTAAAAAGAGAGGGAGACTCTTGAGTTAGGTGCCTTTTCCACATGTGTGGTTGGGTTTTTTAATTTTAGAAAAAAGTGATATTTTTATCTCTCCTCTCTCCTGGATCAGACTAGATAAAAAAGGAAGCCAAACTGGTCCAAATCTTGTCTAAATTGAGTCAAACTGAAGCTAGAAAATTCTAGAACCCAGTTGGACTTGGTTAGTGGCCTCCCTCACCTATAAATAGACCCTCATTCCTTTGTATTTTCATATGGGAGCTATAGCATGCTAGTATTATCTTAAAATAATCATATTTCTATTATCCCTTAAATTTTCTCTTCTCTTGGGAGCTTGGAGCCTCTCTCTCTCTCTCTCTCTCTCTCTCTCTCTCTCTCTCTCTCTCTCTCTCTCTCTCTCTCTCTCTCTCTCTCTCTCTCCTGTGCTCATATTTGTAGCCTTCTCTATCTCTACCACGTGCTCGTGCACACATTCGAATCTCCTCACACCCACATCTACCTCCGTCTCCCCAACAACCTCTAATCTATACTGTGCAACCTTATTTCTTTCTCTCTCCCCCCTAAAACCTTTCTAGCAAAACACACTATGGAGGGTAGTGTATCTTTGTCGAGGAGAAGGCTAAGGGAGGAGGTTGGGGCTCTGCTCATGCACAATACCAGGGATGAACACGATGCTTGGGTTGAAAAACAATTTCGAAAGGGAGATTGGGTGTATTTGTAGCCTAGTGCCACTAGACCTCATCGAGTTCGGTGTCGAGATGTGATTGAGCACCATTGGAAGGGGAGTCTACTAGGATTCAAGGAAACAAGGCATGATGGATTTGAGGCCCTAGTGTAACATGTGTACTCGGCATCGTAAATTTCTTTAAGCCCACATCATCATAGTCCTCGTTTCCCTTGCAACTATATGCTTTCACTTTAGTATGTTAGTGTACATGGTATTTGAACTGTACTTTTCAACTTTATTTAACAGTTTCCTCATTTCCAGATATTTTCCCTTCCAACATCATTGAGGACTAGCCCATAAAGAGCCTAACATGAACATTCTATGCCGTAAACGTGCACATTGAACTCGTACCACTTTATGTACTCGTTTATGTTATACGAGCAGTGGACGAGGAAGAAGGGTGCATGGATACCCTTACAAGCTAACCAGTGTAAGATTCCTCCCTCCGACTTTTGAGATGTAAAGGTGTAAGAACCTCCCCTTCTGTTCTTGTAATCATCCCCTCTCTGAAATAGAAGAAAGATCTTGTTTTACCTTGTTTTGGCCTAGAGAGAGAAAATATCTAGAGAGAGATAATTTAAAATTGAGATATCTTTGGATACATAAATTCTCCTAGTGTCTAGAATGGATTCCCCTAAAACAAAAGTTGAAATGAACTTTCCAATGTGCATTAGGAATGAATTGAAAATAGTATAAGGGGCCTTAGCCTAAGGGTCTACATTTTCAGAAATTTTTGGATTATGGTCCAATTAAGGTTCCAATGGGCCAATTGGATTAATCCAAGTGTTGGGATGAGATAAATCCAAAGAATAAAAGAAAATACCCAAAAATGAGTACATGCTCCCATAAGATGAAGAGTTGACAGAGTTCAAGGTTTATTAGTTAAAAATTAAGAGATATTAGTAAAAATGAGATATTTTAGAGAAATGATGAATTTTTGACACCTTGGTAAGTAAAAGAAGAGAGAGACTCTTGAGTTAGGTGTCTTTTTCACATGTGTGGTTGGGTTTTTTAATTTTTTAAAAAAGTGATATTTTTATCTCTCCTCTTTCCTGGATCAGACTAGATCAAAAAGGGAGTCAAACTGGTCCAAATCTTGTCTAAATTGAGTCAAACTGAAGCTAGAAAATTCTAGAACCCAGTTGGACTTGGTTAGTGGCCTCCCTCACCTATAAATAGACCCTCATTCCTTTGTATTTTCATATGGGAGCTATAGCATGCCAGTATTGTCTTAAAATAATCATATTTCTATTATCCCTTAAATTTTCTCTTCTCTTGGGAGCTTGGAGCCTCTCTCTCTCTCTCTCTCTCTCTCTCTCTCTCTCTCTCTCTCTCTCTCTCTCTCTCTCTCTCTCTCTCTCTCTCTCTCTCCTGTGCTCAGATTTGTAGCCTTCTCTATCTCTACCACGTGCTCGTGCACACATTCGAATCTCCTCACACCCACATCTACCTCCGTCTCCCCAACAACCTCTAATCTATACTGTGCAACGTTATTTCTTTCTCTCTCCCCCCTAAAACCTTTCTAGCAAAACACACTATGGAGGGTAGTGTATCTTTGTCGAGGAGAAGGCTAAGGGATGAGGTTGGGGCTCTCCTCATGCACAATACCAGGGATGAACACGATGCTTGGGTTGAAAAACAATTTCAAAAGGGAGATTGGGTGTATTTGTAGCCTAGTGCCACTAGACCTCATCGAGTTCGGTGTCGAGATGTGATTGAGCACCATTGGAAGGGGAGTCTACTAGGATTCAAGGAAACAAGGCATGATGGATTTGTGGCCCTAGTGCAACATGTGTACTCGGCATCGTAAATTTCTTTAAGCCCACATCGTCATAGTCCTCGTTTCCCTTGCAACTATATGCTTTCACTTTAGTATGTTAGTGTACATGGTATTTGAACTGTACTTTTCAACTTTATTTAACAGTTTCCTCATTTCCAGATATTTTCCCTTCCAACATCATTGAGGACCAGCCCATAAAGAGCCTAACATGAACATTCTATGCCGTACACGTGCACATTGGGAATGGTGTATTCTCTGACAGTGCCTCTTCTAACCTTGCTAGTTGAAAGATTTTCTTCTACACCCACAAATATGTAGTCCCAACACAGGTCAACGGGTTTGATAAGCTTGAAGAAGTCCCTTCTCCTTCCCTCTCTAGTGTTGAATGGCCAATGCTGCCTGATGTTTGGACTATTGTTGCTCTTAAAGCAAAGATGGCCAATAATATACATTCTTCTTTGAAGTACACAAGGGCCTCAAGATTGGTTGGTCTTAGCTGGGCATGCCATGTGCATGTGTTTGCCCACATGTTTCAGGCCATTACTTGCACATGAACGCCAATAATGTACATGTGCAAGGTGGTAGGCTATGAAGAGATTGTTAATTTTCTTGGACAAGGGTGGGACATTGTGGAGGGGGAGCACAAAGGAGAGAATCTCAGGTGCAATGTAGTGCATTCCAGTGTCTCCTTTCGATTCTTCTGAGCTCGTACCACTTTGTGTACTCGTTTATGTTATAAGAGCAGTGGATGAGGAAGAAGGGTGCATGGATACCCTTACAAGCTCAACAGTGTAAGATTCCTCCCTCCGGCTTTTGAGATGTAAAGGTGTAAGAACCTCCCCTTCTATTCTTGTAATCATCCCCTTTCTGAAATAGAAGAAAGATCTTGTATTACCTTGTTTTGGCCTAGAGAGATAAAATGTCTAGAGAGAGATAAATTAAAATTGAGATATCTTTGGATACAAAAATTCTCCTAGTGTCTAAAATGGATTCCCCTAAAACAAAAGTTAAAATGAACTTTCCAATGTGCATTAGGAATTAATTGAAAATAGCATAAGGGGCCTTAGCCTAAAGGTCCACATTTCAGAGATTTTTGGATTATGGTCCAATTAAGGTTCCAATGGGCCAATTGGATTAATCCAAGTGTTGGGATGAGATAAATCCAAAGAATAAAAGAAAATACCCAAAAATGAGTACATGCTCCCATAAGATGAAGAGTTGACTGAGTACAGGGTTTATTAGTTAAAAATTAAGAGATATTAGTAAAAAAATGAGATATTTTGGAGAAATGATGCATTTTTGACACCCTGGTAAAAGGAGAGGGAGACTCTTGAGTTAGGTGCCTTTTTCACATGTGTGGTTGGGTTTTTTATTTTTTTTTTAAAGTGATACTTTTATCTCTCCTCTCTCCTGGATCAGACTAGATCAAAAAGGGAGCCAAACTGGTCCATCTTGTCTAAATTGAGTCAAACTGAAGCTAGAAAATTCTAGAACCCAGTTGGACTTGGTTAGTGGCCTCCCTCACCTATAAATAGACCCTCATTCCTTTGTATTTTCATATGGGAGCTATAGCATGCTAGTATTATCTTAAAATAATCATATTTTTATTATCCCTTAAATTTTCTCTTCTCTTGGGAGCTTGGAGCCTCTCTCTCTCTCTCTCTCTCTCTCTCTCTCTCTCTCTCTCTCTCTCTCTCTCTCTCTCTCTCTCTCTCTCTCCTGTGCTCAGATTTGTAGCCTTCTCTATCTTTACCACTTGCTCGTACACACATTCGAATCTCCTCACACCCACATCTACCTCCGTCTCCCCAACAACCTCTAATCTATACTGTGCAACCTTATTTCTTTCTCTCTCCCCCCTAAAACCTTTCTAGCAAAACACACTATGGAGGGTAGTGTATCTTTGTCGAGGAGAAGGCTAAGGGACGAGGTTGGGGCTCTGCTCATGCACAATACTAGGGATGAACACGATGCTTGGGTTGAAAAACAATTTCGAAAGGGAGATTGGGTGTATTTGTAGCCTAGTGCCACTAGACCTCATCGAGTTCGGTGTCGAGATGTGATTGAGCACCATTGGAAGGGGAGTCTACTAGGATTCAAGGAAACAAGGCATGATGGATTTGTGGCCCTAGTGCAACATGTGTACTCGGCTTTGTAAATTTCTTTAAGCCCACATCGTCATAGTCCTCGTTTCCCTTGCAACTATATGCTTTCACTTTAGTATGTTAGTGTACATGGTATTTGAACTGTACTTTTCAACTTTATTTAAGAGTTTCCTCATTTCCAAATATTTTTCCTTCCAACATCATTGAGGACCAGCCCATAAAGAGCCTAACATGAACATTCTATGCCGTACACGTGTGATATGTGGATGTGATGTGATGTGGATGGATGTGATAAGATGTGATGTGGATCTGAATGAATGTAGATGGATGTGATAAGATGTGATGTGTATTTGAATGAATGTAGATGGATGTGAGTGATGTGATGATATGTGAATGTGATATGATGAGATGTGAATGGATGTGATGAGATATGAACAGATGTGATGAGATGCGAATAGGTTTGATGAGATGTGAATGGATGTGATGAAATGTGAATGGATGTGATGTGATGTGATAAGATGTGATGTGGATCTGAATAAATGTAGATGGATGTGAGTGATGTGATGATATGTGAATGTGATATGATGAGATGTGAATGGATGTGATGAGATATGAACAGATGTGATGAGATGCGAATGGGTCTGATGAGATGCGAATGGATCTGATGAAATGTGAATGTATGTGATGTGATGTGATGTGATGTGATGTGATGAGATATGAACAGATGTGATGAGATGTAAATGGGTCTGATGAGATGTGAATGGATGTGATGAAATGTGAATGGATGTGATGTGATGAGATGTAGATGGATCTGATGTGATGTGATGTAGATGGATGTGATAAGATGTAATGTGGATCGGAATGAATGTAGATGGATGTAAATAGATGTGAGTGTGATGTGATGAGATGTGAATAGGATGTGATGAGAGGTGAATGGATGTGATGAGATGCAAATGGGTGTGATAAGATGTGAATGAATGTTATGATATGTGGATGTGATGTGATGTGGATGGATGTGATAAGATGTGATGTGGATCTGAATAAATGTCGATGGATGTAAATGGATGTGAGTGTGATGTGATGATATGTGAATGTGATATGATGAGATGTGAAAGGATGTGATGAGATATGAATGGATGTGATGAGATGTGAACAGATGTGAGGAGATGCGAATGGGTCTGCTGAGATGTGAATAGATGTGATGAAATGTGAATGGATGTGATGTGATGTGATGTAAATGGATGTGAGTGTGATGTGATGAGATGTGAATGGATGTAAATGGATGTGAGTGTGATGTGATGAGATGTGAATGGATGTGAATGTGATGTGATGAGATGTGAATGTGATGTGATAAGATGTGAATGGATGTGATGAGATGTGATGTGGATCTGAATGGATGTGGATAGATGTGATGAGATGTAATATGATGTGAAAGGATGAGAATGGATGAAAGACGATGGGAATAGATATGAATGGATGTGGAATAAGTAATGTGAATTGATGTAGAAGAATGTGGAGTAAGGAGAAATGATGTGGAACGATGTGGAAAGATGAGAGTTCATTAGAAACTGTATTTATGAAACCTCTTTTTAAAAGACTATTTTATGTCAAGAATATTGGGAAGCATTTTGACTATCTTGTCGATTATGGTCATGTGATGACCTAAGTGAAAGTTGCAACACTGACGAACGGAGAGTCAATGGAGGACGTCTCGCGTGGCAAGGTCAGCCGATGTCTTGACCAGACTTGGTTCGATTTAAATGGTGAGCTTCCGGTACGGTGGATGAGGGACCAAGGAAGTGGTCTATGAGTGGAGCACTAGGTGACCTGCGAAGGAGCCTAGAGGGTGCTGACCATACGGTGCTCGGGCTCTGGGTCGCCCTGCTGAAGATACCCATGCATGCGTCGTGAGGAAGAAAATGGAACAATGAGTTGGAGTTGTTTTCTGAACAAGGGCATGGATCTGGTTGATTGGCCTTGCTGGTCTTCAGCGGATGAGTCCATGGCTCTTTTATATGGATCTGTTGGTTGATCTTGTTGATCTTCAACGGAGAGTCCATCTGGATCTTCTTATGTGATTATATTTCCGGGTACTATGACCTAGGGACTATCGAAAAGGCCCATGAGTGAGCAGGTGGTGAGCGTTTTGGTTGCCAATGAAGCCATAGGTACACTAACGAAGGAATGATTGGTGGAAATTAGAATTTAAGCTAGATATTTTGGAGAATTATGATCAGTGATACTATGGTTTTATTAAAAGATTGTTTTAAAGACAACTGAATCTGTGAAAAAGGTACTTTCATATTGGGTGTGTAAGTGGTGTGACTATCTTGAACTTTGCTTGAAGCGCCAGCTAGGGGACCTGGGAACTCTTTTCCCTGGTACCCAGGCAAAATATAACCAAATTTCTAAATGGACCCTATCAATACAGTGGTTGGGTGGTTGGCTAACCCATGGGATTGGATGGGATTAGGCTGGACTGATGGATCCCTAAAATAAGACTCAATTCTGTTATGTTACGATAGTTGAAGTAAAATCATAGATACTCCTTGTTCTATTGAAAAGAATCAACGACTGTGCCTCTTGATGAGGAAAAAAGCGTTGGTCTCTATGATCCAAGTGCAAGTTCCTCCCTTTACCCGGCCATGTGACCTGTGGGTTTGGTCGGAATGTCAATGGGTAAATTTAAGGCTCTTGACTACGTTAGAATAAATTTAAGGCCCTTGACTACGTTAGAATAAATTTTCTTGGAAGAATCGCCCGTGCTTTCTAGGCAAGGGAAGTTTTTTTCAGGTTCGGTTTTGGAAGAACCGAGGGATTAGTCTCTTTTCTGGATATCCGTGGTGGGTGAGGCCTCGAGTGAGAGGCTCTGCCGTGCGCAAGAAGTGCTACTTCCACTGCTAACACCCCCGAATTCGATGCGCAGTGGGGGCAAGGATCTTTTAGTTGGTATCAAAGCGAATTGGCTAAAAAGGATCAATCGAGAAGCAAGAAATGTCAAAATTTTATGAAGTACCAGTAAAAGATTGTAATTATGTGATGAAATTCATACAAATTGATATTTAGAATGAAGATTCATAAATTGGAAATTGGGTCTTCAGATGGAAGTACTGCAATTGTGTGGAATCCCTGACTTGCTTGAGGCCTAGATATGATGGTATTTACCTTATAGCTCCAAGGACCGTGATTACTCGTATATACCATGAGTATAACTGCAGCTCTTTATTAGCAATATATACGAGTAAATCTAAGACCTTGAAGTTATAAGCAAAAATGTTGTCCAGATGATGAATTTGAATGCTGGTTGATATGATTTTAAAAATTCTAGTTGAGAATTGATGAATTGATTTGGATTCTAACTGAAAGATGATGATTTTTGAATTTTGGTTAAAAAAAGATAAGTTGAACAAAGCCACAACGAGGATGAATGGGGAGAATTCCAGTGAATGATATTAGTAACTGAAAGACGATTATGACTTTCAGCAGATCACTATGAGATTAGTGGATTGTGCTGGTGCTATTTGACCTTTAACCCCGTGGACCTAATTAAGGAATGACAAATTGAGAACCTACATAACTGAAATTCCCATGGAAAATGTTCAGATGGAACTTCCGGTCTAGTGGACCATTATTGTGTTAAGAATATGAATGAATTATTATCTGGTAATGAGTTTTGTATGTTCTTCTTGTACAAGGGATCTTTATCCCAAGATTTTGTGGGGGGCTGACCAATTGTATTAAGAATATGAATTATTATCTGGTAATGAGTTTTGTATGTTCTTGTACAAGGGATCTTTATCCCAAGATTCTGTGGGGGGCTGACCAATCTATAAAGAACTCCAAAATCTCAAAGATCCCTACCCCCTCTGCGCAACAAATTCTAGGGTGCTAGCAGTGGAAGTAGCACTTCTTATGCAGGGAAGAGTCTCTCACTTGGGACCTTGCCAAAACGAATATCCGGACAAGAGACTAATCCCTCGGTTCTTCCAAAACCGAACCCGGAAAAACTTTCCTCGCCCAGCAGACATAGGCGATTCCTCCTAGTATAATGTATTCTAATGTAATCAAGGTCTTCACTAACCAAACTAATCCAACCGAACTCGTAAGTCTCATGGTCAGATCAAGGAAGAGACTTGCACTTGGGTCATAGAGTCCAACGCTTTTTTCTTCATCAAGAGGCACAGCTGTTGATTCTTTTCCATAGAATAAGGGTTATCTGGGGTTTACTTCAACTATCATAACTTAACAAAATTGAGTCTCATTCTAGGGATCCATCAGTCCAACCATCCAATCCCATGGGTTAGCCACTGTAGTGATAGGATCCATTTAGAAATTTGGTTATGTTTTGCCCCAGAGGTACCAGGGAAAAGAGTTCCTAGGCCCCCTAGCCGGCACTTCAAGCAAACTTCAAGATAGTCACACCACTTACACACCCAATATGAAATTGCCTGTTTCACAGATTCAGCTATCTTTTTAAAACAATCTTTTAATGAAACCATAGTATCACTGATCATAATCCTCTAAAATATCCAGCTTGAATTCTAATTTCCAATCATTCCTTCATCGGTGTACCTATGGCATCATTGGCAACTAGAACGTTCACCACTTGTTCACTCAGGGGTCTTTTCAATAGTTCCTAGCTCATAGTACTCGGCAATATAATCATATAAGAAAATCCAGATGGACTCTCCGTTGAAGATCAGCAAGATCAACCAACAGATCCATATAAAAGAGTCATGGACTCATCCATTTTGAGAACCAGCAAGGCCAATCAACCAGATCCATACTCGAGTTCAGAAAACAACTCTAACTCCTTATTGCATTTTCTTTCTCAACGCATGCGTGTTATCTTCGGCAACCCAAAGCCTGAGCACCGTATGGTCAGCACCCTCTAGGCTCCTTTGCAGGTCACCTAGCGCTTCACTCATAGGCCGCTTCCTTGGTCCCTCATCCACCGTACCTGAAGCTCACCATTTAAATCGAACCGAGGCTGGTCAAGACCTCGGCCGACCTTGCTACGCGAGACGTGATGCAAGCGAGTCTGTGAAGAAGGATTTTATAGAACTGTATGAGCGCTCACTTTTCCCTCACTTGGGAACTTCTGTAGCTCAGACCAAATGGCGGACCTATCGAGACATAACTAGGGTAACACCACGGGGTCAGCATCACTTTCGTAACAATGTCCACTTGGCTATGGTTATTGAAGCTTTGGGTTTGGGTCCCCGATACTATTGTGTGATGAGATCAAGGCATGGTGGATTTTCTGAGCGGGTCTTCTTACTTGCGTGTTTTCTTCCTCACCAGAAGATATGCCTTTATCCCATTTTTGGCTTACCTCTTAGAGGTCCTTTTATTAGGTCACCTCATACCAATGAGGTAGGTGCTGCAATAACCGGTCGAATTATTCCCATAGATGAGTTATCTTATACGTGTGCTACTTGTTAGTGCTGCTTTTGTGACCATATGATGGACGGGCTTATGGAATTGTAAAAAGTTCTTCTATCTTGCTGTATATGTTCCAAGAGTGAATAAAGTTGAAATCTTGTTCTTGTCTTGAGTCTTGCTCTCTTTGAGACTTTTCTTGGTGGTTACTCTTAATTAAATTTTCTCTTAGTCTCATATTCGTGCATCTTGCGGAATTACTCGAAATTGCGAGATGAGGGCATCTCGCGTTTTTCAAGTGGGAGAGAATGTAAGATTTCTCCCCAACCTCTCAAGATGTCCAGCATCTTCCCGTGTAATTAAATCCCTCTTCAAAAATATAAAAGATCTTGTTTCTAACTGTTTTAACCTAGAGAGAGAAAATATTCTAGAGAGATAATATTCAGATTTTTAATATTTTTGGATAAAAAAATATCTCATCTTATTAAAATGAATTTCCCTGAAACAAAAATTCAAAAAGAACTTTCCAATGTGCAATTGGAATTAATTGAAAATGGGTATAAAGGACCTTAGCCTAAGGGTATAAAGGACCTTAGCCTAAGGGTCTAGATTTTCAAAAAAAATTGGATTATGGTCCAATTAAGGTTCCTATGGGCCAATAAGATCAATCCATGTGTGGGGAGGAGATAAATCCAATTTGTAAAAGAAATTATCCAAAAATGAGTAAATGCTCACACAAGATGAAGAGTTGAATACGTACAAGGTTTATTAGTAAGAAACTATGAGTAATATAAAAAATATGAGATATTTTGGGTATAATGATTCCATTTTGACACATATGTAAGGAAGGGGAGTCCCTTAAAGGAGGTGCATACTTCACATGCTTGAATGAGTTTTAAACTAAAAAATAATGTGATATTTTTATCTCTCCTCTCTCTTGAACCAAACCGAATAAAAAAGGAACCAAACTAGGTCCAAAATCTAGTCCAAGTTCAATCAAACTGAAATCTAGAAAATTCTAGAAATCAGTTAGCTTTGGTTAGAGCTTCCCTCTCCTATAAATAGAACATGAATCCTTTGAAAAAAATAGGAGAATTTTACTATGTTAGAATTATGCTGAAATAATGCTAATTTTTACTATTCTCTAAAATTCTCTCCAAATTGGAGAAATTGGAGCTTCCCTCTTTCTTCAATCCCCATTGGTGGCTCCATCAACATACTAAACCAATTGATTGGTTGGGGGCCTCTACCGTGAATAAAGAATCAACCAATTTGTAAGGTAAATGGTGAATTTAGATCTTTTCTATAATTTCTCAATGTTTCTCTCTTCTCAACCCCTCTCAAGCTTGAGAAGCTTAATTGGAATGGTTTTTGAATGCTATTGAAGTTAATTGATGAATGGTAGTGAAGAGTTACATAATTTGATGAATGCTATTGAAGTTAATTGATTAATGATAGTTAAGAATTACATAAATTTTTATTTATGCTTAATTCTAATGGTTTTTATGTAATTTCTTTCTCTCACTCAAGAAATGGTCATACTCATGACCCATTCTCAATCCAAATGAAGCTTTTCATAAAGCTTTTCCTTAATCCAAGATTAATCTATGCTTGAGGCCAAATTAATGGCTTTTTTCTATGCTTTTAGTTTATGTATTTCATGAATATTGATGATTCAATCCATTATGGATTAATGATCCAATTAGGGATCATTCTAAATATTTCCTTAATGATAAGCTTTATCCCTTAGAAAAATTGAGATTTATCAATCATAGCAGCAGAGCTATGGTAAAATTTTTATAAAAATTACACATAAAATAATTTCATTCAAAGAATGAAAAGAGGACTTCCTACCATATTCTAGGAATTATGTATGTATGTGGATATGGATGTATGAATGAGGATGTGAAAATGGATGTATGTATGTAGATGTGGATGTATGGATGTGAATGTGGATGTGGATGTGGATGTATGGATGTGGATGTGGATGTGGATGTATGGATGTGTATGTATGAATACGGATATGGGATTGGATGTATGATGTGGATGTACAAACATGGATGTGTATATAGAATAATGAATGTGAATGTGTATGTGAAATAATGTGTCGTCGATATGAGTGAATGGATGAGGATGAGTACACATATGAATGGAATGTGGAATAAGTAATGTGGACTGAGGAGTGATAATGTGGAAAGACGAGAGTTCGATATAGAAACTGTATTTTGATGATGTGGAAAGACGAGAGTTCGATATAGAAACTGTATTTTGTGACCTGTTTGTAAAGGACTGTTTTATGTCAAGAATGCTGGGGAAGCATTTTGACCATCTTGTGGATTAAGGTCATGGAGACCTAACTGATAAAGTTGCAACTGCTGCTGACGGAGAGTCAATGGAGGACGTCTCGCGTAGCAAGATCGACCGAGGTCTTGACCAGCCTCGGTTTGATTTAAATGGTGAGCTTCCGGTATGGTGGATGAGGGACCAAGGAAGCGGCCTATGAGTGAAGCGCTAGGTGACCTGTGAAGGATCCTAGAGGGTGCTGACCATACGGTGCTCGGGCTCTGGGTCGCCGAAGATACCCACACGTATTGAAACAAGGAGTAAGAGTTGTTTTCTGAAACCGGGCATGGATCTAGTTGATTGACCTTGCTGGTCCTCAACGGATGAGTCCATGGCTCTCTTATATGGATCTGTTGATTAATCTTGCCGATCTTCAACAAGGATTCCATCTTGATTTTTATATGTGAAAATATTGCCGCGTACTATGAGCTAGGAACTATTAAAAAGGCCCCTAAGTGAACAGGTGGTGAGCGTTCTGGTTGCCAATGATGCCATAAGTACACCGATGAATGAATGATTGGAAATATGGATTCAACCAGAGATTTTGAGGATTGTCATCAGTGACATAATGGTTTCATTAAAGGATTGTTTTAAGTTAGTTGATACTGAGAAAAAGACAATTTCATATTGGGTGTGTAAGTGGTATGACTAGTTTTATGTTTGCATGAACTTCTGGCTAGGGGGCCTGGGAACTCTTTTCCCTGGTACCCGGGACAAAACCTAACCAAATTCCTAATTGGATCCCATCACTACAGTGGTTGGGCGGTTGGCTAACCCATGGGATCGGATGGGGTTAGGCTGGACTGATGGATCCGTAAATCGAGACTCAATTTCTGTTATTACGATAGATAAGTAAATCCCGGATAGAAATTGTTCTATGGATAGGAATCAACGGCTGTGCCTCTTGATGGGGAAAAAAGCGTTGATCCCAATGATCCAAGTGCAAGTTTCTTCCTTGATCTGACCGAGTATCTTTATAGGTGCAGTCGGATCAGCTTGATCAGTAATGGTCTTGACTACGTTAGAGTAGAAAGTTATCCTGGGGGAATCGCCCGTGCTTTCCGGTAAAGGAAGTTTTTTCGGGTTCGGTTTTGGAAAAACTGACGGATTAGTCTTTTGTCCGGATATCCGTGGACGAGGCCCCGAGTGTGGGACCATGCCCGTGCAAGAAGTGCTACTTCCGCTGCTAGCACCCCGAATCCATTGCGTGATAGGGATAGGGATCTCACAGAGGACATTGATGTGTACCTTGTCAGAGGAGGAAAAGAAGAAACTGTTTGTTGTAGATCCTCTTATTTCTGGAAAGCTTCTAGATGAAGAAAAGCATTTTGGTCATTTTCTGAAGGATGTTAATTTTGAATGGGTGTTTTTTGTAGTTGTACCATATCATGAAGTGTAAGGTGGTTCCCTTTTGTATTCTTTATGCCTGGCTATATATCATCCATCATTCCTCTTACAATATGTTACTTTTTTGTAGTTCCCATTGGAGTGTCATAGTCATAGACCTTAGATTCAAAAGAGTTTGTTTTCTCAACTCAATTTATGGACAACATGGAGAATCAAAATTGTAAGCCTTTTTCTATTTCATGTTATAATATGGTACTTTACATTTCTTGTTCTCATCTTTGCTTCTTGAAAATTTTCTAAAAGGTTGCTTGCTTATATGGACAAAATGCATCCTCCCCTCAAAGACAAAGAGTTATCAATGTTCTCACTCCAAGTTCCTATACAAAATGATGTGACCACCTGTGTGGCTAGAGAGTCATTTCCAATGCTTTGAGGTTTCTCAATGCCAAGCTTATGATTTTGAAGAAATTTATGAAAGAAAACCTAATTTTTTTATGGGAACTGTAACATGCAAGAGCTTGAAAAATGGAATAATTAAAGAGATTAGTGTCTTGCTCACACATTAGAGAGGCATCACCAAACATTTTGGCACAACCAATTAGTGATAAATAAGCCTCCCAATCTCCATGAAACAGCACATAGCCCGCAGACGCCCTCACATCTCATTTTTGCAAATTGAAACGCCACAAAGAAAATGAATTTGAAGCTTATGCTATGCCCTATGCTAATACATAGGTTATGGCAAGGGTTTGGGCTCATGAAAGAGGCTTCGTAGCTCAAGGATCAAGCAAAAAAGAGGAAGAAAGAAAAATATTTTTGATTAGCAACAAGACTAATCCAGATTAGTGACTTTTCCCCAATTTTGGTCTTGAAATTTGAAAAATTGGTGTGACTCCCAAAATTTGGTCCCAGTGAGCCCATAGCCCAAAAGCTTCAAGAATTAACCATAGAAATGGGACTTTTCACCACCATCAAAATCACCATAGTCATCTTCTTGATTAAGAAAATCAAGAAAATATAGAAAATGATGAGAAATAGTAGAAAATAGGAAAACAATGGATCAAACAAGGGCTCTAATACCATTGCAAGAAGAAGGCCCACTCATTACATGGAGTAGACAACAAGGGTGTAGGTCACCATCCTAGAATCTCATGAAGGGAGAAGCTCACCATGGAAGCTTGAGCCATAGGCATCTAGATAGTTATATTTGACATAAGAGTCAATTTATCAAAAGAATGTTAAAAGATACCTTTACAACTATGAGCCATTATCTTATATACCTTGGCCCATTTCACACTCACTTATTATGCCCATGCCCATAAGCCTAGGCCCAAAGCCCGGCATATGAACATGCCCATGAGCCCATGGCCTTCACCACATTACACAAAGAGCTCAACCTTCTCATGCAGTTTTACAAGCTCAATAAGAAGGGCACCGAGACCATGGCACAACACATCAACAAGTTCAAGGGTATCAACTTAGTGCATTAAAAAAAGTAATTGAAGAAGATGCATCTATTGTTGTACTGTTCAAAAGTGTTGACAAAGAACCGTATGAATCACTTGTTGCTACACTTAAGAATGTGCTCAATACTAAAATTCTAGATATAGAATCATCTCTACTTGAATAGGAATCAAGCTTCAAGGATAAAGAACCATTTAAATCACATTCAAGTGAGCATGTACTGTATGCAAAGGGTGGGAGATTTCAAAGGATAAATCAATCAACATCTCAACTTCTAAGATGCTATCACTGTGGAAAACTTGCCATACCAAGAATGAATGTCGCAATAAAGATAAACCAAAGCTTGCTTATGACTATTGTGGAAAAATTGGTCACCTAGAAGAAGATTGCTATAACAAAAAGAAGCAAGCAAACTACATTGAGGTCAAAGCTTCCCCATCAGAAGAAGCACTCTTCTAGAGAAAGAACTATTGCATTTTTCACCCCTCTTATCTCTAACAAAAGTGTGATGTAATCAACCTTTGAGGCCATATGATGCACTCAAGCTTAAATTCATAGCCAAAGTAGCTATAATGCCAAAGTAGCCTAGCACAAAGGGAGACATAAGAAGAGTGAAAGCCTAAAAATTGTACCCAACCTAGCATCAAGGGGGGGTGTTGAAATGAGTGATGCTAGAGTGCCAAGTCACCTAGTTAAGTTATCCCACATGAACTATCAAAGATTTGTTGTACTCTAGTCATATAAATGGGGGCCATTTCAAGCAATGAATCAAGCAAGCTCTCAAGCCTCTTTATGAGTGAGTACAAGTCTCAATCTTGTAACCTAATTGTGCTTGAGTCTAAAGCTTAATTATTTTAACTCATTTATCATGATTGTTCTTAGGTATCACCCACCCTAGCTTAGCTTAGCACCAATCACATGTAATTAGTATAGGATTAGTATACCTTCATCATCACCATCTCGTAGTAACTTAGATCCTCAAGTTCTAACACAAATGTATGATGGTCATTGCTGGACTAAAATGATGAACACATGTAAATTTCCTGAGCTTTGTGAGGAAGAGCCATTGTGGTGGGGTTTTTAAATACACAAATAGTCTATGTGGAAGCTTTAGAATCAATGGAAAGGCAAATAAAGTGTCATGAAGTGGCGAGTGTTTGTAGATATTTCACACAATAATCACACAATAGGATGTAACTAACTAATGTCTTAAAATGCAAATAAATTAACAGAGAAAGTGCCCCAAGTGGGGATTTCTACCCATGGCTTTGGATCCTTGCAATGTTTTTCTGCAAAAGCATGCCTATTTGCGTTGCAAAGTGTGGGGCTTCAGCATACTACTACATGCTTTCGCATGCACATTCAACGAGGATAATGATACACCAAGGTGTGCATCAACATGCAATCCAAAAAGGAACTTCAAGAGCTGCCATTAAGAGGACCAAGGAAAGTTAGTATCTGATTTATCATCCTTTGGATCATGTAAAATTCAAATGAATATTGCAAAGCGCCTTGTCATGGATGCAATGGTGAGAACACCAAGTACAATGGAAAACCAAATCAGACCAGTGCTTGCAAGCCTTTTAGAAGAAATGCAACCTCTCATTTAAGCACATAGGTAAAGGCTTCTAGAATCTATATATTTTGAACTATATTGCGTGAATTTTTTTTCATCTAATGTTATTAGTTCTTTCATCCAACTTAGGTTTAAGAGAATGGTTAAAGCTTCAAAGCATGGTGGTCACTCAAGTGGTGCAGAGTCAAGCATCCTAGAGTTGAAAAAACAATGTACATATGAATTCTTTTATGGGAGTAGATTCCCAGGACAAGGGACAAAAGACAACGAGCATTGTTATGTATTTAAGATGTCAATTACTAGACCATCATCAGGTGTCAACCTTTGTGAGTAGGATGCATGTATCGCTTTGGTAAATTTACATTCAAATTGATAAGTACCTCTATTAACTTCAATTGGTTAATATAAGAGATTTTCAAAGGGCACCCAGATGATTTAATTTTGGTATTCTTTGATAAGATCTTGGTTTATCTGAAAAATGTTGTTGACCATGAGAAGCATGTGCGCAAAGTTTTGGAGACCCTTAGGTTCCCCTCAAGAAGCACTAACTTTTTGATAAAAAAGAGTAAGTGTACCTTGTTTACTGATAGTATTGAATATTTTAGAGTTCATAGTGTCAAAGGATGGAATTTTAGCTGACTCGACAAAGGTGCAAGTTGTTATTGATTAGCTAAAGCCAAAGACAATAAAGGAAGTTAGGGGATTTTTAGGCTTAATAATCCCTTAACTTCACTTCTCAAGAAGGATATTCCATTTTGAAGGAGCCCTATATGTGCCAAAGTGCCTTTGATAAATTGAAGGTTGTGTTGGTAACAAATCCTATTTTGAAACTACTAGAATTTGGCAAGCCTTTTGAAGTTATCACTAATGCCAGTGGATTCGCTATTGTTGGAATCCTAATGCAAGAGGGATGCCCCATAGCCTATGAATACTAAAAGTTGAGGACACAAGGCATTATCTTCTTGGGTAGAAATTCACCTTTGTTAACTGATCATAAGAGCTTAAAATGGATCTTCACTTAGAGTGATCTAAATATGAGGCAATTTAAGAAGATAGATGCAGACTCTTCAAGAGTTTGACTTTGAGATTAAGTGTAGATCAAGGAAGGAGAAACTGGTCGAATAGACCAGCAAAGGGGCAGTGGCCTTGTATGTCCACTTCGTCATCATGTCTTACGTTGGCATTTTCTTGTATACAATCCTCTATAAGAGCAAGTTGATATGAGAGGCTTTGGAGCTCTTCCACACCGTCCGAGAGTGGCTTCTCCATGCTATTGGTGGGTCTCTAGTACCCCATTTGGTAGGGAGTTAATGAGCCAGCCACCTATCTTTATCATTTGTAAGGCATTCGAATGGTGGGCTTGAGCTGAATGAGAACCTTACCTTGTCTCACGATCCAATTGAGCCATCGTTAAACTCATACAAGACATTGGCCTTGTATGTCCACTTCGTCTCATCATGTCTCACGTTGGCATTTTCTTGCCTCCACAAGAGTAGGTTGACCTGAGAGGCTTTGGAGCTCTTCCACACCTTCCGAGAGTGGCTTCTCCATGCTATTGGTGGGTCTCTAGTACCCCATTTGGTGGGGAGTTAATGAGCCAACCACCTATCTTTATCATTTTTAAGGCATTCGGATGGTGGGCTTGAACTGAATGAGAACCTTACCTTGTCTCATGATCCAATTAAGCCACTGTTAAGAAACTCATGGATCTAAGCATGGCTATGGTGGCTCAAAGATAATCACAGCCATAATGATGAGATTAAAGACTTGATTAAAAGGTAATTAAGCTAGTGATCAAGCACTATAATGGGACCATAAGATAGACACAAAACCACACAAAATCTCACATTAATCATCCACTCAAATGAGCCAAGAGTACATCTTTTTATAGCTCTCATGGTGCTCCCAACTCACAAGATGTGTGCACCAAACCTTCCTTGTGCTCCATGGCCGAGAAGACTGTAGGGAGGGATTCCACTGCGTAGAGATGTTGTGCGTTTCTCTTGTGTGTTGTTTGCCACCA
The DNA here is from genome assembly GCF_041138505.1 of Cibotium barometz. Classification (NCBI taxonomy): domain Eukaryota; kingdom Viridiplantae; phylum Streptophyta; class Polypodiopsida; order Cyatheales; family Cibotiaceae; genus Cibotium; species Cibotium barometz. The sequence goes on along the minus strand of NC_141102.1, from coordinate 9,133,358 downwards.
CGAAGAGTTGCTTAAATGATTGTTGGCTTCTTCTCTGCTATGCTAGTTGCAACATGTGAAGCTCTCTCTAGAGATAGAAAGTAAACCTGCTTTGACAATGCTACGTGGAGCTCTGCTCACACAGCTTGTACCGATAGCAACACAGAGGTGTGTGTTGCCTGCTCTACTGCGGCTTGTTGCTCTTCCCTTGTTGGTCATGATGCTCTGTGTGTTGCCTGCTACTTGGTTTGCTAGCTAGCTACGATGAGTCTACAATGTATTTCTTGGCCTAGCTCTCAGAGATGCACAAATGTGTGCTTGTTTAAAGCTCTCAATACTCTCCTAAAGGGGATGTGGTGGATGACTACTATTTGAAGCTCTAAATGACAAGTACAAAGCTTGTTACAAAGAGAATAGAAGAGATAAACTACTTGATCAGGTTGAGAATGCTCCTAACCATAGCCTATGCACCACCATAGCTCTTATACCATGTTAAGAAACTCATGGATCTAAGCATGGCTATGGTGGCTCAAAGATAATCACAACCATAATGATGCGATTAACAACTTGATTAAAAGGTAATAAAGCTAGTGATTAAGTACTATAATGGGAGCATAAGATAGACACAAAACCACACATAATCTCACATTAATCATCCACTCTAATGAGCCAAGAGTATATCTTTTTATAGCTCTCATCGTGCTCCCAACTCACAAAATGTGTACACCCTAGTGCCAACCATGTGTTCATAAATGCTCACACTACATGTGCCTCCTTGCACGTTCCACATGCTACCTTTTGACCTTTGACTTCACCTTTTACAAATGACCATACAAATCAACCTTTGCCAATGTACCCTTAGTCTATCCTTTTCTAATGTGCAAACTTTTTCTCTTGCTCATGTGACTCACTCCCTACCTTCCTTATGCTCTATGGCACCACATTTCTCAACAGCCACCACCTTTCGATCATACTTGTTGATGAGGTGGGCCAATAGACCACCTCCTCTAGGATATCTTGTAGGAACCTTTGTTCGTTCATGACAGAGACCATATGTTTATGTGATTGTAGTGATGTCCTTCGAGTCTGGTTAGCCATTTTGAGACTAAGCCAATGGCTTTGACTTGGAGCTTTGGATCCCCAATCCACCCCATTCCTGTGTGGCAGCTTCCCCATTGCCACCCTTGCCACAAGAAGTCTCTAAGAATTCTGTCCACCTTTACCTCATTGGGTTTTTCCAAGCACACATATGGTAGGTATATAGACTACTATGGCTGAGAGCACATGCAGGTGTTCCAATAGCCGCTAGAGAGGTTGCTCGAGCGAAACATAGGAGAGATTGCTCGTGTTGGTGAACTTTTGGCGGCGTACACGTGTGGGGAGGCCACTGGAGGCTGTGAAATGCAAGGGTGAACTTGGTGACATAACCAACAATCGAGGGTTGGGAATAGCGAGCAAGAATCTCAATTACACATCATCAAGACGTTGGAAGTCGTCTCAGTGTTCTTTTATGTGCACGGGGTATGGCCATGTGCATCACATCATGTGAAAGGGTCCATGGGTGGCAGACAATGAGGTGTCAATATGCATTTGTAGGCAGAAGAACCTCATCCCTTGCAAAAGAAATGATTCGTTGGAGGAAACCTTGTCATCGTCTTTTCGGCTTCCTAGGTAGCCTACCACTCCAAAACGATGGGCGCGCTCCCTGCTTATCATTTACAACCACCATGGAACCCTTTGCTTCCAAGCGTTCTTAAGGAGGTTGGTCAGCAACCCAGCTCTCTTTCCCTCATCTTGCACTCGTTTTGCATCATTTCTCTGCTCTTCGCATCCAATCCACTCTGTTTTCCATCGCTATTTGCCCTTTTTATTCCATTTTTTGGGCCCCCAATCCATGCTTTTTCTGCATTTCTCTTTGCCTTTCTGTGATCGCCATAACCGATTTTGGCAGAAACTTTGCCTCTTTATTGTACTTGTGCAGGTCCCAAGGTTGGTTTGTCCAGCGACATAGCCGACTAAGGCGCAGAGAGAGAGAGAGAGTTCAGAAAAAGCCTACCATAGGATGTCTTCTGGCAAAGAAGGAAAAGAGGGCAAGGAGGGCGCCGTAGCCAAAGCTGCAGGCATAGCTGTGGCCACTGGGGTAGCCTGGGGCATCTTCAGATTCGTGAAGGCTAGAAAGGAAGAGGATGCTCTCATCCAAGAGTACTATGGAGATCGCGAGGACTTCACAATCCCTGATGCAGACAAGAACGGTGAAGAAATTGACGATGTCTATGTTGAAGAAGTAGAAGAAGTAGAAATTGTGAAGATCCCTCCTCCCCCTGCCCCCACCATCGGTCCCCATCTCGAAGAGCTCAAGACCGAAATCAGGGTTTATATCCTCTCTAACTCTTCCTCTTTTCTTGGCTATGGAAGTCTCTGTGCTTGCCTTTGCATGTTTCTCAGGGAAACCCTAATGGCTTCTTGTAAAACCCTTTCCTGTGGAACCCTACTGTCATCCTCCAAAAACCTTATAATTCTCTGGAAAAGCTTAAATTTCATTGTTTAAGACCCTACTCCATTCTGTGAAGCCCTAATCAATGTTCGTAAAGGTACAATCCAAGCATGAATTTCATTGTTTAACGCCCTACTCCCATTCTGTGAAGCCTTAATCAATGTCTGCAAAGGCTCAATCGAAAGCCTAGCTTAGCACATCGTAATACTTTTCTGTAATAACTTTGCAAACCTACAGAATAAGTGGTAACCCCAATTTGGCACAATTCTGTGGAGCCCTTATGAGTACCTTATTTATGCATATATCATTCAAACCCTAATTGAAATATGGTACATTGTTGTGGAAACCCTAGTTTTACTCAGCTACTGAAGGCCTTATGTGAAAATTCACTTGTAACAACTATCCCAGGAAACCGTGGTTGAGATTTTAACCAGAACATCAGCAAATTTTTTATCAAAACCTTAATTTCCTTCATGTTGTGTGATTTGCAGGAGGAGATCAAAGTGATAGAAGAGGTCAAAGCCCGTGAGCCCAAGCCTGAGGTTGAAGAGAAGCCATGGTTTCTCTGCTTCTTCAACCCTCAGAAGCAGAGAGAAAGCAAACCCAAGATGAAAGATAGCAAGATCTTCGAAGTTAAAGTACCCAAGAGTGGAACTTATGAAATCAAGAGAGGCGATACTCTCTGGGCCATCTCAGGAAAATATGGTGTGAGTAGTAATACTATGCATCTTTATCTCTTTCTATTTGTTTTAGTAGTTCATTTTCTGCGTCACTCTGTGTTCGAAGCATGTCAAGTGTAGGTTTATCATGAATAGGGCAACATAATGAATCATTTGAAATATAATCTGTCTCTATACATACATACAAATGCGCATGTGCATGTGCATTTATGTGTGTGTGTATGTTTGCGTGCGTGCATGTGTGTGTGTCGTTAAGCTGTAGTGTAATGGAGCAGCTTTTTCGGAGAAATAGTGTGAGCTGAGCATGCTGAGAAAGGGAGCACATAGTAAGGTACATTGTCATTATGTTACCCAGCCAGCAGAACGTTTTTCATGCCTCTCATTTAAGGGGGGTGATTCGCTCATTTGGAGCATCAATCTGTGTGCTAAGCATGCTTAGCAAGGGGAATGTTTAGCATATGTTTATGCTCAAAAAGGCACGTTAGGATGTGAACTTGTAATGTATTTCAGCATCCTCAATTTCCATCCCTGCATAGTGTGAAATACGTGATTATACTTATCTTGGCTCCTGTGTCACAGTCTTAGCTAGCTAACACTCGAACTCATCTTAACAAGAGTATTTTCTCTCACTTTGATACATAACTCATTCTGGTATGTGCTTTAAAATGCAGGTATCTCTGGAGTCTCTGAAAGCTGCCAACGGCTTATATGGGGATCGTATCTATGCGGGAGACAAGCTTGTCATACCTCCAGAATGATGGACAGATCTTGCAGGCTGTAGAGTTATTTCTTTGATTGGATGGATGTACTGCGGCATTGCAAGATGTGGGTTGTATGAATATCTCTGCTTTGTGTAATAAGCTATTGGCCAATATGTGTTGGGTGTTATGAAAGGGGTCAAGGAGTTTTGAATGTTTAAAGTTTGGTCGGTTTTGTAAGAGGGAAAAAAAGTTGAAACACCGGTGTTGTGCCCAAAATGATGGGCAGCCAGCTCCAGTGACACGGATGGGTACACTTATCAACAGCCAAATCATACTTTAGTGCATTTTTAATCCGAGGTGTTGCATTTTTGGATTTGGCAATCTGGCTCTCTCGGATCATAGCTGTCCACCCACGATTGTCTCACGATTGTGGGTGGAGCTGTGCAAAGTGGGTGTCTCTACCACTGGGAAGGAAGGGTTTGCATTCTCTTTTTGTTGGTCCACCTTGCATTACCCTCTCATTTTTGAGGGCTCTATATTTTGTCAGAGTCCGTACAAAGTTAGTTCCATCCACTGCCAAACTTTAAATACTTTCTCAAACCAAAACAAGTGGCCAACATGTTGTGGTTAGGATTAATCACCTTTGAAACATGGGCCCTTCTTCTCATTGGCTTATAGGTCCCTCTTCTGTATTTCCAGCGTTATTGACTCACTTTTCTCTACCATGTTTCCTTAAGTATCGAAATGGTGTGTTGAATGTCAACTTGTTTATAAATATCACAAGATACCTTAGCATTCATTCCTAGAGTTCTGTACGGTTTTCCTCATAGATGTGTACTAATTTTCTTATCTAGTAAGCCTCTCTCTCATCATTGTTTGAAATGTGAAGGTCCGCACTTAAGGTAGAACATGAAGGTTGTCTACTTTTGGTTGAGGGAAAAGTAAAAGTGCATGTTTGAAAAGCATTTAACTAATCAAGAATTTATTCCATTATGGATTTGTCTTATTTTTTTCGTATCTGTAAAGGTGTCTACGCACAGCTTGTTGCAAAGGAATGAAACTCTCCACCATTCCAGGTGTATGTCCAGGCCATGTTGCTTGTTCATTTCCAATAACTTGTTTTTACAGTAAGTGTTAACTTGTTGCTTATTTTGCAGAGTAACTAGGTAAATTACTGAATGTTTTGTATTTTAAAGTAAAGTTGCCTATGAAGTTTAGATACCTCTTCATAGCGAGAGGAAGACTTCACCATGAGTTAATGCTAAGTACGGGTATAATGAATTAGTTGACCCTTTTAGGAATGTCAACAAGTGAGCTTTACCCAGGTGATCTCCTTGGAATCATGTGTAGATACCTCTCATAGCGGGAGGAAGACTTTACCATGTGTTAATTCCAAGTATGGGTATAATGAATTAGTTGACCCTTTTAGGAATGTCAACTAGTGAGCTTTACCCAAGTGATCTCCTTGGAATCATTTGCCCAAGGCCACGTGCATTTGGCCGAGGGTGGTCTTGAATGGATGGGTGTGGCAAGGTATAATTCCTAGATCTCATGGTGAACCTTGAGAGTGGGGTTCTTTGTTGTTACTTGTTACACTTTTTCGAGGTGAGATTCTTGTTGTGAAGGTAGTAGAGGAAGAGAAAATGGTGCAATGGAGATATGCGAAATAGTTGTTTTCTTTGATCTTGGAAGGCTCTTGCAACATCAAATAGGTTCCCTGTGTTGGGTTGTATCATGGACTAGGCTTTTTCTTTCCATGGTTCGGATTTCATCCACGGATTTCTCTCCATCTAGATATGTATCTCGACACTTGTTGATGATGAGGCTCCATGCTGGTTATTGTGGGTGCCTATGTATGTAAGATATGCTTGTAAGGTGCAATTCAAGTGTTGTGCACAGCCTATGAGGGTTGAAGGTGTGCCCTCATGTGTTCTCCAAGTGAAATCTCTTAACTTGATGCTTTGCTTGGCTCTTAGTTTTGCTTTCTTTAACATTTGTATGCCATCTTGATTTCCCCACATCTTGATTTTGGGGAAATCAAGGTCATGGAGCTTTTGCGGCACTCCTCTTTGAGTTGAGGATTTTGTATCATCATCCGGGCCATAAACAAATTGAAAGTGGCAAACGGGGCTCGGCATATGGTGAGATTCTAATGCCTTGCTACCTTTGCCACTTTGAGAAAAAACAAGGGGATTTTTCAAGGTATGTCAGTTTGAGGGGTTGCTTGCTAAGAAGAATGGGTTGTCCAATAGAATGGTACAACCACCACTTGTGCGTACACCATTCAAGGGAATTCGGTCAGTCATACCATAGCATAGACCAAATTTTCGCCCACCATGGTCCTCATCTAAAGATTTACTTGGATGTCTATCGATGGTATGTGTATGGTGCATGCGGAGCTCGGCATATGGTGAGATTGTAATGCCTTGCTACCTTTGACATTTTATTCACTTTGGTTGAGAAAAAAAAACAAGGGGATTTTCCAAGGTATGTCAGATTGAGGGGTTGCTTGCTAAGAAGAATGGGTTGTCCAATAGAATGGTAGAACAACCACTTGTGCGTACACCATTCAAGGGAATTCGGTCAGTCATACCATACCATAGACCAAACTTTCGCCCACCATGGTCCTCATCTGAAGATTTACATGGATGACTGTCGATGGTATGGGTATGGTGCATGCACACATTTGATTTTGGTGAGCGGCCATGTGCTTTGATTGGTCTCATGGTTTCGACCCTTTGTAATCAAGGAGAACTAAGAGATTTTGCTTTTTGGAAGTGAGTATGGTAAGAGGATGTAGACATATGTGGTGTACATTATTTTGAGGTTGACGTCAGACTCACCAGGAGAGTGATCTTGCATTTGAGTAGTTAAATGACATAATAGAGCATTTCAGGATCTAGGGAGAATAAATCTACTTGATGGTGACTCTTGATTTTGCATTCGGATCAAGAAGATCTGTAAGCCAATTTTGTTGGTTTCTCAATAGGTTAGGGATGAGGTGGAATTGGCACTGTTATCCATGGTTCTTGTTCTTGATGTTCATTGTGCAAGGATCAAGTCCTTAATCTCAATATGCATGCTATCGGTTTATGTGAAGTGCAACGAGGGAAGAGGGATGGATGGACGTATCAAAAACAAGACTCAGTGAATAAGAGGGGGGCTAAGTTTGAAGGAAGATTAGAATGCGACAAGTTGGGAAAAGATACTAGCAAGCTATGGCTTGTGATCTTGGAATGGTGTACTATGCATGCTTGGGAATGTGTGGGTTGGGTAGATTGGAATCTATGATGATGCATGTAAGCTCCGGTGTGCCACACCCAAGAGGATACACTAGGCCCCAAACAGAGCCTTGTTCCAAAAGTTATCTCAATTGTTTCTTTTGTCGTGCTCATGGGTCAACCTTTCATCCTCTTTGCTTGCGGTTAACCTTTTTGATTGCTTTTCATTTTCTTCTTTTTTTGCTTCTTTGCTTTGCTGCTTATTTTTCCTTGGTCTTCTTCTCCATTTGCATGTGGCACCTTGCTGGTTGCTTTTTTTTTCGGGTTTTGTTCCTGGCCTTCTTCCATCTTCCTTTCCTGTGCATCGTTGTTGTGTCCTTTTGCCTTTGTACTGCCATCTTTTCTTCTCTTGCTTCTTACTTTCGGTGTTGTATTCTCTTCTATTCTTTTCTACTTCCGCTTTCCTTTACTCTTCTCCGTCTCTTTTACGACACCTTTTTTCCTAGTGTTGCTTTGGCTTGGTTTCACTTCTCTTTAGTTGCTCTTTTCTTCTACGACATTCTCTCCTTCCTTTTGGTGCTTTTTTTTTGCTCTCTCTCTCTCTCTCTCTCTCTCTCTCTCTCTCTCTCTCTCTCTCTCTCTCTCTCTCTCTCGCACGCACACGCACACGCACACGCACACGCGCATGCACGCATGCACACCCCTCGTTTTGGCAAGAGATCCTAGAAGCGCTAATGTACAATGTCAATTGGCAGTGCTCGATCTCCTACTGAGATGCGCTTTGAAACGCCATTAAGCAATGTTGTTAATTCATTTAAGGTTTAACAGGAGTTGCTACTATAATTCTATACATCAGATAGCAAAGACAGAGACCAAATGCATGTATGATTAATCTATAAAGCAACGTGACTAAATCTACGATTTGGACGGGTGCTCGAAAATGGTCTGATGGAGTATTTATGGAAATTTTCCACTCCAAGCATGCGGAAACAAGCTAGAATGGAGTCCTTGTGAATGTACTTCACACATGCATTATAAGACTAAGCATTATATAAGCAACATGCTACTTGTGAGCCTTTGGGCGTTTGACCAGTCCCATGGTTTAAGTGTGTGTGAATACTTATGGCCTTGTATATAAGTTATTTTCTCTCATAATGCAACATACTCTTCCATCGGGCAATAGAGTCTTGCTTTTGCTAAATCTTCTTCTCTAATTCATGCCAGTGAGTGTGTGAGTGGTGTGAGGTGAGGAGAGACGAGAACCAATACGAGGTGTGTGACAACACTAGTAGTGCAAATGGTGATGAAAATAACTACTCAAGGAGGTGTGGAGCTCTTGAAGCGATGTGCTCAAGCTCGGCCATTAGAAAGATCTTGATGATGGTTGTAGCTTACTAAGGTAATCTCTTGTGAATGTGTTTCTAGGAGAGGCTAAAGCAGACTAACATTTTTGGCACCGCTGTTGAGATTCTTTGGTATTTTTAGTTGTTTACTCTTTAAATCTATGAATAATCCATTACCAATACTCTCTAGTAGTGGATTTCCATACAAAAGAGTGGGTTTGGTATGGAGATTCGTGGTAATTTGATTACTTTTTGGTCTTCTTCTTCTTCTTTTTTAAGAATGTGTTTTAGCTTAAGTTACTATTTTGGTTGTGTTTTGATTGATTTAAATGGTTCATTTAGTATCCATGTAGGTTAATCTAGGCTTAGAATACATCATGCAAATTGCATGAAGCATTAGGAAGCATTTTCATGAAAATTTTATTCTCTTTTGTATTTTTTACAAACTTTAGATGCTAATTTTTGGACTTTCAATTAGATTTTTGTTATATTTGAGTGTTAGAATCTATTTTAGTTAGCTTAATCATCTAAGAGAATCTTTAAAAAATCATAAAAATCTTTAAATTCTCACAAATTTGACTAATTGGATTGATTTTTTGCATAAGGAAAGTGATTAGCGAAGATAAAGAGTAAAAACACCTCAAAAGATAAAAGTTTTAGTGGTATTCGGCTAATGTGAGTTTTAAAAAAAGTGATTAAGAGTGCATAATGTGTATGTTGATGCATTATTACACCAAATTAACACATAAAAGTGATTAGGAGTGCGTAATGTGTATGTTGATGAATTAGTACACCAAATTAATATACAAAAATCATAAATTAAGGATTCTAGATTTCTTTTGCATAAGAGAAGATCTCATTATTACGAGCTTAATTATTTGTTAATTTATATATTAAGTAATGCACATGCCTTAGTAATTCAGTGCACAATCTAATTATATGTTTAATTATATGAAATGATTAGTGATTAGTGGTTAATAAGAGTTATGAGAGCTCGATGGAATCCACTTTTGCTTAGGGGGTTCACCTCAAAATATGTAAGTATACTATGTGAGTTCAAATATAGGGGTTTTTTAATTAAGGTAAACTTACAGAAATACATTTACAGAAAAGGTTTCTTTAATTGATTTTGAAAAAAAAATCGTAAGTCCATAAAAAAGGGTCTTTTTATTCATGAAAAATTCACATGTAAGGGGTTTTTTAAATACCCCTTGAATGCACATGATATTTAGGGTTTCTTAGTAGTGCACCCTCGAGTCACTTTTGGAGTGCATTTATGACATATGTAAGAGGTGTGTAAGTGGGTGTCATAAAGTGTTAACTTTTATCTCCCACTTGTCTTTTTTGGACAAACTTCTTATACCTCCTAATTTGAATTTCAAAACCACTCCCTTTACACAAATTGGATTCCAAAAATCATTAAAAAAAACTTGAAAAGAGAAAAAAAAGTTATGCTTGCAAGATCACGGCCAAGAAAAACTCGATCATATCCACAAATTTATGGTTGCTAAAATTTGATCACACCAACAAATTTCGATTATGGCCGAAAAAGTTTGATCATGCTGAAAAATTTTGATTAAGGCGAGAAATCCTACAGTCGAAACGCCAAAAAAATCCCGACTGTGAAAAAGTAAAATCACATTAAAAAACATGGCCGTGACTGCAAAATCACGTCAAAAATCACAGCTATGTAACTGCAAAATCATGCTTGTATAATCACGTTAGAAAAATTAGAGCGTGACATAATCATGTGTAAAAAAATCAAGGAGTAGAGAAAAAAGAGAGTATAAATAGTAGTCCTGTTTGTAGGTTTGTATCTCCTCAACCCCATGAGGTCGGTGAGAACATGTTTTAGTGCTCAATTTCAAGATGTTTTCGGGCTCTTTAAATCTTCCTCGAGTGGACCGAGCTGATTTTCATCGTTTTGGTCTCTGACCAATTGTCTCGCAAGTCGATCGAGAAAAATTGAGGCGCACATACTAAAAACATAAAAATCAAGCTTGTAGACCACTTTCAGACTACTATCTGAGCTACCAAACATAAGAATTTTGACATGGTCATGTGAGCAAAGTTGTAGTACTCCAAAAATACTATAACTCTCTTATAGAACTTGTTTCCAAATTCTTTTTGTAGCATGTTTAGAAAAGGACTATAAGAACTAAGAAATTCATTTTGACATTTTTCAAATAAACACGCATGATTTGACAGTGATGGAAAATAGGTTTTGAGACCTTCTCTACCATATGGGAAACTATTGATGTACACACTTTTTGAAAAAATATTTCTTAATAAGGCGTTCATACCCTAGCGTCAAAAAAGAGAGATCCATGCAAATGGACCCTAATGGACTCTCATTTGAGACACAAAGGGGTAGAGCAAGATACAAAGGTCATTTCGGGCTTTAAAAAATAAAAGGATAAAGAACCAAAAAAGAGAATGATGGCTAACCTAGGGAGATTAAACGTACTAATATCAGAACTTAATCCAAGAGTTGAAACCTTGGGAGATTAAACATACTAATACACCAGAACTTAATCCAAGACCTAAAACCTAGGGGGATTAAATGTACTAATACCAAAACTTAATCCAAGATCTGAAACCTACCATCCCTTAAGGCCCATGCCTCAAGTACAACCCCCAATCATATATGCCATGCATTGGACCAATTTTATGTCTCCAACTCTACCACCTGGTTTCAAACCCTTGGTGAGTGACCCCAATCCCCCATTGTTTGATCTTATGCCAAATGCAACAATGGGTTTGACGTTTTTGCAAATGCTCGGAGAAGGTACCCCACAAACCTCGCAACCCCTTGATACCCAAACTCTAGCAATATTGAACAATCTAGGACAGGGGGTTGCATGAGGATTGCATGGTGCTTTAACCAAAGGGCCTATACATGACCTCCCCCAAAGGAGTCATCTAGAGTCCTGTGTCCATAGAAATTTCCAAGCTCATGGGTAATATTGAATAATCTAGAAAGGGAGTTGTTGCATGAGAATTGCATGGCGATTTAACCAAAGAACCTTCACGTGACCCAAAGGAGTTATCTACAGTCATGTCCATAGAAAATTTCAAGCTCATAGGAAAATATGATGGAACTACTAATCTTGTTCAATTTATGCAAATGTTTGAGCAACGAAGTGAAGCATTTAAAAATATAGATAACCCTATCAAGGTTTGTGCACTCAATCTACACTTTGTGGGCAAGGCAAGTAGATGGTTCATCACGTTGATACCCACGAGTAAGGCAAATTTTAAAACTCTGAAGGCTACCTTAGTGGGCAAGGTAAGTAGATGGTTCATCATGTTGATACCCATGAGTAAAGCAAATTTAAAAACTTTGAAGGCTACCATTATGTATGGATTCTTGAGACAAGGTCATAGTTTGGAGTGCTATAACAAAGCTGCACATAATAGAGAGGGAGGAGATAAATTGAAGAAATAAAGAAAATCCCCCCAAAAATGTCACATAAGATGAAGAGTTGACTAAGGACAAGGTTATTAGTTAAAAAAGAAAAGATATTTAGAGGAAATTATGTATTTTTGACACCTCAGTGTGGAGGAATTTCCCTCATGAAGGAGGCACCTATTTCACATATGTGGTTGAGTTTTAAAGTCACAAATAATGAGATATTTTCATCTCTCCTCTCTCCTGCTTCAACTAGATCCAAAAAGTAAGCTAAACTGACCTAAAAATGGTCAAAAATTGACCAAACTGATCTGGAAAATTCTAGAATCAGTTTGCTTGGTTAGAGGCTCACTTTTTCTTATAAATGAAGCCTCCCCCTTTGTAAATGGTTAATAGTGTTTCATGCACTGTTACTCTACTCCTCCCTAGAGCCAAAAACAGTGAATTCATTTTGATAATTCATTTGTTTTTTACCATTTCCTCTTCAAAAGAATTGGTGGCCACTCTTGTTGCAAACAACAGTAGATCCCTCAAACCAAAGGAAAGCTCACAAAACTCCTAGTAAGTTAGAGATTCTACTTTTTCTTATTCTATTTTATGGTTTTTTGATTTTTGCTTTCTTTAAAATGAAAATGGATGTTATGCCTTGCTGGAAAGGCTTTCCCCCTTCTCTTCATTATTGAATTCAGCCTTTCTTTATCCTAGATGTGTATTCAAATTGATGGAATTAAACTTTTCATATTGTTTACTCTAAATAAAGTGAAAATTAAGTAGATTAGAATGATTTAAATCATCTTGGATAATTTTTAGTAAATTTTAGAATGAAAAAATTAAAAAATGGTCAGCCATATACAAAGGAGGTTATGGCAAAATTTTCTTAAATTTAGTGAAATAAGTTTTATCTTTTTATTATTCAAAAAGAGTAATCCCCACCGCTTGTATATTCTAAAAGTGTTATTTTTATTCTATGCATAGAAAAATGCATATTAGAAATATTTTTTATTATAAAAGTGTTATTTTGAATAGAGTTAATTTCTATGCATAGAAAGATGTATATTGGGAATATTTTGATTGTAAAAGTGTTACTTTTATCAAAATTGATTTTTATGCATAAATAGATGCATAAAAGAATTTTTTTTATTATAAAAGTGTTACTTTCATTAAAATTGAATTTATGCATAAATAGATGCATAAAAGAATTTTTTTAATTATAAAAGCGTTACTTTCATCAATTTTGATTTTATGCATAGAAAGATGCATAAAGAAATTTATTTTTATTTCAAAAGAGTTATTCTCATCAATTTTGATTTTATGCATAGAAAGATGCATAATGAAATTTATTTTTATTTCAAAAGTGTTATTCTCATCAATTTTGATTTTATGATGCATAAAGAAATTTATTTTTATTTCAAAAGAGTTATTTTTATCAATTTTGATTTTATGCATAGAAAGATGCATAAAGAAACTTATTTTTATTTCAAAAGAGTTATTCTCATCAATTTTGATTTTATGCATAGAAAGATGCATAAAGAAATTTATTTTTATTTCAAAAGTGTTATTCTCATCAATTTTGATTTTATGATGCATAAAGAAATTCTATGCATAGAAAGATGCATAAAAGATTTATTTTTATTTCGAAAGTGTTATTCTCCTTAAAATTGAATTTATGCATAAATAGATACATAAACAAATTTTTATAAAAGTGTTATTTCCCACTGAAGTTGTTCTTATATGCATAAATAGATGCGTAAAGAATCTTTATATCAAAAATAAGAATTCTCTTACATTCTATAAATAGATGTGATGAGATGGGATGCGAATCAGATAAATGGGAAAGAATGGATGGATAGATGTGATGAGAATAGAAGTGATGAGAATGAGAGGTAAATAGATGTGATGATATGTGATGCGAAACAGATAGATGAAAATGAATGGATGGATGGATGTGATGAGAATAGATAGATGCGAAACAGATAGATGAAAATGAATGGATGGATGGATGTGATGAGAATGAGAGGTAAATAGATGTGATGAGATGGGATGCGAATCAGATAGATGGGAAAGAATGGATGGATAGATGTCATGAGAATAGAAGTGATGAGAATGAGAGGTAAATAGATGTGATGTTATGTGATGTGAATCAGATAGATGGGAATGAATGGATGGATGGATGGATGGATGGAATGGATGGATGTGATGAGAATGAGAGGTAAATAGATGTGATGTTATGTGATGTGAATCAGATAGATGGGAATGAATGGAATGAATAGATGGAATGGATGGATGTGATGAGAATAGATGTGATGAGTGTGATGAGAATAGATGTGATGAGAATGAGAGGTAAATAGATGTGATGAGATGTGATGTAAATCAGATAATGTGAATGAATAGATGAGATGTGATGTCATGTGAATCAGGATGTGAATGAAAGTGATAACCTGTGAATCGGGATGTGAATGAACGATATAGGATGTGAATGAATGTGATAACCTGTGAATTGGGATGTGAATGAATGATATAGGATGTGAATGAATGTGATAACTTGTGAATTGGGATGTGAATAAATGATATAGGATGTGAATGAATGTGATAGCATGTGAATCGGGATGTGAATGAATGATAAGGGATGTGAATGGACATGATGTGATGTGAATCGGGATGTGAATGAATGTGTTAGCATGTGAATCGGGATGTCAATGAATGAGATGTGATGTGAAATGGATGCGATAAGATGCGATGTAAAGTGGATAGATGTTAAAGTATGTAAAGGGTTGAGATGTATGGGTAGATGCAAGTGGATGAGATCTGATGAGGATAAATGAGGAAATAAGTGATGAGATAAAAAAAGATGTGATTAGATGAGAATGGGAATACTTATGAAATGAATGTGGATTGATGTGTGGGTAATGTGGATTGATATGGATGGATGAGTGGATAATGTGGATTGATGTGTGGATAATGTGGATTGATGTGGATGGATGTATGGATAATGTGGATTGATGTGTGGATAATGTGGATTGATGTGGATGGATGTATGGATGATGTGGATTGATGTGGATGGATGTATGGATGATGTGGATTGATGTGGATAGATGTATGGATGATGTAGATTGATGTGGATAGATGTATGGATGATGTGGATTGACGTGTGGATGGATGTATGGACGATGTGGATAATGTGGATTGATGTGTGGATAATGTGGATTGATGTGGATGGATGTATGGATGATGTGGATTGACATGTGGATTGATGTGGGATGGATGTATGGAAGATGTGGATAATGTGGAAGATGTGGATGGACGTATGGATGATGTGGATTGATGTGGATTGATGTGGATGGATGTACGGATGATGTGGATTGATGTGTGGATGATGTGATTGGATGTGGGAATGATGTGATTGGATGTGATTAGATGTGGGAATGATGTGATTGGATGTGATTAGATGTGGGAATGATGTGATTAGATGTGGGAATGATGTGATGTGATAGAGATTGATGAGGAAAAAAAATTTATGGGAAGATGAGAAAAGATGGGGACTAATGTGAAACGATGTGGAGTGATGAGAAAAGATGGATGTGCGAAGTGATGAGAAAAGATGGGAACTAATGTGAAAAGATGTGGAGTGATGAGAAAAGATGGGAACTAATGTGAAACGATGTGGAGTGATGAGAAAAGATGGATGTGCGAAGTGATGAGAAAAGATGAAAATATTGTTGAAACTGTATTTGTATGTGAAATTTGTTTTTAAATGATTGTTTTATGTCAAGAATGCCGGGGAAGCATTTTGACCGTCTTGTGAGAATGAGGTTGTGGAGACCTATTTGTTAAAGTTGCAACTGCTGAGACGGAGAGTCAACGGAGGACATCTCGCATAGCAAGGTCGGCAGACCAGCCTCGGTTTGATTTAAATGGTGAGCTTCCGGTACGGTGGATAAGGGACCAAGGAAGCGGCCTATGAGTGAAGCACTAGGTGATCTGCGAAGGATTCTAGAGGGTGCTGACCATACGGTGCTCGGGCTTTGGGTCACCGAAGATGCCCACAAGTACGTCGGGGAAGATATTGGAACAAGGAGTAAGAGTTGTTTTCTGAATTCCGGCATGGATCTGGTTGATTGACCTTGCTCTGGTCCTCAACGGATGAGTCCATGATGGCTCTTTTATAATCTTGCTGATCTTCAACGGAGATTCCATTTTGATATGTGAATATATTGCCGGTTACTATGAGCTAGGAACTATCGAAAAGGCCCCTGAATGAGTGGACAAGTGGTGAGCGTTCTGGTTGCCAATGATGCCATATACACCGATGAAGGAATGATTGGAAATAAGGATTCAATCGGAGATTTTGACGATTATGATCAGTGACAAAATGGTTTCATTAAAAGATTGTTTTTTAGAAGATGCTGATTCTGTGAAAAAGGCAATTTCATATTGGGTGTGTAAGTGGTGTGACTAGTTTTAAGTTTGCATGAATTTTCGGCTAGGGGGCCTGGGAACTCTTTTCCCTGGTACCCGGGATAAAACCTAACCAAATTCCTAATTGGATCCCATCACTACAGTGGTTGGGCAGTTGGCTACCTAACCCATGGGACTAGGCTAGACTGATGGATCCCTAAAATGAGACTAAATTTCTGTTGGTACGATAGATGAAGTAAATCCCGGATAAAAATTGTTCTATGGAAAGGAATCAACGGCTGTGCCTCTCAATGAGGAAAAAATCGTTGGTCTCTATGATCCAAGTGCAATCTTTCCCTTGATCTAACTATGAGACTTACGGGTTCGGTCAGATCAGTTCAATTAGTGAAGGCTTTTGACTACATTAGAGAAAAGTTATCTTGGAGGAATCGCTCGTGCTTTCCGGGCAAGGGAAGCTTTTTCGAGTTCGATTTTGGAAGAACCGATGGATTAGTCTCTTGTCTGGATATCTGTGGGCGAGGCCCCAAGTGTGGGACCCTGCCCCGTGCAAGGGAAGTTTTTTCGAGTTCGGTTTTGGAAGAACCGACGGATTAGTCTCTTGTCTGGATAGCTATGGGGCGAGGCCCCAAGTGTGGGACCGTGCCCCGCGCAAGAAGTGTTACTTCCACTGCTAGCACCCCCAAATTCGTTGCGCAATGGGGTCAAGGATCTTACAGCTAGTATCAGAGCTCTTTGGCTAAAGTGGATCAAACCGAGAAGCCAAGAATGTCATAAATTTATGAAGTAACAGAGTAAAAGGTTGGAATTGTGTGATGAAACTCATACAAATTGATATTCAGAATGAAATTCCTAATTTGATAATTGGGTCTTCAGATGGAAGTACTGCAATTGTATGGAATCCCTAACTTGCTTGAGGCCTAGACATGATGGCTCTACTCCTCCCCAGAGCCAAAAACAGTGAATTCATTGATAATTCATTTGTTTTTTACCATTTCCTCTTCAAAAGAATTGGTGGCCACTCTTGTTGCAAACAACAGTAGATCCCTCAAACCATCAAGCCAAAGGAAAGCTCACAAAACTCCTAGTAAGTTAGAAATTCTATTTTTTCTTATTCTATTTTATGGTTTTCTGATTTTTGCTTTCTTTAAAATGAAAATGGATGTTATGCCTTGCTGGAAAGGCTTTCCCCCTTCTCTTCATTATTGAATTCAGCCTTTCTTTATCCTAGATGTGTATTCAAATTGATGGAATTAAACTTTTCATATTGTTTACTCTAAATAAAGTGAAAATTGATTAGATTAGAATGATCTAGTAAATTTTAGAGTGAAAATTTTGAAAAAATGGTCAGCCCTACAAAGGAGGTTATGGCAAAATTTTCTTAAATTTAGTGAAATAAGTTTTATCTTTTTATTATTCAAAAAGAGTAATCCCCACCGCTTGTGTATTCTAAAAGTATTATTTTTATTCTATGCATAGAAAAATGCATATTAGAAATATTTTTATTATAAAAGTGTTAGTTTCAATAGAATAAATTTCTATGCATAAAAAGATGCATATAGGAAATATTTTGATTATAAAAGTGTTACTTTCATCAAAATTGATTTTTATGCATAAAAGAATTTTTTTATTATAAAAGTGTTACTTTCATTAAAATTGATTTTTTTTAATTATAAAAGCGTTACTTTTATTTCAAAAGAGTTATTCTCATCAATTTTGATTTTATGCATAGAAAGATGCATAAAGAAATTAATTTTTATTTCAAAAGTGTTATTCTCATCAATTTTGATTTTATGCATAGAAAGATGCATAAAGAAACTTATTTTTATTTCAAAAGTGTTATTCTCATCAATTTTGATTTTATGCATAGAAAGATGCATAAAGAAATTTATTTTTATTTCAAAAGTGTTATTCTCATCAATTTTGAATTTATGCATAGAAAGATGCATAAAGAATTTTTTTTTAATTTCAAAAGAAGTATTCTCATCAATTTTGATTTTATGCATAGAAAGATGCATAAAGATACTTATTTTTATTTCAAAAGAGTTATTCTCATTAAAATTAAATTTATGCATAGAAAGATGCATAAAAGATTTATTTTTATTTCAAAAGTGTTATTCTCCTTAAAATTGAATTTATGCATAAATAGATACATAAATAGATTTTTATAAAAGTGTTATTTCTCATCACTAATGTTGTTCTTATGCATAAATAGATGCGTAAAGAATCTTCATATAAAAAATAAGAATTCTCTTACATTCTATAAACAGATGTGATGAGATGGGATGCGAATCAGATAAATGGGAAAGAATGGATGGATAGATGTGATGTGAATAGAAGTGATGAGAATGAGAGGTAAATAGATGTGATGATATGTAATGCAAATCAGATAGATGGGAACGAATGGATGGATGGATGTGATGAGAATGAGAGGTAAATAGATGTGATGAGATGGGATGCGAATCAGATAGATGGGAAAGAATGGATGGATAGATGTGATGAGAGTAGGTGATGAGAATAGATGTGATGAGAGTGAGAGGTAAATAGATGTGATGTAAATTAGATAAATGTGAATGAATAGATGAGATGTGATGTCATGTGAATCGAGATGTGAATAAATGATAAGAGATGTCATGTGATGTGATGTCATGTCATGTGAATCGAGATGTGAATAAATGATAAGGGATGTGAATGAATGTGATAACCTGTGAATCGGGATGTGAATGAATGATATAAGATGTGAATGAAT
This sequence comes from Cibotium barometz, assembly GCF_041138505.1. Classification (NCBI taxonomy): domain Eukaryota; kingdom Viridiplantae; phylum Streptophyta; class Polypodiopsida; order Cyatheales; family Cibotiaceae; genus Cibotium; species Cibotium barometz. The sequence goes on along the minus strand of NC_141102.1, from coordinate 9,114,366 downwards.
GAATGTGATAACCTGTGAATCGGGATGTGAATGAATGATATAGGATGTGAATGAATGTGATAACCTGTGAATGGGGATGTGAATGAATGATATACGATGTGAATGAATGTGATAACATGTGAATGGGGATGTGAATGAATGATATACGATGTGAATGAATGTGATAACCTGTGAATGGGGATGTGAATGAATGATATACGATGTGAATGAATGTGATAACCTGTGAATCGGGATGTGAATGAATGATATAAGATGTGAATGAAAGTGATAGCTTGTGAATCGGGATGTGAATGGACGTGATGTTATATGAATCAGGATGTAAATGAACGATAAGGGATGTGAATGAATGTGTTAGCATGTGAATCAGGATGTGAATGAATGTGTTAGCATGTGAATCGGGATGTGAATGAATGAGATGTGATGTGAAATGGATGCGATAAGATGCGATGTAAATTGGATAGATGTTAAAGTATGTGAAGGGATGAGATGTATGGGTAGATGCAAGTGGATAAGATCTGATGTATGGGTAGATGCAAGTGGATAAGATCTGATGAGGATAAATGAGGATAGATGTTAAAGTATGTGAAGGGATGAGATGTATGGGTAGATGCAAGTGGATGAGATCTTATGAGGATAAATGAGGAAATAAGTGATGAGATAGAAAAAGATGTAATTAGATGAAAATGGGAATGTTATGAAATGAATGAGGAAATAAGTGATAAGATAGAAAAAGATGTAATTAGATGAAAATGAGAATACTTATGAAATGAATGCGGATTGATGTGTGGATAATGTGGATTGATGTGGATGGATGAGTGGATAATGTGGATTGATGTGGATGGATGAGTGGATAATGTGGATTGATGTGTGGATAATATGGATTGATGTGGATGGATGTATGGATGATGTGGATTGACGTGTGGATTGATGTGGATGGATGAGTGGATAATGTGGATTGATGTGGATTGATGTGTGGATAATGTGGATGGATGAGTGGATACTGTGGATTGATGTGGATTGATGTGTGGATAATGTGGATGGATGTATGGATGATGTGGATTGATGTGGATGGATGTATGGATGATGTGGATTGATGTGTGGATAATGTGGATGGATGTATGGATGATGTGGATTGACGTGTGGATGGATGTATGGAAGATGTGGATGGATGTGTGGATAATGTGGATTGATGTGAATGGATGTATGGATGATGTGGATTGATGTGGATGATGTGGATGGATGTATGGATGATGTGGATGATGCGATTGGATGTGATTTGATGTGGGAATGATATGATGTGATAGGGATCGATGAAGGAAAAAAAATTATGGGAAGATGAGAAAAGATGGGGACTAATGTGAAAGGATGTGGAGTGATGAGAAAAGATGGAAATATTGTTGGAACTGTATTTGTATGTGAAATCTGTTTTTAAATGACTGTTTTATGTCAAGAATGCTGGGAAAGCATTTTGACCGTCTTGTGAATGAGGTCGTGGAGACCTATCTATTAAAGTTGCAACTGTTGGGGACAGAGAGTCAACGGAGGACGTCTCGCGTAGCAAGGTCGGCCGACCAGCCTCGGTTTGATTTAAATGGTGAGCTTCCGGTGTACGGTGGATGAGGGACCAAGGAAGCGGCCTATGAGTGAAGCCCTAGGTGACCTACGAAGGATCCTAGAGGGTGCTGACCATATGATGCTCGGGCTCTGGGTCACCAAAGATACCCACAAGTACGTCGGGGAAGATATTGGAACGAGTAAGAGTTGTTTTCTGAATTCGGGCATGGATCTGGTTGATTGACCTTGCTGGTCCTCAACGGATGAGTCCATGGCTCTTTTATATGGATCCGTCGGTTGATCTTGCTGATCTTCAACGGAGATTCCATTTTGATATGTGAATATATTTCCGGTTACTATGAGCTAGGAACTATCGAAAAGGCCCCTGAGTGGACAGGTGGTGAACGTTCTGGTTGCCAATGATGCCATAGGTACACCGAGAGATTCCATTTTGATATGTGAATATATTGCCAGTTACTATGAGCTAGGAACTATCGAAAAGGCCCTTGAGTGGACAGGTGGTGAGCGTTCTGGTTGCCAATGATGCCATAAGTACACCGATGAAGGAATTATTGGAAATAAGGATTCAACCGGAGATTTTGACAATTATGATCAGTGACAACGGTTTCATTAAAATATTATTTTTTAGAAGATGTTGATTCTGTGAAAAAGGCAATTTCATATTGGGTGTGTAAGTGGTGTGACTAGTTTTAAGTTTGCATGAATTTCTGACTATGGAGCCTGGGAACTCTTTTCCCTGGTACCCGGGACAAAACCTAACCAAATTCCTAATTGGATCCCATCACTACAGTGTTTGGGCGGTTGGCTAACCCATGGGACTGGATGGGGGGTTAGGCTGGACTGATGGATCCCTAAAATGAGACCAAAATTTCTGTTGGTACGATACATGAAGTAAATCCTGGATAAAAATTGTTCTATGGAAAAAAATCAATGGTTGTGCCTCTCAATGAGGAAAAAAGCATTGGTCTCCATGATCCAAGTGCAATCTTTCCCTTGATCTGACTATGGGACTTACAGGTTCGGTCAAATCAGTTCAGTTAGTTAAGGCTTTTGACTACGTTAGAGAAAAGCTATCCTGAAGGAATCGCCCGTGCTTTCCAGGCAAGGGAAGTTTTTCCAACGAAAGAACCGATGGATTAGTCTCTTGTCTGGATATCCGTGTGGGCGAGGTTCGAGTGTGGGACCCTACCCCGCGCAAGAAGTGCTACTTCCATTGCTAGCACCCCCAAATTCATTGCGCAGTGGGGTCAGGGATCTTACAGCTGGTATCAGAGCTATTTGGCTAAAGTGGATCAACGGAGAAGCCAAGAATGTCATAAATTTATGAAATAGCAGAGTAAAAGGTTGGAATTGTGTGATGAAACTCATACAAATTGATATTCAGAATGAAATTCTAAATTGGATAATTGGGTCTTCAGATGGAAGTATTGCAATTGTATGGAATCCCTAACTTGCTTGAGGCCTAGACATGATGGTATTTACCTAATAATTTCAAGGACCGTGACTACCCGTATATACCGAGGGTATAACTGCAGCTCTTTACTAGCAGTATATACGAGTAAATCTAAGATCTTGAAATTATAAGCTAAAATGCTATCCAGATGTTGAATTCGAATGTGGTTGTATCGGGGCATATGTTAGAAGGTTATTTCACACTAGTCATGGTGCTTAGGATCATTTAGTAGTGAGATGTGACTTGACATGTGTTGGAAGCTTGCTTCACACTTATCAAGTCACTTAAGATTATACTAAATGTAATTTTTGATGAGCTTGAAGCATTGTCTTTTGTTACTACAAAAGACATTGATATGATTTTTTTTTTCATTTCATTTCATGGCTTGTAGATCATTTGTGTCTATATGTGCATTTTTTTTTCTTGTGAGTTAGAAACATACTTAGATTTCTTTATATTTAGGTGAGTTAGAGCAAAATTTTACTTCATGATAATCTATTTGCTTAGGAATTAGTACATGTAAAATGGCAATGGACATGTGTGTTTGAAACTTATTACATACTTGTGTAGTTGCTCATGATGTATTGGAAATTAACTTATATTATAATTTACTAGATTTATTAGTGCCATTTAATCATTATATAGATAAAATACTCATTAATGTTATTGTGACATGGTATTATAGTATGGTTCGAGGTCTAGAGTGCTCATATATCGAGGATCTGAAGAGCAGGGCAAGACGATTTCGCATGTTTGATGTAAAATTTATGGTCACACTTTTTATGGTCACACTTTTTATGATAGTGCCACACGCATTAAAGAGAACTTAAGCAAATTTGGAATTAATGTAGCATTGCTCAATGCATAGAACTCAAAATACCCAAAATACTTAAAGTAGTTTAAAGATTCATAGGTCTCACATGGTATTATAGACGTTTTATATTTATGTATGTAAAAATTGCTATACCTCTGGTTCCTCCTGCTACTACCACTTGTTCAAATGTGAGGGTCTCCAAACCATAAGAGGCTACCGTCGTCCAAAGCTTCTCCCTCATTCCTCTCACGAACCACTGACTCAACATGGTTTCAGGTTTGTTTACTTGGTCTAGATGCATTAATGCTCTAAATTCTACTGCTTAGTGCCCTCTTCTTCTGGGTTAACCTTTGTAGCTTTTCTAGTACCTCAGCGGTGGTCTTGCCTTTCTAGAATCTTTTTCAGGAAAGCTTTCTTCAGTTCTTCAAAAATTTGAAAGTGCTCCAGACCATACGGAGCATAACAGCTAGTGTCCTTTACACTAGGGTTATTGCAAAGAACTCTATCTTCTATGGCAGTGGCCAAGAAGGTGGTCTCAAAGGGCGAAGACATGAGCATTTAGATCCTCCTCACTTTTGCCCTTGAATTTTGGGTATTTCAGAGACATCCTTCCCACAGCTATTGGTTCTTCTTCTTCTTCTTCTTCTTGATCTTCCTACCTCCTGTTTCAAAGTATTGGTGTTCTTCCTCTTCCTCTTGATTCCTCAGAGGTTCTTAATTCATACATTTGGCTAGTAACATAGTATATCATGCTAGGATAAAGAAAATTGAGGTACATTATCATTTTATGAGGGAGAAGGTTCTAGCAGCAAGTGATGTGAATTTGGTATATGCCAGCATGTCAGCACCAGAGAATTGTTAACCCATTTTATGGTTAGCAAGATTTATTACACCCAATTGTATGCCAAAGTATGAGTAATCTACATCAAATGTCAAGGTTTTCCACACCAATTGTATGCCAAAGCATAAGTAATGTACATCAAAAATGTCAACGATGGATACACCAAACTTATGTACAAACAAGCCATAAAGCAATAGTGTCCAAATCTCAAACTTGCATGGGCATCCATAAAGGTATGATAGTAATTCAATGGCATTTCCTGTTCCAAGAGCATGTGGTAGTGAGCTAGGATGTGCTCCCTAGTGTTGTAATGCATCAATGTATTATGAGATGGAGCAATATACAAGTAATAGGCCAAATAGAAGATTTGGGCACTTGCTCGGCCACAGTTTAAGTGTGTGTGAACACACTTAAATTGTGACTATGTATATAAGGCAATTTCTCTCATAATGCATGTCCACTCTCCCATTATGCAATTAAGCTTTCCCTCTTGCTAAACAAGGAAATTTTTTTGCGAGCTTGTGTAAGAGCGAGCTTTTATGAAAATTTGTGAGCTTTTTTGAACTCTAGATCATTGGGAGAAATTTTAAAAGAAAGAAGAAGCCCACTTTAAAAAAGGACTCAAGGAGTCCCAAAATTCTATCACTGGATTTAAAACTTTTTTGGGTGTAGAGTTTAGCACTTTTGACATCCGAAATGAGCTCAAAAGGGCCAAAAATACTAGAATCGATTATATAATGTTCAAGAAAACGAGAAGCTACTAGCCTTTGGACCATCAGCACCAACATCAATGGTCCAGGGGCTAGCAGCACTCCCCTTTTCTGAACATTAGCCAGAGAAAGATGGTTCGAACATAAGCATGTTTACAGTTGATTCCACCATTTTTGGCCTTTTGAGGTAATTTTTTACGTCAAAAGTAGCAAATTTGATAGGAAAAAGAAGTTTTCAATATAATGTATGTATGTAAGCCCCTTAAATCTCGTTTTTCTCTTAAATAGCCTCTCAAATAACGTAGGTTATGTGAACATCTTGAGTGTGATAGGTGAATATATTATTACTATGGTGTTGATCTTGATGCTATAAACTTGGTGTGATGGTCTTGAGAGTTAGAAAAAATCTCGTGAAAATCGGAAAAAAGATCACATGAAGAAGCTCACCAAAAAAAAAAAAATCACACTCTTTCTAACCTATCTCTAATCTTTTATCCAATGCATATGTGAGTGATTTAAGGTGAGAGGAGGGAGTAGTGCCCACCATGGTGCACAACATAATGGTGTAACAATGCTCTCGCAAGAGAAAGCAAATGGTAAGCTACCCATGGTGGTGCTAAGCTTGGAGGCCTCAAGGATTATGATCTCGGCCCACCATTGAAAGATCCCCACGACGACACGTTGAGGTGAGTAGAGGTGAATGGTTTCCTCGAAGCTATCTCTTAGCCTTAACATTTTTGGCACTGCTACTACCCACAGGGAGCAATCCCTTAGCTTTATCATTTGTTTTTCTCTAATCTATGGTTTACCCATTGCTACACTCTTGAATAGTGGAGTGCCATGAATGAGAGTGGGATTTAATAGAGATTTGTGTGGAAATGGTGTGGTTCTTACTTTCTTTTTGTTCTCTTTTATGTGTTAACATAGAGCTTAGATGCTTAATTTTTGCATGCTAACTAGGTTTTTTATTGCAGTTGATTACCTTAGCATGTTAGCATTCATACTAGGTAGCTTAATCGGCAAAAAAATCACAAAGCAAAACAAAACTCTTGATTTTCGCTAATTTCCACTATTACAATGGTTTTTATTAGTGAAGTCAAGAGACAAAAAACATTTAAAAAATAACGTTTAGAGGGTAGATTGGGCTCCATTAAACACATACTCTTAAACTTCACACTTGGGAGACCAATACTATTGGACAATCAAGTCAAGCAAAAATACCAAAAACTCTCCAAATTTTTGAAATCAAAATTTTATGTGAAATCACGTGGAGCAAAAACCTGTATAATCATGCCAGTGAATCACACCCATGATTATCTTCCTGAGATTTTTGACATAATTTTTGAAATTACAAGGCCAAAAATAGTAACACCTTATCTTATCTTGATCGACATGATTTTGCAGTCAAAATTGACGCGACTCTATAGTCATGGCAACAGTCACGACACAACTAGAAGCATGATGTACGAGTGACATGATTCTATAGTCACGATAATATTCACAGTGTACAAGCAACTTGATTCTACAATCACAATAAAATCTGTGTGATTCTGTACTCATGAGCAACAATAATCAACGTACGACCAAAATCACGGTGTGTGTAAGTGACATGATTCTTTAGTCTCACAATGTGATCCTACATTCATGGCAACAATCACTTGTATGACCAGAATCATGGTGTGTACAAGCAAACCTATAGAATCACGGTGATGAAAACTCAAACCTACAAAATTACGATACAAGAACAAGATCAAAAGAAGATAGATGGAGCTTAAAATAGCAAAAGGGAGTTGGGAGAAGCTTTTGAGAAGCTAAGAGCTTGCACTTTGACTCAAGAATCCAAACCTGTCTCTGAAAGCTTCTAGAGGCCATGTTTTACACCCAGAAGTCCATTTTTTAGTATCTAGGGGTCCAAACTACATCAATGAGTGCTACACTTTTAAATTACTTGCATCAAAAATTAAAAAATCTTGTAATTACGTTTTCTATGAAATATTAATGCAAGTTTAAGTTTGAACTTTGTCACCTGAAGGTATCTCAAGGTCATGTGTGACTTTCAGACTCTAAGGGGTCCCATATGCTAGAAACTAAGAGAAAGGGAGATCTTTGCCCAAGATGCTTGTAAAAGAACAAGATCAAAAGAGGAAAGAATAGCTAGTCTAGGAGGTCAAAGGGAGCTCCTTAGCCAAGAGGCTTATAAAAGAACAAGATCAAAAGAGGAAAGAATGGCTAGTATAAGAGGTCAAAGGGAGCTCCTTAGCCAAGAGGCTTATAAAAACAAGATCAAAAGATGAAAGAATGGCTAGTCTAAGAGATCAAAGCTTACCTCTACACATGCAGATGTCTAATTTAGACCTTGAAGCCAACCTTAGGTAGCCATTATGACCTATGCCATACATTGAGGCCTCACACTCCTTAGGGACTTCATACCTGCATTAGACCAACACACTCCTTAGGGACTTCATACCTGCATTAGACCAACACTGTACCCATGAGTGCTCCATTGGGTTTCACCAAACCTATGGTAAACCCAATGCCACTAATCCTAAGTCCTTTACATAAAACTCATTTCAACCTGATCACTTCTTAACCCTCCTTATCCTTTAGTGAACAAACTCTTTCCATGTTGAGAGCTCTAGGAAGGGGGGGGGTGGCACAAGGGTTGTCGCACATATTGAACCTTTCTAAGCCACCTAGAAATACTTCAATGGAAATTTCCAAGCTTATCGATAAGTTCTATGGGAGTGGAGATCCTTTTTGGTATCTCCAAATGTTTGATACAATTTGTGAGGCTTTTGGAAATCTTGATTGTCCCACTAAGGTGCAAAACTTAAATCTGTGCATAGTAAAAGGCAAAGTAAGATAGTGGTTTCAAACCCTAAAAGAGGCCTTTATTCATGGGTTCTTGAGGCAGGGTCACTAGTGGTGTGCATCATGTGAACTTTACTTAAATGATGTTTTATGATGGGGCTAAAGAAAAATGGCTTGCATTATTTGATCCTTGTATCAAATCCTAAGAGCTTTGACCAATGTTGCAAAGAGGCTATCCAATTGGACGATGACATGTTGGATGATAACCTAGAAGTGGGGAATCCCTCAACCAAACAAAGGGTTGAAATCAAATTGATTTTGGATCTCTCCACTCAATAGCTTTACACCGCTTTGTTGACACCACTTTGATGGGGAAAGAAATTTAGAATGAAAAAGGAGCTAAACATCAACAAAATATAAAACCTCTTCCACCTAGCGGCATAAAGCCAGTGCTTTTATATTACAATCATTGTAAATAAGGCCATGAAACTACACTATATCCTAAATTTTATGCAATCAAACCAAATTAATCATAAACGCAAGTCAACGAACCTTGCTTGATTGATACATCATCTTCAACTCAACAAAATATGGCACAAATGAATCAACTTGAGGCGCACAAAATCCTCAAACCCTCCAAATCTAAGAACTCACATTAGAAAGTCTAGTGCCCTTGGCCCAAAATGAGACCAAATAAGGAGTAGAAATTGTTAAGGATGTGATAAGACCATTACTCCAGTTCTTTTACTATGGTTCGTGGACCAGACAAGGTAGTAATGTGAACACCATGTCTCCATCGACAAGTTGTTGCTATTGAAACCCCTATGTGAGTAATGTGTGTTACACCACTTGTTCAAAACTAAACATAGCAATACCAAACACAATAAAAGTTGCACTTCTCAACATTGTTAATGTGCATAATGGACGGTTAAAACTGTGGTACCACTAAATGTGTTAACATGGCTACAAGCCAAGGTGCGAACCAAAACAAAATCTTCCCAACACTAAAAGTTCAAAATTGGTCGAGGAAAATGTTGTGACGTATCTGACCAAGTGAGGATCCAAAGTTGAATAATGAAGCCCAAAAATTAAACCAAAAACTAAATGGAAGAGGCCACAAGCAAGCATACATCCACAAGCTCAAATGAGAGAGAGAGAGAGAGAGAGAGAGAGAGAGAGAGAGAGAGAGAGAGAGAAGAGGCAAAGCTCAAATGAGAATAATGGGATTGTACCTTTTCATATTTCATAAATGTCTTATATACAAGAGCTCGTAATTACAATGGCCAGCCGCCCATTTACAATTGGGGGCCCAAAACTAGTGTTCCTAGCTCTATGTACAACTACTCCTCATGACCGCATTACACAAGCTGTAAGCTCAGTCATCCCATGTCTCTTTTACATTAAGCACTTTGCGTGGTTACAAAAGATGGATTACAATAAGTGTAGCCATGCTAAAGGTAATGTTAACCAGAGTGGTTAACATATCCCCCTCCCTAATTCAGGTCTGTCCTCAGAGCTGGCCGGATCTATCTATAGTAGATCGAGTATGTTTGGATGAAGTCGCGGCGTAAGGTTGAAGTAGGGGGGATCGATGGAAGACTCTGTAGCTGGTCTAGAAGGTCATCTCCATCATGTCTTCAAAAGTTTGCAGTCTCCAGGCAGATATCCACATTATGCACTCATACTATCCAAAAATTTTGCCTCCTTTTTGCAAAGCTTTAAACTTACAGTCTCTACCAAGTTAGTCCACTACATCCTTGTCCACTACATCCTTTTTGCAAAGCTTTAAACTTACAGTCTCTACCAAGTTAGTCCACTACATCCTTGTCTACATTCACATCACTTTAGGAGGATTTGTTAGCCTATTGTCCTCCAAGAAGTTTAGGTGAGCATATACCTACTCACATGAACTTTTTTCCATGCCAACTGGACATGGGTTTTTTCTTGTGTGTGAACACTCCACTCTTGTGAGTTGGAACTTTAGTCTAGGTATTATTATACTTTGTACATTTCATTTTATCTTTTCATATAACAATACCCTTGTCCAGCACATCTATCAAGCTCATCTCTTTGCATGTTCTCTTTGTGTGTGTGCTGAGCTTTCCCCATCCAACAATGCACATAAATTTTCAAGGTATACTTCATGAAAGAGAAAAGCAAAGTATTTATGCACTTTCACAACTTCAAGGCTATGGTTGAGAAATATAAAGCATGCACATAAAATTTCAAGGATCAGATGGTGGAAGAGAATATCTCTCCAATGAATTCACTGATTATTGAAAAGGGCATCAGATATAAAGGCAATTTACATGTCGGTACACAAATGGGGTTGTAGAAAGGAAGAACAAGGATATTGTAGAGGTTTCCTATGCATTGATGAATAAGAAAGGAATGCCTCACTATTTTTGGGTTGAGCAGTTGTTCCTATAGTTTATATTGTTATGAACAAAACCCCCACTAAAGCAGTTCATGGCATGACACCTGTATAAAAATTTACTACTAGAAAACTTGATTTGGCATACTTGAAAGCGTTTGAGTGCATTTCATGAGTATATATATCGAATGAGATTAGAAGAAAATTGGATCCCAAGGTAGAAAAATGAACCTTTCTTGTATATTCCCTTAAGTAAAAAGGTTATAGTTTCTATAACCCCACTCCTCCATGAGATGCGAGTGAGCAGGGATGTTTTGTTTAATGAGATGAGTAATTGGTATACACTAGTAAAGGATTCCATAGAGGAGAGTGATGTAAACAATAATGTGGTTGTGCAACAAATGGAGAGAAGTAATTGTATGTGTTTGGTGGACTAGGAGAGTCCTCTAGCAGTGGATCTATTATTAGAACTTAGTCGGGAAGGTTGAGGTAAAATGCCAAGAATTGAGACACATCATTTTGGTGGTACTACACATGCATATAAATTCACCAAATTCACATGTATCATGAAAGGGAAAAGAGAAGCTGGACCAACCTTTTGTAATGCCTGATGTTTCTAGTAGGTGATTCCTTTATTGATAGGGATAGTGGCTCAGAGCAAAGCCTTGATGAGGTGTTTGGGATCTTGGTTGTTGTTACACCTAGTGTACAAAGGGCCAAAACAATGTTGAGAACATGTGGCAGTGATCCCAAGTGTATGAAAATCTACGAGGGTAAGATATGCAATGGACTAGTTGAGATTTTATGGGTATACGTCCCATCATTATGTTTATATGGTCAAAGTAATACAAGAGACAAAGCCCACATAGTTCGAGGAGACACTTCAACGTAAGCAGTGGGAAGATGCCATGGTGGATGAAGAGATGGTTACATTGGATGTAAACAAGACAAGAAATTTGGTGCCTCTGTCTAAGGAGAACAAGGCAATTGGATGCAAGATGCAAGTGGATCCCTATAGAGATGGGTCTGTGAGCACAAACAATGCAAGATTAGCCACCAACAAGGCATATGCATAGACTTATGATATTGTGACTATGAGGAGACTTTCACCTTGATTGTTACTAGGAAGCAATCATGAGAGAAATTATTGCTATAGTTACATAGCTAAGGGATGGTCTTTACATCATATGGATATGAAGAATGCATTTTTACATAGTGATTTACAAGAGGAGGTCTACATGGTGCAACCATGTAGACCTCCAAGATATGAGGTGCACACCTAAATTTTGTCTGCAGATTATGTAAAGCCTTGTATGGTTTGAAAAGTAGACACCTAGAGCATGGTCAAGCTAGGAGAGTATCATATACCTATAATTAATTTTTCACTTTCTGTGAAAAGACTAATAGGAGTATTATTTTAGTAGTCATCTACGTTGTTGACTTAATAGGAGTATTATTTTAGTAGTCATCTATGTTGTTGACTTAATTGTCACAAGGGACAATGATGTTAAAATTCATGAGGTGAAGATGGTCCTTAAGTGGAAGTTTGAAATCAAAGATTTGGGTGAGCTACGATACTTCTTGGTAGAGATGTTTAAATCGCATGATGGGATTTGGCTTTCATAGAGGTAGTTTGATTTGGACATGATGTCTAAGTATGGAATGATAGGTTGTAAGCTAATCTCAGTTCCATTGGAGGAGGCCATTGGAGCATAACATAAAATTGGTTGCAAATATACAAGTGATCTTTTGGAGGATCTTACTATATACAAGTGCATTGTAGGGACATTATAGGGAGTTTAATCTACATGACTATCACCATGCCATATTTGAGCTACATTGTTGGATTAGTGAGTCAGTTTATGTAGCCCCCAAGGAAGCCACACTTGATTGCATATAGCTATGAGGATACTCAGGCACATAAAGTCCATAGGACACTATGGACTTTTTTTATAAGGTTGGAATACAAGTACATGGTATATGGAGATTGGGCTAGTACATGGATATACAGATGTTGATTGGTCTCAAACTAGAGATCTACTAGCGGCTTTATGTTCCTTTTGGGAGTGTTGCTCTTAATTGGAGCAAGAAGCAAGCAACAATTACATTGTTGAGTGTACAAAGGCTGCATATAGGGGAACTACTATGGTTGGCAACATGTGAGGCATCTTGGTTGCAAAAGCTACTTAGAGATATGAGTGAACCCACCATTGAATGATAGGATGTTGCCATTTACTTTAGCAACATGAGCATCATGACTAGTAACATAATGTATCATACTAAGACAAAGCACATTGAGGTGCATTATCATTTCTCCAAGGGGGAGAAGGTTCTAGCAGAGGTGATGTGAATTTGGTATATGTCAACATAGAGGATCAAACACTCAACATCTTCACAAAGGCATTGGGTACACTTGACATCTTCACAAAGGCATTGGGTACACAGAAGCTCCATAGGTTCAAAACCTTACTTGGAGTGTAGGGTATGGAGTTTAAGTCAAGGGAAGATGTTGAGATATCAAGCTCAACACTTGAGGAAAATTTGAGATCGAGGGGAAGTGTTAAGATATCGAGCTCCTTAGCGAGGATATGGATGAAACGCTAGCATGAAAATTTTATAAAAAATAGGTATTAAAGTTCGAATTGGATGCAATGCACAAAGTATATGAAGCATGCTAATTGGGAAAACAGTCTAAGAATGCATTTCCATATGATAAGAATATAAGTCAAAGACCATTAGATGTGCTTCATTTTGATGTCACTATTAAAGGATGCCACTATTATGTATCTTTCATTAATAGATCAAACTAGGAAGGTGTAAGTATACTTCATGAAAGAGAAAAGCAAAGTATTTATGCACTTTCATAGCTTCAAGGCTATGGTTAAGAAGAAAGACAAAGCATGCACATAAAATTTCTAAGATCAGATGGTGGAAGAGAATATTTCTACAATGAATTTAGTGATTATTGAAGGGAGCATTGGATAAAGAGATAGGTATACCTCACAGTAAAATGAGATATAGGCATATTACAAAAGTTTTCCATGTGTTGATGAATGAGAAAGGAATGCCTCATTATTTTTGGGTTTAGCAATAGTACCTGTAGTTTATATTATTATGAATACGACCCCTATGACATGACACTTGAACAAAAATTTACTAGCAGAAAACAAGATTTGGCACACTTGAAAGGGTTTGAGTGTATTGTATACTGGATATCCCAAGGTAGAAAAATGTATGTTTAATGGATATTACCTTCAGCAAAAAAAGTTATAGATTTATAACCCCACTACTCGTTAGATATGAACAAGGATGTTTTGTTTGATGAGATAAGTAACTGGTATATACACCTATGAAGGATTCCATAGAGGAGGCTAATGTAAACAACAATGAGGTTGCAAAACAAATGGAGAGAAACAATTACATGTGCTTAGTGGACCAAGAGATTCCTCTAGTACAGGGTCTATTATCAAACCTTGGTTGGGAAGGTTGAGGAAAACTGTTAGGAATTTAGACACATTATTTGGTGATACTACACATGCTAAAAGTTCAATAAATTCACATGTACCAGGAAAGGGAAAAGAGAAGGTGGATCAACCTTTCATAATTCCTAATGTTTATATCATGTCATTCCTTATTGATGGGGATAATGGCTCAAAGCAGAGCCTTGATGAGGATTTTGGAATCTAACTATTGTTACACCTGGTATACAAAGGGCCAAAGTAGTGTTGAGAACACATGGTGGTGATCCAAGTGTATGCATGTCTATGAGGGTTAGATATCTAGTAGACAAGTTGAGATTTCATGGGTATACATCCCATCATTATGCTTATATGGTCAAAGCAATATAAGAGATAGAGCCCACATAGTTCAAGGAGGCACTTTGACATAAGCATTGTTGTGAAGATGCCATGGATGAAGAGATGGTTGCATTGGATGCAAATACGACAAGCAATTTGGTGCCTCTACCTAAGAAGAAGAAGATAATGGGATGCAAATGGTGGATTCAAGTGGGTCTCTATAGAGTAAAGAAGAATTTAAATGGGTGTGTAAATAGGAACAAGGAAAGATTGACCAATAAGGGATATGTACATACTTATGGCATTATGACTATGAGGAGACTTTCAACTTGATTGCTAAGATGGCATCCCAGTTGTTAGGATAGCAATCGTGAGAGCAATCATTGCTATGATTGCAAAGCTAAGGGATGATATTTACATCATATGGATATAAAGAATACATTTTTACATAGTGATTTATAGGAGGAGGTCTCCATGGTGCAGCCACCAGGGTATGAGGTGCACACCCTATAGGTTATATAAAGCCTTGTATGGCTTGAAAAGTAGGCATCTAGAGCATGGTCAAGATAGGAGAGTATCAAATACCTATAATTGATTTTTCACTTTATGTGAAAAAAAACTAACAAGGGTATTGTTCTAGTAGTCATCTACGTTGTTGATGTAATTGTCAACAAGGGACAATGATGTTGACATTCATGAGGTGAAGATGCTTATTAAGTGGAAGTTTGAAATGAAAGATTTGGGTGAGCTGCAATACTTTGTGGTATAGAGATGATTAGATCATGTGATGGGATTTGGTTTTCACAGAGGTAGTATGCTTTAGACATAATGTCTAAGTATGGAATGGCATATCTCAATTCCATTAGAGCAGGACATTGGAGAAAAAACACAAAATTGGTTTGCAGATATACATGCGACCTTTGGAGGACCTTACTACGTACAAGTGCATTATTATAGTAGGGACATTGTAGGGGAGTTTGATCTACATGACTATCACTATGCCATATTTGAGCTACGTTGTTGGATTGTTGAGTCAGTTTATGTAGACCCTAAGGAAGCCACACTTGGTTGGATGTAGCTAGGAGGATTCTCAGGTACATAAAGTACATAGTACAATGTGTACTTTTCTATGAGGTTGGAATACATGTACATGGATATACATATGTAGATTGGGCTAGTACATGGATATATAGATGCATATTGGGTTAGAGTATAGGCATAGGTACATGAATATACATATGCAAATTGGGCTAGAGTATAAGTATAGGTATACATGGATATATAGATGCAGATCAGACTGGAGTATAAGTACAAGTATACATGGATATACATATGCAGATTAGGTTGGAATATAAGGATAGGTAGTACATGGATATACAAATGCAGATTGGGCTTGAGTATAAGTACATGTATACATCGATATATAAATACAAATTGGGATGGTAGTGTCTCAAAAACTAGAGATCTACTAGCGACTTTATGTTCCTTTTGGGAGTGCTTCTCTTAGCTAGAGCAAGAAGCAAGCAACAATTGCTTTATTGCGCACAGAGGCTGAGTATAGGGGTGCTACTATGGTTTTGGCAGCATGTGAGGCATCTTGGTTCCTTGGAGATATGGGTGAGCCCACCATCAATAGGATGTTGTCATTTACTTTGGCAACATGACAATCATACAGTTGCCTAGTAACATAGTGTATTATGCTAAGATAAAACACATTGAGGTGTATTATCATTTTGTGAGGGAGAAGGATATAATAGGTTATGTGAGGGAGAAGGATATAATAGGTTATGTGAATTTGGTATATGTCAGCACAAAGGATCAGATAGCTGCTGACATATTCACAAAGGCATTGGTTGAAGTAGACATTCCATAGGGTCAAGACCTTACTTGGAGTGTAGGGTATTGAGATATCAAGCTCAACACTCAAGGGAGAATTGAGATCGAGGGGGAGTGTTGAGATATCTAGCTTTGTGTGGATATGGATGATACACGAGGATGATAGCTCTGCACTTATGCCAATGGCATGGTGGGTGAGATTATTGGGTAATATGCCACTGGTTTATAGGCCATATGATAGTCACTTTGGTTTACTAGAGTTACACCATCTCATATAGTCAGGTTTACATTATGGATAGACCTTGTATGTTTTAGCAAGAGAGTACTTTCCCTTGTAGTATGTACTCTTATCTTTAAGTTGGAGTTGTAGAGAAGAGAAGAGAAAAGAAGAAAATCCACCTCCCTTATGTGCTTGTCGTTTACTTGTCTTCTCTTACATGTGTGTGTTTGCTTGTAAAAGGTTAAGCTCGCCCTCTCCCCCGCATTCTTCTCATTTTTGTATCAAAAAGAGTGAAAGAGGAAGGGATAAAAATGAGCAACATGAGACACCCAAAAAAATACTTGTATTCACATTAAATAAAGAAGATAATATATTATGATTATACATAAGAAAATAAAGAAGATAAAATATGCTTATATATATAAGAAGAGTCTTGTTCTTCTTCTCCTCTCCAAAAATTTTCAATTGATGGGGAGAACAACAACATGCATTGATGGACATCACTGGTGAAGAATGGTATAACATGTAAGATGTAGATATTGCAAGATGATGTAGATATATTTTGATGGACATCACTGGTGAAGAATGGTATAACATGTAAGACGTAGATATACAAGATGTAGATATTGCAAGATGATGTAGATATATTTTGATGTCCTTAAAGGATAGAGACTCTATTTGACTCATGTAGACATCGGGGAGTTTGCCTAAGAGTGCATGTATTATGAGATTAAGCATTGCATTAGTAATAGGCCACTTATAAGCCTTGGGTGCCCGGTCAGGGCCATAGTTTTAAGTGTGTGTGAACACTTATGGCCTTGTATATAAGTTACTTTCTCTCATAATGCAATATACTCTCTCATTGTGCAAATAGAGGCTTCATCTCACTAATTACCTTTACTAATGCATACTAGTGTGTGTGAGTGATTTGAGGTGAGAGGAGGCACGAGGACAATGTGACAGTGTGAAAATGCTTGTGGTGGGAGATGGTGATAGAAACTACTACCCACCACGGAGATGTGGAGCTCTTGTGTGTGCTTAAGCTCAGCCATTGAGAAGATCCCCATGCTAGGTGCAGAGTCACTTTCTCTCATAATGCAATATACTCCTATGTGTGCTTAAGCTCACCCATTGGAAAGATTCTCGTGCTCTAGGTGTAGAATCGTTTTCTCTCATAATGCAATATACTCTCTCTCCCATTGTGCAATAGAGTCTTGATCTTACTAATAGTCTTGTTAATTACCTTCTCTAATGCATATACTAGTGAGTGTGAGAGGGATTTGAGGTGAGAGGAGGGATGAGGACCCGTAGTCCAACACAATGGTACGATAACGCTTGCAAATGGTGACGAAAATTGCTACCAACCATGGAGGTGTGGAGCTCTTGTGTGTGCTCAAGCTTAGCCATTGAAAAGATCCCCATGCTAATTATAGCTAGTGAAGGTAAGTTCTTATAAATGTGTTTCTAGGAGTGATCAGAATAGGCCACACATTTTGGCCCCACTGTCGAGGAACAATCCCTTGGCTTTTTCTATTGTTTTTTCCTAAAATCTATGCTTAACTTGCTACCCACATTCTCTAATAGTGGTTTTCCCATAAATAAGAGTTGGTTTGATGGATATTTATGATGATTTTACTCTTTCTTGTTCTCTAATAATTTAGCTTAATTTCTTGCTTGATTTGTTATTGTTGTTGTTGTTGTGTTTAGATTGATTTTAATGATTCAATTAGCATCCACATAGGTTAATCTATGCTTAGATTACATCATTCGCATCACTGATGCATTAAGAAGCATTTTAGTGAATGATTATCTCTTCTTTGCATTTTAGTAAACGATTACCTCTCCTTCGTATTTTTTACAGAGTTTTAATTCTAATTTTTATATTTTTAATTTTTTTTTGTTGCATTTGAGTAGATCATTGTGTTAGCATTTGACTAGATCATTGTGTTAGCATGCATTTAGTTAGCTTAATCGTCAAATGTTAGCATGCATTTTAGCTAGCTTAATCATTAAAAAAATCTTTTAAAACATGGTAAAAATCTTAATTTTCACTAAAAACGCTAATTGGATTGTTTTTTTGTATAAGAGAGTGATTAGTGAAGATAAAGAGTGTAAAATAACTTAAGTGGTTTTTGGGCCAATGTGAACTGAGAGAAAAAGTGGTTGAGTGCATTTTGATGTAATATTGCACCAAATCAACCCAAAAACTCAAGAAACTAAGAAATTTAGCTCTCTTTTTGTATCATTATGCATAAAAGATGAGCTCATAATTAGCAACTTGATTTATCTTTAACTATTTATTAATTTACATCAGGTATGCACATGGTTTATCAATTTTTGCTTAATATAATATTGTGTGAATTAATTAGTAATTAGTGATTAAATAGAGAATCTTAATCATTCAAAAAGGGAATAAATTAGTGAAAGAATTAATCTTAGATTAAGTCTTAACAACTATTTTTCATAACTCATTAATGTACATTCAATGAGAAGATAAATCTTGTGGGTTGGGTAGTATATCCACGTTTGGGTGTCATTTATAACATGTGTAAGAGGGTTTCTAAAATGACTTTTTTGCCTCCCACTTTCCTTTTTGGGCATCTACACACTAATTTGAAATTAAAAAAGCACTCAAAAGACCTCTCTCTCTCTCTCTCAAATTTATGCATGATTTTATCTCTCTAGAAAGTTAATCATGCCATGGAAACTTCAAGTTTTTCATCCCATGAAAACTATTTTTTTTTAAATGAGATAATGTGGCCTTGCAAAAATTAGAGATAATCATGCATGAAAAACCAAACGAAGATAATCACGCTGTGAAAAACTTATTTTTTTTAAAGGCATAATCACATCATCGTGAAAAACTTAAAGATAATCACATGTAAATTACTCAGATAACCACACCATGAGAAACTTTTTTTTTTTGAGATAATCACGCTACCTTGAAAAGGTCAAAGATAATCACGCGTGAAAAAGGGGAAAAAACTGAGATAATCAACACCGCCATGAAAAACTTAGAGATAAGGTCTTTAAAGTTGTATTCATCAAAATTAGCCCTTGGAGCCATAATTAGTTGTTGCTTCCAAAATTGGGCTTGTACAAAAATTAACCTTAGTCCAATGTTCAAAACTGTAAATAAATGCTTTGCCCAAACTTTTATACAAATGGGCTAGCAATGTAAAATCAAAATGTAGCTCGCATGCACGTGGCTATAAATAATAATATGGTAAACACCTAAGTTGGTGTTCTCACCCAATAACCGTCGCCCCATCATCTTCCATTTCATAGCCTATTCTCATAAAATCCACAATGTTAGATTTCAATCAATTGGACTCACTTAATAATTATTTCTAACATGTGCTAACAATTGGACTCACTTAACAATTGGACTCACTCACAACTGCATGTGTCACATAATAATTGGACTCACTTAACAATCAAGTCTAGAATAAATTGGACTCACTTAACAATCAATTCTAGAATCAATTGGACTCACTCAAGAATCAATTCTCACAACACGAACACAATGCCACACATGATAGAAAGTATTAAACTGGATTCACCCATGATACTTTGTCAATGTCAGTAGGTGTGCAAGCATATACTCAACAATAAGTATTAAATTGGTGTCACCCAAGATACCCTTACTAAGTATAATGGCACATCTGTTGAAATTAGAGCAATGTGATGGTGGATTAAATACTAGAATCAACATCATTAACAAAGTGATTAGTAAATAATTAAGATGTGATTAGTGAGTAATTAACAACTAGCTTAATGTAGGCATGGATAATAAAAAACCAGCAAATTCTCATTAGGCCAATGCCTCAATTTATAGAGTTTACATCAAAGCATCTAATCCCACTAATTTCTCCTATTCACTCCACCTCTCCCAGAATATCTCCACCTCTTTTCCTTGATTCTCTTCACCTCTTCACTTTTCCCAGAATATCTCCACACTTCCTAAATCTTCTCATGCTACCCTTTATTCTCTCCCAGCAGATTCTTCTCACCTTTTCAACATAGGTTCTTTCACATTTACACATTCTCTTTTACAGCCTCTAACCAAGGACTTGTTCCCGCACACAACCTATTCACTTGTATTTTCAACACCTCCCCTCAAGTGAATACTCCTAGTACACCTAGACCCTATTCACTTGTATTTTCAACACCTCCCCTCAAGTGAATACTCCTAGTACACCTAGACCCTAGTCCGCGACTAGTGTCTAGCACACCTCCCCTCAAGTTATCTTAGCACACCTGGACCTATACCAAGTTTCCCTCCTTACTTGATAGTCCGCGACTAGTGTCTAGCACACCTCCCCTCAAGTTATCTTAGCACACCTGGACCTATACCAAGTTTCTATCTTACTTGATAGCCTCCTATGACCAGTGCCTCAAGTCCCTAAACTCATAGTCCTTGACACTCTCTCTCTCTCTATGTGTCCAAGGCTTACTATAGTTGCCCGCAACCTTGACTAAAGTGCTCACAGATACATCTATCTACCACATGGCCTACATCATCAGTGGCTGAGAGGTGGTTTTACTTTGTTGGGGCAGGTTACATTGGGTTATGGGTCTCTCTCTCTCTCTCTCTCTCTCTCTCTCTCTCTCTCTCTCTCTCTCTCTCTCTCTCAGAGATTTTCACATGGCTCCTCACTCTTTGGAGCCTCACATCTTCTCTCGTCTTCAGTCTTCTTGTCGTGGCAGCTTCTCTCCACGCGTCCATGTCTTCCTCTTCTTTCATTCTTCTTGTCGTGGCAGCTTCTCTCCACGCGTCCATGTCTTCCTCTTCTTTCAGTCTTCTTGTGGCAGCTTCTCTTCTCGTGTCCATGTCTTCCTTCAATGCATCCTCTAGATCTTCTTCTCGGTGTGGATCCTCTTCTTGGAAAGAGATATTCTTCTTTCAGTCTTCTTGTCGTGGCAGCTTCTCTCCACGCGTCCATGTCTTCCTCTTCTTTCAGTCTTCTTGTGGCAGCTTCTCTTCTCGTGTCCATGTCTTCCTTCAATGCATCCTTTAGATCTTCTTCTCGGTGTGGATCCTCTTCTTGGAAAGAGATATTCTGGCTGGGGCCATGAGCTTGTCCGTCAGGTCTTCTTCTTTCATGGCTGGGGTCATGAGCTTGTCCGTTAGGTCTTCTTGCTCCGTGTGAGCATGTTTAAATGTTTTGCTGACAGTTCCTTTGGGTTTTTTATGTTTATCTTGTATCATTATGCAATGCAAACCCAAATTTATGTGGAAGGTCTTACCTCTTGCCTTATTCTGGACAAGGGCAGTGTTTGATCCCATTTTTACACTGATGTAATGTGCCCACAATACATAATGCGTATAGCATCCATTCTTATGCACATTCCCAAATGTAACTCTAGCTGTGAATAATCTTGAATTTGAGTGAGATCTATATGCATTAACCAAGGGTTAAATACAAAATGATGATTATCACAAATTTATCAGCATAATTTTACCAGAAATTATATTAAATCAAGGGTATCCAATTTGTACAGAATGGTTGGAGTATCAAACCAACTCTGAATTGCAATCTGAAGTTATAGGGATCTGTATCAGATACCTAATGGTTGGAGTATCAAACCAACTCTGAATTGCAATCTGAAGTTATAGGGATCTGTATCAGATACCTAATGGTTAATTTGAACCCTCAATTGCACCAAAATATAGTGATTAGTACTGATTAATCATTGATTAGCAAATTAATCCACTGTTTTATGTGTAAAAAACAGAGTATGCGGGGAGTCCAGATCTGGGGCCTTAGACTTCAAATGAGCTCAAATGCTTTCAAGGCCATCAATAGCAATGAGTCTAATAGAGGATTAAGCCAATAAACACAAGATTTGACCAAATATTGAAAGCTTAATCTCTATTTTACAAAAGTCACCTGCAGATTTGATGAAGAGCTTGGATCTCACTGTAGACTTGATCAAATTGAATTCTGTCTCTTCACCAGCTTGTAGAGCATGCTTGAAAACACTTGGGGCCAAGAGGAATTAGACCCATTTGAACTGATGAAGAAGAGATCTGCAAATTTCTCCCAGAAACAGGCACCTGCTAAATTCGTGAATTCTCCCTCGTCAAGTGGTGGTTTGCTGCGCTGATTTGATGAGCTTGAAGAGCAATGAGTTGGCTGGTTGTGGCTAGAAGGGTTTGGCCTAATGTGATGTGTGCAAGGAGCTAGAGCTCCTCCACTGGTTGGGGGTACAGAGGCTAGTTGAAAAAAGAGGAAAAATTATAATTTTCTACTAATCCTAATTAGCAAAATAATTAGCAAGATAATGAGCTCACAAAATGATGGATTCTAGGCATGGCTCTGATACCATGTTGAAATTAGAGCAATGTGATGAGCTATGGTGGATCAAATACTAGAATCAACATCATTAACAAAGTGATTAGTAAATAATTAAGATGTGATTAGTGAGTAATTAACAAATAGCTTAATGTAGGCATGGATAATCAAAAACCAGCAAATTCTCATTAGGCCAATGCCTCAAATTATAGAGTTTACATCAAAGCATCTAATCCCACTGATTTCTCCTTGATTCACTCCACCTCTCCCAGAATATCTCCACCTCTTTTCCTTGATTCTCTCCACCTCTTCACTTTTCCCAGAATATCTCCACACTTCCTAAATCTTCTCATGCTACCCTTTATTCTCTCCCAGTAGATTCTTCTCATCTTTTCACTGGTTCTTTCACATTTACACATTCTCTTTTACAACCTCTAACCAAGGGCTTGTTCCCGCACACACCCTATTCACTTGTACTTTCAACAACATCAAGCATCCCTAATGAATCATAGAAGGACTACATGTAACATGCACATTGCCAGTGTCACCACCCCCAATGAATCATAGAAGGACTACATGTACCCTAATCTAGTCTTTCTATATTATAGTCATTTCAAGGCTTGCAATCATGACATCTCTCAATGTATGTATTCATTGTGCATAACAATCACCTCAAATCCAAGGAGCCCTATACACACATCTTCTCCTTGAATCAAACAAAAATCAAATCAGGGATGGAAACTCTTATGGAAGTACTCTAAGGTTCTGTTACCTCACTAATTACCTATACCCTTATTAAGGTTCCTTTATTTAGGGTTAATTAATTATTGGGAAAAGCATTTGGGACCCATATAAGGGGAGAAGACACTCAACAAGCATAATCTTACATAAATCATAAAACCATAAGCAAACATAATCTTACATAAATCGTAAACCAATTAGCAAATAATAAGAACAATGCTTGCCCAATTTATGTTTAGAAACAAGTATAAGTACAAGATGGAAACAAGTAGATAAGTACCCGTATCATGTTTAGAAACAAGCATATAAGTACAAGATGGAAACAAACACATGATGCAAAGCAAGATTTAATGTAGTTAAAAAATATGTGATAGTTAAAAGGATGTGAAAGGATGTGAAAGGCACCGAGTGATCCCTAAATGGATATCATGTATCTAATGTGTTGCCCATACACATACGGAAGCCTCTAGATCCCAGTTGGACTTGGTTGGTGGCCTCCCTCACCTATAAATAAACCCCCAATCCTTTGTATTTTCATATTAGCGTAACTCTATGCTAGTGTAATTTTCAGCTTAGTCTCCATTATCTATCTACCTTGCCTTTCCATTGTAAAGCTTTGGAGCTTCACTAATCCTCTTCTTTTCTTGGAGATTACCTTCTTCTACTTGGTGGCCAAGCTTCTTCTTTGAGGGCTTCACTTCTCCCTAAAGAATCAAGCCAAAAACCAAGGGTAAGCCTAAAACAATGGTGTTTTTCTCTCTTTTTGAATGGTAATCTTCTTCCCAACCTCCCTAATGCTTGGGAAGCATTTTATTTTATGGTTTTTTCTCTTAAAACCATGCTTTCTTGAATTATGATTAATTAATGTTTATGTTTAAGCTTAGGCTTATACATAAACTAATTTTTATATTAAAAGTGTAATTTTGAGCATTATCATTTCATAGAAAATGTGGGAAAACTATGGCAAAAATTTCATCATTTTAGAGAATGAGTTTATGCATAGAGTAAGTTTCATTCTAAAAGTGTAATTTTAAGCATTCTCATTTCATAGAAAATACGGGTAAACTATGGCAAAAATTTTATCATTAGAAAGTGAATTTTATGCATAATTATTTTTTATGCTCAAAGTGGAATTTTAAGCATTCTCTTTTCATATAAAATATGGAAAAGTTATGGTAAAATCTTTATCATTAGAAAATGGAATTTATGCATAAATAATTTTTATATTAAAAGTGTAATTTTGAGTATTATCACTTCATAGAAAATGTGGGGAAGCTATGGAAAATTTTATATCATTAGAGAATGAATTTATGCATAATTAATTTCATGCTGAAAGTGGAGTTTTGAGTATTATTGATTTACTAGAAAAATAAAGAAGGTTATGCACAAATTTTCTAGATTCATTCAAATTATGAGAAATATGGAAATTATTATAAATATAATTCATTTAGATAAAAATGGATTAGTAGGTGTGCCTAAATATTTTATGCTGCAAGAGGAATATTGAGCATATTTTATTTTTGGGAAAATTGAGATAAGAATGTGAAAATATTCATAGGAATGCATCAAGAAAACATGGATAAATTTTAATCAGAAAGAGGAATAACACGAACATAATTAACTTTTGGAATGCGTCTAGAATCTCGAGAAATAGAATCTTAAGCACATTCTGAATGGAAAAAGGATTTCCTAGAAAAAGACTAGAAACACGCTGAGTTGGATAAACGTGAATACTTGTGTGACTGATTTATTCCTAGATTCTTTGGGAAAGGAATTTGGAATCCTTGAAAGGATCGAGGATCCAAAAGTGAACGAAAATTTAGATTTAATGGACTTGAGTCGAGAAAAAGTTACCTTTAACTAAGCCAAGTAATTAGCGAAGACTTAGAAAGTTTTGTCAGTATGAAAAGTAGAGTAACTGTACTTTTAACCTGGTTGATTGTGGAACAAAAGTTATGATAACTAGATCAAGGAAAGTTGATAATCAAACCTAATTCGCTCAAAGCAAAAAGAGACCATCTTGTTTGTGGAAGTTTGACTGAGGGTCGAATGATGTCGAGTGATGTGGGGTGATGTGTAGTGATGAGTGAAATAATGTGGGTGAAGTGTGGAATGATGTGGAGTGATGAGAAGTGATGTGTAGTGATGAGTGGAATAATGTGGGTGATGCGTGGAATGATGTGGAGTGATGAGAAGTGATGTGTGGATTGATGTGGTTGATGTGCATTGATGTGGATGGATGTGTGGATGATGTGAATGATGTGTGGATGATGTGGAATAATGTGGGTAATATGTGGAATGATGTGGAGTGATGAGAAGTGATGTGTGGATTGATGTGGTTGATGTGCATTGATGTGGATGGATGTGTGGATGATGTGAATGACGTGTGGATGATGTGAAAATGATGTGTGGATGATGTGAATGATGTGTGGATGATGTGAATGATGTGTGGATGATGTGAAAATAGATGTGTGGATGATGTGAAAATGATGTGGGATGATGTGAATGAATGTGGAAACGATGTGGAATGATGTGGGATCATGTGAATGAATGTGAAAACGATGTGGAATGATGTGGATGAATGTGAAAACAATGTGGGATGATGTGAATGAATGTGGGAACGATGTGGGATGATGTGAATGAATGTGAGAATGATGTGTATTGATGTGGGATGATGTGAATGAATGTGAAATGATGTGAATGAATGTGAAATGATGTGATGTGAATTGATGTAAAAAAATGTGGAATAATGAGAAATGACGTGGAATGATGAGGAACGATATGAAAGGATGTGGAATAATGAGGAAAGATGGGAATTTTGTTTTAAAAATTGTAATGCTATCAGCAGGTAAGACCTGCATCACTTTGTCATACACCCAACGATCCTGAGGTATGCGAACCCCATCTATAGTCACCGAAGTGTCGGCCCTGGGGGTACCGACAAACCAAAATAAGCGGATCATCTTCAGCTTCTCAATCCAACGAATCCGCTTAAGGTCGGTGGTGAGGTTCCCAATCTGATCTGCTCGGATGATGAAGTATCTTGGTCCACGACTCCAGAAATCTCTACCCCATCCTCTCTGAATACAAGAGAAATGAGGGAGGGATATCTTCTCTAATATCTGCACCATGGTGTCGCGGAACTCCAAATTCGAGGAATGACTAGCAGTCTCGAAGATGCATTGGAAAACTAGAAATTTGGAGTAGGCATCTTCCTCTTCCTACAATCATTCAAACATCAATTTAATTTATTTGTTTTAGTAGGATGTCTTTACTAATTAGCATTATGTTAGGTAAAACATTTATTACAAAACAGTCCTTAAACTACAATTCCTAGGAGCCAAACTTGCTTTGATACCAATTGTAAGGTTCCTCCCTTTAAAAATGGGAGAAACACTTAAGATAGTCCGCTAAGTCTTATCTTGGGAAAAATTTCCTATTCATCGACACCTTGACCCTGTAGAGATTCAAGGATACGATTCATAGGTATGACCTAGCTCTATCCCGCAGGGGGAGCGTGATTTTCTAAACATCAAATCACCCATAGGGCAATTGATCAAAATTGGGCAACTACTAGACTTGATTTCTAGAGACAACGCTTTTTTCCTCATCTTATGCAAGGCACAGCCGCTGACCTAGTCTTCTAGAATAGAGTTGCCCAAGAACCTAACTATCTAACATAGGGCTTTCACTTAATCTGTTGGAAAGCTACCCGACTAATCGGGTCCACCCATCCGTAGGATGGTGCCGTCAGGGCATTCCATCCTCCCACTTTCCACCCTACTCACGCATCAATTTGTTTTCTAATTAATACTACCACACTGTTTGACATAAATAAACATATTCCTTAATTAGGGCCCTTCTTCACAAGGTTCGTTATAACAGCCTTCTTACACAATACAATCATACCAAAGACAAGATGCAATTATATAAAAAGTTTGTACATGAATCCATTTCCATACAAGCCAATCCGGTTCTCTTATTCTTATTCTGCCGATAATCTAGAATTCGGCCTTCCAGCCTCTACATGCTGGGCAAAACCCTACGGGACCATACACCTCATCGTTGGCCGCTGGCGAGGACTCAAGCCGGCCTGTCGCCCTCTCAGGCTCCATCGCTCGATCCTCCCGCCCCTCAGAGGGATGTCTGCACACTAGGGTGGGCTTATTTACCGCACTAGCCTGGGCCCTCAGAACTAGGCAGCCTCATAATCTCTCGCCTCAATCGGCGATCCTTATTCTCCCAAAGGTATGAGGGATACCTTGGGCCATTCCCGGGCTTTGCTAATGACGCCGCCCGACTACACAAGCACGGAACGGAGTTAGCGTTGAAGCCAAAAAAATCTTGAATTCCAAAGATAAGAACTTCAATGCAATTTTCTAAGTATAGCATTCACAATTCATGAAGATAGCAATTTCAACGCAATTTATCGAAAACAACATCACATAATTCGTAATTTCATATAATTTTTATGTCCTCATTTTAAGAGAAAAAGACACCATTCATTAATACTAATTTAAGAAAAAATCTCTTCTTTTGAAAATTAACCAAGCTAACCTGGCCACCGTTTCCTTGAGGGGCTTGAAAAGGGAGGGCGCATTGGGCGCATCTCCCTCCATCTCGTTGTTACGTGCACCTCTTGAGGCAATATTTTGCCGTCTCCGGGATGAGGCCATCTTAGGCGTCGCCTTGTAGAGCTCGCTGCTGCGATCGAAACGCTTCAGTCGGATCTGAATTCCGAGCTCGTTTGCTCACCGTATGAGCAAAAGAATATGGCGCACGAACCCTCGCTTGAGTCAAAAAACCCTCACTAAAGTCTATGCAAATGGGGGGGGGGGGGAATTGTGAGATGTCCTTAAGGCCAAAGGCAAAAACGTGGAGAGGGCTGGGAGGGGTGGCTGCAAGCCTCTCTGTAAGTCTATTCACACGGGGGGGAGAAGAGTTAAGGACACTGGCTCTTGGCAAGAGGGGGATGGAGGAAAATTGGCTTATCTGAAAAGAGCCAAATGAGGGGGTGTGAGAGGGGTGGCTGCAAGGGCGGCTGTACTTGCAGCAAGTACGCTACACAGGGACAGACAGCGGTACAGCAGGGCATACGCTACACAGAAGTGCGTGCCGACTGAGGAGCACCCCGGGGGTTTATATAGCTGAGGGGTGGGGGTACGGGCGCTGCGCAAAGCAAGGATGAAAGGACGGTGTACCTTCAAAGGCTATGGATCAGTGGCCTGCATGGGTCTACGGGAAAGATACGGTGCCGGTTGTCTGGGAAAGGAGTGGTACGCATGTACCTTATCTGGTCTGGGTGTCCACCTAAGGGTACGCGTGGACCATACAGTGGGCGGCCGTCCTTTGGTTCATGGGCAGCCATTGTACGAGCGTCCTAGTAAGTGTGTACGGACCAAATTTTAGGACGGGGTACCCAAATTTGGGGCGCCCGCCTCGATTTGCGTGCCGGACCGCCCCGGGGGCGAATTTTTTTTTTGTCCGGGAGGTTCTCCTGGTCGCAGGGGTTCAGACCGTTCGTCAATCGGACGTGCGGTCGTGCATTTATTAAGGTTTAAAGGTCGCCGTTTTCTAACTAAAATGATTGAAATTAGCGTATAGGCTTGATCCGGTGTCCGTTTTGGATGCTGTAAAATCCTATATTAGGGTAAAATCACGCGCAGATTCCAAATTTGGGCTCAGAATTTGAAGATTCTAAGTAGAAATGACTCAAATAATAAAATCATTGATATTTATACCATAAAAACTCATAATTACATGGACATTTCTTTATTAGTGAAGATGGGTACGTTACATCCTTCCCCCCTTAAAGAAATCGAGATTTCCTCATCTCGTCATGAATTGGGGATAATCCTTTAAGAGTGTAGCTTTATCTTCCCAAGTTGCATCCTCTTCAGGGTAATCTTTCCACTGAACTAGATGTTCTACAAGAGTTCTATTTCGGAGTTGCCTTTCCCTAGAATCTATGATGCTACTGGGCTGTAATTCAAGGACTCCTTGAGTAGGGATTACAACTTGTTCATCATCAAGTATATGATCGAGACTGGGGACATATGGTTTTAATAAACTTACATGAAATACATTATGGACTTTGATATGGGCTGGGAGTTGGAGTTTATAGGCACTTTTACCTAGACACTTGATAACTGTATAAGGACCACAATACCTAGGGCTGAGCTTCTTATATTTCCCAAGTGATAGAGAACTTCGTTTGGGTCGCACCCGTAGAAGAACTTTGTCTCCTTCCTTGAAGATCCTTTCAGACCTCTTGTTGTCAGCATAATGCTTTTGTCGATTTTGGGCAGCTTTAATATCCCTTTGGATAGCTTTGGTTTGTTCCTCCATCTCTTCGAGCATTTTCCTGGATGCCTCAACTCTTATGGTCGGATCAGAGAAATTTAGAGGAGACAAGCATTCTTGCCCATAGAGTGCTTTGAATGGTGACATTCCTATGCTTTGATGATAAGACGCATTGTAGGCGAATTCCACCAGAGGAAGGTATTGAATCCACCTTCTGGGTTCCCGTCCACAGTATGCTCTGAGAATGTCTTCAATTACTTGATTGACTCTTTCAGTCTGGCCATCGGTCTCTGGGTGATAAGCTGTGCTAAAGCAAAGTTGAGTCCCCAGAGCTTGAAATAGAGATTGCCAGAATTTTGAGGTGAAGTCAGAATCCCGATCACTTACTATCCTTTTTGGGAGACCATGAAGTTTGAGGACTTCCTTGATGAATATTCGAGCAACATCAGAAGCTTTGAAGGTCTTCTTTGCTGGTATAAGGTGAGCTACTTTGGTAAGTAAGTCCACTACTACTAGAATGGAGTCATATCCTCCTTGAATAGTGGGGAGACTTGTGACAAAATCCATACTAATGCACTCCCACTTCATTTGGGGAATATCTAAGGGTTGAAGCTTTCCAGGCATCTTGACCCTTTCAGCTTTGATCCTTTGGCATGAGAGACATTGTTTCAAGTACCGAAGCACATCATTTTTCAAGCCTGCCCAATGAAAGCTTCTTCTTACCGCATTTAATGTTTTTGCATAACCTGGGTGTCCTGCAGAGCAGGGCTATCATGGGCTTCATGGAGGATTAGTTTCTTTAAAGCAGGATCCTTAGGGATACATAGCCTGTGATTGAAGTAGAGGCTTCCTTCATGAGTGGAGTATCCCTTGATTAGATTCTTCTCTTTCTCTGAATGTCCCCCTTCTTCTACTAACTTTATCATCCTTTGATAATCTGGGTCATGAGATGAGACTTCTTCCACCTTGACCAGTATGGGATTATTTGGCATTGAAATTGCATTCAAGAAAGATTTGCGGCTAAGTGCATCAGCTACCACATTATCTTTCCCAGGGCGGAATTTGATGTCGAAATCATATTCTTGTAGAATTTCAATCCATCTCCTTTGCCGCATGTTGAGGTTAGGCTGGGTGAAGATCCACTTTAGACTTTTGTGGTCAGTTACAAGCTGGAATTTGCCTCCCAAGAGATAATGTCTCCATAATTTGAGGCAGTGAACAACTGCTAAGAGCTCCAAATCATGGGTGGCATAGTTTGCTTCATATTGCTTCAGCTTGCGGGAAGTATAAGCGACTGGTTTGCCTTCTTGGCCTAAGACACCACCAAGTGCTAGACTACTAGCATCGGTAACCACTTCAAATTCCTTGGAGAAATCAGGAAGCTTTAAGACTGGGGCAGAAGTAATAATGACTTTCAGCTGATCAAAGCTGTTTTGATGGATTGGCAGCCACACTATCTGTCAAGGGTGCAGCATAATCTTTGATAAAAATCCTATACCAACCCGTGATTCCCAAGAATCCACGAACTTCACGAACTGATTTAGGGGGTGGCCATTCTAAAATATCCTTGACCTTGGCGGGGTCTACTGAGATGCCATCTTTGGAGACGATGAATCCAAGATACTCAATTTGATGAGTAAAGAAGGTACATTTGCTCTTCTTGGCATAGAGTTTGTGTCTGCGCAGCAATTGCAGAACTCTACGTACATGCTCCTCATGCTCTTCCATTGATTTGGAGTAGATTAAGATGTCATCAAAGAAAACAAGCACAAATTCATCCAGGTAAGGACGGAATATATCTTGCATTAGGCGGTTGAAGGTTGCAGGAGCATTGGTTAACCCGAATGACATTACAGTAAACTCATAGTGGCCATAACGGGTATTGAAGGCTGTTTTGGGTATATCTGCTTCCTTGACTTTGATCTGATAGTAACCAGACCTCAAATCTATTTTTGAGAAGACTTTGGTCCCATGAAGCCTGTCAAGAAGTTCATCGATGCGAGGGATAGGATACTTATTCTTGACAGTGACTTGATTTAGCCCTCGATAATCTATGCAGAGGCGGAGAGTCCCGTCCTTCTTTTTTTGGAAAAGAACAGGTGCTCCCCACGGAGAGCTACTGGGGCGTACAAATCCTTGTTCAATGAGTTGGGAAAGTTGCTCCTTAAGTTCAATGGCTTCAGGAAGGAACATTTTATAGGGAGTTTTTGAGACGGGTTGAGCTCCAGGGATCACCTCGATTTCATGGTCGACTTCTCGAGGAGGCGGTAACCCTGTAAGCTCGTCAGGGAAGATGTCAGAGAATTCTTGGAGCCAAGAGGGTTCTGTCTCCATACTAGGTTCAATGACTTTGTTGAGTTTGACTAAGAAAACTTGCTGACCCTTACGTGTCCCCTTGAGAAGATGTTTTGCCTTGACTACCCTAGACTTAGGTTTTCCTGTGATTCCCTGAACAGATATTACTTGGCCATGCTCATTTTCAAAAGTGATACTCCCCTGGTTACAATGAATGCTAGCTTTGTTTGCAATTAACCAATCCATCCCAAGGATTCCATCATAAATTCCTAGTGGCAAGACTCTAAAGTGACCATGAGTTTGCTCATTACCCAGCTCAAAATCAAGGTTTCCTATAGAGTGGCGAGATACTACTTCTTTCCCACTGGCTAACTCTACAATCATTTTTCTAGCTGTTTTTTGACTCAAGTTTAATTTTTGCAAGCACCTAGGAGAAAGGAATGAATGGGTACTGCCACAATCAATCAAAAGCTGAAATGGCTTACCGTGATGAGTGGCGGGGGCTTGGATTACACCAAATTGTTTATTCGGACCTTGGTGTTCTACTGCCGCATGGACGGTGGCGCGCTCTTCTTCAGCCGTTTCCAAGGTCGGTTCTTCACTTATAACACAGGCAGTTCTAGCAACTGTTCCTCCGCGGCCTCTGCCACGGCCATTGCCTCTTGCACCTTGGTGGGTAGGGGTTCCACGGCCTTGATTTCCTCTGTTACCTTGGGGGAATGATGTTGCCATCTTGGGACAGTTGGCTCTAAAGTGTCCCGGCTCATTGCACTCAAAACACAGAGGGCCTTCTCTGGAAGAAGCAGCATACGAGCGGGGGGCAAAAGAGTTGCCTTGTCGCCCTCTGTTGTAGTAGGGAAAATTCTGTTGAGGTTTCTTGTAGAGTTGATCTCTAAGGTTTGCCTCAGGGTAAGATCTCTTTTGATTCTTCGGTTTGTTAGCCTTCATTTCTTTCACAAGGGGCTTAGCTCGTATAAGAGCATCCTGTAATGTGCTTGGCCTCAGTGCTTCAAGGCGGGAATCTAGGGGTTCATTTAGCCCTTGGCAGAAACGAGCCACTTGCTGGGAAGTAGTCATAGCTGGGGCATACTTCCGAAGGGTAATGAATTTGGAATAGTAGTCCTCAAGGGTTAAGCTGCACTGTCTAAGACTAAAAAACTCATTCATCTTTATGGATTCATGGGATGGAGGAAGATATCTTTCCTTCACTGCCTGCTTGATGTCTTCCCACGTTTGAGAATGCTCGATGACTTCCTTGTCACGGCACCACTGTTTCCACCAGAGTTTAGCATCTCCAGTGAGGCGAAACCGTGCGAGCATAGATTGATTTGCTACTCCAGTACCGGCAGCAGAGAAATAATCGTCTATCGCCTCAATCCAGACTTCAACATCCTTCTCAACCTTTGAATCTTCTCCTTTAAAGGAGGGAGGTTGCATTTGCTTGAGCAGGAGCTTCTTCTCCTGAGTATCGGTATAAAGCGCATTGGGAAGTGGAGGGTGGTCGTCCTGGCCATCATTGTAAAAATAATTTCTAAGATTACAAAATTCATATTTGCACAACGCTTAATTTTTGGAGAGTAAAACATTGAAATTATTTTATTTCCAAATATTTACAAGGACAAGTTTTATTACAAAGATCTGAGACTAATATAATTAGTCTTATTTGACATCAAGGGAAATTCCTAGGCTTCACTGTGACATAAGGGTAGAGCGGTCCACATATGTGAAATATGGGGGTTCCGCTGTAGTTTCTAAGACTCTAAAAACTGATGGTAAGGGTGGTAAACTCTGGATTGGGGTAGGTCCCAACACTGCTACTCTATCAGCAGGTAAGACCTGCATCACTTTGTCATACACCCAACGATCCTGAGGTATGCGAACCCCATCTATAGTCACCGAGGTGTCGGCCCTGGGGGTACCGACAAACCAAAATAAGCGGATCATCTTCAGCTTCTCAATCCAACGAATCCGCTTAAGGTCGGTGGTGAGGTTCCCAATCTGATCTGCTCGGATGATGAAGTATCTCGGCCCACGACTCCAGAAATCTCTGCCCCATCCTCTCTGAATACGAGAGAAATGAGGGAGGGATATCTTCTCTAATATCTGCACCATGGTGTCGCGGAACTCGAAACTCGAGGAATGACTAGCAGTCTCGAAGATGCATTGGAAAACTAGAAATTTGGAGTAGGCATCTTCCTCTTCCTACAATCATTCAAACATCAATTTAATTTATTTGTTTTAGTAGGATGTCTTTACTAATTAGCATTGTGCTAGGTAAAACATTTATTACAAAACAGTCCTTAAACTGTAATTCCTAGGAGCCAAACTTGCTCTGATACCAATTGTAAGGTTCCTCCCTTTAAAAATGGGAGAAACACTTAAGATAGTCCGC
Organism: Cibotium barometz; assembly: GCF_041138505.1. Classification (NCBI taxonomy): domain Eukaryota; kingdom Viridiplantae; phylum Streptophyta; class Polypodiopsida; order Cyatheales; family Cibotiaceae; genus Cibotium; species Cibotium barometz. The sequence goes on along the minus strand of NC_141102.1, from coordinate 9,079,905 downwards.
TAAGTCTTATCTTGGGAAAAATTTCCTATTCATCGACACCTTGACCCTGTAGAGATTCAAGGATACGATTCATAGGTATGACCTAGCTCTATTCGGCAGGGGGAGCGTGATTTTCTAAACATCAAATCACCCATAGGGCAATTGATCAAAATTGGGCAACTACTAGACTTGATTTCTAGAGACCGCTTTTTTCCTCATCTTATGCAAGGCACAGCCGCTGACCTAGTCTTCTAGAATAGAGTTGCCCAAGAACCTAACTATCTAACGTAGGGCTTTCACTTAATCTGTTGGAAAGCTACCCGACTAATCGGGTCCACCCATCCGTAGGATGGTGCCGTCAGGGCATTCCATCCTCCCACTTTCCACCCTACTCACGCATCAATTTGTTTTCTAATTAATACTACCACACTGTTTGACATAAATAAACATATTCCTTAATTAGGGCCCTTCTTCACAAGGTTCGTTATAACAGCCTTCTTACACAATACAATCATACCAAAGACAAGATGCAATTATATAAAAAGTTTGTACATGAATCCATTTCCATACAAGCCAATCCGGCTCTCTTATTCTTATTCTGTCGATAATCTAGAATTCGGCCTTCCAGCCTCTACATGCTGGGCAAAACCCTATGGGACCATACACCTCATCGTCGGCCGCTGGCGAGGACTCAAGCCGGCCTGTCGCCCTCTCAGGCTCCATCGCTCGATCCTCCCGCCCCTCAGAGGGATGTCTGCACACTAGGGTGGGCTTATTTACCGCACTAGCCTGGGCCCTCAGAACTAGGCAGCCTCATAATCAATCGGCGATCCTTATTCTCCCAAAGGTATGAGGGATACCTTGGGCCATTCCCGGGCTTTGCTAATGACGCCGCCCGGCTACACAAGCACGGAACGGAGTTAGCGTTGAAGCCAAAAAAATCTTGAATTCCAAAGATAAGAACTTCAATGCAATTTTCTAAGTATAGCATTCACAATTCATGAAGATAGCAATTTCAACGCAATTTATCGAAAACAACATCACATAATTCGTAATTTCATATAATTTTTATGTCCTCATTTTAAGAGAAAAAGACACCATTCATTAATACTAATTTAAGAAAAAATCTTTTCTTTTGAAAATTAACCAAGCTAACCTGGCCACCGTTTCCTTGAGGGGCTTGAAAAGGGAGGGCGCATTGGGCGCATCTCCCTCCATCTCGTTGTTACGTGCGTCTCTTGAGGCAATATTTTGCCGTCTCCGGGATGAGGCCATCTTAGGCGTCGCTTTGTAGAGCTCGCTGCTGCGATCGAAACGCTTTAGTCGGATCTGAATTCCGAGCTCGTTTGCTCACCGTATGAGCAAAAGAATATGGCGCACGAACCCTCGCTTGAGTCAAAAAACCCTCACCAAAGTCTACGCAAATGGGGGGGGGAATTGTGAGATGTCCTTAAGGCCAAAGGCAAAAACGTGGAGAGGGCTGGGAGGGGTGGCTGCAAGCCTCTCTGTAAGTCTATTCACACGGGGGGGAGAAGAGTTAAGGACACTGGCTCTTGGCAAGAGGGGGATGGAGGAAAATTGGCTTATCTGAAAAGAGCCAAATGAGGGGGTGTGAGAGGGGTGGCTGCAAGGGCGGCTGTACTTGCAGCAAGTATGCTACACAGGGACAGACAGCGGTACAGCAGGGCATACGCTACACAGAAGTGCGTGCCGACTGAGGAGCACCCCGGGGGTTTATATAGCTGAGGGGTGGGGGTACGAGCGCTGCGCAAAGCAAGGATGAAAGGACGGTGTACCTTCAAAGGCTATGGATCAGTGGCCTGCATGGGTCTACGGGAAAGGTACGGTGCCGGTTGTCTGGGAAAGGAGTGGTACGCATGTACCTTATCTGGTCTGGGTGTCCACCTAAGGGTACGCGTGGACCATACAGTGGGCGACCGTCCTTTGGTTCATGGGCGGCCATTGTACGGGTGCCCTAGTAAGTGTGTACGGACCAAATTGTGGGACGGGGTACCCAAATTTGGGGCGCCCGCCTCGATTTGCGTGCCGGACCACCCAGGGGGGCGAAATTTTTTTTTTTGTCCGGGAGGTTCTCCTGGTCGCAGGGGTTCAGACCGTTCGTCAATCGGACGTGCGGTCGTGCATTTATTAAGGTTTAAAGGTCGCCGTTTTCTAACTAAAATGATTGAAATTAGCGTATAGGCTTGATCCGGTGTCCGTTTTGGATGCTGTAAAATCCTATATTAGGGTAAAATCGCGCGCAGATTCCAAATTTGGACTCAGAATTTGAAGATTCTAAGTAGAAATGACTCAAATAATAAAATCATTGATATTTATACCATAAAAACTCATAATTACATGGACATTTCTTTATTAGTGAAGATGGGTACGTTACAGTTTTATTGTAATGCTGTTTTGGAAATAGTTGAGTCTAAGAAAAAGGTAATTTCATATTGGGTGCGTAAGCGGTGTGTCTATTTAATTTTTGCATGAGTGCCGGCTAGGGGGCCTGGGAACTCTTGTCCCTGGTACCCGGGATAAAACATAACCAAAATTTTATAATGGATCCTATCAATACAGTGGTTGGGCGGTTGGCTAACCCATGGGATTGGGGTTAGGCTTGATCGATGGATTCCTATAATAAAATTCAATTATGTTCAAATAACGATAGTTGAAGAAAGTCATAGGATAATTCTTGTTATATGGAAAAGAATCAACGGCTGTGCCTCTTTTGATGGGAGAAAAAGAGTTGGTCTCTATGAACCAAGTGCAAGTTCCTCCTTTGATTCGGCCATGTGACCCGCGGGTTCGGTCAGAATCAAAGGATAGATAAGGCCCTTGACTACGTTAGAAGATTTTCTTGGAGGAATCGCCTATGCATACTAGGCGAGGGAAGTTTTTTTCGGGTTCAGTTTTGGAAGAACTGTTGGATTAGTCTCTTGTCCGAACATTCATGGTGGGCGAGGCCCCGAGTGGGAAGCTCTGCCCTGTGTGCAAGGTTGCTACTTCCGTTGCCAGCACTCCAGAGATGATGTGCAGAGGGGGCATGGATCTCACACCAACATATATTTTGCATTCCATGTATTTTGAAATAGGTAATGTCTAGATGCTCTATCACTAATTGTCTACCTTGCTTCAACCATCCAAAACAAAGTGGTTATAAAGCTAAACTTTGGTGCAATTGAAGCTACCTTTATCTCGGCATCTTATTTTTAATGATGTTTTGTTGACAGGACAAAATACCATAGTTTACAACAACTCCTGGCGTAGAAGAATCATCGTCATCCTTCTCTTTCACTATCTTTTTGGTTTGTGTGTTACAAACTCGTGAGCGTGCTCATTCAGAAACACTCGAGTGCTTATAAAAAGCTTGCGTAGATCTGCCATAGAGTGCATGAATTTCAACTTGTTATACTAAGGGTTCAAATCCCAACCTTTGCTCTATCCCAAGAGCAAGGTATACCTTTAGAGATCAATAGTCAGATTTTTTTAAAATTTCTTCATTCAGTAAAATGAAAAACATCACTATAAAATGGCTATTTATAAAAGTTTCATCCAAATCTTGCCCCCCAAAAACATCACTATAAAATGGCTATTTATAAAAGTTTCATCCAAATCTTGCCCCCCAAAAATATCAATCGTTTGAACGAAACTATCACAGAAAAAAGTTGCTGGCCAATGAGGAATTATGTTCCAAAATTGAGAGTGGTTGAAGAAGAACACTGGCTAATAAGGAAAGATGGTGTATTTGTTCCAAGAATTGAGAGTGGTTGAAGAAGAACACTGGCTAATAAGGAAAGATGGTGTATTTGTGTTCTTTATTAGGAATATTAATCTTCTCAAAGAGGACATGTAAGCAGTTTATTAGGAATATTAGGGCCTTTATGCACCAAGGTCTCTCTGCCCACTGTTTATGCTGTGGGAGCTAATCGGATGCTTAAATTGGGCTGGATGGGTGCACCCCCGTTACACACAGCCAAAATTGGGCAGACTTCAAAAGGTGAGGTGGTAGCTGACTTGCGCCCATGATAATCACTTTCATGGGCAACCAATGTTGGCTGCCCAAACTTGGGCACCCACTCATCCCACCAATCAAATTCAAGTACACTTGCATTCTTTTGTCAATAATGCATTGAATACTAACCTTTTGAAAGATTCTGGCTTGGGTGGTGTGTAAACCCCCTGCCCATTGAAGACTACCAACTCATGCCCAGACCATGAGCATGCACTGGGGGAGATTAAAGGCCCTTAATCTTCTCAAAGAGGACATGTAGGCAATTCTGAATTCCATGTTAAACTTTTTATGGATATATTTTTCTTTTTCTAAGTTAATATAAAAGCCGACCTAAAAAAAAAAACACTCAGACACACACAAAAAAAGCGATTGTTATGTAAACCCGAAATGCCTCTGAATCACATCCTGTAGGATGCTTGTAAATTTCTCGCAGACCGACCTCATCGTGGCGTATTGAGGTGCGTGTAGACGCCTGGGTTTGGGAGAGAGAGAGAGTGTGTTTTCAAGAAACAAGCTCTAATTTTGAGAGAGAGAGAGAGAGATTTCAAGAAACAAGCTCTAATTTTCACACACAGACACACACAGAGAGAGAGAAAGAGAGAGAGAGAGAGAGAGAGAGTGTGTGTTTAAGAAAAAAACCCTAATTTTCAGTACCATGGATGGGTTCACTCGGCATTCGGAGTCTTTGCTGGGCCCTCCCCAGGAAAGTAGAGGAGGGCTGCAGGACACCGGCAGCAGAATCGTTTTTAAAGCACCTGCTGCACGGAAATCTACTCTAGGTAATTGCCCATTATTCAAGTTTTCTTGCTATTTCATGTGAAGGGTTAGACCATGCATGCCCGGTCCTGCCCGGCCCACGTCATGCTGGGCGAGGCCATGCCATACTGGTCTGGGCCTTGCCATCCCATTCATTCTGAATCATTGCTCTCTTCCATGTACAGGGCTTGATGTGTTAGCCCAAACCAAACGGGACGCTGCAGAAGTTAGAGCCACACCTAGAAAGCGTCAGTTTACATCTTCATCGTCGTCAATGGCTGCGACGAATGATGAAGTGGATGATGAAATAGATGAATCAGATGAGGGGAATGGCCCTGTGGAAAGGGATCCTGCACGTTCACGCAATTACAGGGTTTCCCGAATAGAAAGCTCACCCTCACACCCTGGTTAGTCTACTGATTAATCTATGCTTGTCTTCAGTTTATGTTTAATACACTTGATGCAAGAAACACTCGATGAAACATGTCTCAATAACGGCATTTTATGCTCAAATGGATAGGTGGAGTGAATCAAGAAGCTTCCTCGACTATCTCAGATGGAGGAAGAGATCGCCGAAATGCTACGGTATAGGTTTTTCGTCATGCCAAGTCGAAATATGTAAGATTTTACTTTAGCTACTTACCTATCTGAGTTTCTGACCCTTTCTGCCAGAATTCTGCCTCACACAGCAGCTCAAGAGCGAAAGACATGCCTCCACCTTCTGACAGATCCTACAGGGATACCCGCAGGCATAACAGAGACTATGAAGGAAGAAGCTACAGGACTGAGCCTACACCACAAAGAAGATCAGGTTTGTGCATCTCCTTCTAGGCACTTAAGACCTGCTTAGAACTGTTATGGCATGTGAATTAATAATTAATTAAAGATTACTACTCAAAAGCTTGTGAGTGGAAGTCAAATAAGCACAGTTAAGAACTGCACAATCATAAGCAAACCAAAGCTTTCCATCCTTCCCTTCTTTTGCAGCCAAGTCAGACTGGGATGATGGAAGGTGGGAGTGGGATGACACGCCGAATAGAAGGACACCTATGCGTGACTCTCCGAATCGAGTAAAAACTCCTGTGCATGAAAAATCATACTCTTTTCGATCACCCTACATCCCCCCATCACCTGCGGAGTCTCGGTTGGTCTCTCCCTGGGAAGGAGGCGATACTCCTTATGGCACAGGTAAAGTTGGCTCTTCATTCATAGTTTTCTTGTCATAAATTTATCTCATCAAATGTTGGTTGCCATCGCATTTATCACCTTGATTTGGGCTTTACTTCCATACATTAAGGTGCGGGTTGCTATCACATGCATCAGCTTCAAGCTGGCTTCTTTATTTGTTTTGAGCTCTGCAGCATCACCTTCCCCATGGGACATGGTTTCCCCCTCTCCAGAACCTATTCGAGCAGGTGGAGCATCTAGTCGAACACCTAACTCTCAAGGCAGCGCAAGATCTCAGCGTTTACGTTTTCAAGCTCAAAGAACGTCTCAAGCTGAAGAGGTGTGAATTTTTACACTGCTCTTGTGAAGTTGACTCAAAGCCTACGGGGTTATATTATCAGGAATTCAGGCCATCGATGTAGTTGTTTTAACGTGAGCTTACATGATGCATCTCATGGATGCCTTTCTTCAAAGGGAGATCAATGCACTTGTTTAAAGTATTTAGAGTGTCCATGACAAGGATTGGTGGTTCCATGGTCAGGAGGATGATATTGGTGCTGATACGTGGCAGAAGAGGGAGGAATTGCATAGTTTCTCACAAGCAGAAATGGAGGAAGCTGAGCGTGAGGCAGATCGCTCTTGGTGATTAGACGCCGTTCTCTTTTCCTGATGTTCTTGAGTCTTAGCAGTGAGTACCTGTCTAACAGCATCAAACTGGCTGATTTTACCAGGTATGATAGAGAAGAGGGAGGATTGGTGATGGAGTCCGACAACATGGCACCTTTTCTTGGTGATGAAGCTACCTTCAAGAAAAGGGAGGCAGACATGGCTAAACGTCTGGTGTGTGGTTTTGCTGGTTGTGATTTTACATTCTGATTACCTTCTGAATTTTAAGGTTCTGACTTTTGGCTTCATGGATGGCAGACACGCCGTGATGGGACAAGAATGACCCTAGCACAAAGCAAGAAGATGTCACAACTGAGTGCAGACAATGCACAATGGGAAGACCGTCAGTTATTGAGGTCCGGAGCTGTCAGAGGAACAGAAGTGCAGACAGAGATAGACGACGAAGAAGAAGCACGCGTAATTCTTCTTGTTCATGGTGAGCTTAGAGTCTGAAGGCTTATAGTAGCTCTGAAGTGCTTTTTTTTGTTGCTTCATTATGTGATTTTTATCCTCTAACCTATGCATTTGCTTATGTTTGTTGAAGATACAAAGCCACCCTTTCTTGATGGAAGAGTTGTCTACACAAAACAGGCAGAGCCAGTGATGCCAGTCAAAGATCCTACTTCAGACATGGCTCTTATAGCACGGAAAGGTTCAGCACTAGTCCGGGAAGTTCGTGAGAAGCAGAGCATGAACAAATCCCGTCAACGCTTTTGGGAATTGGCTGGTTCAAAGCTTGGAGATATTCTTGGAGTTGAGAAAACATCCGAACAGGTAAAGAATAAGATTTTTTTTTTTTTTTTGGCTGAGGATGGTCACACAGCAATCCTGCCCGTGCAATGCAGGTTGGCAATTGGATGGACAAATCGCGCATCCATCCCTGACAGGAGGCTGCATGGATTTGCCTTGGATGTGGTTGTTTAACTAGCCTGAATCACACTAGTTTGTTGACGTAAGTGTGTTTTGGGGAAGTGTAGGTGGACGCTGACAAGGAAGCAGTGGGGGATGAAGGAGAAGTGGACTTCAAGGAGAATGCCAAATTTGCGGTGCATATGAAGGAGAAGGGGGAAGCAGTGAGTGAGTTTGCAAAGACAAAAACTTTAGCAGAGCAACGCCAGTATCTTCCCATCTTTTCTGTTCGGGATGAACTACTTCAAGTAAGTTCCGATTCACTAACTTTACGCAAGTGGGTTTGTCTCATTAGTGCATTAGTGGTATGAGCATGTTGTTATGTTGATGTTGGGAATCGGGATGATGAACAAGTTACAATATAGTTATTATTTTTTTGCTAATCAATGTGGCTATCATCAGGTGGTTCGAGAGAATCAGGTGGTGGTAGTTGTTGGAGAAACGGGCTCAGGAAAGACTACTCAACTCACCCAGGTACTTATCTGTCTTTTTATGTTTTGTGAAGAAAAGTGCTGCATCTAACTCATGTAACTACATTGTTGTATGTTCAATTTCTGTGTGTTTTGGCTCTATGGTTACATTATATTGATGAGGGACTCTAGGGTACATCATAATGACGAGATTATTATAAGAGAGTTGCATCAAACAAGTAGGAGGATATCTCTAGTAGGAAGCTGAAGATAGTTGGCAAGAGGCCTGGGTGTCCGCACACAAAAGGCATTATCATACTAGGATGAAATGTTCTTAACCAAAAGCAGCCAATTGACAACATGCCCAATGAACTTCAGTCGTGCGCCCTGAGCTCCCCCCCGTCCTGGCTGTTTCCTGCCCCTGCCCCTACCCCCCCCCCCCCCCCCCCTCGCGTTATTCTGTGTGTCCCCCTGCGCCCGCCATCCCCTGCCTGCCTGCCCCCCCCCACCCTTTTGCTGCTGCGCCGCCGCTGTCTTGCCCCCCTTGTCTTTTGCGCCTGCGCCTGCCACACCCTCCTTCCCTAGCCCGTGCTGCCCCCCGCCCCTTTCTTCTCTGTGCCGCCCCCCCCCCCCCCCCCTTCATTGGTGAGCCTGCGAAGATCACAGACATTCATCCTATGGGGTGTGGCTACTACCAAGTGGAGTTCTACTCGCCAGCGGTGTCAGACCAAGTCATGCTGCATGCAACTGAGCCTCCTTGCATTGTGTACGGTGGAGGCTGTCATGGCCCTGTGAAAATGGAGCAGGACAAGTGTGGGCATGGTGGTTGCAGAGTCAGAATATTTTATGATTCACATGGGGGGTGCCCGGACAGTGTTTAAGATGTGTGGACATCCCTAGGTGTGAAGGGGGGAACTAGAAACATTAATTTTTAATGTTTATTGGAGTTTGCCCCTAGGCCTTAGTGGCCCTAGGAACTTATTAAAGTTGGGGCCCTAGGGATTAAATTGGGGAGGAGTTTTCTCTCTCTTCTCTCTCTCTCTTCCCTTTTTGGGGAATCGTGTAGCAAAAGAGGAGCTTCCTTCATGCGCTTGAATCCTAGCGTGGAAAAGCTGTGGAAGAAGGGGGCGACTGCTGAAAGGGCTGTAGCTGCTGTTTTCTGAGTGTTGTATGCTGGAACAGGCCGTACAATCACCGTACAGTGTTGTACGACCAGCAGGAACTGCTGTGGGCAGAGAGGCGCAGACCTGTGGGACAGATACAGGTGGCTGCGACTGTTGAAAACAGGCTGTACAGTGCTGTACGACTGCAAGTACAGCTCTGTACTTTCTGCAGGTACACTGTACGGCCAGTTTTGGGGCAAGTACAGGTGCTGGATAATTCTGTAGCAGACAGCACAGGCCATAAACAGCAAAACTCAGTAGGCGGCTACTTCTGGTTCTCTGCAGAAACAGCCCGTACCGTCAAGTACAAGCAAGTACCGTCAAGTACAAGCAAGTACAGTGCTGATTACAGGCAAGTGCAAGCACACGTGTGAAGCAGGGTTGTGGATTCAAGTGCCTGCAAGCACAGATTGGTGCTGTTGCTTCCTCCAGTGTTGTTTCACGAGCTGAACTTGGTAAGCTTTGTTTCTGTTCATCTATCTCTCTTTCTATTGCTTGATGTCTGTTGCAGATATGTGTTATCTGGCCCCTAGTGAGAGGAGGGGTATGGCAGATTGACAAGAGATTAAGACAGAGATTGGACAGCATATGTATGTTTGAGCTGAGAAGATGTATCATGCACTTGAGTTATGCCAGATGTATGCCCATGGCTGGCCTGCTTAGTGATCTTGGCTGATCAGAGGGAGGCACAGTGTGTTGTTTGAAGACACAGATCTGTGTGCATAGATCCTCTGTGCTGAGAAGGATTTGTGGGCCGTCAGATTGGACTTACAGGTGTAAACTCTTGGCTGGTCTTTGTGTTGTACTCAGCCATCCATATTATTTTAATTGAATAAAGAAATACCGCAAGGGGCGCCAAGCTTTGGGGCCAACAGGTGTCGCTGTGTTTTCAGATTTGGGCACTTTAGCTCCAATCTGTGTTTTGTTTCTCATCTAGACTACAAGTGGACGGGTGATTGCTCCTACCGCACTCTGGTTTTCTATCAGAGGCCGGTTTCAAGGTTCCGTCCCCATGACCAATCATCAACTTTCTGAAGGGGGTGAGCTCGTGGTTGCTTTGGAGAAAGCCATCGCTGAAAATTCAGCAATCATGTCTGATACAGAGGAAGAGTACTTCTATCATGAAGAAGAAGAGCAAGAGACTTCTCCTGAGAGAGATGTATCTGAGGATATTTTTGCAGGAGAACAGGCTGCAGATGTTGAGCCTTATGAGGATGTAACACAGCCAGAAGATGTTCATGGTAAAGAGGATGATGATGCTCGGTTCAAAGATCGCTTGGCTAGTGTTATGGATACTTTTATGCAGCTCACACAGAGCGAGAGATTTGCTGAATTTTTGAGATCTCGCTCAGAGCCCCGCACAGAGCCCCAGAAAAAGAAGAAGAAGGTTCGTTCAAAGAATCTTTCTCAGGGTCATAGTGGTACCACTCCACAGGATCCATCTCCTGCCCAGTTTCCGAACATGCAGCATGCTTTTGGTGCTAACCCACAGAGTTCCTTCTATGGACAGCCACCTATTCCTCAGCAGAACATGCATCCAGGGTACTTTGGTGGTGGCTCGGTGTTCCAATCCATGACTGGGGGTTATCCTCAGGGAGGCATGGGTATGTACGGGCCTTTTGGAGCCAATTTTCAGCCTGGCATGCAAGGGAATATGTATGGTGGTATGCAGTCCGGTATGCAAGGAAATGTGTTTGCAGGCATGCAACCTGGGATGCAAGGCAATATGTTTGGTGGCATGCAGCCAGGTATGCATAATGGAATGTATGGAAACATGGCTGGGATGTATGGTATGCCTGGTGTTGGAATGGGAAATGTTGACCCAATGATGGGAATGAATGTTGGGGGCAGCAATCTTACGAAACCACTTCCATATGATAATCTAACGCCTATGGGAAAGGCGAAGGATTACAAGGAAGGGGGAGCTGCAGTGAAGTTTGACACTTTCAGTGGGGCCAAGGATAAATTGAAGGCACTTACCTTTTTACAGCAGTTTGATGCTGCTTTTTCTGGTGGAAATTACACAGAGTCCTCGAAGGTGAGGAAAGCTGCCACTTTTCTCAAGGGCAATGCTTTGCAGTGGTGGTCTACTCTTCTTTTGCAGGGCATAGCACCCACCACATGGGTCCAATTTAAACAGGTTTTCTCTTCCGTATGGCTCACATCTACATTTGAGGTGGATGTTATGACCGCATGGCACAAGCTGGATGCTTCAAAGTGTGATAGTTTGGAGGATTATAACAAGAAGTTTTGGGAAGCTCTACTCCCAGTGACTTCTTATCGTGCTGTGCCATTATCTGAGCAGGTAGAGAAGTATTGTTGTGGGCTGCCCAAAGAGGTACGAGATTACTGTATAAAGACAAGAGTAACGAACATGTCACAGATGATTGAAAATGCTATGACAGCTAATGCGTTACTTACAGGTGGTTCATCTGGGTTTAAAGGCAGTAAGAAATTGAGCAAGAAAGCTGAAAAATTTGGGCATGCTTCTCGTGATGCTAAAGGGTCTTTAGAGACAAAGTATAAGAAGTTGCCAATGCCCAAAAGGACTTCTGAGGAAAGACAGGCTTTGAGAGATGCTCAAAAGTGTTTTTACTGTACTGAAGAGGGGCATATGTCATTCAATTGTCCCAAAAGAACGTCCAAGAAGGACCCTGACAATAAAGGAGAGCCCAAGCCAAAGAAACCAAAGCCTTCTGCAGGCTTAGTTCCTGATCTTGTGGGGGAGCAGCTAAGTGGTGAAGCATCAGAGTTGTGCAGGGCATGGGGCAAAGTGAGAGATCAGAATGCTTTGATCTTCTTTGACACAGGTGCTAGAGCCAACTTCATTTCACCAGATTTGGCTGGCCGATTGGGGATTCGCGCAGAGGAGATGGGGCCGTTACATGAGGCTAATATGGCTTGTCCAGGGTATGCAGAACCCGTTACTCCTATCATTGGGAAGCTTCGGCTTCATTTGCAGGGTTATGTGGACAGCGAGGAGTTCTTCATCATGCCTTTGGATGGCTGTGATGTTTTGTTGGGGATGCCATGGTGCCACAGGGTACATGCGGTGGTGGATACTTACAATAGGAAAATTACTCTGACTCATAGAGGGAAAGAGCATGTATTGGATGTAAAACTCAAAGGGGAATCTGTTCCTATTGTATCCGCTTCGGCGATTTCATCAGTAATGAAAAAGCATCTTTCCGCGTACTTGATTTATGTAAAGGATGCACAGGATGATGAGTCTAAGTCTAATTTGTCAATGTTAGATAAGGACAGGGCTGATTTCTTAAGTGGGTTTCAAGATTGTTTTTCCGAGTCATTGCCAGGAGAATTACCTCCTGAGAGGCCAGAAGATCATGCCATAGATCTGATTCCTGGTAGTACTCCACCGAATAGACCGCCGTACCGTGTTAGTGCAGCCCAACAGGAAGAGATTATGAGTCAGGTGCAGGAGCTATTGAATAAGCGGTTGATTCAGCCTAGCTCATCACCCTTTTGCTCACCTGTGCTCTTAGTGCAGAAGAAGGATGGTTCTTGGCGCATGTGTATTGATTACAGGGCGCTGAATAAGAATACCATCAAGAATCGATTCCCCATACCGAGGATCGATGACATCTTGGACCGCTTACAGGGCTCCACAGTTTTCAGTCGTATTGACTTGAAAAGCGGGTATCATCAGATACGCATTAGACCCGAGGATGTGCATAAGACAGCATTCCGAACCACGTTTGGATTGTATGAGTTCTTGGTTATGCCCTTTGGTTTGACAAATGCGCCTGCCACATTTAACAGAATGATGGACAGGATTTTCAGGCCTCATAGAGAGTTTGTGGGCACATTCTTTGATGATATGATTGTGCATTCACAAAATGAGGAAGAGCATAGAAGGCATTTGGCCATTGTGTTTGCAGAACTCAGAAACCATAGGTTGGTGGTTAATGGCAAGAAGAGTGAGTTTTTCTTGCAGGATATACATTTCTTGGGGCATATTGTGTCTGGTCATGGAGTCCGTATGGATCCAGCAAAGGTGGAAGCAATACTTAATTCGCCAGCTTTGAGGACCGTGCATGATGTACGCAGTTTTCTAGGATTGTGTTCCTATTACAGGCGTTACATACGGCACTTTGCTGAAATTGCTTCGCCTCTTCATGCTTTGACGAAGAAAGCAACTCCGTTTAGATGGGCTGATCGGGAAATTACAGCATTCAAAAAGCTCAAAGAAAAGCTTACTTCGGACCCAGTATTGGTGTTACCGGACCTCCGAAAGGCTTTTGTTGTCCAGTGTGATGCATGTGGAAGTAGCATTGGTGCAGTTCTCATGCAAGAGGGACATGTGATAGCCTATGAGAGTAGAGTTTTGCAAGATGCCGAGAAGCATTTACAGGTGTATGAGAAAGAGATGTTGGCTGTAATTCACGCTCTTTCTACATGGAAACACTACTTGCTTGGGGCTGATTTCACTGTGCAGACAGATCATCAGACCTTGCGATATTTCCTCACGCAGACTAAGCTTTCAGAGAAGCATATGCGTTGGGCAAACTTTTTGTCAATGTTTCACTTCCAGATTGTGCATGTGGAAGGCAAAAAGAATGTAGTGGCAGATGCTTTGTCACGCAAGCCATAGGTCTCTGCCGTTTCACTTGCTTATCATCATGAGCTTGATGAAATGAAAGAGCAGTATGCCCATGATGAGGACTTTGAAAAGTTGTATGATCAGATGTCTGAGGGTCAGCGGCATGAGCATTACACTCTCAGAGATGGGTTTTTATTGATGCATGGCAGACTGTGTGTTACCAGGCCATTGCGACTCAAGGTTATGATTGAAAGTCATGCTCCACCGTATGCAGGTCATAGAGGGATTGACGCCACGGTCAAAGCAGTGGAGACTTTCTTTTATTGGCCAACCTTGAGAAGAGATGTTGATGCCTTTGTGAGGCAATGCATCGTATGTCAGAAGGTAAAGTTTGACCGTCAGAAGACACCAGGGTTATTACAGCCTTTACCTATTCCGGATAGACCTTGGGAGAGCATTGCCATGGATTTTGTATTTGATCTTCCACGGACACAAACGGGAAATGATGGCATCTGGACTATCATATGCAGGTTCAGTAAGCAGGCTCATTTCATTCCCGTGAGGAAGACAATTAAAGTGGATCATATGGTGAAGTTGTTCATGGCGAACATCTTCAAGGATCATGGCTTGCCTACGTCTATCATTAGTGACCGTGATCCACGGATGACGAGTTTGTTTTGGAGAGGGTTGTTTGACAACATGGGTACAACTCTCAAGTTTTCATCGTCATTTCATCCACAGACAGATGGTCAGTCAGAAGAGGCTAACTCTACAGTGTTGGATCTTCTCAAGTGTTATGTGTCAGAGCACAAGCAACAATGGGAAAAGTATCTTCCTTTGGTGGAGTTTGCATATAACAACACTGTACATAGCTCGACAGGCAAGGCGCCTTTTGAGATTGTAGAAGGAGGGAAGAAGGTACCACCCATTTTGCATACAAAGGATAAGATCTTTGAGGCTGATCAGTATGTGGAGAGCTTGGATGAAGCTTATCGGAGAGTTAAGTTGGCCCTCCAGAAAACTCAGCAGAAGCAAAAGAAAGCCGCAGACCGTATAGACGTGATTTACAGTTTGCATTGGGTGATTGGGTTCTTTTGCGCTTTGAAAAGGCAAGACTCAAGAAGATGAAGGGTAAAGAGTGCTTATTCCCTAAGTTGAGTATGCGATATTATGGGCCTTTTCAGGTTTTGGAAAAGATTGGTGAGGTAACCTATCGTTTGAAGTTACCAGATCACTGGAGGATTCACAATGCTTTTCACGTGAGTCTTCTTAGACCTTTCCGTGGGGATGTGCCTGAGGATGTATCAGATGAGGCTCAGCCGGAAGTTGAGGAACTTGATGAGGTTCTGATCCCAGAGCAGATACTGGCACATAAAGAAAGGAAGGTACGAGGTAAAGTTTCCCGTCGCTATCTTGTGAAGTTCAAGAACTATTCACCGATGGATGCGAAGTGGATGGAGGAAGGTGACTTAACAGATTCACCTCAAGTTTTGCAGCTTTATCTCGATGCCTTTGAGTTAGAGCCGACTCTTCTTGTGGCTCATTCAGGTTCAGCAGAGCATGGGTCTGGAGCATTACCTGATGCTCAAGAGGGGGGTAGCACCTCCACTCCCTTGATACAGACAGGCTCAGATGACATCTAGAGGTCGCTTGGTGCAGATTTTATCTCATCCGAAGGTACTGAGGCTGACAGTACATCTGTTTATGGGACTTCTATGATATATGTGTACTAGTCACATGGAGATTTTTGTGGATATGTATGGTTCGCAGTGGTATACAACTTGGACTTTTACTATGCCATTGGTTTGCAGTGAATGTTGATACATGTGTATGGCTCAGAGAGATTGGGACGCTGATCTTGCCATATTGTATATTTCACTTTGGATATTTTGATGCATCACCAGAATGCAATCGAGGACGCTTGCCATCTTTCAAGAGGGGGGTATGTCATGGCCCTGTGAAAATGGAGCAGGACAAGTGTGGGCATGGTGGTTGCAGAGTCAGAATATTTTATGATTCACATGGGGGGTGCCCGGACAGTGTTTAAGATGTGTGGACATCCCTAGGTGTGAAGGGGGGAACTAGAAACATTAATTTTTAATGTTTATTGGAGTTTGCCCCTAGGCCTTAGTGGCCCTAGGAACTTATTAAAGTTGGGGCCCTAGGGATTAAATTGGGGAGGAGTTTTCTCTCTCTTCTCTCTCTCTCTTCCCTTTTTGGGGAATCGTGTAGCAAAAGAGGAGCTTCCTTCATGCGCTTGAATCCTAGCGTGGAAAAGCTGTGGAAGAAGGGGGCGACTGCTGAAAGGGCTGTAGCTGCTGTTTTCTGAGTGTTGTATGCTGGAACAGGCCGTACAATCACCGTACAGTGTTGTACGACCAGCAGGAACTGCTGTGGGCAGAGAGGCGCAGACCTGTGGGACAGATACAGGTGGCTGCGACTGTTGAAAACAGGCTGTACAGTGCTGTACGACTGCAAGTACAGCTCTGTACTTTCTGCAGGTACACTGTACGGCCAGTTTTGGGGCAAGTACAGGTGCTGGATAATTCTGTAGCAGACAGCACAGGCCATAAACAGCAAAACTCAGTAGGCGGCTACTTCTGGTTCTCTGCAGAAACAGCCCGTACCGTCAAGTACAAGCAAGTACCGTCAAGTACAAGCAAGTACAGTGCTGATTTTTCAGATCTGTACTTTCAAGGACAGCATAGGAGTGAGCATCAGGAGGAGGATACAGGCAAGTGCAAGCACACGTGTGAAGCAGGGTTGTGGATTCAAGTGCCTGCAAGCACAGATTGGTGCTGTTGCTTCCTCCAGTGTTGTTTCACGAGCTGAACTTGGTAAGCTTTGTTTCTGTTCATCTATCTCTCTTTCTATTGCTTGATGTCTGTTGCAGATATGTGTTATCTGGCCCCTTGTGAGAGGAGGGGTATGGCAGATTGACAAGAGATTAAGACAGAGATTGGACAGCATATGTATGTTTGAGCTGAGAAGATGTATCATGCACTTGAGTTATGCCAGATGTATGCCCATGGCTGGCCTGCTTAGTGATCTTGGCTGATCAGAGGGAGGCACAGTGTGTTGTTTGAAGACACAGATCTGTGTGCATAGATCCTCTGTGCTGAGAAGGATTTGTGGGCCGTCAGATTGGACTTACAGGTGTAAACTCTTGGCTGGTCTTTGTGTTGTACTCAGCCATCCATATTATTTTAATTGAATAAAGAAATACCGCAAGGGGCGCCAAGCTTTGGGGCCAACAGGTGTCGCTGTGTTTTCAGATTTGGGCACTTTAGCTCCAATCTGTGTTTTGTTTCTCATCTAGACTACAAGTGGACGGGTGATTGCTCCTACCGCACTCTGGTTTTCTATCAGAGGCCGGTTTCAGAGGCCGCCTTTGCACGGTGGCAGCACGGTCGACCGTGTGTCTGACCCTCTGGGGTTGGCGTGTCGGGCTTCCCAGTGACAGTTTGCTTCCCAAGCCTTAGGAAGGAATACCTTCCTCTTCTCCCGGTGATTGGTGGTACCATCGGGAAAGTGATGGAATCCCCCCCAATTGTTGCCTCGGCCCTCGCATGGGCAGCTGAGATTCCATCCCTCCAAATCTGTGTTGCCTCGCTGGATTCAATGCCTCACGTTATATCTATTCCCTGCCTTCAGGGCCACCCCACAATGCAACGCGTGGAGTATTCAGGTCTTCCAGGTCAATGCTTCATTTGCAGGCAGATGGGACATCTTGCCAAAGCTTGCTCTCGATGTCGGTCCAGGAGACTGCCTCCGGTGGTTCCCCCCGTTCCTCGTTCAGATCCTCACCAGGGGCCGAGAGGGAGGCAAGTTCACAGGCAGCAGAGCATCAGGTCCCGACCATGGACGACCCCAACTGTCGGAGAGTGGCGGACGGTTGGCCCGCGCCGCTGATCACCAGAGCTGAGCACCATGGCACTGTGCGCGCTAGGTTGGCAGAGTACAGGAGGATTCAGTTCTGTCAGAGAACCGTTTTGAGCATTTATCATAGCACCTACTCGTTGGCGATGGGCCCCCTCCAGTCACAGTGCGGGCCCCTTTGATCCCCTGGTTTGGCGGCCGATTCCTCGTCAAGACTCCTCTCCGTGCTCTTAGTGCCCAGTGAGGCCAGTAGACCCCACTGTGGCCCCGGCGAGCCTCTCCCAGCAGTCTTCATCTCCGGTGGATATCTCCCAGCAGCGATTCTCTCTAGCCTCTTTGCCCCCCTCCCCCCTCCCCTCCCCCCTCCCCTCCCCCATCCTTGCCCCGGACTTTTCTCGCAACAGTCCCCCCCCCCCCCCCCCCCCCCCCCCCCCCCTTTTCAACCGCCTCTCCAGAGCATTCCCATCAGCCCCTAGCAGCCCCCGACCCGGAGCAGAGGCAGCTGGCGAGTTCCGTTCGCCGCTTGATTCACCGTTTCTTTGAGCCAGTTGAGATGACCAATGCCGCCTCCTCGGTGAGGGCTCTCCTGCTAGAGTCCCAAGGTGGGCCTCCCAGGATCTTGGGGAAGCCTGTGGATTATAGCTTCTTCCGATGTCTTCCGGCGGAAGGGATAGATATGTTTGAGGAGATAGTAGCACCTATTCGGATATGTGGGGTTTTTCACCACTCTAGACTCTCTATGCCAGAGAATGTAACTATTTGGTCCTCCTAGCTGTATTTCACATGATGAAACCCATGCCCGGACACCAGACAGGTGGAAGAAGACATGGGGACAGGGTCCATAAGGTTTGATTAAGAAAAAGCACCATTCTTGGTCAAAAAGCAAGAAAAAGCAAAAAGTGAAACAGGGTTGACTGCGCGCTAAGGGCACCATTGGAAAGAGGAGACTAAGCCGGACCAAAAAGCTAAAAGCCTAGGGCCAAAAACCAAGGCCCTGAAGTTGTAAAAGCAGAAATCAAGAACTTTGGCTATTATTAATAATATTTAATAAAAAGACAAAGGCAAAGCAAAAGCATGAAGGCTTTTCGGCAAAAAGCAGGGTCTCTTACAAGTATAAAAAGGATTGGACTTCTCTTGTAGTACCATGAATAAGATCATTGAAGATTGAAAGAGATTGTGGAGAGTGTGTGGGCATCATTATGATCATGGAGAGCTTCTTCTTCGCCATCAACACTTTCTCCAACTTGCTTTTCAGATGTACGATTAGCCCTAGACTTGTATGGGCATATGCATGGGCAATACGGACGCATGTACGGAACTGTACGGACAGAAATTTTAGAAACCCTAAAACTGCTCCAAAAACCCTAAAAATTGCTTTTTGGATGTTTTTATTGCCCAAAAACCATTAAAACAGGTTTTATATCAGTTTTCTTGCGAGAAAGAGCTTTTCCATGGTTTTCTTCATGGACAAGGCTATAGGAGTTGTGGAGATTACTAATGGGATGAGCGAGTGTTTCTTGGACTTGGACATGGAAAACTTGGGCATAGAGCTTGGACATGGAACATGAAGCTTGGACATAAACATGGAATTTGGACATATAGGTTAGGCATGAAGCTTGGACATGAACATGGAACTTGGACTTGGATTTGGACTTGGACTTGGACTTGGTTATGGAACTTGGACTTGGATTTGGACTTGGACTTGTCAGAATACGCAGCGGAGATGATGACCAGATCTGGGAACACGAGCAAAAACGCAGGCAGAAAAAACAGCACAAGAGAGAGAGAGATGTAGGCGTGTAACTCTGCTCTGATATACACAAGAAGATCCCGAATATGATACAAATATGGTATGGGGGCTGGGGGCCTATTTATATGCCCCCAGATAGGCACTCGGCCTACTGAAAAGACCTCCACGACTGTAGCATCAGTCGGCCAGCACTGAATGAAGCCCACGACTGAATATGCCCAGTCGGCCAGCAGCACAGGGGTCCACGACTGTTGTTGGGTTAGTCGGCCAGCTACTCAGTGCTCCTGCCAACTCAGAACTGCCTCCCAAGCCACAGAAAAAATAGGGGAAAAAATGCGGGGAGTGAGGAAAAATGATAAAACACCTGATAAGGGCGGGCACACCCACACAAAGGCCCTGGTGTATAAATCTAGACAGGAGATGACTTCTAACACCCCCTCTCAGCTCTTGGCTGTGAAACCAACCACTGGGAGCTGGGGTGCCGCTTGAGCAAATCCTGAGAGAGCGACTTCGTGAAGAGGTCCACCGTACTGTCCTCCGTCGAACAGAACTCTAGCAAGATGTCATCAGCAACGATCTGTTCACGAACAAAGTGCCTCTGGATGACCATGGGTTCCTCCAGTGGAAGCCCAAACCTGCAATGTAACCTCCTGCTGCAGCGGAAGTAGCACTTCTCGCGCGGGAGACAGGGGTCCCACATACGGGCCTCACCCACGGATATCCGGATAAGAGACTAATCCATCGGTTGTTCCAAAACCGAACCCGAAAAAACTTCCTTTACCGGAAAGCACGGGTGATTCCACCAAGAAAACTTTTTACTCTAACGTAGTCAAGATCATTTCTGATCAAGCTGATCCAATTGCATCTTCAAGATACTTGATCAGATCAAGGAAGAAACTTGCACTTGGATCATTGGGATCAACGCTTTTTTCCCCATTCAAGAGGCACAGCCGTTGATTCCTATCCATAGAACAATTACTGCCCGGGATTTACTTTATCTATCGTAATAACAAAAGTTGAGTCTCGATTTACGGATCCATCAGTCCAGCCTAACCCCATCCGATCCCATGGGTTAGTAGCCAACGACCCAACCACTGTATTCCGTAAAACTGCTCCTGGGCCATAAGTAGATCTCCTTGTGTCCGGATCTCCTCCCCAAACCGAGTCACTCCAACCGCGGAGTCGGACTCCATCCAACAATCCCCCTCCTGTGTACAAGAGTCCATGATCCTTCGCATGCCGCAGAAATCACAGGAAACGCAATCCTGCCTCCCAAAGAGTCATCTGCAACCATGAGCTCAACTGCCTCGTTAGGAAGCTCCCGTCCAATCTGGTGTCCATCAACCAGATCAATGAGCCATACAGCTTCTGAGTCACAGAGACATCATACTGCTCACAAGGATCAACACCTGTTTCGGTGCACAAACAAGTCCTGGAAACCTGATGAAACCTGTCAACCACCCCCTCTGAATCCGGAACCACAAAGCCTGGAGAAACCACCTCCTTCTGCAAGTAAGCACCTGCCACCTGCCTGGCTTTCCGAAAGGTCCCCGTGGAAAGAACATCCTCATCTACTGGAGGTTCTTTGTCCCGAACACGACGAGACATCAAAGCATAAGTTACCTGTTCAGTTTCCTCTGACTGATGAACACAAGAACTACCAACATCAGTACTGGAAAGTTCCTGCCTACTGCTGCCATCTACTGGCAAGCTATCCACCATTTGGTCCCGGAAAGCCCGCACCTGCAGCGTATCCACACTTAAGTGGCCATTACCAGACTGCCACTCATCACAAACCTGAGGACCTGGGAGAGAGAGTGCTGAAAGCCTGTAAACTCCACCTTCCCAAACCACTTGGCCTGTTGCTTTATCTCGGAGAGCAACAAAATGCTCATCAAACTCCACCCGTATGCCAGTCTTGCAAACCTGATGATCCACTCCACCTTCCCAAACCACTTGGCCTGTTGCTTTATCTCGGAGAGTAACAAAATGCTCATCAAACTCCACCCGTACGCCAGTCTTGCAAACCTGATGCACTGACAACAGATGAAAACCAAGTGCCGGAACATACAACACCTGGGAGGAATGCTTCCCCCCTCTGCCATCGGGAACTATCTCCATCCTGCCCTCACTGTGAACTGGGATAGTGGACGTATCACCAGTAAGAATATGACCAGAAAGCTTGCAGAGATCCTGTAAACCGGAACGGGAAGGAGTCATGTGCCTGGAAGCACCACTATCGAGAATCCACTCCGGAGTATCCGCGAAAATGAAACATCGGTGTCCACCACCTCCAGGTGCACAAAAGCCGAAGTCTTCATGATTGCTGCTGAGGAGTCTTCACCCTTCTCGGTCTTCCGCTTGGGACACTGCCTCCAATAGTGGCCTTTCTCGCCACAATCATTACAGGTCCTCTCTGCCTTTAGTTTCTCGCGGTCAGCGTCAGACTTCTTCTCAGAAGACTTCTCCGATGAAGCCTTCCCTTTGCCCGAGTTACGGCCTTTCGACCGTTGGCCAGTAAAGGCCTCCGAACCTCCACCCTGAGGAGGGTTCGTGAATCGTTCCTCCTGGTCCAGGACCATGGGCACAAGCTCCTCCCACGTGATAGTGCTGAGCCTGCCACTGGTAATCAAAGACGAGTAAAATGCTGAGTACGAAGAGGGCAAGTGCAACAGCAATGTTATGGCCATGTCCTCTGACGATATCTCCTTCCCAGCCTGAAGAACTTCCTGCTGAAGAGCCTGCAGCTTGTTAATATGCTCCCGCATCGTCGACGACTTTGCAGGGTTCATAACCCGCATCTGTACTTCCAAGGAAATCCTCTTCATGGGCGATACCCTGTTGTAAAGTGAGGCCAAATGCTGCCATATACCTCTGGCCAGCGTCATATGCTTCACATGATTGATTACCTGCGGTGTGCAGTTGAGGAAAATAAACGAACGGACCCTGGCGTTGACACGATCCCACATGTGTGTCTGGGCCTCCCGGTCCTTTCGGATCGACGGTAACTCCCCTTCCTCGACTTCCGGCCGTGGAACACCAACAACGACGAAATCGGCGAGGTCGTAAGACTCCAGAACAGATTCCATCATCACCTTCCATATGCCGTAGTTGCTCCCGTCCAACTGACAGTCCACCGGGAACGCGGGGAGTGTCGGGATCTTCACGTCTCTCGACCATCTCAAACAGATCTGCCATTGCGGGGATGTACTCTGAAAAGGGTGGGTGGGTGGGAACAAAGAAGAATGTGCAGCGGAAGACTAACGCACGTAGGAGACGCATCACCATCGAGCACCACGAACACCCCCAACGGGCACTGCAGCATCCCTCCACCGGGCTCCCATCTCCCGGTGAGCTGCCTCCCAAAACACCGGCCGGAGGAGATGACTATGACAAGGTGCCACTCTAGGCTATATATGGCTCTTCAACTTCCCATGCTTCCACTTATGGGATAATCCAAGGTACCTTCTAGCCATAGATCACAAGCTCGAAATCGCCAACCTTCCAACACCCTTCCTCGATTCGAGCTCCGCAAGCCACCGAGGCGCGAGGGGGTCGCCCAGGACCACACACACCTGAGCCGCCCAGGACCACACACGCCTGGGCTCTGATACCATGTCAGAATACGCAGCGGAGATGATGACTAGATCTGGGAACACGAGCAAAAACGCAGGCAGAAAAAACAGCACAAGAGAGAGAGAGATGTAGGCGTGTAACTCTGCTTTGATATATACAAGAAGATCCCGAATATGATACAAATATGGTATGGGGGCTGGGGGCCTATTGCCCCCCAGAATTGCAGTCGGCCTGCTGAAAAGACCTCCACGACTGTAGCATCAGTCGGCCAGCACTGAATGAAGCCCACGACTGAATATGCCCAGTCGGCCAGCAGCACAGGGGTCCACGACTGCCGTTGGGTCAGTCGACCAGCTACTCAGTGCTCCTGCCAACTCAAAACTGCCTCCCAAGCCATAGAAAAAATAGGAAAAAATAGGGGAAAAAATGCGGGGAGTGAGGAAAAATGATAAAACACCTGATAAGGGTGGGCACACCCACAACAAAGGCCCTGGTATGTAAATCTAGACAGGAGATGACTTCTAACAGGACTTGGATCTGGACTTCGACTTCGACTTGGATTTGCCTCATTGGACTTGGATTCATTGGATTTAGATTTGGATATTTGGATTTGGTACTAGCGCGGTGAGAGATACTTGTGGGTCATCCCCGTGGTGTGCTCGACATCAGAGATCTTGTACGTCGACAACGACATCGACTTGGATATCCTACATCGGCATATTTGTTTGTTTTGTATTCATTAATTGTATTGATCCTGGCCAGCGTGCCCGTGGATTGTTCCTGAATAAATTCCTGAAAGGGGCGAGGCTTGTTCCTCGCTCAATGTGGCGTATTGTGCAAGATCCCCATTCCCTTTTCTCTCTTCCCCCTCTCTCTCTATATCTTTATATTTTTATCTCTTGGACACATGGTTGAGTCTGTCACGGCACGCCCCGCTGGGCTTATAGTGGTATCAGAGCAGGATTTCTCTTGAAGAAACTTTCTTGGGGTGACAGAGCCATGTCGAGAGCAGAGGGAGACCATGGGCCTCATGAAGGGAACAACCATGAGGTGGTTACAGAAATTCTTGATGGGAACCGCGGCCATGACATGAGAGGAGTACCATGACTTTCAGCAGTTCAGATGACCTATGAGAGACGAAGAATTTATTTCTTGGAGAACCAAAAGAGAACAGGAGCAAAGAAGGGCTCAAATGTTTGCAGATTTCATCAAGGATTGAGCCACTGAAGCTGAAGGAGTTTGTCATGACCCTGTGAAAATGGAACAGCACAAGTGTGGGCATGGTGGTTGCTGAGCAAAATAAATATTAAATGATTCACATTTGGGGTGCCCGGACAAAGAGAATGATGTGTGGACATCTTCAGGTGTGAAGGGGGACCAGAACATTAATGAATTTTAATGTTCTAAGCATGGGTGGCCCCTAGGAAACTTTAATAAACATTAAAGTAAGGGGCCTAGATATTTTTGGAGGGAGGAAACTCCACTTTTGGTACACGCCTCCCTCACATCTCTCTCTCTCTTGCTTTTGGGATTACGTGCAAGCTTCATGCGTTGAGGAGAAGTAGGTCGACTGGTTGCTGCTGGTTTTTGACTACATACAGAAGTGCCCGTACAGTACTGGCCGTACAGACCTAAAGACTGCAGGCCGTATAGAACAGGTGACGGCTGTGGTTGCAGGCAGCGCTGGGCGACCAGAGTACAGGCGGCTGCAGTTCTGTTGCAGGCAGGTACAGTCGACAGCTGCAGGTACAGTCCACGTGGCAGCTGTACGACTGCAGGTACTGGTGTACGGACAGGTACAGGTGCATGCGGCGTTGATTCAAGCTGCGCTGGCAGGAACAGACAGCAGGCGGCTGCTGTGCAGGTACTGATCTGTATGGTATAGGTGGCTGCAGAGACTATACGGACAGGTACATTAGGGTTTTACTGACCTGTACGGACAGGTACAGCTGGTTTCAGTTCTGTTCAGACCTGAACAGTAGTGGGCGGTGCATCTCCAGCTGCAGACAGAGCTTTTTTAGAGCACAGTTGGTGCATCAGTCAAGTGGTTGCAGGGAGGAAAGTACAGACAGTTTCTTGCAAGTACAAACTGGTACGATTGGCTTCGCGAGTGCAGAACCACGCACTGAATTGGTAAGCTCTGAACTTGTCCAGCTTATGTCTGCTCCAGACTTGTGTTATCTGGCCCCTTGTGAGAGGAGGGGTATGGCAGATTGAAAGGGTGGAAACAGAGATTGGACAGTGGATGTATATGTGAACTGTATTGTGGAACCATGTACTTGGGATATGCTAGATGTGTGCTCAAGGCTGCCCTGCTGAATGGTCTTGGCTGATCAGAGGGAAACACAGAGTGTTGCTTTTGTGGGACACAGATCTGTGTGTGAATCCTCTGTGCTAAGAGGTCTTGTGGGCTGCCAGATTGGACATACAGGTGTATTCTCCTGGCTGGTTGTGTTGTACTCAGTTTTACATCACTTTGAATTTGAATAAAGAAATATCGAAAGGGGCGCCAAGCTTTGGGGTCAACAGGTGTCGTTCTCATTTCAGTTTTGGGGCACTCTAGCTCCAATTAAATTTGTTTTTATATTTGGACTACAAGTGGAGGGGTGACTGCTAGGCTACCGCACTTTGGTTTCTACCAGAGGCCGGGACCCATCATCAACTTTCTTAAGGGGGTTAGCTCGTGGTTGACTCGAGGAAAGTCATCGCTGAAAAATTCAGCAGCATGTCTGATACAGAAGACGAATATTTTTTATCATGAAGAGGAAGATCAAGAGACCTCTCCTGAGAGAAATGAATCTGAGGATATTCTTGCAGGAGAACAGGTTGCAGATGATGAGCAATATGAGGATGTAACACAGCTAGAAGATATGCCTAGTAAAGAGGAAGATGATGCTCAGTTTAAAAATCGTTTGGCCGGTGTCATGGATGTGTTTATGCAGCTCACACAAAGTGAGAAGTTTGCTGAATTTATGAGATCCCGTTCTGAGCCTGAAAAGAAGAAGAAGAAGGTGCGTTCTAAGAACCTTCCTCAGGGTCATAGTGCTGCCTTCCCATAGGATCCATCTTTTGGACAGTTTCCGAACATGCAACATGCTTTTGGTGCTAATTCTCAGAGTTCCTTTTTCGGACAGCCATCTGTTCCTTAGCAGACTATGCATCCAGGTTATTTTGGTGGTGGCTCTGTGTTCCAATCCATGACCGGGGGTTATCCTCAGGGAGGCATGGGTATGCCAGGGACTTTTGGTGCTAATTCTCAGAGTTCCTTTTTCGGACAGCCATCTGTCCCTCAGCAGACTATGCATCCAGGCTATTTTGGTGGTGGCTCTATGTTCCAATCCATGACTGGGGGTTATCCTCAGGGAGGCATGGGTATGCTAGGGACTTTTGGAGCAAATTTTCAGCCTGGTATGCAGGGGAATATGTATGGTGGTATGCAGTCTGGAATGCAAGGAAACATGTTTGGGGGCATGCAACGTGGAATGCAAGCAAATATGTATTGGGGCATGCAGCCCGGTATGCATAATGGTATGTTTGGAAACATGGCTGGAATGTATGGCATGCCAGGTGTGGGAATTGGAAATGTTGACCCTATGATGGGCATGAATGCTGGGGGTAGCAATCTTGTGAAGCCACTTCCTTACGATAATCTAACGCCTATGGGTAAGGCGAAGCATGCATGCGAGCTCTAGGATTTTGGATAGCCTCATTTAGGACCCCGAGATCTGTAGCAAGATAGAGCAGATATGGGCGGGACTAGACTTTACCTCAGGCTCTGCTGTGTGCACATTCGATGTTGGCCTAGGGGAGATCAACGGTTAGGCAGTGCAGAGCAGATTGGAGGGATTTCGAGAGCAGGAGAGGAGCCTAAGGAGGGGTCTGGCCTCTTTACAGCAGCTTCGGAAGAGTTCCCCAGATAGCCCATGGATTGAGAGTCAGCTTGTTGCCGCCTGCACGGAGATTAGATCCATTGAGGAGAGGAGGGCAGAGTACAGGTACCATGCCAAAGCTTCATTTTGGATTCAGGCCGGTGACAGAGTCACAGGGGATTTCTTTGAGATAGCCGGCCCCCACAGGAGGAGAGATGGTATTCGTAGGTTGCGTAGCCAGGATGGACCTATTGTTTCTTACCCCCCCATGTGAGAGCCATTGCCACTGATTTCTTTGAGTCGCTTCTCACAGGTGTCCCATTATCCCCACAGGTGATGGGACGCATGTGAGAGGGTTTGGCGGCACATGAGAGAGGTGGTTCCCCCCTCCTCCTTATTGACTCCATTCATGGCGGAGAAGCTGGTGGAGGCGGTGACGGCACTACCTAGGGACAAATGCCCGGGGGCGGAAGGGCTTCTAGTCTTTCTTTCTTTCTTCGTCATTGGGACCTCATGGAAGGCAGCCTTCGAGCTGCCTTCAATGAGATTATGATCACACGTGCCATGCCAGAGAGGCTCTCAGAGGCTTTGAGGCTGTCCTTTGGCACCTTACCTCTTCCTATTCGTTGCCGAGGCCATGAGTAGTTTTCTCTCAGCCCAGGAGACCGGGCTTCAAGGATTGTGTCTTCCCCTCCGCACGTAGGAGGAACTGCTTGACTCAGAGTTTGTAGATGACACAGCAGCTTTCCTTTGAGGAGATGTGGGGAATCTCCAGGGTTCGCGGAGGCGATCAAGGTTTTTTGCCGTGCATCAAGAGCACAGATCAACTGGCACAAGTCGTGTGGTTTTTGGGTAGGCTCAACACCCACCTTGACTTGGCGTCCCGTTGAGACTTTCCAGTGGATCTCAAGGGGCACTCCAGTTCGCTATCTTGGTTGTTAGGTGTCAAAATCCCACCGGATCTCCTCGTAGAACGCGCTATCATTAGTGAAACACACTTTTTATTGGCCAAAGATGAAAGGGTATGTAGAAGATTATGTTCTCAAGTGTCAAATTTGTCAGGCAAATAAAGCTGAACGCTTTAGACAGGCTGGGTTGTTGCATCCTTTGCAAATCCCAGGTAATAAATGGGAAAGTATTTCCATGGATTTTATTACTGGATTGCCAAGAACACATCAAGGCCACGATTCTATTTGGGTTGTGGTAGATCGCTTGACAAAAATGGCTAGATTTTTACCGACCTGGAAGACTATTCTAGCTACGCAATTAGCACGACAGTTTATCGAGCAATTGTTTAGACTGTACGGGTTACCGCAAGACATAGTCAGTGATAGGGACTCTAAGTTTACGAGTGATTTTTGGAAACTTGTTTTTGAGAAGTTGGAAACAACTTTGAATTTGAGTTCCTCAGATCATCCTTAATCTGATGGCCAGACTGAAAGAGTGAATCAGATTTTGGAGTATATGCTTCGGGCATATGTATCCAAAAGACAGAGGTCATGGGAGGATTATCTTCCTATGTTAGAATTTGCATATAACAGTACTAAGCATACGAGTACAGGTTTTAGTCCTTTCATGCTTATGTATGGTTTTCAACCTAGATCACTTGTTACAGTAGGATTCTCAGGACTTCAGCATGATGCAGCACTCATGTGACAATGTGGGTGTAACACTAGTGCGCACCAATCTGTTGTAAAGAGTCACAATGAGCCAAGAACTTCACAATGACTTCACAATGTCCGTAATTAAGTAGAGAGAGATCACTTACTCATTTTGAGATCGCAAAGCCAATAGCAATTCTCCTTCTTGCTTCTTGAGACCAAGCTAGAGAAAACAAAATAAAGATATTACAATATATTACTTTTAATGTTGCATAAAATCACTCTATGACATTCAAAAGAACATACCTTCGCGCGCTCGAGACATCCATGCCTTCACACGATGATTGCCATCCCAAACAAGAAACTTCTTACCACTGAGATCCTCCCACTCAGTTCCTCTGATTTCATCCTCAAATCTGTCATGTTGTACCACCCAGTATGGTCCCCATTCTTGCAAGTCTATTTGTGTGACCACAAAATACATAGAGCTTCCGGGACGTGTAAGTGAAACTAAAAAAGGAGGAGATGCTTCGACATAGCCATGGCAGTCAAAGGAATCACGAAACACCTCAAGTTGGCTAGAAACTGTACGTATGGCTTCATTTGGAATCAGCCTGCATAAAGGGACCAATGGGGTAGAGGAATTGCCATACTTTACCCAAGTAGCCTTAAGAGGCTCCATCTCTGTCTCAATTGCTAGCTTCTCTCTCCGAAGCTCTATAGTACATAAGGCCTCATATGAGGGACCATCCCACTCACAACCTATGCGTGAGATTGCTCTAATTTTTGTCCTCCATCGAGGAGTCCGCAAAATATTGAAGGACAATCCACACTGCACAAAAAGCTTGGTTATCTCTCTTGTTGCCTCCTTCATGGCAGCCTTTTGAAACCCTGCCTTCACATGTCCTTTCTTCAACAAAAGTAAAGCTGTCCTCTTTGCTCGAGGTTGTGAACTAGGGCTACCCCCAACAATAAAAGTCCCATGATACTTGACTTTGCATGTCACCTATTGTAGAATCTTGCTCTTCCATAGTCATGGCAGCCTCTCTTAAATGCTCATGATCCACGATCTCCTCAACAGGAAGGCCTACTTCCTTAGCCTTCCAAGCCTTAAGGCTTTCATAAATGTGCCTTGGTACGGCCTTGCAAGGTCCCACCCCATGGCCCTTTGTATGTGTGAAGTGTGCCTTCAACCGTGCAGCCTGAGCCTACATACTTGCTCTCCCATGTGACATTGCTCCACAAGGGATCCTGTGCGCGAGGCATCTTGCAAAGTTGCAAGCAGCAAGAGAAATACCCTGTAACCTGTTGCTTGCATAGGTTGTGATAAAATCCTCATTTTAGTTATGGGAAAAAAAGCATGATATAGGCTGCAGGTAGTAGGCTAGAGCAGCTTGTATTATGTATAGTTAATAGTATACTATATAGAAACATAAAACACAATAGTATAGAAACATAAAACACCTAGGCAGCTAGGCTTACCTTGAGACTTGGCACTCGGCAGCAGGCTTGGAGTCTGGACAGTAGTCGTGACTCGTGAAGGTGGGTGGTGGACAGGGCACAACACTCGGCCAACAGTCGTGAAGGCAAACACGTCACAACAGTCGGCCATAGGCTCCTCAACAGTTGGCCACGAATGGACAGGTCATAAGCAGTTGTGAACAGGGCAGATAGGTTAGAGCAGTCGGGAGTCGCCAAGCAGTCGGGTCACGGGTGGAGTCGTGGACAGTAGTCTTCAGTTGGCACAGGCGGCGGCAACGAGAGCCGACAGCTCGAAAGTCGAAACGTGTGCAGCTATGTGAAAGTACACGTCGGGCGAATATGTGATAAGATGTTTTTTTTTTTGATACATAAAAAACGCGTTTCAAAGAATGAAACGTTTCAGTCGTTTCAAATGGACAGAAATGAGTTTCGTTGCTACTATGCCCACTTCTTCTGAGTATTCGGAAGAAGCTTTTATACTAGAGTTCTATGAGGCTCTCCCTAGCAAGTAGAGTGGTGGTGGCGAACCAAGTTCTTATTGCCACCATGTTGTACATCACTTCATGCTGGGCCTTCTCTTGGGCATGTATTGGCTAGGAACATCGATTGATCCAAAACTTCTTATGGGCCGGCAGTGAGACAGGAGGCCAGCTAGGGCCAAGGTGGCATAAAGAGTAAGGTGGCATAAAGAGTGATCATTCAGCCACGTCGTAGAGGGGGCCAGGCCTCATTGACCCTACTATTCAGAGGCGTGCCCTACTGGGCAAGTTGATCGTTAGAGGACTCCTTCCCAGTGGTGAGCCTTGGAAGGACTTCCTCTTGGCCCGGATTTCAGCCTGCACCTCGAGTCTAGGGGGCCCTTGGCCGCAGAGCCCCAGATGGATCTTCACAGAGATGTGGGCCAGCGGCTTTAGTCTAGCTTTTGAGGACAGATTTGTAGCCAGCTTACTTCGAGCTTGGGATCACCTCAGGCTGGCCCTTAGGCAGATAGCTTTGGCAGCCTCAGAGGAGCGGCTTCGACAGCCTTTGGTTTGGAACCCCCCGATCTGTTTACCCAGTGGCCACATGTTGGGGGCCCGACCGCATGTATCATGGGGCGCCTTGAGCATAGGACCAGCCAGGTCCCTTGGAGATTGGATCGCACTCAGGCAATTACCCCTGAAGGTGCAAGAGAGAGGCTTGACAGGGATCTAGGGTAGGGACAGGCTTAGCATCGGCATTGACTCAGCTATCCCTCAAGAGTGGCTGACTCCTATGCCAGACCCGACCCTCCCAGTGTGGCTAGGTGTGCCTACCAGACATGATATTCTCGTGGCGGTCCACGGAGTAGATGAGGGGAGTGGTCTGCCCTCTTTTTTTATTAGATCCCATGGCAGATTAGAGAGATCCGAGCTTCCCTTAGAGGATTTCAGTGGTTGCATCTTTGCATATATTGTGCGGCTAGGCTGCTGGATCTTGATGTGTAACATGACTACTATGTGGAAGCATGCTTAATGATGGTTAACGCAAATCAATAAAGATCAACGCTAATCACATGTTGAGGACAGAGAGAAGTAGAGAGGAGGAGGAGAGAGACTCTTGATCTAACCTACTCCTCCTATATATTACTGAATGAGTAATTACAATGATTGTCATAGATCCAATGTAGATCTAGACTATGAATGCTATGAATGAACTTATGCTTACTGTCCTCCACTGTGCATTAATGGAAACGCTGATTTGGAGATGTACTTGGCTGATCCAAAGTGTTAGACTGCATGTCCTTTGGCTCTGCAATCTCTGTCTTTGAATGATTATGAATGACCCATGAGCTGCCTTTATATAGTAAAGTGATAACAAGTTGTAATTAGGTCGCTTTTCGCTTTTCAGGTCATAAAAAGTCATAAAAAATGTCATAAAATGTGTTCATATTGTGCCCATAATGTCCCAACCATTGGTGCATGTCCTGGGCACCTATAGGGCCACCAAATCGGCTCCAAACTCACCATATACGACCTCTAACTTTGCCCTTAAGGCGATTGTAAGGAATAATCATGTCTACGTGGCACCGGATTAAGGTGTGCACGTGACATTCCCTCCTGCTAAATGGAGCTGGGGTGCACATGATGCGCCTTTGCTCCGTGCTGTCGATTTGACTAGGGACGGGATCTCCCATATGGTGTCTCCATCACTATCTCCTCGAGAACTGTGGGCAATTGAAGTTGCCTCTCTGCCTCTGGAAGCGCTATCGGCATGGTAGACTCCATGAACACATTAGCAACCGAAGTACTTGTCTTCTCCTTCTCGTCAATGGATTCGGAGATAATTGTGGGAACCTCGCAAATTGTGACCTCCTCGATGGCTATGATGATATCGGGAACTCACAAGGAATCTGGAATTGTTTGTGGCTCTGCATGCTCGAACAATTGTACCTCTTGGTTGACCTCGACCTGCAGATCCGACACGGTTTCTAGTGCCTCTTTGGTATCCCTTTGTCCTTTCTTCTACTGTGGTACTCTTCTCCTCTTCCTTGGTCTTTACCACACTTGCTTCCACTGGAGTACTTTGACTCATCATGGCGAAAAGCTTCTTTATTTCTTTCCAATACTCTTCTTCACGTCTTTCGTCGTCTTTTCTTCTTTGCCTTGCTTCTTCTTCACGTTGTTCCCTTCGGCGATTTTGGTCTTCACATTCTTGTTGGTAAATCTTTTCCTTTTTTTTTCCCCCCGAGAAAAAGATACTTCAGTTCGTTAAAGAAAAAACAGCCACAAAGAGCTAAGTACAACCACGAAGGGCTAAATACAAGCTCGCCTCATATAAGGGCGGGAAACAAGTGATCATAAGGGGAAAAGACGCTTTTTCTCCGGTTGGCTCCTCTATGAGGAGAAGGCTTTCTCATGCAGGGGGAGGGGGGGGGGAAACAACCACACAGGTGGTCTGTAATGCCAAATGGGGTCGCCGCCTCTATGTGTGAGGAAAGGGCCAGGCCTCCAAAGTCTCAAGAAGGCTTCCCGCCGCTGCCGCATGTGGTCAGAACCTCCCTGTAGCTTCCCCCACTGATTGCGGAGGGTGTGAATGATGTCGAGCCATATGCTCCTGATGGTCTTAGCTGGCGGAGTGTGGGTACCCTCCATGGCCTCGCTACATCTAGCATGCCAGATGTGCCAGGTTGCTATGCTATTGCAAATCTCCCATCGCTGGCATAAGCTTGGTCGCTAGACACTTGCAGGTGGGGTTGTGATTGGTACTACTGCAATACGATGGTGGGAAACATGAAGGGCAAGGCCTCCCCCATCCTCCTCGTAAGTCCTGACCACTGTAGCCTCGGTGGCCCAAGCGACAATACCCCAAGTAATGATCCGGGTCGATGCCCTGTCCATAGCGAAGTTGCGGAGAATCCGCTGCCAAACCTGCTGAGCCTTCAGGCAATCCCAAAGGCAATGTCGCTGAGACTCTTGGGGTTTGCCGCACCTCGGGCAAGCTGCTGATTGACCTCCGATTGCCACCCACCGCTAGACTCCTGTGTGCCGTCAGCCAAAGGAAAAGAGTGATCTATGCAGCTGAAAGCTATCCCAAAGCCTCTTCGAGAAATCTGAAAGGAAGCGCTGTGATAGGCCTTGAGACTGCCAGTGTGCTGCTGCTGCCGGTGTGCCATTTATCTCTGGCATTTGGATCCTGCGGCCGAGCCGGGCGAAGAAAGGAGACTGGAAGCCTGTCTGTCCCCGGGCATTTTCCCTTGGTAAGTGCCATCAATGCCTCCGCCAACTCCTCAGCAGTAAATGGTGTCAAGAATGACCCAAGAGAAGGGGGAACCACCTCCATCGTATGCCGCTAGACCCTCTCGCGTGCGTCCACCACGTGAGATGTTGGGGCACTAGTGAGGAGGGATCAAAAAAAGTCCGTGCGCGATGGCTCTCACCTGGCGTGGATCTGAAACAATAGCTCCATCTTGGCCACGGAACCTGCAAATACCATCTCTCCTCTTGTGGGGTCCAGCTATCTCAAAGAAATCCCCTGTGACTTTGTCGCCTACCTGAGTCCAAAAAGAGGCCCTGTCATGATACCTGTACTTCACCCGCCTCTCCTGTATGGATCTAATCTCTGTGCGAGCTGTCACAAAATTCCTCACAGTTTCTGTTTTCAACTGCTCATGTGTGGCATATGGAGCCTGACATGACATACATGTATGGTTGGTGGAGCTTGACATGGTGTGTCTGTATGGCTTATGGAGCTTGACATGATAGTACATGTGTGGCTTGTGGGGCCTACATGGTGTACATGTATGGCTTATGGAGCCTGACATGATGTGATTCCCTGGGACTAGCTAACCTGGAGATCTTCTGTATTTATGTTCTAGGATCATGAGCCCTGGACATTTTAGCTGATACAATTGAGTAGATGGGTGTTTCTTCCAGTCTAGTTGCACTCGTGTGTGCATGACTTTGATTTTATATTTGGATGACTTGTCTTGTTTGCATGGACAATGCTTGTGATTACTGCTTGTGTTGTCCATGGGACCGGGGACACCTGGGCACCCTGTGGACATGTATGTGCACACTTGTTTGGGATTGACAGGTGGTTTACGTGTGTTTTGTAGGTGGTAAGTGTCCCTAAAAACCCAATTTACAGCTTTATGATTTTACATACTAATAATTATGGGTGCAAGTTCACACACACACTTATAAGTGACCGGACAACTTATAAGTTGTACACACTAGACAGGACTTATTCAAGACATGTGGCAGCCATAAGGCGGGCACCAGACCTGATTTGTACCAACCACTTGTAGGTGCCTCCTTTTGGACCAATAAAGCACACGATTAAGCTATTTTCAGCGGAGAAGCTCTATTACTGGAGGAAAACTCAGATTTGGAGTAGGCGCATGCTTTTCTGTGTGCATGGGAGCTGGTCAACTGGTTCTACAGGTTGTTACAGCCATCTACCACTACAGATACCCACCAAGTGTATGGGAGATGCTGGCCGACTCCTACTGGATGCTTCCCCACTGCTGGCCGACTGTTTAACAGCCCTGAAAAGCGGCTGGTCAGGTCATACAACAGGGAGAAGAGCTGGTCGATTCATTTGGACAGATTCTCTACTGATTCGAGACCTTCAGGCTTGTGTACTGCTGCTGGTCGCTTTCTTTTGTGGCTAATGAGAGCCGGTCGACTGCTGTAAACAGCCCTTCAAGGTTGGTCGACTTGCTATGTGAGCCATACAGGAGGAAGGTGAAGATGTAGGGTTGTCCCGGGCTGATGTGGGAGTGCTATGGGCTGTCCATGGTTGTGCTTGATGCCGGGAATGCTCTCGTGCTGAGAATCGGCATCGAATTAAGTATATGTTTTTTGTTTTGCTTTCATACTGTACTGGAAGAGATAGGTGCTAGCTAGTGGAGAATCCCTGGGCAAACTCCACCCGTGAAGTTGTATTTGGAAGCAGACTCCTTTTTGGTAATCTAACCATAAAAAGGGGGAGGGGGGGGTGTCAGCCCATCTTTTGGCCCCTAGTGTGGTGTACTGTGCAGAGTTGTCATCCTTCTTTCATCTGGCATGCTTATGTGTATTTTTCAGTTTTCATGATTGATAAGATTTCGGTGTTACAGTTGTCCTTCCGTTTACATTGGTATCAGAGCAAGGCTTTCTACAAAGCTTGTGCCTTATACGATGCTGGATATGGCTGTAGGGAGTCATTATCCGTGAGAGAAGGTTGGGATTCTGAGGTAGCCCTCGTCTTATTGTTGCGCCTCGAAAGAGGTTACTTTTAGTTTAGGCGACCATGAGCGTGTGGAAAGACTTCGTGGCCCTCTTGTCTCTGTAGGGGCACTCTTGCACCCTTGCAGTCTATTCAGTATTATACTTGGGAAGCTGGTAGAGAGTGATTCCGGGGCACGGAAATTCTTCTCTTTCTGGAAATCTGGTAGATATCCCTTGGTTTCCCTCTTCTCTTGACATGGCTCTGTCACCCCAAGAAAGTTTCTTCAAGAGAAATCTTGCTCTGATACCACTGTAAGCCCAGCGGGGCGTGCCGTGATAGACTCAACCACATATCCAAGAGATAGAGAGAGAAAGGGGAGAGAGAAAAAAGCAATGGGGACCTTGCATAGTACACCACACTGAGAGGGGAACAGGCCCTGTCCCCTTTTATGAATTTATTCGAGAACAATCCATGTGCATGTTGGCCAGGATCAATACAATCAATGAATACAAAACAAACAAATATGCCGATGTGGGATATCCAAGTCGATGTCAAGGCACAAGTTCTCTGATGTTGAGCACACCACGAGGATGACCCACAAGTATCTCTCACCGGGCTAGTACCATATCCAATATCCAAATCCAATGAATCCAAGTCCAATAAATCCAAATCCAAGTTCATATCCACGTCCAAGTCCAATAAATCCAATGAATCCAATAAATCCAATGAATCCAAGTCCAATAAATCCAAATCCAAGTTCATATCCATGTCCAAGTCCAAGTCCAAGTCCAAGTTCTAGTTCCAATCCAAGTTCTAGTCCAAGTTCTAGTCCAATCCAATGATAAGTCCAAATCCAAGTCCAAGTCCAGATCCAAGTCCAAGAGTCACTCGCTCATCCCATGAGTAATCTCCACAACTCCTACAGCCTTGTTGATGAAAAAAACCATAGAAAAGCTTTTTTTGGCAAGAAAACTGATATAAAACCTACTTTAATGGTTTTCGGGTGATAAAATCTCGAAAAAGCAGTTTTTAGGGTTTCTGAAATTTTCGGCCCGTACATGCCCGTACGGCCGTACAAATCCGTACAACCGTACGGGTAGAAGATGATGTGGCATTGCAGTTGATGGGGTGCTTTGAATTAGTGGGCAGCAATGAAAAATTCCATGATTTGGTTCATGATCAAGTAGATGATGATCTCCACGCTCCAACGAAGATGGCAATGTGATGAAGAGGTTCTTCTTCAACTTGATGCTCAAGAGAGGCTCATGCTTCTTTTATACTTGGGGAAGCCTTGCTTTTTGCCAAAAAGTGATGCTTTTGCCTTTTACTTTGCTTTTGGTCTTTTTAATAGTAAAATATTACTCAACTTTAGTCAAAAGTTCTTGTTTTGCTTTTCTAGCTTTAGGGCCTTGCTTTTTGGCCCTGGACCTGCTTTTTGAAATAGCGGCTTTTAGCTTTTTGGTCCGGCTAAGTGTCCTCTTTCAAATGGTGTCCTTGGCTCGCAGTCAACCTAGTTTGACTTTTTACTTTTTCATGCTTTTTGACCAAAACTGGTGCTTTTTCTTAATCAAACCTTATGGACCTTGTCCCCGTGTCTTCTTCCACGTGTCTGGTGTCCGGGCATGGGTTTCATCATGTGAACAAGAGCTAGGAGGGCCAAATAGTTACAGAAGGGACATCAAATTCAGCATACGCTTTGTTTTTGTTTTCATATTGTATTGGAAGAAGCAGGTGCTAGCCATTGGAGAATTCTTGGGCACCGCAAAGTTGTATCTGAAGCAGACTCCTTTTTGGTATAAAAGGAGCGCGCTGGGGGAGGGGGGGTTTCAGCCCATCTTCTGGCCCCTAGTGTGGTGTATTGTGCAGAGCAGCTATCTCTCTCTCTCTTATCTGGCATGCTTGTGTGTTTAATCAGTTTTCATGATTGATAAGATTTCCGTGTTACAGCTGCCCTTCCGTTACATTTGTTAATGTGCTTGCTTGTCAGAGTTGTGGGACATCTTTTGGTTTTCTAGACTGATGGGTTTTTGCTTCGTGGATTGGTTTGAATGAGCAAGTTTAGCACTCATTCTCATCTTTATTTGTAAACAGTACTTACACGAGGATGGACTTTCAACCTATGGCATGATAGGGTGCACCCAGCCGCGTCGAGTGGCGGCAATGAGTGTTGCAAAAAGAGTGAGTGAAGAGATGGAATGTGAGCTGGGTGATAAGGTCGGGTATGCCATCCGCTTTGAAGATGTCACCGGTCCAAACACCATCATCAAGGTATGTCATGCTGATTCATAGTTTGTCTGTATAATATTGATTTCGAGTGGTTTTTGGTAAGACATTGTGCTCTATCGTGATGTGTTCTTTCTAAACTATGAGTAAATGCTGTCATACAGTATATGACAGATGGGGTTCTTCTGCGTGAAACTCTACGAGAAGCTGAACTTGATCAGTACAGGTGATGTTATTGCTTTTTATTTTTTCTGCAAGGATTCTATAGACCTTTGGCAAGAGCTGGTTGCTTAATAGGTTTTCTATGCTAAACTTGCAGTGCAGTTATTATGGATGAAGCACATGAAAGGTCTCTGAATACAGATGTCCTGTTTGGGATTCTGAAACAAGTGGTTGCCCGCCGCAGAGATTTCAAGCTGATTGTGACCTCTGCAACTCTTAATGCCCAGAAATTCTCAGATTTCTTCGGAAGGTAAGTTGTTATTTGTCATTCTGTGGAGTACTACACAAGAGTAAATGGTTGATATCTGAAGCCCCCTTTTTTTTTTCAATGCAGTGTCCCAGTTTTCCACATACCTGGGCGAACATTTCCTGTGAATATCCTATTTAGCAAGACTCCCTCTGAGGACTATGTTGATGCTGCTGTAAAGCAAGCCATGGTTATTCATATGACATGTGGCCCAGGTGATATCCTCATATTTATGACTGGGCAGGATGAGATAGAAACGGCATGCTATGCTCTAGCGGAACGCATGCAACAGCTGGAGGCTAGTGCCAAAAACTCAGCAGCTCCTCTGGCGATTCTCCCTATATATTCTCA
Organism: Cibotium barometz; assembly: GCF_041138505.1. Lineage (NCBI taxonomy): Eukaryota > Viridiplantae > Streptophyta > Polypodiopsida > Cyatheales > Cibotiaceae > Cibotium > Cibotium barometz. The sequence continues at coordinate 9,041,406 of NC_141102.1, read as the reverse complement.
GCTTCCATCTGATTTGCAAGCCAAGATCTTTCAGAAGGCAGAAGAGGGTGTTCGGAAGTGTGTTGTGGCAACTAATATTGCTGAGACCTCTCTCACTGTTGATGGGATTCTTTTTGTCATTGATTCTGGGTATGGAAAGTTCAAGGTTTACAATCCACGCATGGGAATGGATGCCCTTCAGGTGTTTCCTTGTAGTCAGGCAGCGGCCAATCAGCGATCTGGCAGGGCAGGCAGAACAGGACCTGGTACTTGCTACCGTCTGTACACAGAAACTGCTTACCTGAATGAAATGCTGCCCAACCCTGTCCCTGAAATCCAGCGAACAAATTTGGGAAATGTAGTCCTGCTGCTCAAGTCCCTGAACATAGACAATCTTTTGGATTTTGACTTCATGGACCCTCCACCTCAGGATAATATATTGAACTCCATGTATCAGCTGTGGGTTCTAGGAGCCCTTGATAATGTAGGCGGCTTGGCCCCTCTAGGAAGAAAAATGGTGGAGTTTCCACTCGACCCCCCTCTAGCCAAAATGCTGTTAATGGGAGACGAGCTTCAGTGCTTGAATGAAGTTTTGACTATAGTATCGATGCTGTCGGTACCTTCTGTCTTTTTCAGGCCTAAAGATCGAGCTGAAGAGAGTGATGCAGCTAGAGAGAAGTTTTTTGTGCCAGAGAGTGATCATCTCACTTTATTAAATGTATACAAGCAGTGGAAGGCAAATCAGTACCGGGGCGACTGGTGTAATGACCATTTTCTACATGTTAAAGGTTTAAGGAAAGCCCGTGAGGTGCGTTCCCAGCTCCTGGATATTCTGAAGTCTCAAAAGATCCCTCTTTCTTCATGCGGGTCTGACTGGGATGTTATACGCAAGGCCATTTGTTCTGCATATTTTCATAATGCTGCTCGGTTGAAAGGTGTAGGGGAGTATGTCAATTGCAGAACGGGCATGCCTTGCCACTTGCATCCGAGCAGTGCTCTGTATGGGCTTGGCTACACACCCGAACACATAGTCTACCATGAACTAGTTCTCACAACCAAGGAATACATGCAGTGTGTAACTGCAGTGGAACCACAGTGGTTGGCTGAGCTTGGACCAATGTTTTTCTCCATCAAAGACTCAAATACTTCACGGCTTGAGCAGCGCCGCAAGCAAAAAGAAGAGAAATCAGTTATGGAGCAGGAAATGGAAGAGCTTCGCAGGAAACAGTTGGAAGCGCTGGCACAGAAGCAAGAGAAAGAAAAGGCGGTTCGCTCTAAGCAAAGGCAGTCCATAGTCACTCCTGGGATGAAGCAACATAGAACGCCATCAATAAAGAAGTTTGGACTGTAACAAACACTTCATAGCCTTGAAGCCCCCTTATATGTTGTACACTAGAACATTGGTGTGACTGTTTTACATCATTCACAATTTTGTCATGCACCATACCAAAGTGGTAAAAAATATTAGCAGTTGCAAAGTTAACAATGATTTAACATAAGAAGTCGCGTCCCGTGCATCTTAGCCAAGCTCTAGAGGAGCAAACATACACGAAGGCCTCCCTGTGCATCACATGAGGGAACCATGATGTACTATGTATATCCTGAGAGGAAATTGACTACACTTCATTGGCTTTGCTCTTTGGTGCTAAAAGCGTTTACCATAGGAACCGAGCATGTGTTGTTTGATCTACAAACACTCCAATACATGGCGTGAGTAGGTATTTTGTAGCATCTCACTAAGCTCTCTTTAAGCTTTCGGCAGTCAGTGGCATGCACAGGTCTGGTTGATTTCCTGGATCTTTATACCACTGTATTGTAGACTCAGATTCTGATTTAAGACAGTCAAGGGAAGCACAAAGCTTCTAGGAAAAGCCAAGCACCTTTATCCCAGCAGCAAGAAAGACATGCATATTTTAGCATCTATTTTTTCTATTGATTAATCCATCTTGGCAAGGCTGCCTTAATCAATCCAAGGTCCAGACTTTAGGACCATCAATAAAAGGTTATCAAAACGCTTGGGACTTGCATCTCTATAACTACACCCAACTTTATCATCTCAAATTTCTACCCAAATACTTATGTATTTGTGTGTTCCTAGATTTTTTTTCTCTTCTTTTCTTCTCAATAAACAAGGCGACAGTGCTTTCTTTCCATTAATTGGAGATTAATTTATTGATTAAGCTATAACATAAGTTTTAAAAAACTCATATTTACACAAGCTTCAAAGCCTTCTTTATCCTACAAAAAGAAAGGAAGTTTTACCAAAGCAAATACTTAGCAATTGCGGAAGACTCACACGCTGGTGCCTCTACAAGGTTTTATGAACCTTTTTAACATCTTCAACGAGTTGATTTTTTGACATCAACAAATATTATTTCTCCCACTTGTTCTTCGACATACGAGCTTCCAACTTCTTACAAATTGCGGGTGAAAGCTAAGTATTGTCATTATTTCAACAAATTTTTCACTTTTATATTTAAAATTTACAACCTTTATTTTTTCACATCTTTAAAAAAAAAAAAATCATGAATCTTCTACCCCCAACCATTCAAAAGCATCTCTCCAACTAAATTCAAAGGATTCCAAAGATCCAAGACAAGCAACATGAGTCTTTCAAAAGTTTTGTCGAGGTTTTCTTTTTACAGATTTCATCAAGGGTTGCTATTTATCACTAGTCAACCATGATGACGACAACTTCTCTTTCGAGTAAGAGGAAAATTCTCAACATCAAGGTATTTATGATAATCCAGGTCTAAACTTCTTGAAAATCAAAGTATATTACACTTAGAATAAAGATGATTGATGATGATGAGAACAAGACTACCACGACGTCTACTCAGCTCTTGAGGTAACATATTTATTTCATTGGATTATTTCTACATTAAATTTTATTTAAGACTTTTTTTTGGGGTAAATTTTAAGGAGAGTTTTTATGCATCAAAAGTAGAATTTCTTGGAGAAATTTGTCCTTCCATCTTGAACTATACTTTATGAATTTTTCACTATGTATTAGTCTTATGGTATGAGATACGAGAATTTCTCGTGGTATGGGACACTAGAATTTATTACACATAGAAGTCTTTAATACAATGTATTTTGTTATAATTAGAGAAGATACTTGAATTTATATATTATACGACAATTGATCTTCTTTACTCACAATAAGAAAACACGCAACTAAAAGGTCAGTTACTTATCCAAGCAGGAGGGATGTTACTAATGTCCACCCTTCAGTTGTACGAGGATGCCTGGACACTAGTGTGACATCCTAGTGAGTTGGTATCGTGGGTGACACCACAATAAATACTAGTTTTCTAGTGCTATTGGTATAGCTTGAGACCATGCTTGATGGCTGTGTGTTGTTGAGGTGTAACAAGTAGTGTCATGCTTGACAATTGTATTGTGGTCAAAGTGAAACAAGTGGACTATGCTAGACAATTGCACACGGTCGAAGTGGAACAAGTGGTTTATATAATTGATGTGCCATGCTAATTGAAAGTGTAACAAGTGGCAATACACTCCATGTTAGATGATGTGTATAATGATACTCTCATCGTAGTGAAACAAGTGGTAAGTGTATGTTGTGTTTGTGCTTATTAACGTTTCATATTGGGATTAAATATAGAGAAGGACAATTAATTGGAACAACTAATATGTTTAGGTTTGAGAGATAGGTGATGAGCAGTGCGCGTGTCGCACATAAGGGCTCTTGTCTATATCATATTATTTTGTATTATTATTTGTGATTTGATGATGAGTGCGAGGGTCACCGATTTAGGTGTCACACGAGTTTTATTGTTAGAGTCCATGTTCACCCTAGTCTTTGAGCCATGCCTTTGTGCTTTTGATCCATGTTCGATCAATGAACCTCTGAGTCTCTTTGTGGTATTCCATGTCCATAAGAACCTGTGAGCAATGTTCGGACCTCTGAGTTTACCTTGTAGGTTATGACGTCGATAGCGAACGAGCACGATGTTGTTCTTGTAGCATTTTCTTCTACACAATTGAGGACAATTGTTTTTTCAAACGGGAGGACTGTTATATTTTATCATATTTTTGATGCATAATAATCATAGAAAAATATGATTGATTAAATGTGTGTAGAAACCAGCTTAATAAATGGAATGTGCGAATGTGCACGAGGTTATTAGATATGTGAATATGCACAAGGTTATTTTATGAGTTATTTTTATTATCAAATATTTATACATATTATTTATGCACGCTTGTATGTGGCGTTGCTATATTCCTAGCACATAAGTTAGAAGAGTTTTGATTATTTACACTTAATGTGTGAATAAGCTCTAGTACTTGAGCTATTTTTGTAAAAGTGAAAAAGAAAGCCCAATTTTGTACGCACAACTATTAATAGCTCCTTGGGCTGTATATTGAATATAATTCTAAAAAATACTCATGTCGTGGAAGTGAAGCTATACGTATGAGGACGAGAGATTGCACCTAATAGTGTCTTGATGGTGATGTTGTTCTATTTTCTCTTATTTTATGCTATGCTATGCTCAATCATATACATTTGATTCAAGTCTATGTTTGAATCTTTGATGTATTTGCGAGTTTTTAATTATTTCTTCAAGAAGTACAAAAGGTCTTGTGACAAATTCTCTCAATAAGAATAGTGAAATCGTCCCAAATTTCCATCTATTTTCCACTAGCATCTATCACATCAATGTGTCTAGGAGTTTGTAGGTTGTCCCAAGGATATCCAAGTTTTCTCAGACACGATGATGTAACTAGCTTTAGGACTAATCACCACTTTTTTCCATTGGAACAATCTCTCCCATAAGAAAATCTAGCCAAAATTTGGTAGGTTTTTCAAATGGAATCATGGATGTCTCAATTTCACATGCTAGCCCTTGTACTTAGAGGGCTATCGTCGATGATGAGGCTCAATGTAGGTTCACGAAAGGGCAATGCCTATGTGTCGATTATATGCAGAGCCCATGGATATATTGCAAGTGCTGTGCATGGGCAAAAGGTGGAAAGCTTCGTCTGGTGAAAACTCCAACACACTGCTTTCTTTGTCTCTTACCTATAGTTTGAGATACGAATTTGATAGTTGATGTGTAACAAGGCTAGTCGATAAGACAAGTGGGAATGAGATTGGGTAAAGCCTTAAAAGAAAACATAGTGGTCTATCTCTTTGTCACACATACACATCCTGGCTTTAGTGTGTTTGCGCTCTTGACATTCCCCCATTCATACACATACACACCTACACATGAAAGTCCATAAAAGAGACAAGCATGGAACTCACAATTCATTGCATTTAATGACTGAAAACACTACACGGAAGTAGATTTTTGCACTCCTATATGCCTCTCTTTAGAGTGATAGGCAACCGCTCTCTCTTTAAGGGTTATCACACTCCCCTACGTTTCTCAACACCACATGCAGACCTCATTTTGCGTAGCATAGAGTAACACATGACCCCTACATGCATGAGGGCAAGAGATTGCACCTAATAGTGTCTTGATGGTGATGTTGTTCTATTTTCTATTGTTTTATGCTATGCTACGCTCAATCATATCAATTTGATTCAAGTCTATGGTTTAATCTTTGATGTATTTTTGAGTTTTTAATTATTTCTTCAAGAAGTACAAAAGGTTTTTTAAATGGAATCATGCATGTCTTAACTTCACCTTTAATTTCAAGTTCCTGTTCACTTTGAGATGGAAGCCCTTGTACTTAGAGAGCTGTCCATGATGAGGCTTAATGCAGGTTCATGAAAGAGCAATGCCTATGTGTCTATTATATGTAGAGCCCATGGATATATTACAACAAGTGGTGTGCATGGGCAATGGGCAAAAGGTGGAAAGCTTCGTCTGGTGAAAACTTTAACACAATTCTTTCTTTGACTCTTACCCATGGGTTTGAGATAGGAATTTGGTAGTAGATGTCTAAGAAGGCTAGTAAATAAGACATGTGCTTCTTGGGCTCCCTTGTGTGAAGCATAGCGAAGTTAGTGAAAAGAAGTAATAAATTATAGAGCTTGCTTGACTTTGAGGCGAATTGTTGATTTGCCAGGCAATGCTAACCTTGGACATGCGGCGGTACTTTGACCTTTTGCGCATCTCTACGTCTCTTGATTATCATGGATATAAGCAAGTTTTTGTGCCTTGGAGGGATATGCAAAGCATGGTTGATTGAATCACTCTTATGTGTGAAGATTGCCATTTAGGTGCATGGATTTGACGAATCCATGGACTGCAATTAGAATGCCCATGTGATTGGGCAAGATGGAGAATTCTCCAGTGGCATCGTCAATGAAGTCCCAACGTGCCGTGGGAATATGGAAGCCTAGTAGACTTTGCGAGTGTAGACGCTGAAATAATTAGGATGCCTAGGTGATTGGGTAAGATGGAGAATTCTCCGGTGGCATCTCCATGAAATAATTATTCATGGAGAAAAAAAGGACGTGTGCATGGACTGTGATTAGGATGCCTAGGTGATTGGGTAAGATGGAGAATTCTCCGGTGGCATCTCCATGAAATAATTATTCATGGAGAAAAAAAGGACGTGTGCATGGACTGTGATTAGGATGCCTAGGTGATTGGGTAAGATGGAGAATTCTCCGGTGGCATCTTCATGAAGTCCCAACATGCCGTGGACAGATGGAAGCCTAGTAGCCCTTGCAAGTGTGTAGACGCTGAAATAATAATTCATTGAAGAAAAAAGGGTTCATTTCAGCAAGAACGAGACTCAAGAAGATAAGGCAAGGCAACTGGATTGAAGGCAAACATGCAGAGTGGTTGCAAGGGGCATGGATGTTGCATGCAAGTGGGATTTGGTGTCGGAGTACCTTGATAAGGTGTGGTTTAGACCATTGGTTGGGTGTGAGGAGCAAAATGAATGGTTGTTTTGGATGTAGGCTGAGTAGATCACAAGGTGGGGAGGACTGTCCGGGCATATGTGCCTAAGTGTTACTGGTGGTGAAAGATTGTATGTGAAGAGGGTTGATTGCACACCGAAAGCTTGTTAGGCTTTGGTTGAAAGGAAGCAGGTTTGGGTTTGGTCTTAGTGAGATTTTTTTGTTAGACTGTTAGACTTGCGGGTGGTGTGGCAATTGGGCTATCCGGACAATGTACTTGGAAACAATCCTAATTGTACCAATTGAAGTGCGTGGCTGTTGTGGGAGAAGCCAGGGGTTATGTTGTTGGAGAAGGTGTGGCTTGTATGGTTGAGTATGAAGTTGAAAATGCTGGTCTCTTTTCATCACTTGGATAGCTTGAGCCCTAAATTATTTCACAACTACTGTTACACCATGAATAGTGCTTCATTAAACATGTGTACACTTGCTTGAAATATAGCTTTCATAGCATGGAGCATACATATAGATGCTCTATCCCACCCTTGCTTAATCCCTCTTTGCTTTCTCACAAGCTTTTCCTATCGCTGAATCCTACTCTTGGGTCTGGCCATGCAAAGGGGTCACCTGCTCTTTGCCGTGTGCATGGGACTGCCACTCATATTCATGCTCATCATCCTTGGAATGGTTGTCCTCAGATTTCTCATTTGAGTCATCCCCTTCCCAGTTTGGTCGTGACCTTTTTTGGGACGATGGAGGTGTGGATTTTTTACCTTTTTTCTTCACGAGGGTCAATTCTTGCTCGATGGTAGGCTTCTTGCCCTTTTTTGCCACTGCATTCAACCAACATTAGAACTGTAAACTCCCTAAAAACAGGCTAAAAACAGGCTTCATACCTTGTACAAATTAAATACTGAGCACAAGGAAATGTACTCTGAAATTGCTCTGCCTCCTCTGGAGAGGAAACTCCCCCTCTGGGTAGTCTAACCACCATAGACAAAGTATCCATGTGTCCTTGCCCCGAAGCTCGTCGATCCACTCTTCGGGGTACAATCCTGTCTCCTCCACCTCAGACTGCACCCATGCGTCTTAAGGGTGCTCGGGAATGTAGACTCGATCACGTACACTACTTCTCCACCACCTAATACATAGCGATTAGAAAGGTCTAAGAAACCAATACAAGAAGCAGGAGAGCTTCTCAACCATGCAAGGGGGAAAGAAAAAAAGTTAAGGTTCTTTATACCTATACAAGAGGCGTCGTGATGTGCATGGTAGGTGTGGTTGTTGGTCAGGATCCAAGGTAGCACGCATTTGTTCTTTCCACCTAACAAATGCCTTCTCAAAATGAGACTTCCTGTAAGATTTCAGGGCATCTGTGATACCTACTCCAGAGTCTTCTATGTCTCTTTCATGTATGCCAGCTACTGCAGGTGAGTCCGCCTCTAGCTTTGCGTACAATTTGAGCTTGTACTCGGTCAATTGGAACCAGTACACATGATGATGGATCCACATGAAGAAGGCTCTGTTGGATGGTGGAATCTGCGCATCCCTCATAGCAAACTCGCCACCAGCCAATATGTCAAGCAGCCTACATTTCGTGCATTGTAAACAAGCATTAGGTTTCTAATAACTTTTTTAAAAAATTTAATGCATCAAGAGAGCTGAAGATCTTACTCTTCATTTGAAACATGTGCTCAAGGATTCTCGGCTAGCTTCGGTGTAGTGAATTTGCTAGCCTTTTCACCCCACCCTCCTTGGTACGAGATCACTTTTTTAAAGAACTCTTTCCCACAGTCAAGATTGGCAATTTGTGCTGCCAGCTCATGTCCCCTTTTAGTGAAGAGTGCCGCCGTCTCCTTTAGGGCATCCCTATAGTTCTTGTTGAACAATTCTGCATCCATCATGTATTATCTACTCCCTTGCTCAGGCAAGCCACTGATCTTGGCCTAGAACGTGGCATCGAATTCCGACTGCAGTGTGTTTATAATTATTTAAGAAGCATACTTTGAATTGAAAACATTAAGAAATATATTTCGAAATCAAAACATACTGCAATGCGCACACACCTTGAAAACTAATTGTGACAAGAGTGCCATGGGAAGCTTCAACCACTTGGATCTGTTGGGTCCCTGATGAGTAAGAACTTTGTGGGCCCATGCACGATCAACATCACTAAATTTTGACAGCAACAATTGTGGATCAACAAGACCCACACACTGCATCATGAATATATCATGTGCCATTGTGCTCGGCACATGAATGGTGGTGACCCTGAAAAATTTGCATGCATTATAAACAAGGCAAAAGATGACATACACAATGTTTCTTCATTTCATATACACATTGTACAATGCACTTACTTGTTGATCATGCGTAGCACTGACAAGAACTCAGCCTCCTCTTCCTCAAGGAATTGGGCCACTTTGCAATTCACCTTGGGAATCCTCTCTTTTTTGACTCGATTAGTATTCATCCATTCTTGCCAAGCTTTGAGTCGATGGTTACCATCCCAAACAATGAACATCTTGCCAACCATGTGTTTCCATCCTTCGGTCTCCTCCAATATCATGTCAAATTCACCTGACAATGATAGATCGTGGCCGACTGCACTTTGACAGATAGGGGCTTTGCCTAGGAATCCCTCTGAGACAATGAATGCCACCATTGTCGATTGGTACTTGCTCTCCTCGATGCTTCTGATCAGCCCCTCGATAGAATCCTTGTTCGTGCGAATTGTTGGGTTTGCAAGGAGGCAACAAAGCAGCACTCTAGGAAGGCGGTTTTGATTGTCGACCAAGTGGTCCTCTACCCAATTTGTCGAGATGTGTCGATCAACCACTTGTCCGAAACTCTCTTTCACAGACTCCTCTTCTTCTACAATCATGGCACTGCTGGTAACCACACAATTGTCGGCGGCCGTTGAAGAACCAACTTCCATAGTCAGCTGCAATTGTGAGGTGTTTGTCACCTCGCTTGATGTGGCACTTGGGATATGCCCACATCTTGCGAGAGAATGATCTCATCTTGTGATCCAGTGAACCCTTTTGTTTGCAGACGAGTCCGTGGAGGCATTTTGTCTTGAATACACATCCATGTTACCATAAATACTTCTTAAATTAGTCTTTTGTCATTCAACATGTGATGCAATTATCTTAAATTAGTATTTAAACTACATTAATTTTTTATTGCAATTACATATGATGCTATTGGAATTGTTATGCTATCCATATGAAGTTACCATCAATACTTCTTAAATTAGTCTTTTGTTATTCAACATGTGATGCAATTATCTCTTAAATTAATATTTAAACTGCATTAATTTTTTATTACAATTACATATGATGCTATTGAAATTCTTATGCTATCCATATGAAGTCCACATGGAGAAATTTGATGATTGAGAACTCTTCTTTTGACACGTTCCAACCGTTGAGGCGCACTTGTTGAGACCGCTTCCCACACCGGTGCTGGTGCGCTTGTTGAGACGACGATTGTTGAAGGGTTAAGAGAGAGAGGGGAGTGAGGGAAAGAGGAGGCAAGCAAGAGAGAGGGAGTGAGGGAGAGAGAGAAGGCGAGTGAGGGAGACAAGAAGGGAAGAGAGAAGGCGAGTGAGAGAGGTGAGAGGGGAGGGGAACGTGAGAGGGGCGAGAGAGAGGGAGTAAGAGGGGAGGGGAGCGAGAGGTAGGCGAGAGGGGAGGGGAGCAAGAGAGAGAGGCGAGAGGGGAGGGGAGCGAGAGGTAGGCAAGAGGGGGGGAGTGAGAGAGAGGCGATATGGGGGGAGCAAGAGGTAGGCGAGAGGGGGGGAGTGAGAGAGAGGCGATAGGGGGGGGAGGCGAGGGCCTATTGTTGAGGGCTTTTGTGTAAGCCCCCAACGGGATTTGCAACAGCTTAATAGCCGTTTTGCACAGCTGGCCACACAACGTTGTCCTGTGTGGCCAACCATGTGGCCACTGTGGTCATTCCCGTGTGCGCCACGCACTTGGCAATGGCCACATGGGTGGCAAAGGCCACGAGGCTGCAGCGTGCGTGTAATGCCCGCATGCAGGTGTTACACGCGGCTTGGCCAGTCCACGTGGACTTGCCAAGTGTAATACCCATGCTCGCGCATTACATGTGGCTTTGCCACATGGTCTCGCCACGTGGACTAAGAAGTCCACGTGGACTGGCCTTGTGTAATGCCCGAGCGCGGGCATTACATGTGGCTTTGTCACGTGGACTGCTTAGTCCACGTGGACACGCCATGTGTAATGCTCGAGCTCGAGCATTACATGTGACGTAGCCACATGGACTTTGCCGGTCATTTGGCACACTACGACGTGCCACGTGGCCGGCATGGCACACGTGTCACCAACTAATTGATGCCACGTGTGCTTGACACATTGGCACCATGTGTGCCTGGCATGGCGCCTATGTAGACTGCGCCACTGTACAGTCCACGTGGATGCCATGTGTAATGCCTGCACTCGGGCATTACACGTGTGAGGCCCGATAATGTGGGGCTCCCACGTGGCAGCCACGTGGGAGGCTCATGATTGTGGACCTCCCACGCAGCCACGTGGGAGGCCCACGATCGTGGGCTTCACCACCACGAACCAGCCAAGTGTTAGGCCCATGATCGTGGGCCTAACACGTTTTAGCAATGCGTGGGCATGTGCGTGGCCACGCATGGCTATTTAAGCCCTTCATTGCACCTCCTCTCGTACCCAGCGTTCACGCCACTTTGAACCTCGATCAAGTGTTCCATTTCGAGCGCCTCTTTCTTAAGCTCCTCAAGCGCCTCTTCAGCTCTTCCCGAGCACCTCTTTCTCAAGCGCCTCTTCAGCTTTAGTGTTTTTACGTGTCATGATCATGCCATCGTTAGAGGAGCTTACCATGAAGTGTATCATTTTGCAAGGATACATGGCGCTTGATGAGATGTACAAGAATGACCCAATCAATCCCGACTTGTACCAAGTTAGAGAGATTTTGGGGAGTTTATTATTGGAATTGAAGCAAATAATTCAAGGAAAGGAGAACGACTTGGCAACAATAGATATGTTTGAGCTCATAATATCAAGGGCAGTTGCTTATTGGAGGACATACGAGTTATTAATGATGAGAACAAGCAGTTAATTAGGAATACGACCCAATCAATGGTTGTCCGTCGTCATAGAAACTTATGAGTGTCTTTCCTACTAAGTTTTGAGGTTTGTAATAATGTTGGCATTACTTCATAATGCAACTTCTTTGATGTAGAAACTTCATAATGCAACTTCATAGTACCAACTTCTTTAATGTATTTGTCGAGTTTTTTAGATGGTTATGTTTTTTAATGTTCATCTTGTAAACCAAGATGAAGGAGAGTACGGAGAGAAATAAGAGAGAGATGAGGGAGAGAGATGATTGGATGCTAGTTTCGAAATAAATTAATATATATTTATTTTTAGATTTAAAAAAATGATTTTTTAAAATAATAAAAAATATAATTAAATAATAACGGTCTGATTATAAACGATCAACTTGCTTAAGGATTTTAATCACCATTCAGTACTTGTGTACTCCCTACCTATTGTACCATTCTTTTTTGTTCTTGTGTACTTCATTTTTGCTCCTATTTACAATGAGTTGCACAATCACATTCCCATCTTCTAAGAAAGAATTGAGTTTCATCAATGAACGAGTTGTGGTGAGTGGATTTTTTTAAATGTCAAAGATGTTATCAAGTGTTGGGGTAAAGGCCCCAAGTATGTACAAGTGTGTACATGTGTATAAGTGTATGCCCATTATTTGGTCCGTTTCACATTCACTTATTAATAAGTGTGGAGTGCACTCCAAGTCATATGTGTGGAGTGCACTCCAAGTCATTGTAAAGGTCACTCTTCTTATAAAGGGGTTGTGGTGTGCCCCTAACTACAACAAGCCAACTATTCACACCCACCAAACATTGGTGTGCTCTCTCTCCCTCTCTCTCTCTCTTACTCTCCCTCTCTGTGTATGTCTCTCCCATGAAACCCTAAAGCCGCAGGTCCTCCTTGCTCCTTCAACTGGTATCAGAGCCTGGTTCTCTTGCTTAGGGTTTTGGCTGCGGTGCTCTTCTGTTCTCCTCTCATCTCCCTCGACCTTGGGGACTACTTTTGTCGCGAAGAACTCCAATTCTGTAGCGAAGAAAGCTTGGGGACGACTTCTGTCGCGAAGAACTTCAACTCTGTCGCGAAGAACTGCAAGAGCTTGGTCGCCGGTGCTCCCCTCCCTCTTCTCCTCTGCTGGTCGCCCCCCTTTCTGCTGGTCGCCTCACTTTTGCAGCTGGCCGCCCCCCTTTCTGCTGGTCGCCTCACTTTTGCAGCTGGCCGCCTTCCTTTTGCTGGTCGCCCTGCTGTTGCAGCCAAGAAGGCTGCCCAGGCAGCTCAAGGGGGCTGCCCAGGCTGCCCACGCAGCCCACAGGGCTGCCCAGCCAGCCCACGCAGCCAGCCAACGGGGCTGCCCAGCCAGCCAGCCACCCAACCCACGTGGCTGCCCAGCAGGCCCACGGGCTCCTGGAGTGCCTCCCTTTATCAGATCTGCAGACACACAGCCAGCAAATTTCAAGAGGTATTTTGCTTCATTTTCTGGGGCTTTTTCTTGTTTTCCATGCAATTGTGCAGATTACGCAGGTAATGGTGGAAAACAATTGGGGCTTTTGTCAATTAAAGCCAATTTGCAGACATTGAAGCCGAAATTTTGGGGCTTTTCATGTATTGGCACCGGACAGTCACGATTGCAGGCATTAAGGTGTTAATTGAAGCATTATTGCATCAATTGAGTCCAATTTTGGGTAATTGACCGTCAATCGAAGCTCATTGCAGTGGCAATTTGGGGCTTCTCATGTAATTGGACAATTGGTGATGCATATGTCTTGTGGTAACACTGTCCATGCATATTTGACAATTTTGGGTCAATTTTGACCAAGTTTGACTGTCAAAATTTGGGGCTTTTGGCAAATGTATGTGGCTGCACTGTTTATGACAGTTTTGGGAGATGTATTTTATGTCATTGTGTCAGTTTGATCATTGACAGTGGGAGTATTCCGCAGTGGGAGATATACCTTGGGAGAACATTTGGGTGCAGTGTTTTGCACAGATTCCGCAGTGGGAGATATACCTTGGGAGAACATTTGGGTGCAGTGTTTGCACAGGGTTGAGCACTTTGTGTGCATTTGGGTGTAGTGTTTGCACAGGTTTGTAGAGAGTCAAGTATTGACTTTGGTTGTACTTTGCTATGGCAACCACAGGTGAAAGTTCTTCTTTGCTTCACATCAAGAAGCTTGAAGGCTCTCATAATTATGACATTTGGCAAACTCAGTGCTACAATGTGTTGCTCCAGAAGAAGCAGCACAAGCCTATCAAAGAAAAGGGTGTAATGCCTGCTTCTCTTACTGCTGAAGAGTGGGAAGATGTGGATGAGCTTGCGAGATCCACTATCATGTTGTCTGTGTCAGACTCATTACTTTTCAGCATTCGTGAAGAGAAGACTGCTTGGGGAATGTGGCAGAGATTGCAGGACTTGTATGCCCAACAAAGTGCCTCAAGCAAAGTGTATTGGTTGAAGAAACTCATAGGCCTTCAGATGAAGGAAGGGGCTTCTATGACAGCCCATCTCAATGAGTTTAATGGTATTGTCAGCCAGGTTATAAATCAAAAGTTGGCAATGGACGATGAGTTCAAAGCCACCTTTTTGTTATGCACTTTGCCAGAGAGTTGGGACACATTCAGGACAGCCACTAGCAATTCGCATGCTATGCTGTCATATGCAGATGTTGAGGGTGCTCTTCTTCAAGAAGAGATGAACAGGAAAAACAACTCTGTTGGAAAGTCCAATGCAATGAATGCACGTGGGAGATCCCAGCAAAGGGGGAAAAGCCAAGAAAGGGGAAGGAGCAAGTCTCGCTCCAAAAAGGACTTGGAATGCCATTATTGTGGCAAGAAGGGACACTTCAAAAAGCAATGCTACAAGTGGAAAAATGATCAAAAGGAAAAGGGAAAAGGCAAAGACAAGGATGAAGCAAGTGAAGCCAAAGATGCAAAGCCAAAGGGTAAAAGTGGAGTCAAGATTGAAGAAGTCAATGTGTCACATGCAGGTGACAGTGTGGATGAAGTCCTATTTACGTCTTCACTTGATGCCCATTCACTTCTTACAGGTGGTCATGGTATGCACTCATGGATCATTGATTCAGGTGCCTCCTTTCATGTCACAGGTTGTAGAGACTTGTTTGTCAGGTACACTGCTGGCAATGAAGGAGTTGTTTATTTGGGTGATAACCATGCATGCAAGATACTTGGCAGAGGTGATGTGAGGCTTGTATTTTCAGATGGCTCACAGCTTATGCTCCATGATGTCAGGCATGTGCCTGAGATCAAGAAGAATCTGCTTTCTACTGGACAGCTTGATGATGCTGATTATGTTACCACATTTGGTAGTGGAAAGTGGAAGATTAGTAAGGGCTCACTGGTTGTTGCCAGAGGCTCTAAGGTTGATACTCTATACTTCATGTATGCTGGTGTTTGTCACCATGCCGATGTGAATGCAACCGAGTTGCCGCAAATCTCTTTGTGGCATAACCGGTTGGGACACATGAGTGTCAAAGGAATGGAGCTCTTATCTCGTTATGGTTATTTGCCTTCTCTTAAGTTCTCAGGTTTTCAGTTTTGTGAGCATTGCATCTATGGTAGGCAACTACAGTGCCCTCACAAGAAAGCTCTTGGACAGAAAGATGCTCAGTTAGAGCTTGTGCATACAGATGTATGTGAGATGCCTCAGCTTTCATTGGGTGGGGCAAAGTATTTTGTGTCATTTATTGATGATGCCACACGTAAGGTGTGGGCATATCCTCTTCGTCTGAAGAGTGATACATTTTCAGTGTTTGAGAAGTTTGTTGCTCATGTTGAGAATCAAACTGGCAAAACACTGAAGGCTTTGCGTTCCGATAATGGTGGAGAGTATATGTCCAAACAGTTTCAGGACTTTTGTGATGCTAAAGGCATCAAGAGGGAGCTCTCTACTCCTTATGATCCTCCACAAAACGGGACAGCAGAGAGGATGAACAGGACCATTCAGGAGAAGGTCCGTTCTATGTTGTCACATGCTGCATTACCTCATGGTTTTTGGGCTGAAGCTGTTATGACAGCCGTTCACCTTATAAACAGGTCACCTAACACGAGGCTTGGTGGGAAAGTGCCAGAAGAAGTATGGACAGGGAAGCCTCCGTCATACAAGCACTTGAGAGTGTTTGGTTGCGTTGCGTACGTGCACATACGCAGGGAAATGCGCACCAAACTTGATCCTAAGTCTCATAAATGCATATTCCTAGGATATGGTGACAAAGGTGAAATGGGGTATAGACTTTGGGATCCCATGAATAGAAAGATCATACGCAGCAATGATGTCATTTTTGATGAAACATGCATGTATAAGGAGCCTGCAAGGCAACAGGAGCCTGGCAGAGTCATCTTTGATGATGATGGACATCATGGACAACAACAAAGGGCTGTAAATCAGCCATTACAGCAGGAAAACCAGCCCTTAAATGGTGCTGAAAATGGTCCAAATGGACAGCCAGATATGGCAGAAGATATCCCTATGGATATACCACAGTTAGAGGAGATACCGGGCATGATTTTTCAGCCTTATGGCATGGAACAGGAGCCACCGATGGGTGATATGCAGGCTGGACAGCAACCTGCAAATGATGGTCATTGGGTACGGAGGTCCACTAGACCCTCCAGAGTCCCTGACAGGTTTGTTCCAGGGGTTGACTACTTGATGCTCACTGACTGTGGGGAGCCCTCATGTTACAAAGAGGCTTTACAGAGGGCAGATAAGGCTCTATGGGAGCGTGCTATGCAGTCAGAGATGGATTCTTTGCATAAGAATAGCACATGGGATTTGGTGCAGCTACCTACTGGCAAAAAGACATTGCCATGCAAGTGGGTTTACAGGCTCAAAGTTACACCTGGGACTAAGCCAAGGTACAAAGCCAGATTAGTGGCAAAGGGCTTTAAGCAGGAATATGGTGTGGACTTTGATGAGATCTTCTCTCCAGTGGTCAAAATGACTACACTTAGAGCTGTGTTAGCTTTGGTTGCACATGAGGATCTGGAATTGGTTCAGATGGATGTGAAGACAGCCTTTCTTCACGGAGATCTCCATGAGGAGATATATATGAAGCAGCCAGAGGGTTATGCAGTGAAAGGGAAAGAGAAGCTTGTATGCAAGCTGAAAAAGAGTCTTTATGGGCTCAAACAGGCACCAAGGGAATGGTATCATAAATTTGATACATTCATGAAATCCCAAGATTTCAGGAGAAGTGACATAGATCACTGCTTGTACACCAAGAAAGCTTTGGATGGCAGTCTATTGATCCTCATCTTGTATGTTGATGATATGTTGATTGCCGGGAAATCTCGTAAGGAGATGGATGCCTTGAAGCAGAGGCTGCATCAGACCTTTGATATGAAGGATTTGGGTGATGCAAATCACATCTTGGGTATGCAGATTCTTCGGGACAGAAATCAGCATGTGTTGTATTTGTCTCAGAAGGAATACATTGGCAAAGTCTTGCAGAGGTTCAATATGGATGGGGGGAAGAAGACTAGTACTCCGTTGCCTCCATATGTGAAACTCAGTGCTATGGACAGCCCACAGTCAGATAGAGACAGGGCTGATATGGCCAAGATTCCGTATGCCTCAGCTTGTGGCAGTCTCATGTATGCCATGGTTGCTACCAGACCAGACATTGCATTTGCAGTTGGTGTGGTTAGCAGATATATGGCCAACCCTGGCAAGAAGCATTGGGAAGCAGTGAAGGGTATCATGAGATACCTAAAAGGCACACAGGATATGTGCATTTGCTTTGGCAAACAGGATGCATTAGTGCATGGTTACACGGATTCGGATTATGCCGGTCATCCAGATAACCGGAAGTCTACTACCGGTTATGTGTTTACATTCACAGGAGGTGCAGTATCATGGATATCCAGGATGCAGAAGTGCATTGCCTTATCTACTACAGAGGCCGAGTATATTGCAGCCACAGAGGCTTGCAAGGAAGCATTATGGCTATCTCGGTTAGTGGCAGATTTGGGCTATACAGGGGATATTCCATTGTTGCATTGTGACAGTCAGAGTGCCATCCAGTTGGCAAAGAACCCTGTCTTTCATGCAAAGACGAAGCATGTGGATGTGAAGTATCACTTCATCAGAGAGGTGATAGAGGACAAGCTGATTCAGCTTGTCAAGATTCATACGGATGACAACCCAGCGGATCTGTTGACCAAGAGTTTACCTCCAGAGAGGTTTGCTCACTGCAGGCACTTGATGGGCATTGGATGATCAGACATCTGCTGATCTCTCTCCTCTTTTAGGCACACACTGGCCTTTAAGTGGGAGGTTGTTGGGGTAAAGGCCCCAAGTATGTACAAGTGTGTACATGTGTATAAGTGTATGCCCATTATTTGGTCCGTTTCACATTCACTTATTAATAAGTGTGGAGTGCACTCCAAGTCATATGTGTGGAGTGCACTCCAAGTCATTGTAAAGGTCACTCTTCTTATAAAGGGGTTGTGGTGTGCCCCTAACTACAACAAGCCAACTATTCACACCCACCAAACATTGGTGTGCTCTCTCTCCCTCTCTCTCTCTCTTACTCTCCCTCTCTGTGTATGTCTCTCCCATGAAACCCTAAAGCCGCAGGTCCTCCTTGCTCCTTCATCAAGGCCGTGGACATTCCTAAACAATACAATGGTGATATTGCATTTGAGTTCCCAATGACCATGGGAACACGCCCAGGACTGGACTCCATGGAGCATAAGTATGATCCCCACTAGTGGTCAAAGCCACAAACCTCTAACATTGCCTTCCCTGGAGTATGTCGGCGAAGCCATTTTCTAGGTAGTTTGAAGTGTGTTAATGAACTTTGCCCATGTTTAAAGAACCATAGGGTGTCAAATACATCACATTTTATTGGAAGCATACTAAAGGCACCAACAAATGGAGAGGAGTGTAACAATGTGTCTAGGAAGCTCATATGCCATTACTGCTCAGTTCCAGCGATGTGCATTGCTTCATGCAATTGCTACATCTATTATGTGATTCTCTTCGATGAGACGATGAGTAGATTATTGATACACATCGGCACCCATCAACATAATGTACGTGCAGGCACATCAAAGGCACTAATTGATAGGACCAGGCAAATGGTGTCCAGGGTGCTAGGAGTGGATCACAATGCTGGGGTAAGGAAGGTTCAAATGTGTGCGTGGCAAAAGAAATCGTCATGACAACACTAGTGCAAGAAGGTGGTTCCTCTCATTTCATTGGGGAACAAGAGTTCATCAACATTGCAGAGGAGATGGGATCACTAGTGGAAGACAAGCACTATGGTGGTTATTTACTATGATAAGAGTATTTTAAACCACGATCATGGTATTGGTAAATAGTTATTAAAATCTTGATAAGATGCATTATAATAATTGCACAATTTATTTTTTATGTTTCGGAGGCCAGTCGTACTGGCAAGGCCCTTCAAAGGAGAGTTTTGGCTTGGATGCACTTTTGAAGCTGAAGTGAGAGTGCACTTACGACTTCTTCCATGGAAGCAGGTTCCCAGGTCAAGGTTCCTCAGGTGAGAAGTGCTATGTTTTCAAGATGTCCACCATTAGACCCGCTTCAGGGTTAGATTTGGTGAATAGAATGCGACGGACCAGCTCTAGCAACCTGTGAGTGACATGCATGGATACGGTTCGGACCACACCCGACAAACATCAGATTGGTTGACCATGGCTTGTCATGTATATGATCCAAGGTAGAAAATTACCAATGTAGAGTATTTAGGTGGTTAGAGCAAGCTAATTATACAACCTCTTAAATGACTATCGTTTTCATGCAGAATGCAGGATCTTCTCACCCCCCCATTGCAACATGTGAAATGAAAGAGGAGGCTATGGATGCCCAATGTTTGTTCTGGGAATGCATTAATGAAGTGATGGACAACCATGGTTGTGAGAGGGAAAATTTCTATGGTTTCATGGCCAGGCAAACTCGAATGCAGTTCGACATGTGTTCAATGGTGGAAAAAACGTCTTGATGATGACAGATAGGGAGATGCCTTGCCTATTTCATTGGGAGCAAATCATGGTTGCCCACACAACAAAGTATATGTGTGTTATGCCTGAAAGGGAGCACAAAGCAATGTGTGAGAAGTGGCGCATGTTGAAAGAACTGTAGAGGGGGAGGAGACACACACACAGGAGCAAACCCTAATGTATATTGCAAACCCTTACCATAGAGGGAAGCAATGTCCACTCTCACACAAAGCATAATGCACTAATCCATAATCCACACAACACACAATGAGTTGTGTCCACACTCTACTAACCCTAGCTAATGTCCACACACTATGACCAGCTGGACACGCGGTCATTTATGTCTCACACATGTTCCTACCTAATCTGCCAGCACATAGCATAGCTGGCTCACACTGACATCGAGCTTGAATCTCAACAGCCCCTCTCAAGCTCATGATGTACTACCGATGAAGATGTAGATGAGCTTGGGATATCAAGACTCTCAACACTCCCCCTCAAGCTCATCCCATGTACTCCCAACATAGTCCGGAAGTACTCAAACTTCTCCCTGCTAAGTGGCTTCGTAAAGATATCAGCCACCTGCTCATCAGTCTTCACATAGTGAAGATCAACTGTACCATCCAGCACCTTTTCTCTGACAAAGTGATAATGGACCTCTATGTGTTTGGTCCTCGCATGAAATACTGGATTCTTTGCCAACTGTATACTGCTCATGTTGTCACAATGAATGACAACTTTGCCATCAAGAGGCTCACATAAATCTGTCAAGAGACTCTTTAACCATATAGCCTCACAAGTAGCAATGGCTGCACCCCTGTACTCAGCCTCTGTAGTACTGGATAAAGCAACTGTAGGTTGCTTCTTGCTACTCCAACTCACCACAGCACTTCCAAGTGTAAAAGCATATCCACTAGTAGACCTCCTGTCATATGCGCTACCTGCCCAATCAGCATCTGTGTAGCCATGTATGTCCAAGCTTTTACCACTCTCATAAAATAGACCATAATGTGCTGTGGTCTTCACATATCTCATGATGCGTCTCACTGCATCAAAATGTGGTTTCCTGGGGCTCTGCATAAACTGGCTGACTAGCCCCACAGCATAACTCAAATCCGGGCGTGTGATAGTCATGTATATGAGACTACCAACCATCTTCCTGTACATAGAAGGATCATCCAATACCTCGCCCCAATACCTCGCCATAATCAGCCCGCAACTTCACATTTTGCTCCAATGGTGTACTCATAGGCTTACACCCTGTCATGCCATACTTTGCCAACATATCCAATGCATATTGGCGCTGTACTAACCAAGTACCTGCATGATCGTTCACCACTTCAATTCCAAGGAAGTATCTCAACTCACCAAGATCTTTCATGTCAAATTGCCCACTCAAAGCTTTCTTGACATGCATCACATCTGCACCATGATCACCTGTGATAATCAAGTCATCCACATAGATGACTAGTAAAACAATCCCATGCTGTGTCTTCTTCACATAGAGTGAAGAATCTACTGTAGAAATCTGAAAACCAAGTGAGATAAGATATCTGCTCATCTTATCACTCCAAGCACGAGGTGCTTGCTTTAGACCATATAATGCCTTTTTCAACCTGCATACGTGAGTGGGATATCTAGGGTGTACATACCCTTCTGGCTGTACCATGTACACTTCCTCTTGTAGATCTCCATTCAGAAATGCATTCTTGACATCCACCTGATACATTTCCCAGCCATTAGCTGCAGCCATAGCAATGACTGCTCTTACTGTGCCCATCTTAGCCACTGGACTAAACGTCTCATCATAGTCCAAACCTTGGGTCTGTGCATAACCCTTTGCTACCAATCTTGCTTTATGTCTTTCAATAGAACCATCAGATTTGCACTTCACTTTGTAAACCCATTTACATCCAATAACATTCTTGTCCTTTGGTAATGCAACCAAATCCCATGTATCATTATGGACCAATGCGTCCATCTCAACATCCATTGCTTTCTCCCATACATGCTCTCCAATAGCCTCTGTATAGCATGTAGGTTCCACATGCTTCACCATAGATGTCATGTATGCATAGTGCATAGCAAAATCTCTATATGTCAATCTGTCAACAACGGGATATCTGACCCTCTGGGATCTCCGCAATGCATGCGGGTCACTCTGTACACCTGTAACTCTAGCATGTGGTGGCACATATCTATCCTGTCTAGCACCAGGTGTGCGTAAAACAGGTATGCCAAGCTCCTCATCCAAACTCTCAGAACTAGATGACTCATAACCTGTGATTCCAATTCCTTCGACTTTCTTCTTTCCTTTATCCATAGCACTACTCCCAGTGCTTACACTCTCATGCCTCAAACGTCCTGACCATGGACGTACACTGCTACTCTCAGCTTCTGCTGCTGCTGCTGACCCAGACATAGTAGTAGAACTAGAACTTGCTTGTGATGGCAAGTTCACAGGCACATCTGCCTCAAGTGACTCAATGACTCCCTCATCTTTTGCTTTGTACCAACTAGCAAGCTCATTAAACACCACATCTCGTGAGATGACCACTTGTCTAGTTTGAGGGTTATAACATTTGTATGCCTTTCGATCCTGTGCATATCCAACAAATACACATTTCTCTGCTTTAGGATCCAACTTCCTTCTTCTTTCATCAGGCACATGTACATAAGCTATGTGTAAGATTCCTCCCCACCCCCTTTTTTGATGTCTAGTATCTTTCCCTATAATCAATCCCTCTTCAGAAATATAAAGACCTTGTTTCTATCTGTTTTAGCCTAGAGAGAGAAAAATATTCTAGAGAGAGAATATTCAGATTTTGAATATTTTTGGGTAGAAAAATATCTCTTCTAATTCAGATGAGTTCCCCTGAAACAGAAATTCAAAAAGAATTTTCCAATGTGCAATTGGAATTAATTGAAAATAGCTATAAAGAACCTTAGCCTAAGGGTCTAGATTTTCAGAAATCTTTAGACTATGGTCCAATTAAGGTTCCTATGGACCAATAGCATCAATCCATGTGTAGGGAGGAGATAAATCCAACTTGTAAAAAGAAAATACCCAAAAATGAGTAAATGCTCACATGAGGTGAAGAGTTGAAAATGTACAAGGTTTATTAGTAAAAAAACTATGAGCAATATTAAAAATATGACATATGTAAGGAAGGGGAATTCTTTAAAGGAGGTGCATATTTCACATAAGATGAAGAGTTGAAAATGTACAAGGATTATTAGTAAAAAACTATGAGCAATATTAAAAATATGACATATGTAAGGAAGGGGAATTCTTTAAAGGAGGTGCATATTTCACATAAGATGAAGAGTTGAAAATGTACAAGTTTATTAGTAAAAAAAACTATGAGCAATATTAAAATGATTCCATTATGACATATGTAAGGAAGAGGAGTTCTTTAAAGGAGGTGCATATTTCACATAAGATGAAGAGTTGAAAATGTACAAGGTTTATTAGTAAAAAATTATGAGCAATATTAAAAGTATGACATATGTAAGGAAGAGGAGTTCTTTAAAGGAGGTGCATATTTCACATAAGATGAAGAGTTGAAAATGTACAAGGTTTATTAATAAAAAATTATGAGCAATATTAAAAGTATGACATATGTAAGGAAGGGGAGTTCTTTAAAGGAGGTGCATATTTCACATAAGATGAAGAGTTGAAAATGTACAAGGTTTATTAGTAAAAAACTATGAGCAATATTAAAAATATGACATATGTAAGGAAGGGGAGTTCTTTAAAGGAGGTGCATATTTCACATGCTTGAATGAGTTTTAAACTCATAAAAATTGAGATATTTCATCTCTCCTCTCTCCTCATTCAAGTCTAGTTCCAAAAAGTTAGCTTAACTGACCTAAAAATGGTCAAATATTGACCAAACTGATTTAGAAAATTCTAGAATCAGTTTGTTTGGTTAGGAGCTCAATTTTTCCTATAAATAGAAGCCTCACCCTTGTTGAAAAATATATAGTGTTTATGCATCGTTACTCTACTCAACCTAAGCCAAGAACTGTGAATTCATTTAATAATTCACTAGTTTTTGGAGCTTCCCTCTTTCTTCAATCCCCATTAGTGGCTCCATCAACATACTTAACCAATTGATTGGTTGGGGGCCTCTACCGTGAACAAAGAATCAAGCAAGTTGTAAGGTAATTAGTGAATATTCATCTTTCTATAAATTCTCAATGTTTCTCTCTTCTCAACCCCTCTCAAGCTTGAGAAGTTTAATTGGTATGGTTTTTTTTTAAATGCTATTGAAGTTTGAATAGTAGTGAAGAGTTACATAATTTAATAAATGCTATTGAAGTTAATTTTCATTTATGTTTAAATTCTAATGATTCTTATGTAAATTCTCTCTCTCACTCAAGAAATGGTCATACTCATGACCCATTCTCAATCCAAATCAAGCTTTTCATAAAGCTTTTCCTTAACCCAAGATAAAGCTATGCTTGAGGCCAAATTAATGGCTTTTTCTTATGCTTTTAGTTTATGTATATTGATGATTCAATCCATTATGGATTAAGGATCCAATTAGAGAATCATTTTAATTATTTCCTTAATGATAAGCTTTATCCCTTAGAAAAATTGAGATTTATCAGTCATAGCAGCGGAGCTATGGCAAAATTTTTATAAAAATTATGCATAAAAAATTTTCATTCAAAGCATAAAAAGAGGACTTCCTACCATATTCTAGGAATCATCATCCTAGATTAATTGAAAGAATTTCATTATAATCATGGAGAAATTGAATTTTAATATTATGCATAAAGGATAAATTTTTATATCAAAAGTGTTATTTTTACCATTTTTATTTTCATGCATAGAAGTATGCATAAAGGAAAATTTTTATATCAAAAGTGTTATTTTTACCATTTTTATTTTCATGCATAGAAGTATGCATAAAGGAAAATTTTTATATCAAAAGCGTTACTTTTATCATTTTTAATTTTCATGCATAGAAGTATGCATAAAGGAAAAATTTTTATATCAAAAGTGTTACTTTTATCATATTGGATTTCATGCATATAGGTATGCATAAAAGATATTCTTTTTATACTAAAAGTATGATTTTCCTCATAAATGGATTTTATGCTTAACTTAGATGCATAAGAGAAATTCTTTTATTCTAAAAGTATAATTCCCTACCAAATTGAAATCATGCATAAGAAGATGCATAAAAGATTGATTTTAATTTCGAAAGTGTTAGTCTCCTTAAATGGAATTTATGTATAAATAAATGTGTAGAGAAATCTTATATCAAATAAAAGAATTCTCTTTTTAAAAAAAAAAGAAAAAGAAAAAAAGATATGAAATGTGATAAGATGTGATAAGAGGTGTATGAGATGTGATAAGAATTGATAAGATGCGTATGAAAAGTGATAGGATGTGATAAGAGGTGTGTTAAGAGGTGATAAGATGCTTATGAAATAAGTTAGGATGTGATAAGATGAATTAAGATGTGTATGGGGGGAATGAGGTAAGAAGTGTATGTGAATGTGGATGTAGATGTGGATGTATAGATGTGAATGGGAATGGGGATGTGGATGTATGTGAATGTGAATGTAGATGTGGATGTATGTGAATGTGAATGTAGATGTGGATGTATAGATGTGAATGTGGAATGTGGATGTGGATGTATGTATGTATGTGGATGTAGATGTGGATGTATGGATGTGTATGTATGAATGTGGATATGGGATGTGGATGTATAAATGAGGATGTGAAAATGGAGGTAAGCATGTAGATGTGGATGCATGTATGTGAATGTGAATGTAGATGTGAATGTGGAATGTGGATGTATAGATGTGGATGTATGGGAATGTGGATGTGGATGTATGTGAATGTGAATGTAGATGTGGATGTATAGATATGAATGTGGAATGTGGATGTGGATGTATGTATGTATGTGGATGTAGATGTGGATATATGGATGTGTATGTATGAATGTGGATATGGGATGTGGATGTATAAATGAGGATGTGAAAATGGAGATAAGCATGTAGATGTGGATGTATGGATGTGAATGTGGATGTGGATGTGGATGTATGGATGTGGATATGGATGTGAATATATGATATGTGATGTGAAGGAATCTGAAGTGAAGAGATGGAAAAGGAGGTGATTGGATGAGTACACATATACATGGAATGTGGAATAAGTAATGTGGATTATTGAGGGATAATGTGGAAAAATGAGAGTTAATATAGAAACTGTATTTGTAAACTGTTTGTAAATGCTGTTTGTAAATGGCTGTTTTATGTCAAGAATGCTGGGGAAGTATTTTGACCGTCTTGTGATTAAGGTCGTGGAGACCTAACTGATAAAGTTGCAACTGCTGACGGAGAGTCAATGGAGGACGTCTCGCGTAGCAAGGTCGACCGAGGTCTTGACCAGCCTCGGTTCGATTAAAATGGTGAGCTTCCGGTACGGTGGATGAGGGACCAAGGAAGCGGCCTATGAGTGAAGCGCTAGGTCACCTGCGAAGGATCCTAGAGGGTGCTGACCATACGGTGCTCGGGCTCTGGGTCGCCTAGGATACCCACGCGTGCGTCGAGGAAGATATTGGAACAAGGAGTAAGAGTTGTTTTGTGAAACCGGGCATGGATCTGGTTGACTGACCTTGCTGGTCCTCAACGGATGAGTCCATGGCTCTTTTATATGGATCTGTTGGTTGATCTTGCTGATCTTCAACGAGAGTCCATCTTGATAAGTGATTATATTGCCGAGTATTATGGGCTAGGAACTATGGAAACGGCCTCTGAGTGGACAGGTGGTGAGCGTTCTAGTTGCCAATGATGCCATAGATACTTTGATGATGAAGGAATGATGGAAAATTTGAGAATCAACCGGATAATTTGGAAGACTGTGATCAGTGGTACTATGGTTTCATTAAAGGATTGTTTTAAAGTTAGCTGAGAATTTGAGAATCAACCGGATAATTTGGAAGACTGTGATCAGTGGTACTATGGTTTCATTTAAGGATTGTTTTATTCTTAGCTGATGCTAAGAATAAGGCAATTTCATATTGGGTGTGTAAGTGGTGTGCCTAATTTTATGTTTGCATGAACTTCCGGCTAGGGGGCCTTGGAACTCTTTTCTTTGGTACCCGGGACAAAACCTAACCAAATTCCAAATTGGATCCCATCACTACAGTGGTTGGGCGGTTGGCTAACCCATGGGATCGGATGGGGTTAGGCTGGACTGATGGATCCGTAAATCGAGACTCAACTTTTGTTAATACGATAGATAAAGTAAATCCCGGACAGTAATTGTTCTATGGATAGGAATCAACGGCTGTGCCTCTTGAATGGGGAAAAAAGCGTTGATCCCAATGATCCAAGTGCAAGTTTCTTCCTTGATCTGATCTAGTATCTTGAAGATACAATTGGATCAGGTTGATCAGAAATGATCTTGTCTTCGTTAGAGAAAAAAATTATCCTGGTGGAATCGCCCGTGCTTTCCGGTAAGGGAAGTTTTTTCCGGGTTCGGTTTTGGAAAAACCGACGGATTAGTCTCTTGTCCGGATATCCGCGGACGAGGCCCCGAATGTGGGACCCCTGTCCCGCGCGAGAAGTGCTACTTCCGCTGCTAGTACCCGAATCCTTTGCTCGGTGGGAACAGGGGGACCTCACAGTTGGTATCAGAGCATTTGGCTAATAAAGATCAACTGAGAAACCAAATATGTCAAAAATTTATCAAGAAGCACAAAAAAAGGTTGTAATTGTGTGATATAATTCATACAATTTGATATTCAAAGTAAAATTCGTAAATTGGTAATTGGGTCTTCAGATGGAAGTACTGCAATTATATAGAATCCCTGACTTGCTTGAGGCCTAGACATGATGGTATTTACCTTATAATTCCAAGGGCCGTGACTACCGTATATACCGAGAGTATAACTGCAGCTCTTTACTGACAGTATATACGAGTAAATCTAAGACTTGAAATTATAAGCGTTAATGCTATCCAGATGATGATTTCGAATGTGGTTGATATGATTTTTAATTCTGTTTGAGAATTGATGAATTGAATTGGATTCTGATTGAAAAATGACGATTTTCGAAATTTAGTTGAAATGTAATAAGCTGAGCGAAACCACAATGAGGATGAATGGGACGAGTCCCAGTGATGATATTCATAACTGGAATGATGATAATGATTTCAGCAAATCACTATGAGATTAGTGGATTGTGCTGTCAGATTGCTACTGTTAACACTTGAGACGGTAGATTAAGTTAAGGGATGACAAATTGAGAACTTGCTTAACTAAAATTCCTGTGGAGGAATGTTCAGAAGGAAAATTTTCAGACTAATGGACCATTATCGTGTTAAAGATATGAATGATATGATCTGAATGAATTGTTATTTAATGATGAGTTCTATATAAGGGATAATTATTCCCGTATTCTGTTGGGTTGACCAGAATATAAGGAACCCCAGAATAAATTGGATCTTAAGAAAAAGAGTTGTCCTCTACCTTGCGAGATGAGGACATCTCGCACTTTTCAAGTGGGGTAGAATGTAAGATTCTCCCCCAGCCTTAGAGGTATACAGGAGTAAGAATCTCCCTTTCTGATCTTATAATTATTCTCTCTCTAAAATAAAAGAAAGATTCTGTTTAAAAAAGGAAGAACCTTTTTCCTGAATACTTCTCAAGAGTCCCACCTGTTTTAAGATTCAGAACAATGAGTTCAGAAGTGAGAATCGATGTTTTGGATATCAAGGTTTTGGTCTTCATTCGAGTACGGCCCAAAAGAAGTTCTTTATCTCTTGGGAAGAAGTTATCTCCCAGTTATTGTGGACCAAAGAAAGTAGGTGATTTAGCTTACGAACTTCTTTTATCTCCTCATCTCAAAGTTTTGAATGCCTTCTATAGAAAAATGTGCCAAACCCAAATCATGGAAAGACGGTAAAACTTCAGTGGCAAGTTACCGTTGGCTTCTAAGTTACGCTAGCTCCTTCCTTTATATAAGTCGTAACTTTTACTTGTCGTTCACAGTAATCTTACTTCCATCGATCTCCTTTCTTTCTTAATCTCCTTCATGGCTTGGCAACAAGAATTAGTTTTATCCATGATGATTTCTCACCTTCAAGACGCAAGGGAGTCTGTGAAGAAAGATTTTATAGAGCAGTATGAGCGCTCACTTTTCCCTCACTTGGGAACTTCTGTAGCGCAGACAAAATGGCGGACCTATCAAGACATAACTAGGGTAACACCCTGGGGTCAGCAGCACTTTCGTAACAATGTCCGCTTGGCCATGGTTATTGAAGCTTTGGGTTTGGGTCCCCGATACTACTGCGTCATGAGATCAAGGCATCCTGGGTTTTCTGAGCGGGTCTTCTTACTGGCGTGTTTTCTTCCTCATGAGAAGATATGCCTTTACCCCGTTTTTGGCTTGCCTCTCAGAGGTCCTTTTCTTAGAACACCTCATACCACTGAGATAGGCGCAGCAATAACCCACAGAATCATTCCCATAGATGAGTTATCTTATACTTGTGCAGCTTGTGAGGACTGCTTTTGTGACCATATGATGGACGGGCTTATGGAAGTGTAAAGAGTTCCTCTATCTTTACTGTATAAGTTCCGAGAATGAATAAAGTTTAAATCTTGTTCGTATTTTGAATCTTGCTCTCTTTAAGACTTATCTTGGTGGTTAATCTTGATTAAAATTTTTCTCTAAGTCTCATATTCGTGCATCTTGCGAAATTATCCCAGTTTGCGAGATGAGGACATCTCGCATTTTTTTAAGTGGGGTAGAATGTAAGATTCCTCCCCACCCCCTTTTTTGATGTCTAGTATCTTTCCCTATAATCAATCCCTCTTCAGAAATATAAAGACCTTGTTTCTATCTGTTTTAGCCTAGAGAGAGAAAAATATTCTAGAGAGAGAATATTCAGATTTTGAATATTTTTGGGTAGAAAAATATCTCTTCTAATTCAGATGAGTTCCCCTGAAACAGAAATTCAAAAAGAATTTTCCAATGTGCAATTGGAATTAATTGAAAATAGCTATAAAGAACCTTAGCCTAAGGGTCTAGATTTTCAGAAATCTTTAGACTATGGTCCAATTAAGGTTCCTATGGACCAATAGCATCAATCCATGTGTAGGGAGGAGATAAATCCAACTTGTAAAAAGAAAATACCCAAAAATGAGTAAATGCTCACATGAGGTGAAGAGTTGAAAATGTACAAGGTTTATTAGTAAAAAAACTATGAGCAATATTAAAAATATGACATATGTAAGGAAGGGGAATTCTTTAAAGGAGGTGCATATTTCACATAAGATGAAGAGTTGAAAATGTACAAGGATTATTAGTAAAAAACTATGAGCAATATTAAAAATATGACATATGTAAGGAAGGGGAATTCTTTAAAGGAGGTGCATATTTCACATAAGATGAAGAGTTGAAAATGTACAAGTTTATTAGTAAAAAAAACTATGAGCAATATTAAAATGATTCCATTATGACATATGTAAGGAAGAGGAGTTCTTTAAAGGAGGTGCATATTTCACATAAGATGAAGAGTTGAAAATGTACAAGGTTTATTAGTAAAAAATTATGAGCAATATTAAAAGTATGACATATGTAAGGAAGAGGAGTTCTTTAAAGGAGGTGCATATTTCACATAAGATGAAGAGTTGAAAATGTACAAGGTTTATTAATAAAAAATTATGAGCAATATTAAAAGTATGACATATGTAAGGAAGGGGAGTTCTTTAAAGGAGGTGCATATTTCACATAAGATGAAGAGTTGAAAATGTACAAGGTTTATTAGTAAAAAACTATGAGCAATATTAAAAATATGACATATGTAAGGAAGGGGAGTTCTTTAAAGGAGGTGCATATTTCACATGCTTGAATGAGTTTTAAACTCATAAAAATTGAGATATTTCATCTCTCCTCTCTCCTCATTCAAGTCTAGTTCCAAAAAGTTAGCTTAACTGACCTAAAAATGGTCAAATATTGACCAAACTGATTTAGAAAATTCTAGAATCAGTTTGTTTGGTTAGGAGCTCAATTTTTCCTATAAATAGAAGCCTCACCCTTGTTGAAAAATATATAGTATTTATGCATCGTTACTCTACTCCACCTAAGCCAAGAACTGTGAATTCATTTAATAATTCACTAGTTTTTGGAGCTTCCCTCTTTCTTCAATCCCCATTAGTGGCTCCATCAACATACTTAACCAATTGATTGGTTGGGGGCCTCTACCGTGAACAAAGAATCAAGCAAGTTGTAAGGTAATTAGTGAATATTCATCTTTCTATAAATTCTCAATGTTTCTCTCTTCTCAACCCCTCTCAAGCTTGAGAAGTTTAATTGGTATGGTTTTTTTTTAAATGCTATTGAAGTTTGAATAGTAGTGAAGAGTTACATAATTTAATAAATGCTATTGAAGTTAATTTTCATTTATGTTTAAATTCTAATGATTCTTATGTAAATTCTCTCTCTCACTCAAGAAATGGTCATACTCATGACCCATTCTCAATCCAAATCAAGCTTTTCATAAAGCTTTTCCTTAACCCAAGATAAAGCTATGCTTGAGGCCAAATTAATGGCTTTTTCTTATGCTTTTAGTTTATGTATATTGATGATTCAATCCATTATGGATTAAGGATCCAATTAGAGAATCATTTTAATTATTTCCTTAATGATAAGCTTTATCCCTTAGAAAAATTGAGATTTATCAGTCATAGCAGCGGAGCTATGGCAAAATTTTTATAAAAATTATGCATAAAAAATTTTCATTCAAAGCATAAAAAGAGGACTTCCTACCATATTCTAGGAATCATCATCCTAGATTAATTGAAAGAATTTCATTATAATCATGGAGAAATTGAATTTTAATATTATGCATAAAGGATAAATTTTTATATCAAAAGTGTTATTTTTACCATTTTTATTTTCATGCATAGAAGTATGCATAAAGGAAAATTTTTATATCAAAAGTGTTATTTTTACCATTTTTATTTTCATGCATAGAAGTATGCATAAAGGAAAATTTTTATATCAAAAGCGTTACTTTTATCATTTTTAATTTTCATGCATAGAAGTATGCATAAAGGAAAAATTTTTATATCAAAAGTGTTACTTTTATCATATTGGATTTCATGCATATAGGTATGCATAAAAGATATTCTTTTTATACTAAAAGTATGATTTTCCTCATAAATGGATTTTATGCTTAACTTAGATGCATAAGAGAAATTCTTTTATTCTAAAAGTATAATTCCCTACCAAATTGAAATCATGCATAAGAAGATGCATAAAAGATTGATTTTAATTTCGAAAGTGTTAGTCTCCTTAAATGGAATTTATGTATAAATAAATGTGTAGAGAAATCTTATATCAAATAAAAGAATTCTCTTTTTAAAAAAAAAAGAAAAAGAAAAAAAGATATGAAATGTGATAAGATGTGATAAGAGGTGTATGAGATGTGATAAGAATTGATAAGATGCGTATGGAAAGTGATAGGATGTGATAAGAGGTGTGTTAAGAGGTGATAAGATGCTTATGAAATAAGTTAGGATGTGATAAGATGAATTAAGATGTGTATGGGGGGAATGAGGTAAGAAGTGTATGTGAATGTGGATGTAGATGTGGATGTATAGATGTGAATGGGAATGGGGATGTGGATGTATGTGAATGTGAATGTAGATGTGGATGTATGTGAATGTGAATGTAGATGTGGATGTATAGATGTGAATGTGGAATGTGGATGTGGATGTATGTATGTATGTGGATGTAGATGTGGATGTATGGATGTGTATGTATGAATGTGGATATGGGATGTGGATGTATAAATGAGGATGTGAAAATGGAGGTAAGCATGTAGATGTGGATGCATGTATGTGAATGTGAATGTAGATGTGAATGTGGAATGTGGATGTATAGATGTGGATGTATGGGAATGTGGATGTGGATGTATGTGAATGTGAATGTAGATGTGGATGTATAGATATGAATGTGGAATGTGGATGTGGATGTATGTATGTATGTGGATGTAGATGTGGATATATGGATGTGTATGTATGAATGTGGATATGGGATGTGGATGTATAAATGAGGATGTGAAAATGGAGATAAGCATGTAGATGTGGATGTATGGATGTGAATGTGGATGTGGATGTGGATG
The DNA here is from genome assembly GCF_041138505.1 of Cibotium barometz. NCBI lineage: Eukaryota > Viridiplantae > Streptophyta > Polypodiopsida > Cyatheales > Cibotiaceae > Cibotium > Cibotium barometz. The sequence goes on along the minus strand of NC_141102.1, from coordinate 9,008,354 downwards.
TATGGATGTGGATATGGATGTGAATATATGATATGTGATGTGAAGGAATCTGAAGTGAAGAGATGGAAAAGGAGGTGATTGGATGAGTACACATATACATGGAATGTGGAATAAGTAATGTGGATTATTGAGGGATAATGTGGAAAAATGAGAGTTAATATAGAAACTGTATTTGTAAACTGTTTGTAAATGCTGTTTGTAAATGGCTGTTTTATGTCAAGAATGCTGGGGAAGTATTTTGACCGTCTTGTGATTAAGGTCGTGGAGACCTAACTGATAAAGTTGCAACTGCTGACGGAGAGTCAATGGAGGACGTCTCGCGTAGCAAGGTCGACCGAGGTCTTGACCAGCCTCGGTTCGATTAAAATGGTGAGCTTCCGGTACGGTGGATGAGGGACCAAGGAAGCGGCCTATGAGTGAAGCGCTAGGTCACCTGCGAAGGATCCTAGAGGGTGCTGACCATACGGTGCTCGGGCTCTGGGTCGCCTAGGATACCCACGCGTGCGTCGAGGAAGATATTGGAACAAGGAGTAAGAGTTGTTTTGTGAAACCGGGCATGGATCTGGTTGACTGACCTTGCTGGTCCTCAACGGATGAGTCCATGGCTCTTTTATATGGATCTGTTGGTTGATCTTGCTGATCTTCAACGAGAGTCCATCTTGATAAGTGATTATATTGCCGAGTATTATGGGCTAGGAACTATGGGAACGGCCTCTGAGTGGATAGGTGGTGAGCGTTCTAGTTGCCAATGATGCCATAGATACTCTGATGATGAAGGAATGATGGGAAATTTGAGAATCAACCGGATAATTTGGAAGACTGTGATCAGTGGTACTATGGTTTCATTAAAGGATTGTTTTAAAGTTAGCTGATGCTAAGAATAAGGCAATTTCATATTGGGTGTGTAAGTGGTGTGCCTAATTTTATGTTTGCATGAACTTCCGGCTAGGGGGCCTTGGAACTCTTTTCCTTGGTACCCGGGACAAAACCTAACCAAATTCCAAATTGGATCCCATCACTACAGTGGTTGGGCGGTTGGCTAACCCATGGGATCGGATGGGGTTAGGCTGGACTGATGGATCCGTAAATCGAGACTCAACTTTTGTTAATACGATAGATAAAGTAAATCCCGGACAGTAATTGTTCTATGGATAGGAATCAACGGCTGTGCCTCTTGAATGGGGAAAAAAGCGTTGATCCCAATGATCCAAGTGCAAGTTTCTTCCTTGATCTGATCTAGTATCTTGAAGATACAATTGGATCAGGTTGATCAGAAATGATCTTGTCTTCGTTAGAGAAAAAAATTATCCTGGTGGAATCGCCCGTGCTTTCCGGTAAGGGAAGTTTTTTCCGGGTTCGGTTTTGGAAAAACCGACGGATTAGTCTCTTGTCCGGATATCCGTGGACGAGGCCCCGAATGTGGGACCCCTGTCCCGCGCGAGAAGTGCTACTTCCGCTGCTAGTACCCGAATCCTTTGCTCGGTGGGAACAAGGGGACCTCACACTATGCATCCAAAAACTTTAAGATGTCCAATGTCTGGCCTGTAACCTGTAAGCCGCATCTCTGGCGTGCTTCCATGAATGGCTGCTGTAGGTGTTTTGTTCAATATATACACTGCAGTAGCACATGCTTCTGCCCAATAGTAATCTGGCATGCTCTTTTCATTAAGCATCGCCCTAGCCACTTCACATATGACTCTATTCTTTCTCTCAGCCACACCATTCTGCTGAGGTGTATACCTGCAAGTCAACTGTCTTCTTATTCCATGCTTCCTCAAGAAATGCTCAAAAGCTTTTGAGGTGTATTCACCACCTCCATCTGTCCTCAGACATTTAATCCAACAGCCATATTGCTTTTCTGCAAAAGCTTTGAAATCCATGAATTTTTCCAACACTTCACTCTTCTCTTTGAGAAAGTATATCCATGTCATCCTGCTGAAATCATCTATAAATGTCACATAGTATAAACTCCCTTTGATAGATGGGTTTTGTGCAGGACCCCATACATCACTATGTACGATCTCAAGTGGCCTGTTACTCATATTTCCTTCTCTAGGAAACCTCAACCTTGCCTGCTTCCCAAACTGACAGGCTTCACAAACATGCATATGTCCATCATATTTGAACCTAGGCAATCCATTGACAATGCCTCTTGTTTGCATGTTCTTTAATCTCTGTATATTGACATGTCCAATCCTCTTATGCCACATATCAATGTCCTGTACCACATTCCTTCTCTTTGAGAACATGGCTGATTTTAGCTCAGGAATTCCAGCATCCAGCTTAAACAATCTTCCTTCTTTCTTGCCTTTAGCAATCACTCTACATCCATGTTTGAAATCTTCAACGAAGCATCCATGCTCGTTGAAACGAACCTGTAATCCCTGTTCCACCATTTGATCAACTGAGGCCAAGCTTTTAGTGATCGAAGGCACATACAGCACATCTGACATAGACTTTGTCTGACCATTATGCATGACCAATGGTACACTTCCAACATGTGTAATGACATGCTGGGTATCATCACCTGTCTCCACATAGCCTTTTACATCCATAGGCTTCATATGCTCAAACCATTCACCATGACATGTCATATGGTTTGATGCTCCTGAGTCCATATACCATGTATCATCATTCTCAGCATTTGTTGTCATAGAACCCACAACATGCTTCATGGCAAACAAATGATTTGCAGTTCCATCATTGCTACTTGATGCATAGTTACCACCATGTTGTGCAGTTTCCACCATAATGACCACCACGTTGTGCTCTTCCCCCTCTCAAATCATTCTGTTTGCGGAAACAATCTCTCGCCATATGACCATATTTGCCACAATAATGGCATTCCACATCTTGCATAGAATTTTGTTGGCCTTGCCAACGTCCTCGACCACCGGGGGGGGGGGGGGGGGTTACCACGACCTCTTTGAGGTGCATCTCCACGACCACCTTGAGCACCATATGAAGGCTGAAAATTCTGTTGTGGAGGCCTGTCCTGCCATCCACGACCATTACCACCACGTCCACGTGATGCAAATCTCCCCCTGCCTCTAAAGCCTCTCTGCGAGTAGAAAGCCTGATTTCTGCCATCATCATGGCTAGTAGATGCATCCAGAAATGAATCACTGAGCTTGATTTCCTCAACCAACAAGAGGGAAACCAACTCATTGAAGTCGGGTAAACCTGTACTCCTCACTGAGATAGATGTATCAAAAGATTTGTATTCCTTGCCAAGACCACGCAAGGTAATATCCACCAAATCATCATCAGGCATGGGGGCATTTATTGTGGCCAATGCATCTGCAAACTTCTTGATTTCTTGCACATAATCATGTATGCTCCTTTTATTCCTTTTCACATTGTGTATCTGCTGTCGCAACTGAGACTTGCGAGCACTCGTATCTGTATCAAACATCTTGACCAAAGTATCCCATGCATCTTTGGGATTCTCAGCATCCTGAATGTGTATGAGCATAGCATCAGAAATACATATAGACAAATAATGCAGCACTTTGAATGCTCTCTCTGACCATTGCTTATGAGAAATAAGCTGCTGCTGTGTAGGTTGCCGAGGTAGCTCAGGCTCTGGCTCAGCACCTGTAATGAGATTCCAAAATCCTTTCCCTTTCAAGAAACTCTTTATCCTGTACTTCCATGCCTGGAAGTTCTTCCTATCCAGCTTTTCACCAACAATCTGAACTGGATTATCATGTTGCTCAATGCATACACCTTCCGCACACTTCAAATTTGTAAATGAGCCTTCCTCAACTCAACCAAACTCCAATGAATGTTCCAGATACTCCAAGGTAGCCAACAAACTCCAAATTTGATGTAGAAAATCAACCTGTATGCATCCAAGATGAACTGACTCACTCAGTGCGGGATACCCTGAATTGACATGCCTTCCAAGGCTCCAAATTGCAATGTAATGGTGCAATCAAGTATGGGCAACTTGCATTGACACCTAATGAACCTCAATGTTGAGTATCAACACCATCTGACATGTGTACATATCAATTTTTGAAAACCCCTTTCTCTGTTTTTGGAAAAACCAGAAAAACCAGTAGAAAATTTGCTCTAATTCCTTCAATATTTGGCCAAATTGAGCAACCAGGCATTCATTAACTTAGCATTAGTGTCCATCAACTCCATGTAAGAGGAATTTGTCCAATTGTAAAACACCAAGGATTAATTGCTCAATTAAAAATGCTCTGTTTCTCTACAACCAGTGGACAGCCTGTTTTAATCAGCTCATTCCCAGCTCAATTAAGCATCATTGACTAAACAAATCACATAGCCCTCTTCTCCAAAGTGTAAAGCATCCAATTGCTAAAGCAAACTTGAAATATGTCAAGCATCCAATGAGTAATTGACCTCCTCGTAGTCAAAAAACCAAAAATCTGCCCTGTTTCCTCTGTATGGGCTGCGCCGCCTGCAATTAGGGGATTTGGGAGTGTTTATAATGTTGTTTGATGATGGTTATAGATGCCCAACACACCTAGGTACATGTGCAATCCACCAATGCTTAGATTTTTGCAGAAAACTCACTCCAAATTTATCAATTTTGGGCTTCCTTCTCTCTGTTTTGTAAGAGCTCAAAAAACTAGAATTTTCACACATTCAAATGCTTCCAAAATGCTCCAAAATCACAATAGGGCTTGCATAAGAGTTGCCATTACATCCCTCATTGTCAAATACATATGTCTTTTGCCAGAATCACTTGTATTTCCACCATACATCAATGTTCCCAAGCTTTAATGGAAAGCTTTAAAAACCAGAATTTTTCTTTGCTTTGATTTGCTCTATTTTGCTTTGCTTTTGCCTGTTTCACCTGCAATCCGCTCAAGGATGTTTAGAAGACCTTACCCGATAGGCCAAGCTTTCAGATCTGATAGTATTTGGTGTGCTCCACAAGCTTCACAGCTCCAATGGCAAGCTTCACAGCTTCTCTTCACAGCTTCTTTTCCCTCTTCTCTTCACTCACTCATAAACCCTAATAAACAGCACAAGGCTCTGATACCATGTTGAAAGAACGGTAGAGGGGGAGGAGACACACACACAGGAGCAAACCCTAATGTATATTGCAAACCCTAACCATAGAGGGAAGCAATGTCCACTCTCACACAAAGCATAATGCACTAATCCATAATCCACACAACACACAATGAGTTGTGTCCACACTCTACTAACCCTAGCTAATGTCCACACACTATGACCAGCTGGACACGCGGTCATTTATGTCTCACACATGTTCCTACCTAATCTGCCAGCACATAGCATAGCTGGCTCACACTGACATCGAGCTTGAATCTCAACAGCGCATGGCTCCTACCAGTGAAGTTGCATCAGTGGAGGCTTGATTGATACGTCAATGGTGGCGTAATGGTCATGTGATGGACAAGAATTTATTAGTAATGGACTCTTGGTTAAGCTGGTGGGAAGTGTGCATAGCACATTGCGGTTCAGTCATCTCATGAGACAATGATAGAGAGAAGTAATGATGGTCCAAATACCGCAAGAACAAACCTAGCAGAAAGCAAGCATGGAAGTTGACTGGCAGGGGAAGGATATCGACACAAGATTTCTCTTTATGATGCATGTACTACCGATATGGCGAATGGAATTTTACAAAGCACAAAGGCAGTCTCTTACAGTCAAGGCAAGTACATAGGGAGAGGCCCAAGCTTCGACAAACTAAAAGAACAGTGCTCTACAAGCCCTGCCCCAAGAGCTCTGAACAGTTAATCAGGCAACTGAAGGAACACCCATGTTACAGGGTGCCTACCCCTCTCACTGGACAAAGAGAGTGCCTACCCCTCTCACTGGACAAAGAGAGTGCACGTCACAAGAGATTGTCAAGGGTGGTAATTGATATTGATTGATGAGGCCATGCATGGACCAGAGTACAACACACATGTAAGAGATCGCAAGACTTCTGGGAGGCCACGATAGATCAATTTCAAAGAACAAGATACAAGCAAAACTCCAGAAAGAACTCTAGAAGTCACAAAGGCAAATGTCATTGAGAGCAAGGTGAATGAAGCAATGTGGGAAATCCAAAGGACATGCATTGGCAGCAAGGTCACATGCAGCGGAATGCCTCATGGATGTAAGAGGTGTGGGTAACACATACTCAGATCTACGAAGGGTGTGCTTGCACCTTCCTTTGAAGGCTATTGCAAGCAATGTGGGAAATCCAAAGGACATGCATTGGTAGCAAGGTCACATGCAGCAGAATGCCTCATGGATGTAAGAGGTGTGGTTAACACATACTCAGATCTACTAAGGGTGTGCTTGCACCTTCCTTTGAAGGCTATCGCAAGCACCCTAATGGTCTCATTAGACAATGGATGTGGTTTTGCCCTGACCACGTGCTTCATTGCTATATAGTGTACAACCACATAGACCCAAAGCCCAGGCCACCACCCAAGATATGGCCAGTTGCTATAGGAACAAACCTCACATACGAGGAGGTATATTCATTGTGGGATTACCAGGTGGAGTGCAAGAATGCAGAAGTTGTTGTGCCCACCCCATTGCGTAGCAATGGGGCTTCAAGGTTCTTTACAACTGCAACTTCAAAAGATCTGCCATATGGGTTCACTACTAACATAGAGGCTGGTGGATCAAGCATGCAAATGGCATACGAGTCAAGTACCGCACGTCAATATCAGAGGAGGAAGTAGCCAAGAAAATAAAGACTGCTTTAAAAATGAAAGCTATGGTGGTAGAAGAAGTGCAGAGAGTGAAGCACAAGTATGAAGTTTTCAAGATCGAATTGCACAGAGATGATGCACACGTGGGAAAATATGATGTGCATGTGAAAGACAAACCGTCTTGTACTTACATGCCCAGATTTTGTAGATAGAGACGCCAAGAAGAAGCCGTACCTTGCACGCAAGTACTTGTACTTCATTTATTTATGTGTGCTAGGCTTAAGCCAAAGCAAGAATATGTTCATCCACTAATCTATCCTATCTGACCTGGATCTTTACAATGCCTTGTCTCGTAGGAGAACATACCTTAATTTAGAAATTTGAATGCAAGGATAATTAGTTGAGCTTAACCTTTGCGGATGTCACCTCAATGTAGATGGTTCTATTGTGCTCCTTCAAATACATGCTCGCTCTTTCCCAAATAAGTTCAAAATATGCATTTTTTATTGTGGTGCCAAAATTCAAGGAAAGAAACCTTTATCAACCTTTATAAATAACAATAAAAAAGTAAATATATATTTTTTATTTTGGGTGTTGAACCTCTCCCACTACTATAAATATAGAGGCAAGCTCCAAAGCAACTTGGTATACATCATTGCCACCAAGCCTTGTTAGAAGAGTAAAACAACCCAAACCCTCCTTCTTTTTGTTTGTGATGGCCTCATCAAATGTTAGCATTGAAGTTTTTATTGCGCGTATCGAGAGGGAGACCACCGATGTGGAGATCAAGCAAAAGAGACCATGGATGGTGCACAAGCATGGAAAGGTCTCACATCCTTTCCACTTCCTAAAAATGATGAAAAAATTTCTCAAGTTAAGGACAAAGTGGTGGGCTTAATTGCAATTTGGCGAGTCCACGATTTTATTGATGAATCGTCTGAGCGTGTCTTGCTACACTAGAGGAAGTACAGAAGGGTACAAATACCGTTTGCTTACTTTGTGTCTACACCTCGGAGAACAAGCGAGGCCCATAGTAGTAAAGATGGTGTACGTGAATGAACTTGGTTTTATTTTTAGTTTGAACCAATAATCCCAATGTAGAGGATGTGATAATGGTTTTTGCATTTCTATATTTGGAAGGTGTACGTGAATGAACTTGGTTTTATTTTTAGTTTGAACCAATAACCCCAGTGTAGAGGATGTGATGTTGACACGTGTTTATGTGTTCACTCCCGCCAAAGTAATTATGTCATGTTTCTCTGTCTAACTTGCTTCGCCCCTCTCTCTATCTTGATTTGCCGAATTTCAGTAATTGGAAGATGTACATTAAAAAACTAGGTTTTATTCTCAGTTCAAACCAATAACCTGCCCTCTCTGTCTTGTGGAGGGGAGAATCCTTTTGGAATCTGCTCTCCTGATTCCCAAAAAGCGATCGCTTGAAAATTCTTGCCAAAAATGTCCCGTGTGCATGGGAAATGGGCAAAAGGTGGAAAGCTTTGTCTAAAGAAAACTCCAACACACGCTTTCTTTGACTCTTACCCATGGTTTGAGATAGGAATTTGGTAGTTGATGTGTAACAAGGCTAGTTGATAAGACATGTGGGAATGAGATTGGGTTATCCATGAGAATGGATAAATTTAGGATACCCATGTTGACAGGAATATAGGTAAACTGTGAACTATGGGTGGCTTGCCAAATATGGCCGAAGAGGTCCGGGTGCTTCTTAAGCCTCTTTTTGAAGCGTTGGTGGCTCTTTGGTTCCCTTGCTGCATGAAGCAAAGAAAAGTTAGCGAAAAGAAGTAATAAATTATATAGCTTTCTCAGCTTTGAGGTGAATTGTTGATTTGCCAGGCAATGCTAACCTTGGACCTGTGGCATTCCTTTGACCTTTTGAGCATCTCTACGTCTCTTGATTATCATGGATGTAATCAAGTTTTTTGTGCCTTGGAGGGAGATGCAAATCATGGTTGATTGAATCACTATTGTGTGTGAAGATTACCATTTGGATGCATGGATTTGACAAAGCCATGGACCACAATTAGGATGCCCATGTGATTGGGCAAGATTTCTCCAGTGGCATCTTCATGAAGTCCTAACGTGCCGTGGATAGATGGAAGCCTAGTAGTCCTTGCGAGTGTAGACATTGAAATAATAATTCATGGAGGAAAAAAGGGCTCGTGCATGGACCACAATTAGGATGCCCATGTGATTGGGCAAGATGGAGAATTCTCCAGTGGCATCTTCATGAAGTATCGACGTGCCATGGACAGATGGAAGCCTAGTAGCCCTTGCACGAGTGTGTAGATGCTCAAATAATAATTCATGGAGGAAAAAAGGGCTCGTGCATGGACCGCGATTAGGATGCCCTTGTGATTGGGCAAGATGGGGAATTCTCCAGTGGCATCTTCATGAAGTCCCAACGTGCCGTGGACAGATGGAAGCCTAGTAGCCCTTACAAGTGTAGACGCTGAAATAATAATTCATGGAGGAACAAAAGGCTCGTGCATGGACCGCGATTATGATGCCCATATGATTGGGCAAGATGGAGAATTCTCTGGTGGCATCTTCATGAAGTCCCAACGTACCATGGACAGATGGAAGCCTAGTAGCCCTTGCAAGTGTGTAGACACTGAAATAATAATTCATGGAGGAAAAAAGGGCCAGTTTCAGCAAGAACAAGACTCAATGAAGAAGACAAGACAAGGCAAGACATTTGGATTGAAGGCAAACATACAAAGTGTTGTCGGCATGTATGTTGCATGCATGTGGGATTTGATGTTGGAGTACCTTGATAAGGTGTGGTTAGACCATAATTGCTACTAGTGGGTGAAAGATTGTAAGTGAAGAGGGTTGATTGCACACCGAAAACTTGCCAGGGTTTGGTTGTTTGTGAAAGGAAGCAGGTTTGGGTTTGGTCTTAGTGACCTTTTTTGGTTAGAATTGCGGTTGGTTTGGCAATTGGGCTATCAGAACAATGTACTTGCAAACAATCCTAATTGTACGAGCTCTACCCTCCATGGGAAGTGCTCTGCCGAGACTGAATGGGGAGCCAAAATATGTAACAGAAGGTGAAGTGATTACTTGCACTTAGTGGTTTGTCGAAGAACGGGAACATCCATGTTGTGTTGATTGTCACTTGTTGGATGCCAATAGCACCCGGATATGGTCTTCTTCATGCGAATGGCTTCTTGAAGCTTTGGTGATGGCTTTGAGGATGTCGGTTGTAGGCTCTGTCGATCATGCGTATGGTAGATGTGTCCATGTCTTAAAGTTGCCAACATGCATGGTGTGTCATTGATTGGGGCTTTGATTTGAATACTGGTTGCTTGGCTTGAAGTGCCTGGTTGTTGTGGGAGAAGCCGGGGGTTACGTTGTTGGAGAAGGTGTGGCCGAGCGTGAAGTTGGAAATGCCGGCCTCTTGCTATCACTTTGATAGCTTGAGCCCTAAATTACTTCAGAACTACTGTTCCACCATGAATGGTGCTTCATTAAACATGTGTATAGTTTCTTGAAATATAGCTTCACACCATGGAGCATACATATAGATGCTCTATCCCACCCTTGCATAATCCCTCTTTTCTTTCTCTCACAAGATTTTCTTGTGATCCATTCAATGCCTCTCTCACACAATTTCAAAAAAGATAGGCATGTGCTTACCATGTTGACGTCCAGAACGAGTACATCAATAACTAAAACAAGAGACAAGGGTGACATACACAATCCTAAGATAAAATGCACAACACCGTCATTGCAAAATGCTATGGAAAAAGTCAATATTGTGTGAACATGAGCAATCATTATCTGTGAAAGTTAAGAAAATATGACGCTCTCTACACACGCATACACACTTTGTTCTTTTGCATTCATATGAAAAGATAAGCTTGTAAACCACAATTTATTGCTTTGAACAAGTTAAAGCCTTAAAAAAGGAAACATAGTGGTCTATCTCTTTGTCACACATACACACCCTGCCTTTTCGACACAAGCTCGTTTGCGCTTTTGACATTCCCGCATTCATGCACATACACATACACACCTACACATAAAAAAACATAAAAGAGACAAGTATAGAACAAACAATTCATTGCATTTAATGATTGAAAACACTACAGGGAACTAGATTTTTGCACTCATGTATGCCTCTCTTTAGGGGTTATCGTGCTCCCCTACGTCTCTCAACAACACATGCATACCTCATTTTGCGCAGCATAGAGTAACACATGAGCTCCTACACGCATGAGGGTGAGAGATTGCACCTAATAGTGTCTTGATGGTGATGTTGTTTTATGCTATGCTATGCTCAATCATATCAATTTGATTCAAGTATATGCTTTAATCTTTGAGTTTTTAATATATTTCTTCAAGAAGTACAAAAGGTTGCGTGAAAAATCCTCTCAGTAAGAATAGTGAAATCACCTCGAATTTCCATGTATTTTCCACTAGCATCTATCACATTAATGTGTCTAGGAGTTTGTAGGTTTTCCCAAGGATATCCAAGTTTCCTCAAACACGATGATGTAACTAGCTTTAGGACTAATCACCACTTTTTTCTATTGGAACAATCTCTCCCATAGGGAAATCTAGCCAAAATTCAAAAGGTTTCTCAAATGGAATCATGGATGTCTTAATTTCACCTTTGATTTCAAGTTCCTGTTCACTTTGAGATGGAAGCCCTTGTACTTAGAGGGTTGTCGATAATGAGGCTCAATGCGGGTTCATGAAAGAGCAATGCCTATGTGTCTATTATATGCAAAGCCCATGGATATATTGCAAGTGGTGTGCATAGGCAATGGGCAAAAGGTGGAAAGCTTCGTCTAGTGAAAACTCCAACACACGCTTTCTTTGACTCTTACCCATGGTTTGAGATAGGAATTTGGTAGTTGATGTGTAACAAGGCTAGTTGATAAGACATGTAGATTGGGTTATCCATGAGAATGGATGAATTTAGGATACCCAGGTTGACAAGAATATAGGTAAACAGTGGACTATTCTTGCCAAATATGGCCGAAGAGGTTCGGGTGCTTCTTGAGCCTCTTTTTGAAGCATTGGTGGCTCTTTGGCTCCCTTGCGTGATGCATAGCAAAGTTAGCAAAAGCAGTAATAAATTATATAGCTTTCTCAGCTTTGAGGTGATTTGTTGATTTGCCAAGAAATTCTAGCCTTGGACATGCGGCATTACTTTGACCTTTTGAACATCTCTACGGCTCTTGATTATCATGGATGTAATCAAGTTTTTTGTGCCTTGGAGGGAGATGCAAAGCATGGTTGATTGAATTACTCTTGTGTGTGAAGATTGCCATTTAGGTGCATGGATTTGATGAATCCTTGGACTGCGATTAGGATGCCCATGTGATTGGGAAAGATGGAGAATTCTCCAGTGGCATCTTCATGAAGTCCCAACGTGTCATGGACAGATGGAAGCCTGGTAGCCCTTGTAAGTGTAGAGGGTGAAATAATAATTCATGGAGAAAAAAAGGGCTCATGCATGGACTGTGGTTAGGATGCCCATGTGATTGGGAAAGATGGAGAATTCATCTTACTGAAGTCCCAACGTGCCATTGGAGAGATGGAAGCCTAGTAGCCCTTGCATGTGTGTAGACACTCGAATAATAATCCATGGATGAAAACAGGGCTCGTGCATGGACCATGATTAGGATGCCCATGTGATTGCGTGTGTGTAGACACTCGAATAATAATCCATGGATGAAAACAGGGCTCGTGCATGGACCATGATTAGGATGCCCATGCCATTGGAGAGATGGAAGCCTAGTAGCCCTTGCGTGTGTGTAGACACTCGAATAATAATCCATGGATGAAAACAGGGCTCGTGCATGGACCATGATTAGGATGCCCATGTGATTGGGCAAGATGGAGAATTCTCTAGTGGCATCTTCATGAAGTCCCAACATGCCATGGGGACAAATGGAAGCCTAGTAGCCCTTGCGAGTGTAGACATTGAAATAATAATTCATGGAGGTAAAAAGGGCTCATGCATGGACCGCGATTAGGATGTCCATGTGATTGGGCAAGATGGAGAATTCTCCGGTGACATCTTCATGAAGTACCAACGTGCCATGGACAGATGGAAGCCTAGTAGCCCTTGCGAGTGTGTAGATGCTGAAATAATAATTCATGGAGGAAAAAAGGGCTCGTTTCAACAAGAACTAGACTTAATGTATAAGACAAGACAACTGGATTGAAGGCAAACATGCAAAGTGTTTTGGCAAGGGACATGGATGTTGCATGCAAGTGGGATCCGGTGTTAGAGTACCTTGGTAAGGTGTGTTTTAATCCATTGGGTGTGAGGAGAAAAATGCATGGTTTTTTTGGACGATAGACCACAAGGTGGGGAGGATTGTCCAGGTTTATGTGCCTAAGTGCTGGTGGTGGTGAAAGATTGTAAGTGGAGAGGGTTAATTGCATACCAAAAACTTGTTAGGGTTTGGTTGTGAAAGGAAGCAAGTTTGGGTTTGGTCTTAGTGTGATTTTTTGTTAGACTTGTCTGTTGAGATATTGAGCTCAACTAGTGCTACATTAGACAGTGATAACCCGCCTGGGTGATAGCTTCCACATCTACACCACTGGCATGGTTGGTGAGATCATGGGTGATATGCAGCCAGTGGGATGAGAGGCTGTGTGATAGCCATTTTGGATTACTAGTAGAGACTGGCATAGTTATAGTGCCAGCTCATTTACTCGGGTTCACATTATGGACCGACCCTTGTATGTTGTAGTTGTTGAGTAGTACTAATCCATACAGTGTGTACTCTTATCCTTCTGTTATGTTGGTTGAGTAGAGAAGAAGAAGATAGAAGAAAATTCAGCTATCCATCTCTCTCTTGTGTCTTGCTCTCTCTTGTGTGTGTGTGTGCTTGCTTGCTAGGGTTTGAAGCTCTCCCTCTCCTCCACATTCTCTTTATGATATCAGAGCCTGGTTTGTGTGAGAGTTAAGGAGGCAAGCAAGAGGCAAGAACAAGCAAGGAGGAAGGAAGCAGTATTACACGGGTAAGAGCACCATCATCTCTTTCCCCTTCTTGGTTTAGGTACAACACTCCCTCAGTAGCTCTAGGAGCTACTGAGGGAGCTACTGAAGATGTGTAGCTCTAGGAGCTACACATCTTCGATTGAGGAGTTGTCTTCATGGGAGCGGAGCTCCAAGGCAGGTATATTATCTTGTTAGATAAAGTTTTTTCGGCCAGATTCGCGTTTTGGGTACGTTACGGGCCTCGTTTTGTCATTGCATGATGGTATTTTTGGTAGTTTTCTGGAAGTTCTGGTAGAGAACTGTTTTCGCTCAAAATCTGGTTAATGTAGTGCAACAATGCATTTTGGAAGTGCAGACAGGGTTTGCACATGTATTGTTGATATTGGGTATATGTACATGTACTCTGGTCACATTTGGTGACACACAGGCTGTGCTCTGAAGTATCGCTGTTGCAGCAGTTACAGGAGATACTGCTGTATTACAGGTTGTATACAGAAGTTGTCTATTTGCAGGTTATTTGATTGCTGCAAGAAAACATGTCTGACAGAATTAATCAGATTGTTAGTGTGAGAAGCTGGATAAGAATAACTTCCATGCCTGGAAGTTTAGAATGACCAATTTCCTAATGGGTAAATAATTTTGGGATTATGTAGAAGGAGAGAATGAGGTGAGGAGCCTCCAGAGTTATCTGAGGAGAATGCCACTCCTGTTTGCAGGTATAAAGGCATTCAAGGATTGGAATCAGGATGCAAGAAAAGTCATATAGTACTGGCTTTTAATTAGTGTCACAGACACTATGATAGGACACATACAAGATGCAAACACTACAGCACTTGCATGGCAGAATCTGGTTTAAATGTTCCAAACTAACACAAAGGCAAGGAAGTTGCACAGTTAAAGCAAGAGTTGCATACTGTGGAAAAGAAAATCATATCCATCAATGAATATGCCTTAAAGATCAGGGCATTTTTGAATCCCTTGGGTCTATCAATGTATCAGTGGAGGATGATGATTTGGTGAGTGTCAGTCTGAATGGGCTCGGCAAAGAGTACAAGCCATTCAAGACCTCCATTGCAGTTAGGGGGGAGAATATTCCCAACTTTTGGGACTTGATATCTATACTGATCATAGAAGAAAAGGCTTTAGGTGAGGATTCTTCTTCACAAAGCAAGAACACATCGGAACAGGCCTTCTACTCTAATTCGGGTAGAGGCAGAGGTACAGCCGTGGTCGAGGCCAAGGTGGTGGCCGACAAGGAAATCAGAATTCTGGACAACAACATTCTACTAATGATTCACAACAGCAATCATACACAGGTGGAAGAGGCTAGTCTAGAGGAAGGGGGAGCCAAAGAGGCCGAGGTGCTTGGCAAAGAAATCAAAATGCAAATAGTATAGAGTGCTATTACTGTGGCAAACCAGGACACATGG
This sequence comes from Cibotium barometz, assembly GCF_041138505.1. NCBI lineage: Eukaryota > Viridiplantae > Streptophyta > Polypodiopsida > Cyatheales > Cibotiaceae > Cibotium > Cibotium barometz. The sequence continues at coordinate 8,993,283 of NC_141102.1, read as the reverse complement.
CAAAGGACTGCTACAAAAAGCAGAATGACATTAAAAGTGGGAAGTTGCAGCAAGGCAACTATGCATCATCTAGAAAACATGGAGGTGATACAGAAGTGAGCAGCTATTTGTGATGTAACACATGCTTAGTTCCATAACAGGGGATGTGTTAAGATCTCAAGATATATGGTATGTAGATTCTGGCGCCTCTAACCACATGACCAGTCATGCTGAGTGGTTTAGAGATATGTAGAAAATGAAAAAACCAGGTTATGTAGAAACAGGTGATGATACTGTGCATCCCATTGCCCATGTTGGTAAAGTGCCATTGTCTATGCAGGATGGCAAAATGTACTTAGCTGATGTACTTCATGTTCCGAATATTACAAAGAACTTGGTTTCTGTTGGACAGATGGTTGAGCAAGGTCTACAAGTGAGGTTTAATCCTCAAGGATATTTTATGGAAGACTTCAAAAATAAGTCGCTTGGTTGCAAAGGGTAACAGAAATGACAGGATGTTTACTTTGGATGTAAACATGCCCGAGATCAAGGCAACCATGTTTGCGCATGGAACATGTGTCATTGTAGATATTGACATATGGCACAAGCGCATTGGTCATGTGAATGTACAACGAATGAAGTCTATGCAGGCCCAAAATATTGTTGTAGGTTTTTCAAAGTTTAAGGTTGATGGTATGCATAAGGTATATGAAGCATGCCAACTTGGTAATAAGCAGGCCAAACATGCTTTCCCACATGAAAAGCATGTCAGTGCAAGGCCATTGTATGTCATACATGTTGAAAATACAAGTGAATAGGGTGTGTGCGGGAACAAGCCCTTGGTTAGAGGCTGTAAAAGAGAATGAGTAAATGTGAAAGAACCTATGAAAAGGTGAGAAGAATCTACTGGGAGAAAATAAAGGGTAGCATGAGAAGATTTAGGAAGTGTGGAGATATTCTGGGAAAAGTGAAGAGGTGGAGAGAATCAAGGAAAAGAGGTGGAGTGAATCATGGAGAAATCAGTGGGATTTGATGCTTGATGTAAACTCTATAAATTGAGGCATTGCCCTAATGAGAATTTGCTGGTTTTTGAGTATCCATGCCTACATTAATCTATTTGTTAATTACCCACTAATTATATCTTAATTATTTACTAATCACTTTGTTAATGATGTTGATTCTAGTGTTTGATCCACCATAGCTCATCACAATGCCCTAATTTCAACAATACATTCAGATGTATGGGGACCGACCAAGACTGCAGCAATTGCAGGTTGTAGGTACTATGTTACATTCATTGATGGTTGGCTACACTAGGAAAGTGTGGGTTTATTTCATGAAGGAGAAAGGTGAGGTGTTTGCTCACTTTCAGATATTTAAAGCCTTGGTCGAGAAGGAAAAAGGCATGCAAATAAAATGCTTAAGATCAGATGGTGGGGGAGAGTATTTCTCCAATGAGTTCATTAATTTCTTGAGAAAGTAGGGAATGTTGCAGAAAGAAAAACAGGCACATTGCATAAGTGGCACGTGCCTTGATGGTGGCTGAAAAGAATATGCCACATTATTTTGGGGCAGAAGCAGTTTCTCCAATGAGTTCAACAATTTTCTAAGAAAGCAGGGAATCAAGAGCAGTTTATGTCGTGCAGGTACACTCCGCAACAGAATGGTGTTGTAGAAAGGAAAAATAGGCACATTGCAGAAGTGGCACATGCCTTGAATATGCCACATTACTTTTGGACAGAAGCAGTAGCAACTACTGTGTACATTATGAATAGGACATCCACTGCAGCTATTCATGGTATGACTCCTGAACAGAAGTTTAAATGCATAAGATCGGATGTGTCTCACTTGAAAGTGTTTGGGTGTATTGCATATGTAAATGTTCCTGATGAAGTGAGAACAAAGTTGGATCCAAAGAAGGCAGAGAAATGCATCTTCATTGGTTATGCTATGGAGCAAAAAGGTTAAAGATGCTATAACCCTACCACTCGTGAGATGCAAGTCAGTAGAGATGTTGTCTTCGATGAGATGAGTAGCTGGTATGCACTAGTAGTGAAGGCAATAGAAGATATAGATGTAAGAAGTACTGATGTTGCACCACATGTAGAGCAGCAATCACAAGTGCTGAGTGGACCTAGGGAGTCCTCGAGTAGTGGATCCAATGTTTGCCCATGGTCAGGCAGGTTGAGGAATGATGCAGGTACACATGTATCACAGAAAGGAAAGGAAAAGGTAGATCAACCTTTTGTGCTTGATCTGTGAGCAGGCAGCAGCAGGTCACTCATATTATGTGAATGGTGACTCTATTGGCTCTGAGAGTAGAGCCTTGACTTGGCATTCCATTTGTGGTTACTCCTGGTGTAAGGAGAACCAGGGTTGTTTTGAGGACACTTGGTAGTGATCTAGGTGTACGCAGGTCTATGAGGATTAGATATCCTATTGATAGGTTGAGATATGATGGATATACAACCCATCATTATGCTTACATGGTAAAAATAATATAGGAGGTTGAGCCTACTTGCTTTGAGCAGGCAATTGGAAATAAGAAATGGGAAGATGTCATGGATGAGGAGATGGCAGCATTGGATGCAAATGCAACATGGGAGTTAGTGCCTTTACCTAAGGAAAAGAAGGTAATGGGATGTAAGTGGGTGTATAAAGTTAAGCACAATGCTGATGGTTCAGTGAGCAGGTACAAGGCAAGATTGGTTGCCAAGGGCTATGCACAGACATATGGCATAGACTATGAGGAGACATTTAACCCAGTTGCAAGAATGGCAACCGTGAGAGCTGTCATTGCTATGGCTGCAGCAGCAGCGAAGGTTTGGTCTTTACATCAAATGGATGTAAAGAATGCCAAGAAGAAGTGTACATGATGCAGCCACCAGGCTATGAGAGTGATGCACATCCAAATTTTGTGTGCAGGTTACGCAAAGCCTTGTATGGTTTGAAGCAAGCACCCAGAGCATGGTCAAACAAGATCGGGGAATATCTTGTTACCATTAGATTTCAGATATCCAATGCAAATTTTTCACTATATGTGAAAAAGACAGATAGAGGGATCATGCTATTAGTCATTTATGTGGATGACTTGATTCTCACTAGTGATAGTGATGCAAAAACACATCATGTCAGGATGCTTTTGAAGTAGAAGTTTGAGATGGAGGATTTGGGTGAGCTGCTGCGATATTTCTTGGGCATAGAGGTGGTGAGATTACCTCATGGCATTTTGCTATTGCAGAGGCAGTATGGTTTGGACATGTTGTCCAAGTATGGTATAACAGGCTGTAAGCCTATTTCAGTGCCATTGGAGCAGAACACAAAGCTTTCCGCAGATACAGGTGAGCTTTTGGAGGACCCCACTACATACAGATGCATAGTGGGTAGTTTGATCTACATGACCATTAGAAGGCCAGACTTGAGCTATACTGTTGGACTTGTGAATCAGTTTCTGCATCCCCCTAGGAAGCCACACTTGGATGCAGCTAGACGGATCCTCAGGTACATAAAGTCCACAGTTGATTATGGACTTTTCTATGAGGCTAGTACAGAGATACAATTGCATGGGTACATAGATGCTGATTGGGCTGGTGGTATTACAGACATGAGATCTACTAGTAGTTTTATGTTCTCATTTGGGAGTGTTGCTGTGAGTTGGAGCAGTAAGAAATAGCCAACAATTGCCCTCGCACTAGCCAATCTGCCCCACTTGTGGGTGGCAGAAAGGTAATGCTCGAACAAATATGTAGTTAAATTCATACTAACAGAGAACATACAAAGATAAATTGTTGTAAAAAATCAAGAAATCTGTTGTCAAATTCTTAGATGTCAAAATATCATGTAAAGCAAAAGATGTACATAGACCTTGCATTTATTGTTGATTAATCATGTTGTAAAGATAAACTTACGCATTAAGTGTTGAAGAAAGATCTGATTACATTCAAAAATTTAAATTCTATAGTTTTCTATGATGCTTCAAATAATAGTATTTGGTGCAATGTGTCGGATGCCCTTTCAAGCTGTTACACCCTTTGTAGGTTTTGTTGTTTCTTTTAACGCTATTTGTTGTTGCTCTAATACTCTAGCTATAACTAAGCTTGTAGTTGAATGTAAAATGAAGAATATGAAATTCTTGTGGAAGAGTTTGTAGGCTTCAACATCTTTCTTCGTTCTATTCGGTGGTTTTCTAGTATGCGCTGCTTTTCTTTTTTAATAGTCTTTTGTAACTCCAATGTATTTTCTCTTGTTCTTAGAGCACATGATAGAGTAGACTACGTACTCGTCCGCTTTGTTTGTCGTTGTCTTTTTGTCGGTTTCTCCTTTCGTGTCTCCGTTTGCTCGACCTGGATTACCTGCATTGGAATTTTTTTTAACTAGTACATTTTATATGTATTTTTTTATATTGCATTTTATGTTATTGATCATTTAGTTACCTGATATATTCTCAATCTTCATGTATGGATCTTTGTTTTGCCTAAACCGTTGGTTGTAGAGTTTTCTATGGAAGTGCCAGGTTATTTTCTCATCATTTATTGACGGTCGAGTATTGTCGGTCGTGTGGTCGTATTCTTTCATCATCTAGGACAATATCTAGCTTGCGATTTTTTTATCAACGTCCAAGAGTTTTTTGATGTTGACTTTATATCCATAACGGAGCATTTCCATTGTGTACGTGGTTATTCCTTTGCTTTTGTCATCTAGAAGTTTTTTGCCTTCTACTTCTAGGAGTCGTCCAGTTGTGTCATCTATTTTAATGCTGATCTCTACCAGTATCTCCTTTTGTAGTCTTGTAGAACGTTGGTAATATTACAATTCTTTTGGTCAGATCGAGAGTTATTAGGTAAGGCGAGGGAGAGCTTTGTGTTTATATACGCAACATCTCACCTATTTGCCTTCAAGTTTTTCTGCTTGTCATCACTTAGTTGTTTACTGTAATTGTTCATGTATGAGCGTATATTGGTGTACATGGTTATCCCTTCGTATTTGTCATCTAGAAGTTTTTTTGGCTTTTACTTCTAGCAGTCGTCCAGTAGTTTCATCTATTTCTGATGATCTTTGCTAGTATCTCCTTTTGTAGTCCCGTAGAACATTGGTAATATTACAATTCTTTTGGTGGTTAGATCGAGAGTTATTAGGTAAGGGGAGGAAGAACTTTGTGTTTATATACATAGCGTCTCACCTATTTGCTACCTTCAAGTTTTTCTGCTTGTCATCACTTAGTTGATTATTACAATTATTCATGTATGAGCGTATATCGGTGTAGTTCAAAAACTCGTTAATATATGTTATTAGTTGATCTCCAGTCAAGTTTGCCAGTCGCATTTGGTTTGTTGTTAGTAGGTAGCGTGATGGCCCTAACTTTGGTTCTTGTTGTCAAGCGTTTGTTGCATTTTTATTAAATAATTCAAATAGCTACATATTAAAAAGTTTAGATGTTTAATAATAGTTCTAGAATGCTTGGGTACCCTTATCCTCTTGTTTTCTTGCACCTGTACATTGTCAACATACTTTGAAAGAACGCGTGTCCTTCCGTTCACGTATAAACATCTTGAAGCGCTTAAATGAAGATGGACATTGCAACCCATACCATTTCTGCAGCACGTATTCTTCATATGCGTGTCTTTCTCAAGTTTATATGAACAGCTTATAGAGCTCGAACGAGTATGAACATCAAGCCTATGACTATATTCGGCGTGAGGAATCGATGGACATCGACAAAGATCTCAAAGTATATTGCAAGGTAGATAATTCCAAATTCAGTACCACATTTGAATCTGAGTTACACGTCATTCATTAAGTTATAGGATTTTTGTGCTCGTTTATGTGAGTGAAGTAAAAAAAAAAACCATACATAAAGTATGGCGGGGAGTTGACATAGTCCTCTCCGAAATTTAATAGCACTTTCGACATTGAAAGTGGACCAAAACACTTTCAGTGTTAAAGGTGGCCATTAGTGCTACGTATTCATTTATGATACAAAATTCATTTTTAAATGTGGTAATAAATTTGTAATTTTCTAATTTGCGAGGTACTTTTGAATCCCCATCGAACATAAGAACATGCTTCAAGCTCATTGATTGCACATATAAGTCTAGCACTGCTTTCAAGTATGCTTTCAAATTCATGTCCATTCAAGAATTTGAAATATGCTCTACACTACACGAAGTATGCTACCCAAGCGAAAATGGAAAATGCTCTCTTTTTTATAGGGGAGGAATGGCTCACAGGAAAAAACGAGAAGTTAATGGCTAGAAACTATCCATTTGTGACATGAAAACTAAGGGAATCTACAGAAGGCATAAGTATTTATCCTGCCATTGTGAAAACAGCCTCTAGATCCATGTTGTCATTCACATTTGGCAGTCTTTGAGAGCGATCTACTACTTTTGTTGGCATATGAAGACACTCCAAACCCTAGTGAGCAAGGCTCTCTCTCTAATGAAATGCATCAGAGCAGAAGCTCTCTTACCTTGTTCTTCTTTTGATTTGTTTAAACTCTTGTTCCTTAGTACTGCTTAATTCTGTTAGTAATGCTCAGATTGAGAAAAATAGGAGTAAGAGTGAGCACAGAGAGAAGGGTTACCTGGAGAAGTGAGAGAGTAGGTATTCCCACTGAGCTGCAGTCTCCAGAGAAAGTGAGCGATGGTGTCCTACGAGATATTTCTTCCCTTCACGCTCATGTTCCTGCGATCATTTGTGTAGTCTGTCTGCGCCAACAAACTCGACTTCTATAGGGTTTTGTAGATCTAGCGCAGGCATCCATGTCTACAAGCTTGCCTCTAGGTATCTCTCTTAGATTCCAATGCTTCTTGTCTCGTCTTCCCTGTGAAAAATAGGAGGATCGTCTTGTGAGCGATAGACCACCGGCTAGTTGGAAGATGATTTGCAACGTCCAATGTTGGATAGCACACTTTTTAGCATTTATACTTGTTGCAATGTCTATTTTTAGCATGCTTGGGTAGCCACGTTCTCTTCTCTCGATGCTTGATTTTGTGCTACCCAAGGTTTTAAAAAAAGAGGTCTTAGGTTAAAAACCTCATGTAAGCCTTCTTTTTGAAAGTAAAAATTTAGAAAAAAGAATCAGCCCCATCAATTTTGTTTCTACATGAGTAATAGTAATAGGCTTACTTTCATGAAGGTGGCGTCTCCTGATGGTATGCTTTGGAACATGTCACCACCAACATGCTCTACTCCTACATGAAAAGGGAATGAACGTTTCAATTCAACATGCGTAAGCGTGCAAAGAGAGAGAGAGAGAGAGAGAGAGAGAGAGAGAGAGAGAGAGAGAGAGAGAGAGAGAGAGAGAGAGAGCTGGATGGATGTGGGTGGTGCGGCCACAACATGAGGCAGGTCATAGTTGATGGCTTTGATGGAGGGGTAGCGGGCCACGATGCGGGGTGCGACTACTCCTATGCCACTGCTAACGTCTACGAGTCTCGAGAGAGACGTGGGTGCTACACGCCATGGCGGCATTCAGGAGAGGCGACTAAATTCCGACTGTGCGTTGGTGTAAGGTCCCTCCCAAGCCATGTATGTGTCTCTTTTAATATAGATTTCAAGAAGGAAAGAGAGTGCACTTAGAGAAGAGTGAGACAATAAGGCTAGAAATATTAGGAAAGTGTTAGAATAAAAATATTAGCTCCTAAAAGAAATAAGAAGTCAAGAATAGTTCTATTAAGAGATAAGTATCTCCAAAAATAGAAATTTGAATTTAGGTAATACGAGGTCGTATTTAGAGTACTTTTACATATATAGAGTCCATGCATACTAAAAATGTGGAAAAGCAATGCGTTTCCAAAGATGGCATGTTTGCGGGCTATATATAGACAATTTTGCCTATTCTACCCACGTTAGCTTGTAGACCAGATGCCTTCCGGTTCTTTTGACTGGTTATATAACCATATTCTGAGTTTTTATCAGAGAGTTATGTGGCTGAAATAATTCGCTGGTTCTGTCAAGGTCTCTACACAGAAACTGTAAGAATGCAGCTAGTAGCCACAAGATGATTCTAGACCTTGAGATGCATATATCCCTTCATTCTTATCTAATCTCTTGGAAAAGAAAGCTAGATTGCTATGACCTTTATAAGGAAGAGACTACTACTCCATAGCTTTTCTTTTAAAGAAAGAATAGTATGCCGTAGCCCTTCAAGAGAAGGCTACTTTGCTATAGATCTTCGAAAGAGAGAAAAGTCAGAGTACGAGTAAGAGGAGATAAAGCTTGGGAATAATCGGATGATTTCAATCGTCGTAAGAGAAGGTATTAGAAGACTCTCTATTCTCATATATCAAGTTCTGAAACTCTTATTAACGAGCAAAGACAACGATAAACGATAAATATAAGGTATATATATATGTTTTATTTTTCAATTATATATCATTCTTAGGGGTTGAGGTATGGCCCCGGCTTCTCTATTAATTGTTAATAGTGATCTATTTGATTTATTTACTAGTTAAAGTTGTATTCTTTTAAACAACAGCATATGCCTTAGTAAATAATGTCTTATCACAATCTCAAGTTGAAATGCTAAAGTCTTTGTGAAAAGGATTGTTTTCTTAAGAAGGTAACATGGATTCTAGTCATATGGTTTAGTTGAGTAAATGGATTGTTATCTTGGTTAAATTAAGGTACATGTACAACTTCTCCCTACCTTGACGCTGCCCCGTTTTTGTGCTTGTGTAGTCGGACGATGGAGACGTTAGTAAGGCCCGGAGTCCGCCCATGGTATCCCTCATACCATTGGAAGAATGAGGTTCATCGATTGAGGCGAGTAATTGTGACGCTGTCTAGTTCTGAGGGCCCAGGCTAGTGCAGTGAATTAGCCCACCCTAGTGCGTAGACATCCCTCTGAGGGATGAGAGGATCGAGCGAACGGAGCCTAAGAGGGCAACAGGGCGGCTTGAGTCCTTGCCAGCGACGACCGACGATGAGGTGTATGGTCCCGTAGGGTTTTGCCCAGCATGTAGAGGCTGGAAGACCAAATTCTAGATCATCTCGGCAGTATAAAGGAAAAGAATAAGAGAGCCGGTTTGGCTTGTATGGAATTGATTCTTGTATAATTTTTTTAAATATAAATCTTGTCTTTGGCATTATTGTATTGTGGAAAGAGGCTGTTTTAACGAACCTTCAGAAAGGGTCTTAATTAAGGAACATGTTTATTTATGTCAAACGGTGTGGTAGGATTAATTAGAAAACAAATTGATGCGTGACTAGGGTGGAAAGTGGGAGAATGGAATGCCCCGAGACGGCACCATCCTACGGACGGGTGGACCCAATTTGTCGGGTAGCTTTCCAACTAAGTCAACAGATTAAGTGAAACTCCTACGCTAGATAAATAAGTTCTTGGGTAACTCTATTCTAGAAGACTAGGCCAGCGGTTGTGCCTTGCATGGATGGGAAAAAAAGCGTTGTCTCTAGGAATCAAGAGATTAGTAGTTACCCAAATTATGATCAATTACCCTATGGGTGATTTGATTTTTAAAAGACCATGTTTCCCATGCAAGATAGGACTAGGTCTTACCTATAAATCGTATCCTTGAATCTTTGTATGGTCAAGGTATCGACGAGTAGGAAATTTTCTATAAGTTAAGACTTAGTAGACTATCTTAAGTGTTTCCCCTATTTTGGAAGGGGGGAACCTTACAGTTGGAGAGGGCCCACACGTCCATTGTTGAGATGTCAAGATTAACATGAGCTGACACTCACGAGGTGCCTGCATGACCACTTGACATCTACATCACTGGCGGGCTTGGTAGCTGGCACCGATATATCTTCGCCAGAGATTCTACAGCTGGACTACACTGACTAGTCCACATCTACCCACTCCCCTTAGCGTGTTCACATTATGGACTGCTTGTATATACTCTATTATGTGTGTTAGTCACTTTATCTCTTCTTTGTAGACATCTTTTGTTATGTGAAGAAGAAGAAGAATTTTCAGCCTCTCACCTTGTGTGTTCTCTTCTAGGGTTTGTGTGAGTGTGTGTGTGCTTGCAAGAGCTCAAGCTCTCTTCCCCCTTACATCTTTCCATGGTATCAAAGCCTGGTTTATGCTAAGGGCAAGCAAGAGAAGCACATGAAGCAGTACGAGGATAAGAGCTTCATCTACTCTTCCCCCTTTGTGTTGGCTACTACACCCTTGTCGGGAGCTCTTCGAGAGAAGCAGTACGAGGATAAGAGCTTCATCTACTCTTCCCCCTTTGTGTTGGCTACTACACCCTTGTCGGGAGCTCTTCGAGAGAAGCAGTACGAGGATAAGAGCTTCATCTACTCTTCCCCCTTTGTGTTGGCTACTACACCCTTGTCGGGAGCTCTTCGAGAGAAGCACCGGCAACAAGTAAACTCCGATTAAGGAGATTTCTTCATGGGAGCAAAGCTATAGGGCAACTATACAATATGTTGAACTATAATTTTTGAGCCGTAAATGCGTTTCGAGCACGTCTGGACCTCTGTTTTTCAGTTCGCAAGTGTTCACGCGAGCACTGTGGGTAAGTTTTGATTCTTTGCAGAACTCTGTTTTTGGAACTGCAGCAAGGGTGATTGGTTGTGTAGACACTGTGTGTATTGCAAAGAGGTCTCAAAGTTGCCATTGGGTGTATGTATGCAAATTGAGGTCACTGGTTGTGACAGTTTGGGTGTAGTATAGTACCACTTGCAGAGAGTGCAGGACAAAAACAAAAGTGTTGTTTTTGGTAAGTTTGTGTTGTAGAAAAGATGTCAAATGATGGAACAAACCAGATTGTTGCAGAGAAGCTTCATAAGAACAACTTCCATGCTTGGAGGTTTAGATTGACCAATTTCTTGATGGGAAAAGGTTACTGGGACTACATTGAAGGTGAACATGAGGAGGCATCGGAGATTATTTCAACTGCTGTGCAGATGTAAAAGAGTTCAAGGATTGGAATCAAGGAGCAAGGGAAGTCATGTATTGGCTTTCAATTAGTATACAAGACACCATGATTGGGCATATACAGGATGTCAAGTCACCTAAGGAGGCATGGGACACCTTGGTGAAGCTGTATGCAACCAACACCAAGGCACGAAAGATTCAATTGAAGAATGAGCTTCATACTGTGGAGAAGAAAAATATGTCTGTGAATGATTATGCTTTGAAGATCAAGGGCATTGTGGAATCCCTTGCATCAATTGGTGTTTTTGTTGATGATGAGGATAAGGTGGAAGTGCGTCTATGTGGTCTCGGGCCACAATATAAGGCATTCAAGATGTCTATTTAGACTCGGGAGAACATTCCCAACTTCACAGATTTGGTGTTAATGATACTGATCATTGAAGAGAAGAACTTGGGTGAAGATCAATAGTCTTCACAAAACAAAAATAGTTCAGAGCTGCAGACCTTCTACACAAGTGTAGGTAGAGGACGAGGTAGAGGTCATGGATGTGGCCAAGGTGGTGGCCAAACAGGTAATCAAAATTATGGTCAGCAAAGTAACAATAGTCCTAGGATTCACAACAACAACACACAGGTGGAAGAGGGCAGTTTAGAGGTAGGGGGAGTCAAAGAGGTCGTGGTGGTAATTGGCAAAGGCATCATAATGATACACGAGGGTATTTTTACTGTGATAAGCCTGGACATGTGTAGGCAGATTGCTATAAGAAGCAGAGTGACATGCAAAATGGAAAAGTGCAGTAAGACAACCATGCATCCTTTAGCAGAAATAATGAGGATAATGAGAGGTTGTTTGTTATGCAACATGTGGTTAGTGCTATGTCTGGAAATGATGTAGCAGCATGTAAATATGATGTATGGTATGTTGATTTAGGTGCTTCAAACCACATGACAAGTCATGGTGAGTGCTTCAAGGAAATGAAGAGTCTTGAAAGACCAGGTTTTGTTAAAACAGGGGATGACACTACTCATTCGAATGCCCATGTTGGAGATGTGCCATTGTCTATGCAGGATGGTAAGGTGAAGTATCTTGCAGATGTACTTCATGTTTCAAACATTACAAAGAATCTGGTTTCTGTTGGCCAGATGATTGAGTAGGGTTTGCAGGTCTGGCTTAACCCTGATGGGCTGCTATGTAGAAGACTTTAAAGATAAGTGCAGGTTGGTTGCAAAAGGCAATAGAGTGGGTAGAATGTTGAATATAAATACACATGAAGTGAGTGCTGTAATGTTTCTAAATGGTTCAGGAGTTGTTGTAGATACATACATTTGGCATAAGAGAATTGGGCATGTAAATGTGCAAAGAATGAAGTCTATGTAGACTAAAGAAATTGTGATAGGGTTGCCTAAGTTTAAGGTTGAAGGTATGCAGAAAGTATGTGAAGTATGTTAATTTGGAAAGAAAAAAAGCATGTATTTCCACATGACAGAAATGTGAGTAGGAATGTACTAGATGTTGTGCATTCATATGTATGGGGTCTTATGAAGACTATGTCTATGGGTGGCTGCAGGTACTACCTAACATTCATTGATGACCACACGAGGAAAGTGTGGGTGTACTTTATGAAGGAAAAGAGTGAAGTGTTCACTCATTTTCAAAATTTTAGAGTGATGGTGGTTGAAAAACAGACAGGAAAGCATGTGAAGTGCCTAAGGTCAGATGGAGGGGGAGAATACTTCTCCAATGAGTTCTCTAAATTCTTGCAAAAGAATGGCATTCATAGACAATTTACATGTAGATACACTCCGTAGCAAAATGGAGGTGCTGAGCAAAAAAACAGGCACATTGCAGAGATAGCACAAGCATTGATAGCAGAGAAGAATATGCTGCATAGCTATTGGGCTGAGGCTGTGTCTACAACAATGTATATCATGAACATGACTCCTACTGCAGCCATACATGATGTAACGCCAAAGGAGAAGTTTACTGGCAAGAAACTTGATTTGTCTCACTTGAGAGTTTTTGGATGTATTGCATATGTGCATGTGCCAGATGAGTTGCGTATACTAAGCTGGATCCAAAAGTAGAAAAATTATGTATTTATTGGGTATTCCCTTGAGCAAATGGAATATAGATGTTATTATCCTACTACATGTGAATTGAGGGTAAGCAGGGATGTTGTATTTAATGAGATGAGTATCTGGTATGCTGGTGAAAAAGATTCCGTTGGGGCTGATGTAAGTAGAAATGTGGTTGCACAGAATGTAAGTCAACAATCACAGTCAATGAGTCGACCATGAGAGTCCTCATCCAGGGATTCTGTTGGATAGACCATGGAGTGGTAGGCTACGTCATAATACCAGTCTTGAAAATGTAGTTGTGGTACATCACATAAAGGTAAAGAAAAAGTGGTTGAGCTCATTGGTATGCTAGATATTTCTGCAGGGCATTCTCTTGTTGATGGAAATTCTAATGGCTCGGAGATGAGCCTTGATGAGAGGAGCTTGGGATTCCCGCAATGAGGACACCTGGTGTGAAGAAGGCTATGGAAGCCATGAATGCAAAGTTATGAAGATCTGGAAGAGTCAAAAACTCTGTGCAGAGGTTGACTTATGATGGTTATGTGGCACATCACTATGCTTATATGGCAAAAGTTGTGCAGGTTGTAGAACCCACATGTTTTGATGAGGCTATTGGAAATGTGTGTTGGGAGAAAGCTATGGATGAGGAGATGGATGCATTGTATGGAATTGACACTTGGGATTTGGTGCCATTGCTTGAAGGCAAGAAAGCTATTGATTGTAAGTGGGTGTATAAGGTGAAACATAACAGTGATGGCAGCATATGCAGGTACAATGCTAGATTGGTAACCAAAGGATATGCGTAGACACATGGGATTGATTATGAGGAGACATTTTCCCCAGTTGCAAAGATGGCAACTGCGAGAGTTGTGATTGTGGTGGCTACAGCTAAAGGCTGGTTTTTACATCAAATGGATGTAAAAAATGCATTCTTGCATGGTGACTTGCAAGAAGAGGTGTATATGGATCAGCCACTAGGTTTTGAGGATACAACTCACCCAAAGTATGTATGTAAGCTTCGTAAGGCTTTGTATGGGTTGAAGCAAGCTCCACGAGCATGCAATGACAAGATTGCTGAGTATCTTGTTACTATTGGTTTTCATATGGTAGATGCAGATCACTCTTTGTATGTGCGCAAGAGTGATAAGGGTATTGTGATCACCACATATGTAGATGATCTTATTGTTGGGGGGGTGACAACTTGGATGAGATTGAGCATGTGAAAAGTCTTCTCAAAAGGAAGTTTGAGATGAAGGATTTGGGAGATCTGCACTACTTTTTTGGGAATTGAGGTCATTCGCACACCTAAGGGTATTTGGCTATCTCACAGAGACAGTATGCATTGGACATGTTGTCCAAGTATGGGATGGCTGATTGTAAGCCAATCTCGGTGCCATTAGATCAAAATGGCAAGCTTAGTGCAGATGTAGGTTATGTGTTGGAGGATCCCACTATGTACAGGAAGATTATGGGGAGTTTGATTTATGTCACGCGATCAGCAAGCTAGATTTAAGTTACACTATTGGCTTAGAGAGCCAGTTTATGTAGGTTCCGCCCAAACAACATCTTAACAATGTGTGATGCACGCTTCAGTATTTGAGGGCCACTATTGATTATGCATTGTTTTATGTAGCAGGTGTACCATTGGAGATATATGGGTACACAGATGCAGATTGAGCAGGTAGCATCTCAGACAGGAGATCTAGAGACAGAGAGTACAGAGGAACTGCGGTGGTAGCATGTAAGGTAGCTTGGTTACGCAAGCTATGCTGATTTGGGGTTGTATGTGAAGAGAAAGGTTGTCATATATTGTGACAATCTTAGCAGTATACAGTTGGCCAAGAACTTAGTTTTTCATTCGCAGACAAAACACATTGAGGTACATTACCACTTCATCAGAGAGAGAGAGTCTTGGAAGGCGACATCGAGTTGGCCTACGTCAGCACATAGGATCAGGTCGCTGACATCTTCGCGAAGGCCTTGGGGAGATGAGAAGCTTTGCAGATTTCGAGATATGTTTGGAGTTCATGAGATGGAGTTGAGCTTGAGGAGGAGTGTTGAGATGTCAAGCTCAACATGAGCTGACACTCACGAGGCGCCTGCATAACCATTTGACATTTACATCACTGGTGGGTTTGGTAGAGCTAGCACCGACATATCTTTGCCAGAGACTCTACAACTGGGCTATACCGACTAGTCCACATCTACCCACTCCCCTTAGCGTGTTCACATTATGGACCGCTTGTATATACTCTATTATGTGTGTTAGTCACTTTATCTCTTCTTTGCAGACCTCTTTTGTTGTGTGAAGAAGAAGAAGAATTTTCAGCCTCTCACCTTGTGTGTTCTCTTCTAGGGTTTGTGTGAGTGTGTGTGTGTGCTTGCAAGAGCTCAAGCTCTCTCCTCCCTTATATCTTTCATCCATGCCGTGTGGGAGAGTCTACGAGTAGGCAGCATTTGTGCTTTGGAAGGCCATGGAAGCAACAACCATGGTGGCGGCCGCGGTCTCGCTAGCTTGGTCGGAGCCAGGGTGATCGGCATCTAGCCGGTAATCTTGGTGGGAGGTGGTCATATCTTCGGCTCGTTGAAAGCAGTCATGGTCCAAGTTCCCATCCCCAACCTGATGGCCACCCGTAAACCTACGTTGCAGCCTATTGCGTTTTTTTTTCAAGCTATTTTCGTTATGCTTTTTTTAGAATTTGCTTTTGTTTTTTAGCGTAATTCCAAGGTAAACATTTTTTTATTAGCGTGCTACGTGGCCTAGCACCCTTGCATGTTTTTGTGCAAGGGTGTTAGGCTATCCAAGGAAAAAATAATCCGATATAATTTTGATTTTTAATTAAAGAACAAATAAATTAAAATGAGGAAAAAAGGATCCCAAAAAAGCAATGATAACACTTCACATCCAATTGAAGGGGGTAGACAAGTAGGTAATGTTTTACTTGCTTGTGTCAAATAATCTAATTTATGTTGGAAATTTATCAAGAAAAAATATGCAAGTGGTTTCCCCAAGAATGCTTAATGAAAGATATAAATGATTAAATTAATGCTAGTAGAATCAAAATGGGTTATTTAACCTAACCAATCTACACATGTTATTACAAATAACATGTGTTAGTTGTGTTGACATGTAGCATAAAAGGTTGGACATCTAAATAAGTAAAAGGTTAGTGTTATTTAACCTAACCAATCTGCACGAAGTTATTACAAATAACTTCGTGTTAGTGGTGTTGACATCTAAATAAGTAAAAGGTTAGTGTTATTTAACCTAACCAATCTACACGAAGTTATTACAAATAACTTCGTGTTAGTGGTGTTGACATGTAGCATAAAAGGTTGGACATCTAAATAAGTAAAAGGTTAGTGTTATTATGAAAAACTTCATTGTTAGTGATGTTGGCATGTAGTATAAAAGGTTGGACATCTAAATATGTAAGCCTTGTTAGTCATGTCTTTGTTATAGGTTTCCCTTGTAAGCTACGTAAAGCATGCTACCTTGGTAAGAACAAAGGAAGCCATTTCCTATAGAAGCTTTAGTAAAATAAAGTACCCTTTGCAATTCATACATTTGGATGTGTGGGGACCTTCCCAAGATAAATCATTGGGAGGAGCTAAATATTTCTTACTTTAATGGATTATACAAAGAAGACATGCGTATTCTTTTTAAAGCATAAATTTGAATCTCTTCAATGCTTCAAGAAATCAAAAGTTTTGGCTAAAAATCAAATGGGTTGTAGAAGCAAGACACTCATGATAGATAGAGGGGGTGATTTTTTATCAAATACATTTTTTGATTTGTGCTTTTTATTATAAGATACACTATTATCAAGTACATATTTTGACTTGTGTTTTTTATTATAAGATGCACTACTATAAGAGACACCGATGAGACACCGGTGAGACAAAAAACAAGGCAAGTGTGGAGCATGTTGTGTGGAGTATTTTAGAAGAATGCTCTTTGCTAAATGAAATGTTACTACCTAATTCTTAATTGAGTGAAGGTGTGAATATAACCATGCATATTTTAAATAAAAGACACCAACTAAATCAACGGTTGTGTGGAGTATTTTAGAAGAATGCTCTTTTCTAAATGAAATGTCACTACCTAATGCTTATTTGAGTGAAGGTATGAATATAACCATGGATATTTTAAATTAAAGACAACAATTAAATCATGAAGGCATATCACTCTAGAGGAGGCTTATATGTGAAAAGATAAATATTTTCTAGAGGAGGCATATCACTCTAGTGGAGGCTTATATGTGAAAAGCCAAATATTCCTACTTGAAGATATTTGCATGCATTGCCTTTATTAACGTGCCCAAGGAAAAGATAAGAAAAATATATTCTAAGTCTATGAGATGTATCTTTGTTACGTATTTTCCAAATTCAAACATATATGGATGTTACAATCCTATTTTGAAGAAGTGACAACATTTCAAGTCTATGAGATGTAGCTTTGATGGGTATTTTCCTTAAACACATTTAGATGTTACAATCCCCTTTTTGGATAAGTGACATCATTTCAAGATGTTATTTTTAAAGAGTTAGAATCATGGAACAAAGAGGGAGAAAACATACATCCTAAACTTGTCTATTACTGTAAACAATTCAGCCACACACCAATACACACATTAATTCAAGCATTAGCAAAATGTCGAGATATCTCAAAGACAAATGGAGGTAATTCGTAGAGTAGAAAACTATGCCAAATATACACAATAAAGAAGATAAAAATGTTAAGATATCTTAAAGACAAATTAACGTACACCTGAACAGTGGATGTTTGCGACAATTAAAAATGTTAAGATACCTCAAAGACAAACCAACGCACACCTGAGTAGTGGATGTATTGCGGTAATTAATGCTCAAGTACACTGTTATTTTATGAATAATGTGATGGTGATTAAAGAACTAAATTCATTTCAAGATGCATATAGTAATTCTCATTAGGTATAGGCGTTGGAAGTAGAGCAGCATGAGACATCATTACCAACATCATTTAGGAACCAAGTCGCATATAATTGGAAAAATGTTTACATTGGATGTAACAATGCTGAAAGTGAAGGCTGCAATGTTTGCACATGGTACATGAGTGATTGTATGAATTGATATTTGGCATAAATGCATTGGACATGTCAATATTCAGCGCGCTTGAGAATATGCAGGTCCAAAGTATAAGTTTGTCAAAGTTCAAAGTGGATGCAATGCATAGAGTTTATGAAATGTGCCAATTGGGCAAGTAGGCTAAACATGCATTTCCACATGATAAGTATGTAAGTCAAAGACCTTTACCTATGGTGCATTATGATGTTTGGGGACCAACAAAGAGAACATTAGAAATGCCATTATTATGTGTCTTTCATTGATGAACCATACTAGGAAATTATGGGTGTATTTCCTAAAAGAGAAAAGTGAGGTGTTTACTCACTTTCGGAGCTTCAAAGGTATGGTAGAGAAAGACACATGCACATAAAATGCCTATGTTCAAATGGTGGGGAGAATATTTCTCTAATGAATTCAATGACTATTTTTTAGAGCATAGGAAAAAGAGGTAGTTTACATGCGGGTACACCCCCCATCAAAATGGGGTTATAGAAAGGAAAAAAGGCATATTACAGAAGCTGCCTATGTATATGAATGAGAAAGAGATACCTCATTTTTTGGGCTAAGAACTAGCAACTTGCACTTTATATCATGAATAGGACGCCCACTTTAGCATTTCATGGCATGATGTCTGAACAAAAGTTTACTGGTAGAAAACTAGATTTGGTACACTTGAAAGTATTTGGCTCCATTGTACGAGATGAGGTGAGAAGTAAGTTGGATCCCAAGGTAGAAAAATGTATATAAAATGGTTATTCTCTTGAGTAGAAAGGTTATAGATACTATTGGTAGAGATAAGTAGCTAGTATATACAACATGAAGGATTCTATAGAAGCTAATACAAAGAATCAGATTGGTGTCTCAAATGCAAAAAGCATCAATCATAGACACTTAGTGGACTAAGAGGTTTCTCTAGTAGGCGGGTCTACTCCATAAGAACTTGGTCACGTAGGTTGAGGCAAAATTTTAGTCATTCTAATGTGTCACCATGTGGTGGTATTACATGTGCTAAAAATTTAGCAAGTTCACATGTATCACTCAAGGGAAAAGAAAGGTGGATCATCCTTTTATAATGCTTGAGGTTTTTCAATAGGCCACTACTTTGTTGATGAAGATAGTGGCTTAGAATAGATTTGAGATCTTAGCTATTGTTACTAGCTATTGTTACATTTTGTATGTATAAAGACCCAAAGCAGTGTTGAGAACACCCGACAGTGATCTAGGTGTATGACGTAAGCCTACCACAGTCTAACAGGTAAGTCTACCAGAGTCAGATAGCTTGAAATATGATGGGTATACAACCTATCATTATGCATACATGGTTAAAGCTATAATACAAGTAAAGACCAAATGTTTTGAGAAAACACTCGGACATAAGAATTGGGAAGATGCAATGGTGAAGAGATGGCTACATTAGATGCTAATGAGACTTGGGATTTGGTACCTTTTCCTAAAGAAGGCAATTGGATGTAAGTGGGACTACAAAGTGAAGCATAATTCAAATGGTTTTATTAGAAGGTAGAAGGCAAGATTGGTCACCAAGGGATATGCACACATATGGCATTGTGACTATGAGGAGATATTCAACCCATTTGCTAGGATGACAACCATGAGAGCAGTTGTAACTAAGGGATGGTATTTCCATTAAACGCATGTAAAGAATGTATTTTTACACGGTGACTTACATGAGGAACTTTACATGGTGCAACCACCAGGATATGAGGATTATGCATACCCAGATATTGTTTGTAGGTTGTGCAAAGCCTTACATTGTTTGAAGCACGCACCTAGAGCATGGTTAGATAAGATAGTGTAGTATCTTATTACCATTTGTATTTCAAATATCCAATGCTGATTTCTCACTTCATGTGAGAAAGTCTCTCAGGGGGATTGTGCTAGTGGTTATCTATATTGATGACTTGATTGTCACATGTTATAGTGATGATGATTATTAAGTCAATAGTTGCCTTGGTAACTATTGTACCTGAAGCTAAGATGAATGCTTACTAGTTATGAACTGGTTGACACACACTTAATAGCATAAAGCATAAGCATAGCTTAGTACATGAGGCTTATGTTTATCCTTCATGCTTGTGCATAAGCCTTATACATAAGCATTAGCATCATGCATGCATAAGTCTCATGCCTAATGCTTGAGGCTCATGCATGAGCCTCATGCATTAGGCATGAGACTTATATATGCAACATCATGCATAAGTATAAGCATAAAATTATGCATAAGCCATAAAGTTCATGCTTATGCATAAAGCTTTATACATAAGCATTAGCATCATGCATGCATAAGTCTCATGCCTAATGCATGAGGCTCATGCATGAGCCTCATGCATTAGGCATGAGACTTATATATGCAACATCATGCATAAGTATAAGCATAAGAATTATGCATAAGCCATAAAGCTCATGCTTATGCATAAAGCATATGCTTATGCATAAGGCATATGCATAAGCATAAGTCGTATGCATAAGGCATATGCATAAGCATAAGTTGTATGCATAAGGAATATGCATAAAGCTTTCGGGGTAAGCATGATCTCATGCAAGGTCTTGTCTTTTTGTATTATAGGTCTCATCTTTTTGCATTGATATCATGTTTTATATTATAGGTCCTACCTTTTTTGAAGCCAGCTCTTCTCAACCACTCAAGGTAAAGCTCTTACACACCAGGTCTTTTTCTATCTATGTTTTTTTGTTTACACCCTTGGGTGTGCAGGGTTTAGGATTGGTATGCATGCTCTTTAGGATTATGGCTTATGCATAATAATATTATGCGTAAGTCATAAGTCTTATGCATAAGGCTTATGGATTATGCATACTAATTTTATGCATAAGCCATAAGTTATGCATGAGGCTTATCAATAAGGCTCTTATGCATAAGGACCTTATGCATAAGGCTCTTATACATAAAGTTTATGCATACTAATCTCATGCATAAGACATAAGCCTTATGCATAATGCTTATGGCTTATGCATAGGGACCACGAGCCTTATGCATAAGAGCGAGGAATCTTACATCCTACCCCGCTTAAAAAACGCGAGATGTCCTCATCTCACAAAATTAGAGGACAACTCTTTTCCTTAAGATCTAACTGATTATGGGGTTCCTTATAGTCTGGTGAACCCAACAGAATCCTAGGATAAAGATTCCTTATATAGAACTCATCATCAGATAACAATTCACTCATATCATATCATTCAAATCCTTATCAAAATAATGGTCCATTAGACCAAAATTTCTATCTGAACAGTCCTCCATGGGAATTTTCAATTATACAGATTTTTAATTTGACATCCCTTAACTTGATCCACTAGGTTAAGTGTTAACAACAACAATCTGTGAGCACAATCCACTAATATCATAGTGATTTGCTGAAGTCATTAACGTCATTCTAGTTTACGAAGATCACACAGGGACTTGCCCCATTCATCCTCATTGTGGATTTGCTCAGCTTAATACATTTCAACCAAAATTCAGGAATCATCATTTTTCAATGAGAATCCAAATCAACTCATTAGTTCAACCAGAATTTAAAAATCATATCAACCACATTCGAATTCATCATCCGGATAGCATTTATGCTTATAATTTTAAGTCTTAGATTTACTCGTATATACTGCCAGTAAAGAGCTGCAGTTATACCCTCGATATATACGGATAGTCATGGTCCTTGGAATTATAAGGTAAATGCCATCATGTCTAGGCCTCAAGCAAGTCAAGGATTCCATGCAATTGTGGTACTTCTATCTGAAGACTCAATTACTAATTTATGAATTTCAGTATGAATATCAATTTGTATGAATTTCATCACACAATTACAACCTTTTACTACTACTTCATAAGTTTTTGATATTTTTGGCTTCTCGATCGATCTACATTAACCAAATTGCTCTAATACCAGCTGTGAGATCCCTGTCCCCACCGCGCAACAAATTCAGGGGTGCTAGCAGCGGAAGTAGCACTTCTTGCGTGGGGCAAGGTCTCTCACTCGGGGCCTCCCCCACGGATATCCGGACAAGAGACTAATCTCTCGGTTCTTCCAAAATTGAATCTGGAAAAACTTCCCTTGCTCGAAAAGCACGGGCGATTTCTCCAGGATATATTTACTCTAACGTAGTCAAGAGCCTTAACTAACTAAACTGATTTGACTGAACCTGTAAGTCCCATAGTTAGATCAAGGAAAAGATTGCACTTGGATCATAGAGACCAACGCTTTTTTCCTCATTGAGAGACAAAGCCGTTGATTCTTTTCCATAGAACAATTTTTATCCGAGATTTACTTTATCTATCGTACCATAACAGAATTGAGTCTCAATTTTAGGGATCCATCAGTCGAGCCTAACCCCATCCAGTCCCCAGGGGTTAGCCAACCACCCAACCACTAGAGTGATGGGATCCAATTTAGGAATTTGGTTAGGTTTTGTCCCGGGTACCAGGGAAAAGAGTTCCTAGGCCCCCTAGCCGGATATTCATGAAAACTTAAAATTAGTCACACCACTTACACACCCAATATGAAATTGCCTTTTTTATAGAATCAGCTGACTTTAAAACAATCATTTAATGAAACAATAGTGTCACTGATCATAAATATCCAAAATATCCGGTTGAATCCTAATTTCCAATTTTTCCTTCATCGGTGTACCTATGGCATCATTGGCAACCAGAACGTTCACCACCTGTCCACTCAGAGGCCTTTTGGATAGTTCCTAGCTCATAGTAACCGACAATATATTCACATATCAAAATGGAATCTCCGTTGAAGATCAGCAAGATTAACCAACGATCCATATAAAAGAGCCATGAACTCATCCGTTGAGGACTAGCAAGGTCAATCAACCAGATCCATGCTCGAATTCAGAAAACAACTCTTACTCCTTATTCCAATATCTTCGTGGACGCACGCTTGGGACCTAGTGCTTCACTCATAGGCCGCTTCCTTGGTCCTTCATCCACCATACCGGAAGCTCACCATTTTAATCACACCGAGGCTGGTCACCTCGGCCGACCTTGCTACGCACGAGACATCCTCCATTGACTTTCCATCAGCTATTGCAACTTATCAAATTACGTCTCCAGGACCTCATTCACAAGACGGTCAAAATGCTTCCCCAGCATTCTTGACATAAAATAGTCATTTAAAAACACGTCGTAAATGCTGTTTCTATAACGAACTCTCGTCTTTCCACATTGTTCTATCATCAATCCACATTATTTAATTTCACAACCATTACATAAGTATTCCTATTCTCATCCAATCACATCCACATTATTTAATTTCACAACCATTTCATAAGTATTCCTATTCTCATCCAATCACATCTTTTTCATCTCATCACATCTTTCCTCAATTTATCCTCATCAGATCTCATCCACTCGCATCTACCCACCATATCCACATATCATCACATCACATTCATTCACATCTCATCCATTCAGACCACATCACATTCACTCACATCACATCTCATTCATTTTACCTCACATCTCAGTCATTCACATCTATCCCGATTCACATCCCATCACATCGCATTCATTCATATCCATCACATTCACATTCATTCATATCCATCACAGTCATTCATATCCATCACATTCATTCTCATCATCATATATCACATCATATCTATGTCATCTCATCCATCCACATCCATCCAATCGTTCACATGTACGACTTCTCACATCTATCTATACATTCATATCTATCACTTCACATCTATCTGTACATTCATATCTATCACTTCACATCCGCATATATTCACGACACATCACATCTCTATCACATCACATTCTTTCACATACACATCTATATCCATTCTTTGACATACAACCACATCCATTCTTTGACATATACATTCACATCCATTCTTCACTTATACATTCACATCCATTTTCATCACATAACATCCACTCATGTCCCATATTATCCATTTACATCCTGATTCACATGACATCACATCTCATCCATTCATTCACATCTATCTGATTCACATCACATCTCATCACCTCTATTCACATCACATCACATCTCATCACCTCTATTCACATCACATCCATCCATCCATTCACATCACATCAATTCACCTAACATCTCATCACCTCTATTCACATCACATCCATCCATCCATTCACATCTATCTGATTCACATCACATCTCATCACATCTGTTCACCTCACATCTCATCACCTCTATTCACATCACATCCATCCATCCATTCACATCTATTTGATTCACATCTCATCACGTCTATTCACCTCACATCTCATCACCTCTATTCACATCACATCTATCTATCCCTTCATTCACGGCTATCTGATTCACATCTCATCACATCTATTCACCTCACATCTCATCACCTCTATTCACATCACATCCATCCATTCACATCTATCTGATTCAGATCTCATCACCTCTATTCACCTCACATCTCATCACCTCTATTTACATCACATCCATCCATTCACATCTATGTGACTCACATCTCATCACATCCATTCACATCTATGTGATTCACATCTCATCACATCTATTCACCTCACATCTCATCACCTCTATTCACATCACATCTATCTGATTCACATCTCATCACCTCTATTCACATCACATCTATCTGATTCACATCACACATCTCCTCACATCTATTTACCTCACATCTCATCACCCTATTTTACATCACATCCATCCATCCATTCATGCACATCTATCTGATTCACATCTATTTCATAGAATTTAAACATAGAATTTAAGAGAATTCTAATTTTGATATAAAGATTCTTTACGCATCTATTTATGCGTAAAAATCAACTTCAGTGGGAATAACACTTTTATAAAAATCCTTTTATGCATAAATTCAATTTTAAGGAAAATAACACTTTTGAAATAAAATTAAATATTTTATGCATCTTTCTATGCATAAAATCAATTTTAATGAGAATAATACTTTTGAAATTTAAAAAAAATCCTTTATGCATCCTTCTATATGCATAAAAATAATTTTAATGAGACTAGCACTTTTGAAATAAAAATAAATCCTTTATGCATCCTTCTATGCATTAAACCAATTTTAATGAGAATAGCACTTTTGAAATAAAAATAAATCCTTTATGCATCCTTCTATGCATAAAACCAATTTTAATGAAAATAGCACTTTTGAAATAAAAATAAATCGTTTATGAATCCTTCTATATGCATAAAATCAATTTTAATGAAAATAACACTTTTGAAAGAAAATTAAATCCTTTATGCATCTTTCTATGCATAAAATCAATTTTAATGAGAATAACACTTTTGAAAGAAAAATAAATCCTTTATGCATCTTTCTATGCATACAATCAATTTTAATGAGAATAACACTTTTGAAATAAAAATAAATCCTTTATGCATCTTTCTATGCATAAAATCAATTTTAATGAGAATAACACTTTTGAAATAAAAATAAATCCTTTATGCATCTTTCTATGCATAAAATCAATTTTAATGAGAATAACACTTTTGAAATAAAAATAAATCTTTTATGCATCTTTCTATGCATAAAATCAATTTTAATGAAAATAATACTTTTATAATAAAAAATTACATTAAGCATCTTTTTATGCATAGAAATTAAATTCGGTGAAAACAACACTTTTATAATAAAAATTTCCATTATGCATCTTTCTATACATCGAAATTAAGTTCAAATGAAAGCAACACTTTTATAATAAAAATTTTCATTATGCATCTTTCTATGCATAGAAATTAAATTCAATGAAAATAACACTTTTATAATAAAAACTTCCATTATGCATCTTTCTATGCATATAAATTAAATTCAATGAAAATAACACTTTTATTATAAAATTTTTCACTATGCATCTTTCTATGCATAGAAATTAATTTTTATAATTTATATCAGTGATATCCATGCATATTCATAGGTGAATATGTACATGGAATAAATTAGAATATTTCTTTTAGAATTCACAAATGGAGGGAGAAAGTCTTTTTGAATAACATAAAAATAAACTTTCTTTTCCACAAAATTCAAGAAAATTTTTCCATAACCTCCTTTTTGTATGGCTGACCATTTCTCAATTTTTAACATTTTACTTTCTATTTAAATTAACCCTAATAAGATATAAAGGACTCTAATCTACACAATTTTCAATTTCAAGAGAGTAAACAATAAGAAAAGTTTAATCAATTTGTTTGTTAATCAAGGAAGAGAAGGGAATGGCCTTTTCATCAAGGCATAGCATCAGAGTTTAATTCAATCAACTGTAAAAATAAGAAGATTAAGAAAACCATAGATATAAAATTTAAAAGTAAGAAGAATTTAGCTTACATAGAGTTTGTAAGCTTTCCTTTGGCTTGAGGGATTGAGGGTTCTACTCTTGTTTGGATCAAGAGTGGCCACCAATTACTTTGGAGAGGATTAAGCCAAAAACAATTGAATTATCAAGAAAATTCAATGTAATTAGCTCTGGGTAGAAGTAGAGTAACAGTGCATAAACACTATTAACCTTTTACAAAGGGGGAGGCTTCTATTTATAGGAAAAAATGAGCCTCTAACCAAGCAAACGGATTCTAGAATTTTCCAGATCAGTTTGGTCAATTTTTGACCATTTTTAGGACAGTTTAGCTTACTTTTTGGATCTAGTTAAAACAGGAGAGAGGAGAGATGAAAATATCTCATTATTTATGAGTTTAAAACTCCTCCACACATGTGAAATAGGCACCTCCTTCATGAGGGGAGATCCCCACACTTAGGTGTCAAAAATGCATCATTTCCTCTAAATATCTCTTCTTTTTTAACTAATAAACCTTGTCCTTAGTCAACTCTTCATCTTATGTGAGTATTTACTCATTTTTGGAAGATTTTCTTTTATTCTTCAATTGATATCCTCCCTACATTTGGATTAATCTTATTAATCTATAGGAACCTTAATTGGAGCATAATTCAAAAATTTCTGAAAATCTAGACCCTTAGGCTAAGGTCCTTTTTACCTATTTTCAATTAATTTCAATTGCACATTGGAAAGTTCTTTTTGAATTTCTGTTTTAGGGGAAACCATTTTAGACACTAGGAGGATTTTTATATCCAAAAATATCTCAATTTTGAATTACCTCTCTCTAGACATTTTCTCTCTCTAGGTCAAAACAAGGTAAAATAGGATCTTTCTTTTATTTCAGAGAGGGGAATAATTATAAGATCAGAAGGGGAGGTTCTTACACCTGCACACCTCAAAAGCCGGAGGGAGGAATCTTACATCCTACCCCACTTAAAAAACGCGAGATGTCCTCATCTCACAAAATTAGAGGACAACTCTTTTCCTTAAGATCCAATTGATTATGGGGTTCCTTATAGTCTGGTGAACCCAACAGAATCCTAGGATAAAGATCCCTTATATAAAACTCATCATCAGATAACAATTCACTCATATCATATCATTCAAATCCTTATCAAAATAATGGTCCATTAGACCGAAATTTCTATCTGAACAGTCCTCCATGGGAATTTTCAATTATACAGATTTTTAATTTGACATCCCTTAACTTGATCCACTGGGTCAAGTGTTAACAGCAGCAATCTATGAGCACAATCCACTAATATCATAGTGATTTGCTGAAGTCATTAACGTCATTCCAGTTTACGAAGATCGTCATCATAGGGACTCGCCCCATTCATCCTCATTGTGGATTTGCTCAGCTTAATACATTTCAACCAAAATTCAAGAATCATCATTTTTCAATCAGAATCCAAATCAACTCATCAGTTCTCAACCAGAATTTAAAAATCATATCAACCACATTCGAATTCATCTAGATAGCATTTATGCTTATAATTTCAAGTCTTAGATTTACTCGTATATACTGCCAGTAAAGAGCTGCAGTTATATCCTCGGTATATACGGATAGTCACGATCCTTGGAATTATAAGGTAAATACCATCATGTCTAGGCCTCAAGCAAGTCAAGGATTCCATGCAATTGTGGTACTTCCATCTGAAGACTCAATTACTAATTTATGAATTTCAGTCTGAATATCAATTTGTATGAATTTCATCACACAATTACAACCTTTTACTACTACTTCATAAATTTTTGATATTTTTGGCTTCTCGGTTGATCCACATTAACCAAATTTCTCTAATACCAGCTGTGAGATCCCTGTCCCCACCGCGCAACAAACTCAGGGGTGCTAGCAGTGGAAGTAGCACTTCTTGCGTGGGGCAAGGTCCCTCACTCGTGGCCTCGCCCACGGATATCCGGACAAGAGACTAATCCCTCGGTTCTTCCAAAATTGAATCTGGAAAAACTTCCCTCGCTCGAAAAGCACGGGCGATTTCACCAAGATATATTTACTCTAACATAGTCAAGAGCCTTAACTAACTGAACTGATTTGACTGAACCTGTAAGTCCCATAGTCAGATCAAGGAAAAGATTGCACTTGGATCATAGAGACCAACGCTTTTTTCCTCATTGAGAGGCAAAGCCGTTGATTCTTTTCCACACAACAATTTTTATCCGAGATTTGCTTTATCTATCGTACCATAACAGAATTGAGTCTCAATTTTAGGGATCCATCAGTCCAGCCTAACCCCATCTAGTTCTCCCTAGGGGTTAGCCAACCGCCCAACCACTAGAGTGATGGGATCCAATTTAGGAATTTGGTTAGGTTTTGTCCCGGGTACCAGGGAAAAGAGTTCCTAGGCCCCCTAGCCGGATATTCATGAAAACTTAAAATTAGTCACACCACTTACACACCCAATATGAAATTGCCTTTTTTATAGAATCAACTGACTTTAAAACAATCATTTAATGAAACAATAGTGTCACTGATCATAAATATCCAAAATATCCGGTTGAATCCTAATTTCCAATTTTTCCTTCATCGGTGTACCTATGGCATCATTGGCAAACCAGAACCTTCACCACCTGTCCACTCAGAGGCCTTTTGGATAGTTCCTAGCTCATAGTAACCGGCAATATATTCACATATCAAAATGGAATCTCCGTTGAAGGACAGTTAAAGAGTACCATCAAGCTTTTGCCCTTCTCCTCAAATTTTTCCCGCAATTGGATGAAGAGCAGCCGATGGCCAGATTCATTCGAGGAATGAACGAGCCACAATGGCCGAAGTTGTAAGAATGGCAAAGGACTTTGCCAAAGCCTTTGTTGTTAAGGTCCTGCCAAAGCCTGCACCCTCTAACTTTAAAAGATTCCGAACCCTGGAAAGTACTTCAAACTTTCCTCCCCCAAAGAGACAACAAGGCGGCCCAAGTCAAAATTATACTGGGAGATTCAGAAGTGAAGGAAGACCCTTCCCACAGAACACTTTCTCAGGAGCCCCACCTCTTTCAAGGATTCAGAGGGATGAGCTCAAAAGTGAGAACTGGTGTTTTGGTCACCAGCTGAAAGACTGCCCGACTCCTGCCATGTCAAGGGGACAGGGAAGTCAAGGATCGAGAGTGCAGAGACCAACCCCTTCTTATCAGTCAAATCAGGGTCCATCTCGTCAAAATCAAGGCAATCCCAGGAGAACTCCAGCTCAGCCATCTGCCTCTGTCCAGAGTAGCCACAGAACTCCTTCCTAGAACTGGGACAACCAAAGAGAAAGAGTTCCGCCTCAGACTGCAGCAGCCAGAGCAGTCACAATAGCAGAATAGTGGAAGAGAAAAGAGGACAGATTTATGCAGCAATTGAAAACCAAGGGCCAAATTGCCAATTCTCCATCATCCATACTCCAGCTGAGTATCAGGGTAAGCCTTTTAAGCTTTTGATTGATTCACGCAGTACTCATTCTTTCATTTTCCCACAGGATGCTTGCGTAAGCTAGTCTTAGAATAGAAATCAGGGAAATCTATGCAAGTTGAATTGGCTAGTGGGAAGATTCTTTTCACTCACCTTGAGACAGATCGTATTCAGTTCAATCTAGATGGGAATTTAACTGACTGTCAGTATACTTTTGGGAGTTTTTGATGGGATCCTTGGAATGGATTGGCTCCACAAAAGTCAAGCTAACATTCACTGTCATAATGGAACCATTTCTTTCCGTGACCTTCACGAAAATAAAGTTTAAGGAATTGGAATTTCAGGATCCCCAAGTTTGCAGTTAGTAAAGACTTCTAAGTTACTAAAAGGACTTAGAAAGAAGCAACTCATTTATGTTGTCAAAATGAGTCCAGTAGACACAAAGTTAAAAGCTAAAGAACTTGAATGGTTAAGTGATTATGATGATTTATTCCCAGTAGAATTAACAGAGATGCCTCCAATTCGGGAAGTAGATCATGTGATAGAATTGACCCCCGGAGCTCAGCCAGTAGCCCTACGCACGTACAAAATGTCAGTTCCTGAAGCCATCGAACTCAAGGAACAGCTTAGACAGCTGTTAGAACAAGGGTTTGTAAGACCTAGTGTTTCACCTTAGGGTGCGCCAGTTCTCTTTCAGAAAAAGAAAGATGGAACGCTAAGACTCTGTGTGGACTACAGAGGTCTCAATCAGCTGACAGTTAAGAATAAGTATCCTATCCCCAGAATTGATGAGCTTCTGGACAGGCTGAGTGGAGCCCAGATCTTCACAAAGATAGATCTCAAATCACTGTATTATCAGATCAGGATTAATGAGCAAGATATCCCGAAGACAGCCATCAATACTCGGTATGGGCATTATGAATTCACTGTCATGCCATTTGGATTGACAAATGCCCCAGCTACATTCAATCGCCTAATGCAGGACATTCTCAGAGAATACTTGGATGATTTTGTTCTTGTTTTCCTAGATGATATTCTGATTTACTCAAAGAATGCAGTTGACCATGAAGCTCAGGTCAGAAAAGTTCTTGAGATTCTAAGGAAGCACCAACTCTTTGCAAAAGAGAGCAAATGCACTTTCTCTGCCGACCATGTTAAATACTTGGCTTTATGGTATCCAAAGATGGAATTTTCCCAGATTTCACAAAAGTCCAAGCAGTCATAGATTGGCCTAAACCAAAGACAGTGAAAGAAGTCAGAGGATTCTTGGGATTGGCTGGTTGGTATAGAATTTTTATACCAAAGTATGCTCTCATAGCTTCCCCCTTGACTAATCTTCTCAAGAAGAATATCCTGTTTCAATGGTCTGCCAGGTGCCAGAGTGCTTTTGATAAGCTGAAGACCGCCGTGGTAACCAATCCCATTTTGAAGTTGCCAGATTTCTCTCTACCCTTTGAGGTAGTAAAACTGATGCCAGTGATTTTACCCTGGGAGGTGCACTCATGCAGGAAGGTCATGCAGTGGCCTATGAATCCCGAAAACTCAGAACGCATGAGAGAAATTATGCTGTCCACAAGCTAGAACTACTTTCAGTAGTATATGCCCTGAAGTTGTGGAGACATTACCTACTGGGTCAAAGATTTACTTTGATGACAGATCATCAGAGCTTAAAGTGGATCTTCACTCAGAAGGATCTCAACATGCGCCAAAGAAGGTGGATGCAGACCCTGCAATTTGAAATCAAGCACCGCCCAGGCAAAGAAAATGTGGTAGCAGATGCCCTCAGCATAAAAGCCTCCTTGCTTGCAATTACTGTAGTGTCAAATCCTTTGATTATTGAGAGAGAAGATCATGTAGGATAGATTCTTTGGCCCTATTGCTACCCTACTTATGCAGGAAAGCAAAACTCCACAGGAGTTAAACCGAGTTCAAGGGTACAGCCTGGATGGTGGAATTATGTATTATAATCGCAAGCTATGCATTCCCAATGATGAGGGAACTAAGGGTCAAATTCTGAATGAAGCCCATGACAGCCTTATTGCAGGACATCCAGGTTTCATCAAAACCTACATGTGTGTGAAGAAAAGCTTCTTTCGGCCTGGTCTAAAAAAGGATGTACTTAATCATGTACGTCAATGTCTGACCTGTCAGAAAGTCAAGGCCGAGAGAGTAAAAATGCTTGGGAAGTTACATCCATTAGACATCCCCCAGATGAAGTGGAAATGTATCAGTATGGATTTTATTACTGGATTACCTTCAGTGCAATCAGGTTACAACTCCATCTTCGTGGTAGTTGATAGACTAACCAAAGTTGCCCATCTGATTCCAGTAAAAGAAACCTACACTGCAATGGATGTGTGGCCAGAGTGTTCCTCAAGGAAATGTTCAGATTACATGGCCTACCCACCAGGAGAATAGTAAGTGATCGAGATCCCAAGTTCACGTCAAGATTCTGGACTGCATTTTTCGAAGCAGTAGGAACTTTCTTGTATCTCAGCACAGGTTACCACCCCAATCGATGGGTCAAACTGAAAGGGTGAACCAAGTAATCGAAGATATACTTTGGTCATGCTGTGTTGTAGGGAACCCAAGAAGTGGCTAAGCTATCTGCACACCTAGTCGAGTTTGCCTCTACAATGCTTCTTATCACCGAAGTATTAGGATGAGCCCTTTCAAAGCTCTGTATGGACAAGATTGCCTAACTCCATTAACTTGGTTCGACCCATTGATTAGGGTCGAGATGTCCAGACAGATGCTTGTTGATGACATGGAGCAGCAGATGTAGTCAATTTGCAAAGATATAAAAGCTGC
Organism: Cibotium barometz; assembly: GCF_041138505.1. Taxonomy (NCBI): domain Eukaryota; kingdom Viridiplantae; phylum Streptophyta; class Polypodiopsida; order Cyatheales; family Cibotiaceae; genus Cibotium; species Cibotium barometz. Next base: position 8,960,713 of record NC_141102.1, on the reverse strand, counting down.
CCAAGATAGATAGAAGCAGTATGCAGATAAGAAGAGGACAGACAGAAAATTCGAAGAAACAGATATGGTCTTCATTCGAGTACGCCCCAAAAGAAGTTCTCTATCTCTTGGGAAGTACAAGAAATTATCCCCCAGATATTGTGGACCATATCTGATTTAAGAAAGTAGGTGACTTAGCCTATGAGCTTCTTCCGCCTCCTCAACTTAAAGTACATAATGCTAACCAACGCGATCCTCTTCCGCGTACATCCCAAACGGTCTTCACGAGAGAGCTTGCATCACCCGTTGGATTAGAGTAATCACCTCGGTGTGACAACGAGTGTGAGAGGACGACAGTTGACGAGCGGCTACGGTGGAGCTCTTGAGCCATGCTCGAGCTCGATGGATATGCAACTTCCCACGACATGGTTATTGTAGGATTTCCTTAACATTTTTGGCACCGTTTGTTGAGGAGCACCATTTGCTACTTGTATACGCCATCTTTGATTCGAATCCGATGGAGCCCCATAGCCCAGTGCCAGGTAGGCTCTTTGGCATGCGGTTTTTTTGGGGGTTATATTTTAATGTTTTTTTGGTTATTTTGATATTTTTGTTAAGATTCATGTATAGCTTTGTGTTTAGAGTAGGATTATCACTTGTTTGAGTAAAAAAAAACTTGTGATTTGGGTGATTAGAGAGCCTAATCAAGAGGATTCTTGCTTAAACCTTTCCCTAACATTTTTGGCACCGTTTGTTGAGGAGCACCATTTGCTACTTGTATACGCCATCTTCGAATCCGATGGAGCCCCATAGCCCAGTGCCAGGTAGGCTCTTTGGCATGCGGTTTTTTTTGGGGTTATATTTTAATGTTTTTTTGGTTATTTTGATATTTTTGTTAAGATTCATGTATAGATTTGTGTTTAGAGTAGGATTATCACTTGTTTGAGTAAAAAAAAACTTGTGATTTGGGTGATTAGAGAGCCTAATCAAGAGGGTTCTTGCTTAAACCTAGACTCTTTTTGTTAATTTGTAGCTTCTTCTTTTTTTTTTTTTTGCTTAATTCCTTTGCATAGGTAGGTTAGCATTACTAGATAGAACACTAATCAAACAAAAAAACAAAAAAAAAACCATAAACTGTTGGAATTAGGGTTGCAGGAATGCACACACAACTTCAAGAAGATGAGGAAGCTTGAGCACAACACAGTAGTGTATTATGAGTGCCAAAAATGAAAGATCACAAGCCCTAGAAGATAATGGGCGTATATACAATGCACGGGGGAAAAAACCTCCTAGTGAGGGAAAAAGTGCCCCGGCGGTCCTAAGTGTGTTCACACACATCACTACTATAATATGGTAACAAATCCCCCCTGGAGTGATGCGGTGAACAAGAGCTAGCACTCATGTATAGGGAAGTGTCTAGCTATGTGGACGAATCCACAAAAGGGAGTAAGCCCAAAGCTTTGCGAAAAGCTTCGAACTTCTCACGAGGCAGAGCCTTTGTGAAAAGGTCTGCAAGGTTATCCTGTGTTGGCACATAAGCCAAACTGATCTCTCCTGCAGAGAGTCTCTCCCTGACATAATGGTAGTGCACCTCAATGTGCTTCGTACGAGCATGGAACACTGGGTTCCGCGCAACTGCCAATGCGCTCTGACTGTCAGTGAAGATGGTGGTGGCAGATGGCTGCCCAACACCCAAATCAGCCATAAGGCGTCTGAGCCACACACACTCAACCGTAGCTGTGAAAGCTGCCCTGTACTCAGCTTCACAACTAGAAGTGGCCACAGTAGGCTGCTTCTTGCTCAACCATGATATGCATGAGCTTCCAAGCATGAAGCAAAAACCACTCGTGGACACGCGTGTGTCATAACAACCAGCCCAGTCAGAATCTGAAAAAACATGTAAATCTGGCGGCAATGATCCCCCCTTGGGATAAAACAACCCAAGATGCCGAGTACCACTCAGATAGCGAAAGATACGCTTCACTGCCTGCCAATGCTTAATGCCTGGGCTATGCATAAATCTGCTCACCTGTGAGACTGCAAACTGAATGTCTGGCCTCGTAATGCATACATAAATGAGGCAACCAACAGCTGTCTGATAGAGTGTGACATCAAAGTGATCTCCAGCATCATGAAGACTCAACTTCAAACCTGTCTCCATTGGAGTAGCAATAGGCTTGCAGTCTTCAAGGCCAAATCTCCGCAACAATGTTTCAATATACTTTGTCTGACACAAAGCAATACCTCCATCACACTGCTTAAATTGTATCCCCAAATAATGATGCAAATGCCCCAAATCTGACATCTCAAAAGAGGCATTCAAATCAGCCTTAAAATCAGCAATATGACTCTCATTTGGTCCTGTGAGCAGCATGTCATCGACATAGAGAGCAATGATTAGATGTACACCATCCACACGTTTAACATACAAAGTGCTTTCTGTTGGACTATTCTGAAACCCATGTGCAGTCAAATATGCATGTATTTTTTCATACCAAGCTCGTGGAGCTTGCTTTAAACCATATAAAGCCTTTTTTAACCTGCACACTTTGTTTTCCTGCCCTCTTTGAACAAAACCACGAGGCTGCGATACATACACCTCCTCATGCAAATCTCCATTTAAGAACGCAGTCTTTATGTCCAGCTGATGTACATTCCAACCATTATGAGCTGCTAATGCACAGATGCTACGAACAGTGGTCATACGACATGTGGGAGCAAAATTCTCATCAAAATCAATGCCCTTCTCTTGAGCATAACCTTTTGCAACAAGCCTAGCCTTATGGCGATCCACTGTGCCATCAGGCTTACGCTTCAATTTGTATACCCACTTAGTGCCAATGGCCTTCTTGCCAGGGGGCAAGTCACATAAAGACCATGTACTATTCTTCATAATAGCATCGTATTCTGCTTGCATAGCAGCCATCCAATTTTCTGAACTTTGTGCCTCATCAAATGAAACAGGCTCACTTTCATCGCACATACTAGAAACAGCCAATGCATAACAATCTGACGCATAAGAGGCACCATGAGAGCCAGAACGAGTGCGACTAGACAAAGGGGCATCCAACTTGCTGTCACGCAAAGTCTGCACCAGCCATCTAGGCATGTTCCTAGAGCCCTCAATCTCTTGTCTCTCATCCTCAAGTGCATCATGCACATCTGCATCAGATATAGGCTGATCTGTGCCATCATTTAAAACCTGCATAGGCTGAAAAACTGCCTCATGAGGTATTGCACTTGACTGTGCACCACTGAAAAGAGGCAACAATGTATCATAGACATCACGTGAGCTGATATCTGTCTCCTTAGTACATGAAACCAAGGGCTGAACTGCATCTTCCACAAATACAACATCACGGCTAACCAAAATGCGCTTTGTCTGTGGATGATACAAACGATAGCCTTTGCTCTCAGCACTATATCCAACAAAAATACATTTGACAGCTTTGTCATCCAATTTTCTGCGATGTTGCACAGGCACTAATGCATATGCCAGGCAACCAAAAACACGTAAATGGCCAACAGATGGCTTGCGGCTATGCCAAGCCTCATATGGAGTGACAACCTGTAAAGCTTTGGTGGGACACCTGTTTAGTACATAAGTGGCACACATGACAGCCTCAAGCCAAAAACCATGTGGTAGACTTTGACTCTTAACCATACATCTTGCCATTTCCATGAGAGACCTGTTTTTTCTCTCAGCCACACCATTTTGCTGTGGTGTATACGGCACTGTACATTGGTGTTTTATCCCACGCTCAGCCAGAAATGCATTAAATTTTGAAGACATATACTCCCCCCCTCGATCTGAACGGAGGGTGCCCATCTTACTTTCTGACACATTTTCAGCCATAACCAAAAACTGTTTGAAGCACAAAAACACTTCGGACTTTGCCTTCAAAGGATATACCCATGCATGCCTGGTAAAATCATCAATGAAAGTCACGAAGTAAAGGTAGTTTCCAAATGATGGAGTTTGCATGGGACCACAAACATCACTGTGAACAAGCTGCAATCTGCGTTCAGCTCTCACTGATCCATCTTTGGGAAAGGAAGCACGCTGCATTTTACCCAATATGCAGCCCTCACAAACATGCTTGACAGGTGCCTCAAGCTTAGGCAAAGAAGACATCATTTCAGATTTCTGCAGGCGCAGCAAACTTGCAAAATTCAGATGACCAAAACGTGCATGCCACAGTTTTGCATTTGAAATAGCCTGCGTATCCATAATAGCACATGCTGAATCCTCTACACATTTGCCATCCATATTGAGCTTATACAGCCCTCGACATAGTGAACCAGATGCTACAATGATGTCACCACAAGAGAGATCATGAACAGTACATCTGTCATCCACAAATTTTACAACCAAACCTGTTTTGGCAAATGCGGATACTGACAGCAGATTCTTTTTGATCCCTGGCACATACAATGCATCAAAAAGTGTAAAGGTGTTGCAATTTGCAACATTCAGCACAATCTGTCCAACTCCTTTAACGGGATAAGAGGAGTTATTGGCACAAGTGACAGTATTCCCTGTGGGAGCAGACTCAAGGAAAGTGAATAAACTGCGCTGCGAGGTGATATGCTTAGTGGCACCACTATCAAAGTACCATACATCTGAATCTACTGCAGACATACATGTGTCATGCAAAGATGGGTCATAACTGCACTGCGCATTGAATGCCCATTCTGTATCTTGAACAACATTAGCAGATTCATTGTTAGAAGGAGAGGCATCTGCAACAGCCATACCAGCCTCTTTCTTCTTAGCCTCTTTCGCAGCCAGCTTAGGACACGCTTTGATGACATGATCATTTCCCTTACAGTACTTACAAAATGTCTTCTGTTTGTCACCCTTCTTCTCATCTTTGTCTTCCTTCTTTGGTTGCGCAGCATTTGCAGATTTCTGCTTACTAGAAGAAAAGCCAGCTTTACCTTTCCCGCTTCTCTGACTAGCAACGAAAGCTTGATCTGCGACACGCATAATATTCCTGTTTTGCCTTGACTGGTCTTCTTGCAGCAAAACAGAAACTAACTCCTCAAATGATAAGGCATTGGGATTGCCTTTCATCATCAAGCGAAGAGTGGAAGCAAAACCCTGATAAGAATCTGGTAGACCATTCAAAACAGTCTGCACAAGTGAACTGTCTGACAGGATTTCATCTGCAGAAATGAGCTGCTCTTTGAAATCCTTGATCTTTGTCAAAAAGCTATCCATAGAATCACCTTCGTTCATATGCTCACTCTCCAACTGTTTTCGGAGGTAAGCAACACGAGCCTCATTTCTTGCCTGATACAATGTGGCAAGTACATCCCAAGCATCCTTAGAAGTCCTGCAGGAGCGAATATGTGGGATAATGGTACGTTTGACAGACAGCGCAATCAAGGCATGAGCCTGCGCATCTCTACCATCCCAACGAATCTGCTCTGCTGAAAGTGGTGGTTCTCGAACAGCTGCTACAGCACTTGTGCCTGCACCATCATCAACAGTACCTGTTTCTGATGTGTTTGCAGCATTCCCAGCCACAATAGGACGTGCATCAATACCCTGCACAATGTTCCATAACCCCTTTGCTACCAATACATGTCGCATCATATATGCCCACAATGGATAGTTGGTGCCATCCAACTTATCCTCAGCAGCCAACATGCGGAATACATCATTGTTGTCAGCCATGGCCAATGACTGTACTACTAGATGTAAATGCTGTCTGTAAGAGGTAAACCTGTATAAAATCGACCTGTGCTATGTAGCACAGCCCAAAACAGACGAATGGGCACCTGTCCTGCAGATTTTAATCTTGACAGAAAATCTGCACAGTAGGACGATTTTGCCTGCGCAGTACTTGGAATGCAAAAACGGAGGGCGAAATGACTTCAGATCAAAATTCTGAAATGAACAAGCCCTACGGGCTCTCCCACGGCATATACTAACCTGTAGACGCTCGTGAAACCTCGTCGCAATCGGAGGAGATGAAGCGGCAGGTGCCGGTGATGCTGCCCGGGAGGAGGAAGCCTGCTCTGATACCAATTGTTGGAATTAGGGTTGCAGGAATGCACACACAACTTCAAGAAGATGAGGAAGCTTGAGCACAACACAGTAGTGTATTATGAGTGCCAAAAATGAAAGATCACAAGCCCTAGAAGATAATGGGCGTATATACAATGCACGGGAAAAAACCTCCTAGTGAGGGAAAAAGTGCCCCGGCGGTCCTAAGTGTGTTCACACACATCACTACTATAATATGGTAACATAAACTATCTCTTCATTTTTACTAATTATCACTAACCTACTAGTTAGTGTGATTAGTAGACTTAAAGAGAGCAAAAAACTAAAAAATTGAGCCTAATTGCTTGCAATTAGACTAATTAGAGTGGCATTAGTGTTCTAAACACTTGCCTTGACTCAAATCTATGCTTAGTTCATTCTAATTAGGCTCTAATTAGCAAGAATTAGCACTAATTTGGTCTCTTTTGTCTAATTTTTCCCCTTTTGAGTAGATTAATTAGTGACCTAATTAGTGAAATTATTTTGAGATAATCACATCTTTGTATTAGCATAAACATTGCTAATCCATCTATCGAATCCCCATGCTTAAACTCCTCACCAATTAGGAGTAATTTGAGGGCAAAGAAGAGGGTGAAAGAGTGATTAACAATGGGATTAAGAGAATTAATCTTTAGTTAAGCTAGAGGACCTCTAAATTAGTAGAAATCCACTAATTTAGAGGTAGCCTCTAACTTTAGCCCTGTCCCACCCACCTAGCATTAAAGAGGGGTTCTTAGTTGTCTCCCACCCACCTAGCATTAAAGAGGGGTTCTTAGTTGTCTCCCACTCACTTCCCTTCAATTTGAAATTCAAATCTTAAATTCAAATTTCAAAAGTGTCCCGGTCATTCCTTCCCAAGTGCCGTGGATGCTCCTTCCCAAGTGCCATGGATATTCCTTCCCGGCCGTTCCTTCCCAAGTGCCATGGGATGCTCTTTCCCAAGTGCCATGGACGTTCCTTCCCGGCCGTTCCTTCCCAAGTGCTATGGGACGCTCTTTCCCAAGTGCCGTGTGTGCATATACTAGGAGGCTAACCCACATTAGGCTTGTGAGCATGGGAGCTTGGGAACAAGCTCTAGTGGAGCATGGGTTAGGACTAACCTTAAGGATTAAGGTTAGGGTTAGGCATCCAAGGGTCACACATGGGAAATGGAAAGTCAAGAGTCACTTGAGGGCCCTCCTATATAATAGGGGCATGGGGCACACTCATCAAGGGAGCTTGGGAGCTTGGGGGCTTGGAGGCTTGGAGACTTATGCTATGGTCTCTTGTGTAGAGGTCCATATCTACTCATCTACCATTTCACACTATAGCTACATGCTATTGGATTGGAGTTATACCTCTTGATGGTATGGGACATCAAGGTAGAGGTATGATGTATTTCATTTATTATTCATGTGTGCATCCCTTGGGCTTGGGTGGTTGAATTTATGCCTGATTTATGCATGTTTATGCATAACAATTATCTAGAGAGATCTTAGGGTTTTAACAGTGGTATCAGAGCAATCTCTATTTAATTTTTGTTGATTTTTTAAGTAAATTTTAATATTTACTAATAAAAATATTATTTTATTGATTTGTGTTGATGAATTGCACGTGGATCATCGATATGGTGATTGGAACGTGTGTAACTACAATTCAATGGACGAATCGACGTTTGCGGGAAAATTTCGTGAGTTAATGCTATTTTTCTCTATTTTTTATGGTTAAAATCGAGCATTAAGGGAATTTTTTACAAAAATACCATTAAGTTTATGGTGGATATTTTTGATAGAATGGATTCCCTGAATTTCTAGAAATTTTAGAAATTTTGCCTAATTTTTTAAGGAATTTTTTGAGTATTTTTATGATTAAAAATATATTTTTATACATTTTTGCGGTTTTTTTCCGTGGGAATGCGATCAAATTTCTGTCAATTTTCTACTGAAATTCAATAGGGGACAAGGTGTTGATGCATGAGATGCTCTCCCGTGTGCGTGGGACTCTCTCCGCCTCTCAAATCTGAATTTTTCTTCTTTTTTATGAAAATTCTCTTAAAAAAGATTTTTTTTAAGTTAAACATTAATCATAATTAATGTTAATTATGATTAAGGGTTTAATTAAAAAACCTTAATTAACGATTAAGCTAATCTCTGATTAACAGAGAAGGGAGGAGAAAGAGAATGGATGGGAGAGGAAGGAGAGGAAAGTGGAGAGATGAGTGAAGAGCACTTCACTCATCTTCTCTTCTACGAGCAGGCGACGCGGCGCTGCAGGCCGGGCGAAAAAAATCGCCCCCCCTTAGAAAAATCAAATTCCAATGTTAAGCTTAATTAAAACTTTTTTATTTTATTTTTTTAAATAAGTTTTTTATTATTTCCAAAAAAAGCTTTTGAATTTATTTCAGAAAAAAGCTTGAAAAAAGCCTGGAAAATACTGAAAAATATGGGATTTGTGGAAAAAAATCTCTGAAAATTTCTTCTTGAAATTTTTTGGCTTTTCATCTTCCGGAAAACCTTTGGCTTTCCATTTTCCCGAAACCTTTTGGCTTTCCGAATTCCGGAAAAACTTTTGACCTTCCGTATTCCGGAAACTTTTTGACCTTTCACATTTCGATTTTCTTTTGTCTTTTTATTTTCCCAAAACTTTTGGCTTTCCGTATTTTGGGAAAACCGTTGGAATTCTGAAATTTTTTGACCGTTCGTATTCTAAATGCGTTCGGGGTAATTTAAAAATTTTAAAAAATTCTTAAAAAATTAGTGAAAAATTAGACAAAGGTTTTTTTAAATTTCGAGAAAATGTGGGGTTGGTGTTTGGCATGTGGTGTGTCCATTCGGGCGCCCGTGACCATTCAAATTCCTTTAAAAATATATTTTTTGACCCAGAAAATTAGAAAAATCCATTAAAATGGTAAATTTTCATTGGATTTGAGAATTGTTGGGCGGAATTGAAAAATTCATGAACGATGGGATTCTCAGGAAAATTAGGAATATTCTAGATATTATTTTTAGAAATCCTAAAAATTGGTATTTTAAAAATATCAATGGTATTTTGGCAAATTAAATTGCTAAATTTTTTTTAAAAAAATATAGGTTTGGAATGCCATAAGATAGGTTTGGTGGAATTCAAAATTATCATATTTTGAGGCCCTATGAAATTAGGAAAATTTAGAAAAAAATCATGATAATTCTTTTTCTCAAGAATTTAATATTTTCGAGGGTTATTTAATGTTGAAGTACGTTTTCTCGTGCTAACATTAGATAGATGCGGGTTATTCGCATATTATTAATACGATTATATCTCGTATTAATGGATATTTATGTTTGGATTAATTCTAAATGATGTATTCATAATTTTTTACCATTGTTTAGCCATTCTTTTTTGGACATGTTCCTTAATTTCTTTTGATGGCTATAATTTACGTTCAAAGTGTGTTTCAACTTTGATACTTGTCCATGATAATTTATTTTGCACTTATTTAAGTGTGGTTTGTGCTTAATTTCTTAAGCCTAAGACAAAGTCTATCATGGGTTAGTTGATCGGTTTGTTTTGGTGGATTTTTATTGGATGTTTTCCAAGTTTTATATGGACTCATCAGGTTCTACCTAGATCACTTATGTCTAGGGTTTTCTTATTGAGTGCTACACACATGTGTTTCACTTTCTTACTTTGGAGTTTTATTTGAACAACACAACGTTCATATACTCCGGATTGATGAGTTGGCCCCACCCACCAATTTTAAAGCTTCTTTTGGCATGATTTATGTCCATTAGATGGTATGCATTGATTTTTATGATCAACTATGGTTTTCATGGATTTAAGGAGCTTCTATGATTTTATCCATGGTTTTATAAGGATCTTTTGATCTTTTGGATAATTTCATGTGCCTTGAAGGTAGCATTTACCTTCATTTTTTGCATGTAATTTTGGACTATGTTCCTTGTACTCTTGTACATATTCCAACTCGGATACCTAGTTGCTTATGTATCTAGGTGAGTTATTTTTCTACCCTAACTTTATTGTGTTTTGGGTAGTTATCATTAGAAGGCGCCAATAATTCAATTTCTTTTCTAATGATGTACTCAGAAGGAGTTATTCCTTGATGTAGTCTCAAGTATATAGAGATAGGTTTAGTATGTGAAAGTCTGGATAAGGCCATCTTATTCCTTTTATGCAGGATTTTATTCATATTTTCCTAGACGGCATACTAGGGAGTTTCAAATTGTTAAGGTATGTAAAGACAATCTTATTTTCCTAGACGGCATACTAGGGAGTTTCAAATTGTTAAGGTATGTATGGGTGGTATCATGGTGGTGTTGCTTGCAAATGAAGATCAATACCAGGATGCAACAAAAACGATACTTAGGGCTCTTGAAAAGAGTTCTACTTTGTAGATGAATGTGGGAGAGGGTTTGATAATAATCCCACATGGGGACTTATGGGAGTCCTAGAATTTTTGTATAAAAGGTGGCTCATTTGAGAGCTTAGACACACTTTGGGCTTAGTTCATGCAAGAGCTCCTTTGAGAGACCTACTCTCCCTCTTCTCCATAGAGGTGAAGACTCTTCTCTCACCCCATCTACATCATTGTATGAGGTTAATCTCTTCATTGAATCATTAACAATGTCATGAGTCTTTCTCATCCTCTTCTCTAATCATTTTACTCTTATGCATGCTTTTAGTATTTCATTTTTGAGTACATGGATTGATTTGAAGCTTTCATGGAAGCTTGATGCTTGAATGTGTGCATGCTTGTAGGAAGATAGGAGTGGAGTGAGGTCTTTCTCTTTGCTTGAGTGCATAGTGATTGTATTCCTCTTGCTTGTATTTGTGAATGAAGGGGTGTGTAGGAATGAGGACAAGTTGAGCTTGTGTGTATGCTTAGTCTAGTGTCAAGTGATGGTAGCCATGAGCATTCTCTCCTTTTGTGGATAAGCTCTTGTGCACCGGTACGGGTCGAATCCCTAGCTCCGAAAGGGATGCAAATCCCATTGGAGTGAGCTATACGTGGATCGTACTCCTCTTACTACAAGAGAGAGAGTTTTCCGTCTCTCCATTGGCGCCGCTGCCGGGGAAAAGACTCAAATCCGGTTGAGAGTGTGTGGAAACCACCACTATTTCCTCTTTTGGTTGCAAAACCATTGAGTGACTAGGTTAAGTTTGGGTGTGTGATCCCGGTGTGAGTGGATAAGGTTAACCATTGAGCGGTTGAGGTTTCTCCCGCATTGTTTTTTTTTATGTTTCATTGCTTTTATGTTTTTTCAAGTACCGTTCATTATGCTTACCTTCATTGTTTTTTGTCATTTCATTCTTTCATGCTTTTTGTTAACATGTAATTAGTATAAATAAATAAAAAGAAAAGAGGTGCGTTGCTAAGCTCTCCCATAGCTTATGCAAGCCCCATTGACTCCCAAGCAAGAAAGAAGAGAGATAGGAAGTGTTGGAGGCGACCTTCCTTTTGTTTTGTGTTGTTATCGTGTGGGGAGGCATTTCCATAATTGCAGCAAAGAAAAATAAATAGATATAGATATATATATATATATATATCTATATCTATTTACATATATATACATTGGCTGTGGGCGGCCAGTTGGAGTGGGCGGCCGGCTTATAGCGAGGAAGAGAACATTTATATACACACTATATTTATACTTCTGTCGTGGCAGCTGGAGGGGGTCGCTTGTATTGAGCGTTGCATTGAGCGCGGCTTGTATTGAGCGCTGCATTGAGCGCAGCCTGCAGACGAAGGCGTTGGAGTAGAAGTGGGAAGCGAACGAAAGGAAGGCGGGCGAAGGCAGCTTATATATATATATATATATATATATATATATATTATACACTTACGTGAAAGGAAACGAAGGCGCCTGGCTAAGCGAAAGGCGCGGCCTGCATTGAGCGCTGCAGGAAGCCTAGAATCGAGGTGGCTGCAAGAAAAAAAAAAGGAGGCGGAAGGCAGGCCGTACAGAAGGAAGAAGGCGGCTGCAAGTAGGGCGAGGAGGTGTAGGCGTTGACGGGGTTGTTGGCCGTCTCTACCTCACCCACAGCAAAGCAGAAGAGAGGCGGGTGGCTGGCGAGAGACGGCCAGCACTCTGGAGTAGGCGGCAAACGGCGGGAGGTGGCAGCCGAGAGGCGGTTGTGGCTGGCGAGAGGCGGAGGCGGCTGCGACTCAGAGGAAGGTAACAGTCTGCAGCACGCGGGGGCAGCAGCAGAGCAGCAGTCGGCTGGAGCTGAGGAAGCGAGCAGCTGCAGCAGCGTGGAGTAGCGGTTGGAGACGTACGTAGCCTGCAGTGGAAAGCAAAGGCGAGCAAGTGGCCGCTGAAGAAGGCGTGCAGAGACAACGTACGGCCGGCGATAAACCCGGGGGCGAGCGGCGAGGCGAAAAGATAAGGTTAGTGGATTTTTTATTTTTTATTTTTTTTATTTTTTTTATTTTTATTTTTTTCAATGTTTTTTTTGTAATTTTAAATAAAAAAACAAAAAAAATAATATTTTTTTAATTAAAAAAAAGAGAAAAAAAGATTAAAAAAAAACAATTAATTATTTTTGTAAAAAAAAAAGGAATAGTAGAAAAGAAAAGAAGAAAAAAAAGGGGGAAAAAAGAAAACAATTAAATATTTAAAAAAAAAAAGAATAGTAGATAATCCAAAAATAAAAAAAAATAAAAAAATAAAAAAATAATAAAAAAAGAGAAAGAAAAAAGAAAAAGAAGAAAAAATAATTGTTATTTTTTGGAATCCATTGTAAATTATTTAAATTTCTGTACAAAATTTTGCATAATTTAAGTAGCTTGCATTTTTTAGAATTTTTGTAACTGCATGCATAATTAGTATTTTTATAATTTTTTATTTTTGACACGAAATTCATTCATTTTATTTAAAAAAAAAAAACAAACAAACCAACAAACAATAAAAACCAACAAAAGGAGGAAAAAACAAACAAAAGAAAATTTTTTGGATTTTTAGGAGTCTATTATTTTTTGCATATTTTGTAGTTCTTCATTTTTTTTAATTTTTTGCATAATTAGTTTAACTTGCATTTTTTAAATTTTTGTAACTGTGTGCATAGTTAGTATTTTTTTTTTTAGTGTGATTCATAATTTTTGTGTAAATTTAAAAAAAAATATAAATCAAAATCATAAAATCATAAAATCATTAAAAAAAAAACAAATAATAAAAAAAATAGGTTAGATAAGTACACCATACATTTTCTTTTTTTGTCTCTAGTGGTTAGGTAGGGTAAAAAATATATATATATATACCTATATATATATATATTTTTATCAAAAAAAAAAAAAAAACAAAACAAAACAAAACAAAACACAAAAAACAAAACAAAAACACATAAAAACCCAAAAAACCAAAACAAAATTTGACCTTATGCACTTACGGTCAGGACGTCTGATAGATTCTGCCATAGGGCCTAGGGCACCTTCTCGAGTACCTACTCAGGAAAGTGGGACCCAATCGATAGGAAACTTGGCAGATATTGCTGAAACCCTATCTGAATCCCAATCCGATACCCTTTCCTCTAGAACAAATAGTTCATTGTCCATGGACAATCTAGGGCCATCAACTAGTCATCCCGTAGCCCAAAATAGGACACCCACACGATCCTTTAATCCATTCGAGGCTGACACCATGGGGTTAACATTCAATGTGCGACTCCAATATGTCTACACAAATGCTCAAGGAGCTGAGATCTTTAGGGACCCACAACAACGGTACCTTGTTAAGATTGCCGACATATTCTCAGAACTTGATAGAGCACCTCTAGTCAATGACCAGGGTAACATGTATATGGGTGGAGATGGTGTTCGCTACGAAGTCACCTACCATCCAGAAAAGGTAGACAAATTAGGGGAGCTCTCTAAAACAGAGTTTTTAGACATATCACAACTTTCCAGAGCGAGGGAGTCTCGAGATGACTGGCTCATCGAGCCGGACATGCCTGGACCATCCAATGCCCAATCCTCAAAGCCATCCATAGATGATTTACTTCTTGTAGATCTCAATTTGGACAAGGATAGGAAAGGCAAGTGTAAAATGGATCAGGGGGCTGAAAGCCAATGGGAGTTTGTACGACAAATTCCTGTGACTAAGGTCTTACAGGATGACCCACTTCAAGAGGTCTATAAGGATTCGTTAGAGGGATATTATGCCACGACTAAATTGCCAGAGCTGGATCTTCCTCTAGCTTATGTAGTGGTAGTTGAGAAGTGTGCAGGACACATGAACAGAATAGTTGATAAATGGGCCAATGAATACCGAACGTTAGATTGGACAGAGATTAGGGAACTCACGTGGAAAGGACAACCATTATTCATGGAAGTGTTCTCAACACATACAGCCAAACCAGGAGAGACAGCCTTTCTTGGAGAAACTGTTGCTCCTCCCCTACGAGAGTTCACTAGAGAGGGACCTTCAACATCTAAGTGGACCTCAGCTAGTAGCCCAACTCTAGCACCAAGATATCGTCCTACACCAAATGTGCGACCACAGGTCACACCACAACAACATCTTTCCCACTATGACAATCGGATGAGAGGGGAGCCAACTCGGCCTCCTATAAGTGCACCTCCTGAAATGAGGGTGCCAAGATCTTTAGAGGGGTTTGGTGAGGCTGGTAATAGGGTACCCACACCAATTTTGGAAACATGTGGACCATCTCTCCAAAGGGAAGAACAATTCCCACTAAGGGTAAGAGGCCGTAGGCCCTATGATGAGTATTCACGACAAGTAAGGCCATCAACTCTTCAGAAATTGGTAAAGAAATATGAAGGGTCGGGAGATCCATACGACCATGTAGCAGCTTTTAGGCAAGCAGTTCGAGCTGAGCAAGTTGCTGATAAGCATACTCAAATAGAAGGGTTTGGACTCACTCTTGAAGGAAAAGCCCTGGCTTGGTTTCAGGCATTAGAGGCTTCTGACAAAACTTCTTTACGAGTTTTGGAAGAGAGATTCATTGCTGCTTTTTCCTTGATGGGAATTCAACATGACACGGTAGCACACATCTACTCTTTCAAGCAAGGTGAGAATGAGAGTGTTAGAGACTGTGTAAATAGAATGAAGCAGTACATTAATCGTTGCCCAGAAGATGAGAAACCCGCCCAAAGTCGATTAATTTCTCTCTTCTTAAAAGGCCTCAAAAATTCGACACTGCATACACATCTCTATGCTAAGAAACATACAAGTTTTAATGAGTGTTGTCATGATGCTATGGATTTCACCGATAACTTCAAATTCCAGGATGGTTCTAGCCCTGAGGTTAAACCTAGAAATCAATGGGGTGATGATCAAAGTTCAGGGTCTAGCGCACTAGTAAATCCAGACCAAATAGCCAACCTAGTACTACGGAGATTAGGACAAACCTATCGTCCACCCATGCAGCCACAACAACAGCAGCAGAGAATGAGGAGTGTACTTCCTACAGGGCCTCATCTTTGTGGAGCATGTGGCGGTGACCATAAAACAGAGGACTGTAATACCTTTTCTCCTCTAGTCACAAACCAACCCACAAAGAAGTGGTGCCAAGCCTGTGCTTGGAACTTTACTCATACCACACAGGATTGTACTCGCATTGCGAGAATGAGACAGGAACGTGAGCAACCGAGGGGTGGAGTGGCTCCACAAATGTATCAACAATATACGAATTTTGATCGTAAGCAACCGATGACACAAGAACAAGCACGACCTGTTCTTGGTGCTCAACCTCCTGCTCCAGGGACTGCTCCTGTGAGGGTTGTGGACTATGACAATTCAAATATGTGTAGAGAATTGGTAAACCCAGGCTATGTGGAAGAAGAATACACATCATATTCATCCAAAGAAAATATCTTTGAAAGTCCCGCATACCCAAACCAAGCACTGGTGGAGATTCAACCAGGGGAACAAAACTCTTTAATGATGCTAGGCGGCTACCAACCTAGGACTCCAGGCCCCTCAGGTCAATGGCAGCCAAGGAAAGTAGAGGCCAAACCAATGGGCCCCTGTTATGAGTGCGGCGAACCCCATTGGGCTCGTGATTGTCCACATCGCTCAAGGCAAGCATCTCGGTCAAATACAACAGTGCAACAGTTTCCACCAATAGAAAGATATTGTCTAGGGTGTTGTGTCGAACATTTCCCGAAGGATTGTCTGTTGAAACCACATGAGGAAGGCAACTCTCAACCAAAGGTTTCACTTAACCTTGTAGGCACAGTTCCATCACCACCTTCATCTGAGAATGAGGATGTCGTGCCACTTAGAGTCATGACTCGATCACAGACACGAAACGCTGAAATACAAACTGATGAGACACCTCGAACTAGGGACGCAAAGACTAATCTAGTGGACAAAACCCTACAGTCTAGTAGAAAAAAGGCCACTAGGAGGAAGAAGAACCGAAACAAGCAAACTAAAAGTGCATCCACTTCTAGTTCTCAGGAATCCTCTAAACAAAACATAAGGGATAAAACTTTTTACATCCCAAGAAGTGCGTGAGGAACCTCAAACTGAGCCAAGTGCTAAACAAAATGAGGCTAGTACGACTGAGGATAGTTCTGGGGGTTCTGTTTTTGTGGATAAAGTGAATGAGACTCTAGAGGCCATCATTGATGCTCATAGAAGTTGCATTGCAGCTTTATCTGAGCTACCCAAGAAGCTTCAAGAATACCCAAACCCTCGTGAGGAGAAGATCAATCTAGCTGTACATCAGCAACTCATTAGGGAAGCTCAGTCGATACTTGAGGGACCACCACCACCTATTCCTCGAGGCCCAACTTCTCTTAAGCCAACGTTAGAAACTATACCGGAAGTGTCATCAAGTAGGGAAATGAAAAGTGAGTTCATTTCACAAGCTCAAAGCGAAAGATCGGCACCAATTGACACCCCATTGAAAGAAGAAAGTCTACCATCACCTAGCCTTGTCTTCCCATGCAATGATGAAATTATTGATGCTAATGAGGACATGGCAAATGACATGTGGGCCGCTGTAAATGAGAAAATTAATGAGAACATGTCTTCTGTTAGTTCGCCTCCATTCTCTGAGGTGGATTTTACCAGAGATTCGGAAAACAATTTTGGTCGCCCAAGCATCCAGGAGGAAGGTCAAACAATTGTTTCTCCTAGAAGTAAGCATACAATGAAAACCTTACCATCCTATCTGGGAGAATATGAGAACTGTTCTCAAACCTT
This sequence comes from Cibotium barometz, assembly GCF_041138505.1. NCBI lineage: Eukaryota > Viridiplantae > Streptophyta > Polypodiopsida > Cyatheales > Cibotiaceae > Cibotium > Cibotium barometz. The sequence goes on along the minus strand of NC_141102.1, from coordinate 8,943,532 downwards.
GAGGATACCCTCCATGCATAAAAGGTTGACTAAGGAGAAAGATATGAGTATGGTGCAAGCTATTTTGTCAGCACCAGTGGCTTGTACCTTACCTTTGCTTGAATTGATAAAGCTTAAACCTGAGTTGTGGAATGATATTGCCACATGTTTGTCAGAGCAGGTATTGCTACAAAAGGGTCACCATGAGTGTACTATACACCATGAGACAAAGCATGTAATGCCAGTTCCTATCAACAAAGTTGGAAAATTTTGTGAAGACGATCAGGGAAATGCTACCCTCCCATTGGAAGTGCGAAAAGTATCTTCAACTGCAATACTTGATAGTGGCGCAGGAGTGGGCATTGTGACAAGGTCCATTTGGGAAAAATGGGGCAAACCAGCTATTAGGAGTACCAGGATGCGTTTGCAGCTAGCAGATGGAAGCTTAGAACATCCCCTTGGGCTGCTCGAGAACATATTGGTCACCACATGTGGGATTGAATATGAGCATACCTTTGCAGTGGTGGATTTTGGAAAGCATCCAAACTATGAAGTAATATTGGGTAGACCATTCATGCGACAATTTCAAATGATTCAAGATTGGGGATACAACTACTTGTACCTCAGACATGATTCTGTCATCACAAGGGTCAACCTAAGGAATCACTCGTATCGTGATGTAACAAGGTCTCCAATAGATGAGTTTGATTCTGCTTCATCTGAGGGCTCAAAAATTACATTGTCAGATGGGCGAGAAGATCTATGGATGTGTGGAGCCTCCTGTAGGGATTTCAACACTGAGAGACTTAAGGGTAATCGAAGTGTATCTGACGAGGCATACATTCCACAACCCTTCCCTGAGCATTTAATTGATCCATTAGAATGGAGTCATGTCCTTGCAACATTATCGACATGTGCTTTACCAAAGCCAATTCAATTCTGTGACTCTGATGGATATGATATTATTCCTATAAGAATGGTACAACCACGTGCTCTTCTAGATCATTTGTACTATAGGGATACATCCAAAACAACAGCTATGCATGTCGAGGAAGTCTCAGTTGAGAATTTAACACTCAAATCTGTTAATGATGCTGATAAGAAAGAGACACAAGCTCCAAAACAAATGATGTGGATAATTGATGAGTACTCAAGTGAGGGCCATGGCTGGCATGTTCCAACTACTCTAGTTGCTGCTCAAAGAAGGCCAGGCACGAAGGATTCATCAATGTGGCTACCCAAAGATGCGTACAAACTTGTACCATCTAGTCCAGTTGCTAAGCCTCTTAAGAAGCACATCATTTCTAAGCCAAAACCTCGGATTGTTAATCGATGGGTCCCAAAACATGTGCTCAAAGCACAAGGCTACTATGAGGGTACAACAGCAATTTGGCTTCCAAAATGCCATGCTGAACAAAGGGTAAAAGAGTGTATCCAAAAGATTCCAAAAGCCACCTTTGATTTTCCATATCAGTGGGTACAAAAGAAATCAACACAGACTCTTCAAGAAAGGAAAGGTGGCTGTGATAGCACCTACAAATCCACTTGTGTTGATATTCCTAATACATGTATTGAAACACCGGTTGACCCGATTTCTCCTTGTTACATGATTCAACCATCAACTGGTGTACATAAGTCAAGTCCAAAGGAGTCTCATTTGAGCATAGATTCTAGCATTTCAAAGCCTAAAACCTCTTCTCTTGCTCAAATTCCTCGACAATTGATAAAGTTCCCACCCAAGAAGGACATACCTAAAACCAAAGATAAAGCATTAACACTACAAATGAAGCTCTTTGGTAGATCAATGTTTGAATAGTGTGGTGCCTTACGCCTTTAAGAGAATTATGTTCTTTTTGAGATGATCTCCACCACCAGCGCAAGGGTAAGTTCAAACGACTCCACAATAAGATCGACAAGCCAGGGCACTTTTCTCCCATTGGGTTTTTTCCCCTCGGCTATATTTGGTGTTTGGCACCACTAACAAATTTTATTCTTTTGTTTTTTCTTTGTTTGTTAATAAAACTTTGTGCAGAGATCTCAGCTTAAGAAGAGCATCAGATACGCCCCTACAGTCCACCTATCGTGCACACAAATTAGGAAGGGGGGAGATATTCTATGCTTACAAAGATCAAGGAGGAGCAATCTGCACAAAATCAGCAATTAATCAAGGCAAACGAACAACATCAACAGGGCACTACAACAGGTGTATGCAAATCTTAATCTTTATTTCTTTATGTGCTCTTATCTTTCGAATATATGGTTTGCATGTACACAATATTGGCTGGTTGGAGTTTTGATTAGTAGTTAAAATGTGGTGAGTACATTCTAGAGTCTTAGAAAACTTAGTAAGAGATATTTCTATCCAAAGACAGTGTAGGATATATACCAAGGGAGTATGCCAAGTACTTATGTCTTCAAGGTATATTAGTTATCCCTAGTGGTAGTTATCTCTTAGATATGAGCTAGGTGCTACGAGTAATAAAAATTTATGAAAATATACCCTACAAAAATATATAGACAAGGTGAATTGCGACATGAAGTGTCTACCGCCATGCGAAGTGCTTGGTAGGACCTGGGGATGTCTCAGCACCTTGGGGCCGATGCCTTGGTTTCCATGGGGTGAACACTGATGTCTAGAAGCTTCAATAGAGGACCTTTGAGGAATCTATCGCCTTGATAGATGTTGGTAGGACTCGGGGGTACACTATGGGCCCTCGAAACCGATGCCCTCATCTTCAAGGGGTACTCCTTAGGTCATAAAAGAAAGAAAGGTCTGTCGCCCTTGAGATACTTAGCGGTCTTTAGATTCTCTTGGCGGAGGTCTCTGGGCCATTGCTTGGGTCTCATGGGGATAGAACCTTAATCTTTATCACCTTCTACACACATATCAAAAAAAAAAAAAAAACAAAAACAAAAACAAAAACAAAAACAACAAGAGAGAGCTCCAATCACCTTTGCTCATACTTAGGAGTAGGGTTGCCACTTAGGAGTAACTTACATACTGATAGGACATTGAGACTGCGGTCATAACCGGAGGTGTACAACGACACTTGCCTTTGCATAGCATTATCTACTACCTAAGTCTCACTTTGACTAGTTTTTACTCACCTCTTTTAGTACTCATTAAAACTTTAATCAGCCTTGCACTTGTATGCTCACGTGTGTAATTATTATTGCTGATTTTGCTTTTCTTTTCTTTTTATCAATAAAGGACTTTACTCGTATCAATTGTTTTTGTTGCAGCTCTTGCTACTACCGCGCTCGAGGACGTGCGCAAAATAGGAAGGGGGGAGTGTTGCTTGCAAATGAAGATCAATACCAGGATGCAACAAAAACGATACTTAGGGCTCTTGAAAAGAGTTCTACTTTGTAGATGAATGTGGGAGAGGGTTTGATAATAATCCCACATGGGGACTTATGGGAGTCCTAGAATTTTTGTATAAAAGGTGGCTCATTTGAGAGCTTAGACACACTTTGGGCTTAGTTCATGCAAGAGCTCCTTTGAGAGACCTACTCTCCCTCTTCTCCATAGAGGTGAAGACTCTTCTCTCACCCCATCTACATCATTGTATGAGGTTAATCTCTTCATTGAATCATTAGCAATGTCATGAGTCTTTCTCATCCTCTTCTCTAATCATTTTACTCTTATGCATGCTTTTAGTATTTCATTTTTGAGTACATGGATTGATTTGAAGCTTTCATGGAAGCTTGATGCTTGAATGTGTGCATGCTTGTAGGAAGATAGGAGTGGAGTGAGGTCTTTCTCTTTGCTTGAGTGCATAGTGATTGTATTCCTCTTGCTTGTATTTGTGAATGAAGGGGTGTGTAGGAATGAGGACAAGTTGAGCTTGTGTGTATGCTTAGTCTAGTGTCAAGTGATGGTAGCCATGAGCATTCTCTCCTTTTGTGGATAAGCTCTTGTGCACCGGTACGGGTCGAATCCCTAGCTCCGAAAGGGATGCAAATCCCATTGGAGTGAGCTATACGTGGATCGTACTCCTCTTACTACAAGAGAGAGAGTTTTCCGTCTCTCCAGGTGGTATGGGACGCTAGTGATCCCTCACATATATTATCTTATGGGATAATTGGGGCTCAAGATTGTTGCTTTGCTTACATCACTTAGCATGTTGACCTCAACATTCAAAGACAATCTTATTTTCTAAATTCACTAGAAGGCATTCTTTAGATAAACTTCTTTTATCTATAGCCTGCATGTTTTGATGAGGGAAATCTCGTTGGCATTTTCACTTGTTGAAATCTCTTTCTTTAGAGTTCAAACAAGTTTATCTTGTTGTGTTCGGATAAGGAAATTTGGATTCTTCCTTTGTTGGCATTTCTTTCTCTAGTTTCGTACTTTAGGTGATTTACACAATCAACCTGATAGGTTTACGGATGGACATAAGTAACTCATCGAGACGTTGATGATTCTCTATGTTGATATGGGTAACTCGAGACGTCAATTATTCCATATGCAGATGTGGATATGTCGGGGCGCCGATGAATCCCTGGTTTTTGCTGCTGCTGAAATAATGCCATGTTTTCTTACTTTATTCTGAATGGTTTACAATGAGGAAGTTACTTTGAATGTGAATTGCTCTGATCATCCGCCGCAGTAGTCTGATGGGCAAACACAGTGTATGAATCAGATTATAGTGTATATGCTTCGTGCATATGTCTCTAGAAAATCATCATATTGGAAAAAATATCTTCCAATGATGGAATTTGCCTATAACAGTTCTAAATTTACGGCTATTATTTTTTAGTACGTGCATACTTATGTATGGGTATCAACCCAGGGCACCTATTGATGTCGGTCTTATGGACATCGAGCTTGATGCATCGAGGGATTTCTTGCGAGATATGCAGGAAATGCTGACCGAAGCTCCGGATTCTATCAGGAGTGCTCATGATAGGGCACGGTTTTATGCTGATAGGGGACGCTCATCTCGGTCTTTTGAACCAGGAGCGTTGGTTTATTTTAATGTTCCTAAAGATTCTCAGACTTTGTCAATGGGAAAATGCTCGAATTTATCTCCTATATATTGTGGTCCATTTCGAGTTATACATCGGATTGGCACGGTTGCGTATGAACTAAAACTACCTCCAATATTTAGAGTTCATCCAGTCTTTCATATCGATAGATTGAAAGGGAAACTGGGAGGTGAGAATAACATAGTTACTCCTCAAGAACTCGTTGAAGTCGATGAATTATCCTATGTTCTACATGAACCTGATAAGGTACTTGAATTCAGGGAAAGGAAACTTTGTAGTTGACTAATCCCTGAGGTTAAAATTAGGTGGAAAGATAGGGAAATAGAGGATTCGACTTGGGAGTCGGTTGAGATTGTTCAGCACAGTTCTCCTTCTTTTCATTGCAAGAGTGCAATGTTTTGAGAGAGGGGAAGTATGTTATATGTACATTATGTGTGTTATGTTATATACACATTATATGTGCATATACTAGGAGGCTAACCCACATTAGGCTTGTGAGCATGGGAGCTTGGGAACAAGCTCTAGTGGAGCATGGGTTAGGACTAACCTTAAGGATTAAGGTTAGGGTCAGGCATCCAAGGGTCACACATGGAAAATGGAAAGTCAAGAGTCACTTGAGAGCCCTCCTATATAATAGGGACATGGGGCCCACTCAAGGGAGCTTGGGAGCTTGGGGGCTTGGAGGCTTGGAGACTTATGCTATCGTCTCTTGTGTAGAGGTCCATATCTACTCATCTACCATTTCACACTATAGCTACATGCTATTGGATTGGAGTTATACCTCTTGATGGTATGGGACATCAAGGTAGAGGTATGATGTATTTCATTTATTATTCATGTGTGCATCCCTTGGGCTCGGGGGTGGTTGGGTGGTTGAGTTTATGCCTGATTTATGCATGTTTATGCATAACAATTATGTAGAGAGATCTTAGGGTTTTAAAAGGGCCCTCCATACATGCACCCGAGCGTGGATAGATGCCCCGAGCACATTCACATACCCTCTTCTCTATCCACCACGAATCTATTGCCACCTCCCACCCTTGCAACACCTCCCCTTATGCACAACTTGACACCTCCCACCCTTGCAACACCTCCCCTTATGCACAACTTGACATTCCAAGCTTAGCACAAGCTCTAGGAAGGGGAGTCTCACAACACTTGCACCCACAAACATCATATACGAAACCTATGTGGGCAAAAATTTTCAAACTTCTGCCAAAATTTCACGGAGTTGGAGACCCCGTATTCCACATCGAGGTCTTTAACCAAATTTGTCAAGCATTTGAGATTTTCGACGATGCAACCAAAGTCCATCTACTTGGACTCAGCCTTGAAGGCCGTGCAATGGTTCCAATCCTTGGACCCTTGGCAACAAAAGCACTTTCAAAGCGATAAGAGATGCCTTCATTCTTGGATTTGCACCCTACAGGTCCAAATGGAGCCCCGTCATCCAACTGTTCCAATTGGAACAAAAACCTGAGGAAATATTATGCGACTACATCACTCATATCAAGTACCTTGATTCGCATTGCCAAGAGAGGAAAAAATTGAGAGAGAAGCAATTAATGGACCATTTCCTCTTGGGCTTGCACAATCCAAGGCTTCACGACCACCTATTGGTCAAGGACCCCTCCACCTTTGATCAGGCCTGCAAATGGGCGATCTTTCTCAATGGCAACATGCGAGATAGCTATTCCACGCAATTGGCCACCACACAAATAACAACCCAAAGCTCATTTATAATGTTACCTTCCTCTCCTCCCGGGCCCCAAATCTTATTGGTGACACCACCACAAACTCACGACTCACACATGGCACCACCACAACCTTCTCTTGTGCCCATCTTTCCACTCCAACCGTTGCCTCTTCAGGCAACGGTTGGAGTGGAAAGATCCCAACCAGGTCTATAGCTAAACCTATGGAGCCCATGTGCTCCACCATCCCCAAGGCACCCCTACCACTTCATCTCCCTCTGCTGGTGCCTCACATGGACCCTAAACCCCATTGCTTATGGAGAGATCCCAACCAGGTCCATAGCTAAACCTGTGGAGCCCATGTGCTCCACCATCCCCAAGGCACCCCTACCACTTCATCTCCCTCTGCTGGTGCCTCACATGGACCCTAAACCACTTGTGCAAACTATAGGTGCACCCGCAGGGAAACCACCTCTTTTGTGTTTCCTTTGCCATGAACCCCATAGAGTGGCGGACTGCCCTCCTTAAAAGAAACGTCTGCCAATGCAACCACAATGTCATGGATGTGGAACTGACAATTACTATAAGGATTACCCTTTGCAATCAATTTCTCATTCCACATTCGAAGGCATGCCGTCCCTCAACATGTTGAGTGTTCAACATGGGAAGATATCCACTGTCCCATTGAATGTCGTCACACGGTTGTAGGCCAAGCTAAAGAAGGTCACATCCTGAAAGAAACAACACTCTAAGCACGTTGGCCATGGTGACGATCGGGTTAGCATCCAAACGGGCTTAACAAAGACCACATCATCCTCCTCCGCGAGTGATGATCGTGCCTAACTGCCCCTCCCCCACGTAGCCCACCAAAAACTCACCAAACGGGAAAAACGGCTGGCCACATATCCCAATGCCATCTTTGAGAAGAAATGTCTTCAGGAGGCCCAAGCAGTGGTAGGGTAATACCAATCTCAACTTGAACCGCCACCCGTTTTCATAAACCTTTGACCCCGTACCGAAGTGCGCATCGTCCCCCATTGAACCTGAACTTCCACACTGGGTTAGGTAGGAGCTCCCGCAATCGCTCTAGGCTGAGGAAGATCTGTTCGCCAACATGATGTTGACAAATGATGATTTTTTCCCTCATGCACCTCCTCATCCTCCTATGCCTATTCCACAAATGGCCAAGCCCAAATCCGCCGTTCACATTGAATAGCTCAATGCGAACACTGACACAGAGTCCGACAGAGACTCAGGAGGTCTGCACAAAATTTGCTGAGGTATTTTATCCTCCTATTGCAACCACCTCTCGACCTCTACACCTGTCAAATAAGGACTAAATTGATCTTCCATATACTATTGTTGGTCCATCCTATGATCAAGGCCCTACCCCTCAAGAAGCCCCTACTTAGCAACGCGACCTGGCCGGCCTCTCTACCTTCCTTTCCTCCAAAATCCACATGCCCATTGGAACCTTGTTAAAAGGTAGTCCAAATTTATGGAATGACCGTCGGGATTGGATGGAACACAAACTATAGGCTTATGTGGAGGAGGAAGCTCCAAATTCCTCGGATGAATCTGAGCCCCATCATCCAGACTTATTCCATCACCACCACCCACAACACAAAGGTTTACCAACAATTTACGTCAATGCATTGGGACAATACTTTGAAGGTGATGACACAAATGTAGCATTGCCCATTTCCTATAATGGACATGTGGTCAAAGGCATCCTGTGGATGGAGGTGCTGGTGTAAACATCCTCACACGAATATGTTGGGAAAATTGGGGCCAAAATTGATCCCACCAAATTAGTGATCAAGCTTGCGGACGGGAACTCTGCAAAACCCATGGGCCTAGTGCATGACCTCAAGGTTAAAGTCTGTGACATAACATTCCACCTCACATTTGAGGTCATGGACTTTCGTAATGCCACCTATGATGCCATCTTGTGCCGACCCTTCATGAGAGAAACCCGACTAATCCATGACTGGGACCTGCATCATGTCTACCTCCGCAAGCAGTTTCAAACACTTAAGGTCAATTTATATACCTGTGGCACTCACATCCCATGGCTAAATCTCCCCTTGCTGAAGACTCTATGACCACCACCACAGGACCAATGATCTCCTGGTTTGTGAGATGCTTGCCATCAAGCCCTTGATGACGCACGGGTGCCATGCACGGTCGCTTCTGTTAATAGTGTGACGAAGTCAACCACGATTGGCTTAAAATCCTTGCTACACTTGACACCCTCCAAGGTCGCAGACTCGGCACACAATTCGTTCTCCCAAACGGCCAGACCCTTCATGAATCCTATAAAGCCATTGCCTTGCTTAACACCCTGAGTGTAAGTGTAGCTCCACAACCCCTAAAACAACCACCCTTTGGGTCTAGATAGATTTCCCCTTTGGTAGAAACATGCAAAAAAAACATTCCTTGATGTCTTCCACAATTAGCCATAATCTTTTGCCATTGGAAACATGGGTCTCTCTAGGCAAATCCTCTCTTAGAACTGCCCATGCCAAAGTTCAATTACCTAGTGGACAATGCATACAAAGCCTTGGGTCTTTTATACAAAGTGTATATATTGTATCTAACCCATTAGCTTGTAAGTTCTATGTGGTTCCCAGAGGTAAGACAAAAGAAGCAATCATCCTTGGAGGAAGTTGGGTCCAGAATTCTCCAAGTACTATCAACTCCGCTGAAAACTCAGTTATCCTCCAGCTTCCCCAGGGCAAGGTAACAATGATTCTCTGGGATGGGGAGTGCATTGACTCTGATCTTGTGCCCTTACCAAGTGCTTCCACAAAGGGTACTCCCTCACCCCCCACAATAACTGGTAAGTCTTCCACGGCCCCTCCTGAACTACCACTAGAACTCAACCCACCAGGAATATGGATTGGACTCCCAACCAAGAATGGTCTCTAATGGTGGCAAGCCCACATCTATCCTATGGTCCGCACAAATCTCATATTCTTGGAGGTGTGGAAAGCTCTTGGAGAACCCACACTAACAAAAGAAAACACATATATTCAAATTTCACATGAAATGCATTTAATGAGTGTTAGCTCTTTCATCCCTAAAATTTCTATTGGAAATAACCAGTTGGAGTGCAGATTTCATGTTATAGATGTAGGAGCACTCCAAGGCCAGCGGATAATCATTGGAAAAGAGTGGATTGATGCCACTCACTACCAAATCTATTGGCGTGAAAAAACGGCCACCATGGAAATTAGGCAAAAAAGACATTGTCCTCTTGTGTCCCCAAGAGGAAATCATCCACACACTCTCACTCTCGACTGTCCCCCTTCCACCTCACGCCCCCTCCTAATCACTAGCAATAACAAGCCTCGTCTGGTCGCTCAGGGATTCTACGATGTCTACACAGAATTATGGATCCCCAGACGGCCATCTCTAAAACCCAAGCGTAAAAAGCCAACTAAGACAATACACACCAACCCTAAGACAAAGCTTCAACGTTGGTTAGTCCCCGACCACCTTTTACGAGCACAAGGCCACTATGAAGGCAAAGTTGAATTTGCAACAATGTAATAGGCTATGGTGGATCAAATGCAAGAATCAACATGATTAGCAATCAATTAGAGCAATTAAAGCAAGATTAGTGCATAATTAATCTAATAGTATAATGTAGCCATGGATACTCAAAAACCAGCAAATTCTCATTAGGCCAATGCCTCAATTTATAGCTTTTACATCCACAAGGTGCCGAGCACCCACTCCACTGATTTCTCCTTGATTTGTGCCACCTTCCCTACATCTCTGGGGGCACCTTTTTCTAGAATCTTTCCATACCCCTATATTCACTCATGCTACCCTTGATTCTCTCATTCAGTAGATTCTTCTCACCTTTTCACTGCTACCCACTCAATTACGGACTCCCTTTTACAATCTCTAGCTAAGGGCTTGTTCCCTCACACACCCATTCACTTGCATATTTCAACACCTCCCCTCAAGTGAATAATTCTAGCACACCTCGACCCTATACCAAGTTTCCCTCTTACTTGGTAGCCCGCGACCAGTGCCTCAAGTCCCTAACTCATAGGCTTTGACACTCTCTCTCTATTTGTCCAAGGCTACTACAAGTGCCCGTAACTTTGACTAAAGTGCTCACACATACATCTACCACATGGCCTGCATCATCGGTGGCTCAGAGGTGGTTTTACTCTATTGGGGCAGGTTACATTGGGTTGTGGGGTTTCTCTCCTTCTCTCTTAGAGAAGATATTCTGACTCCTCTACCTTAGGAGTCTCCATGAAGTTTGCTGATGCCGATCCTTCTTCATTTGGTTTGCTATAGCAGTCTCTAGCCATGTGTCCTGGCTTCCCACAGTTATGGCAAGTGAAGGTCCTTCCTCCTCCCCTGCCTCTTCCTTGTCCTCGTCCTCGCGCGCGAGGCCTCCTCGGGTGTAGAGTGCTTTTTTCTCTCCAGTTGTTGGGTCCAATCCTTTCTTCTCTTTGACCTTATTCTTTTGCTCTAGTAGAGCTCCTTCTATCTCATTCAAATTCAAATTTGGTACATTCTTTAAGGTTGCCACAATGTTCTCATACCCTCCCTTGTCCTCCACACTCTTTAGAAGCACTGCTAGTGTCTCATCATCTTCTACTTTCTTTCCAATGGCTGCAAGTTGTTACTTGATGCTTTTGTATTTGTTCAAGTGTGTGGTTAGAGGTTCACTTTCCTTCATATCAAGTTTGTAGAACTGCATTAGTAGATTTATCTTTGAATTCTTTGCTTGAGTGCCAAATAATTTGTTAAGTTCATCCCATACATCTTTAGCTTGTTGTATCCCTGCAATGTGGTGAATGATTTCATCATTTAAGCTAAGTGCAATGAGTCCTAATGCTTTCTCATTTTTGCTCTTCCACTCATTCTCCCCATTCTCCTTTGGAAATTCATATCTTCCCTCAACCATAGATTCTTCCTCATGAGCAAATACATGGTTTTTGTTTGCCATGTATAGAATTGCTCCCCGTTGAATTTAGCTACTTCTTCTGCTATGCTCATGTGATGATGTGAAGGGGGTCTTACCTCTTGATCCAATTCAAGATTCAAGGGCAGTGTCTACCCTTTTACAACTCCAATTTGGTGTTTAGTTATGATTACAACAAGTTTACAAGCATGAATATACCAAAAATTGCTTAAAGCCAAGGATAGTTGGTTTTGTACTGGATGGTTGGGACACCAAACCAACTTCAAATTGCAATCTAAAGTGATAGAGATCTATTGCAATCTAAAAGTCACTTGCAAATTAGATCCAGAGCTTGATGTAGCTTCTCCTTGACAAATTTCAAGATTCTGAGGCCACCAGCATGTTCAGCACACCCAAAAACCTCTTGGGCTAGCTCCAATGCTTCCAATTCCAAGGCGTGATGACGATTTTGTTGTTTTTCTCAAAGAAAAGGCGCCAGCGAATCAACGATTCCTCTCTTGCAACTCTAATCTAGCATGTGTGGTGTGCTTAGGGTTTGGATTTGGGAGTGATTAGTGCTAATCACTTGTTTCCTCTTGCTTCCTCTCTCTCTCTCTCTCTCTCTCTCTCTCTCTCTCTCTCTCTCTCTCATGATTAGGCTAACCAACGCGATCCTCTTCCACGTAGATCCCACATGATCTTTGCGAGAGAGCTTGCATCACCCGTTAGATTAGAGCAACCGCCTCAACGTGACAACAAGTGCGAGAGGACGTTGGATTGTTCTATCCACAGGAGTAATTCACAATTGCATGCCTTTATAGATTTGGATTAGGCTGGATGTTACGACATGCGATTGTCCACTAACGGCTTTTGTTTTCATTTTGGTGATTCATGTATATCATGGCTTAGCAAGAAGCAACCAACAATGGCCACTTCCAGTTATGAAGCTGAGTATAGGGAAGCTTTTACAACTACAGTTGAGCGTGTCTAGCTTAAGACGCCTTATGGTTGGCTGATTTAGGTTTTGGACAATCGTCCTCCACTATCACTGACAGTCAGAGCGCATTGGCAGTTGCAAGGAACCCAATGTTTCATTCTCGCACTAAGCACATTAAGGAGGTGCATTATCATTATGTCAGGCAGACACTCTTTGCATGGGGAGATCAACTTGGTTTATGTACCTACACATGACAACATGACAGATTTGTTCACCAAGGCTCTTCCTCCTAAAAAGTTCAAAGCTTTCTAAAAAGTTTTGGGCTTGTTACCGTTCGGGGACCGATCAGCCATCCCTATCCATGTTCACATCATCGCTCCAAGGGGGTATGCTGACATCTATCTCATATGGAGAGTCATGTGTGAATTCTAGAACCTACCAAGGCACTTCTTACTCTCTTTAGGAGAGGTTTTTTCCCCTAAGCTCTTGTACATGTGAACCAACCCTTATTTCACTTATGGGGTTTACATGTTATTGTACTTTTGCACATAATCGACAACATTGCTTTGTGTACACCTCTTTGTACTATCATGATTGTACTTTTTTGAGTGCGTGAAATTTTTATGTTGGACTAGAGCATCTCTCCAACACACTTAGCCAACAAACAAGTTCATGCACAAAGCTCGCAAGCAAGCATTCCAAACCTATGAACTAGACACACAGACCAAGCAAGCAAACTAAAATAGTTCATGCAAAAACATTTGCCATGCACACACAATGTGATGCACATCACATATTGTAATGGTGTGAACATACTTAGTTGGACATTATTTTTAGGGTTGATAGAGTTGGTAGCCAACTCACCAACATTAGACACTACTAGGCCTTAGCCATATTCATTCATTGTTCAGTCATTGAGAACTTAGGGGCAATGCTACCATTGAGTGTCTCTATTCAGCATTGTATATACTTCAAGTTAGTATTCTTTTGCATTCAGCATCATAGATATCCATTAAAGTTGGATCCTCTTTCTTGCAGTATGGTATTGTCAACTTGTCTCTCTCTACTATGCATTGAGCATGAAGAAGCAACTATTTGTTGTGCATGGGTTTATGTCTTTGATTAGGAACTAATCGCACTCAATCAATTCATAAACACACTTCCGCAAGCATCGATGTTATAGTAGCCTTCCAATACATCACCATTCCTAATAAGAAGAGAGAGGCTCAATTCACTAGGGTTCAGCCCTACCTCATGTGCCATAGTTTCAAAGTATCATCCACCCATGCGGCATGTTTCTTTGCATCCAACACCTACTTCACATGAGGATCTCCATACAAACATTCAGGTCTTCCTCCTTAGCATGGAGTCCGTTTTACATGTTCCATTTCAACCCTCAATGCATAGGGCCCCATCATCATCATGCACTTTCTCTTGGGGTGGCTGTCCCAACAATACATGGTCCCCAAGGTGTGCATTATGAGCATGCCCTTCACGAGAAGCATCAGTAGATGTATGCCTTCGACTGGAGTACCCTCTTGAATTGGCAACTTCTCCACTTCTTGCTCGGCTGGCCATAGTGATTAAAAGCACTAATAGCTTGTATAACAAGGTTTAGGATCATCTTGCATACCAAAAATGAGAGATCCTAGGCTCCTTCCAGCCCTGCCTCATGTGCCATAGTTCCAAAAGTACCATCCACCCATGCGGCATGTTTCTTTGCATCCAACACTACTTCACATGAGGATCTGCATACAAACATTTCAGGTCTTCCTCAGCACGGAGTCCGTTTTACATGTTCCATTTCAACCCTCAATACATGGGCCCATCATCATCATACACTTTCTCTTGGGGTGGCTGTCCCAACAATACATGGTCCCCATGGTGCATTATGAGCATACCCTTCACGAGAAGCATCAGTAGATGTATGCCTTCAACTGGAGTACCCTCTTGAATTGGCAACTTCTCCACTTCTTGCTCAGCTGGCCATAGTGATTAAAAGCACTAATAGCTTGTATAACAAGATTTAGGATCATCTTGCACACCAAAAGTGAGAGATCCTAGGCTCTGATACCAATGAAATTTCCCCAACTCAGGTTAAGCACAATCTTGTCACACTTAGACTATTAATAAAATTAAACAAGATGATATTCCACCACCAAGGAGCAGCCCCACGTTCTCCAAGCTCCAGCATCACACCAAATGCATGCTACCCTTTACTGGATTGCAAGCAAAGCACGTGAGAGCCAGGACCAAACAGTTGAAGTCCGAATGTGTGCACACGGTTGAAGACCGGAGTGTTCAGAAAAAAATTATTCTTCACAGGTTTCTTCTCTTGAGCTTCCAGTGGCCCGGCCAAGAGTACACGTCCACCACCAAAAGCCTTCTCAGGTAGTTTCTCTCTTCCGAGCATTTACAGGAGCCAAAAGTAGCCACCAGACGTCCACCACCAAAAGCCTTCTCAGGTAGTTTCTCTCTTCCGAGCATTTACAGGAGCCAAAAGTAGCCACCAATGGGGCACAATCCTTCACACGTGCAGGCACATTAACTCAACTACAAACAAGATGACAGCTGCAGATTAGCAGTACAGCAGTGCGGCCAGGACAGCTGGTACAGGTGACTCAGCAAGAACAGCGGATTCAGCAAGTACAGAGGGCAAGGCAGGTACAGCAGGTTCAGTATGGCCAGGTCAATGTGTATACAGCCCCGTACGGCTGTGTACGGCAGCAAAGCATGACAACCTTCTTTTTCGCATGTGTGTTTTTTTCCCAGTCGCCAGGGGAGAGAAAATCATGTGGAAGGTCACAGACCCATGAACCAATAAATTGCCAAGTGGCAGGGTCCACCCTCCACTTGTGCTCTTGCTTTAAGTGAGTGTGGGTGCCCAAAGGGGTGGCCCACCCACAGCAAGCACAGCGGATTCAGCAAGTACAGAGGGCAAGGCAGGTACAGCAGGTTCAGTATGGCCAGGTCAATGTGTATACAGCCCTGTACGGCTGTGTACGGCAGCAAAGCGTGACGACCTTTTTCGCATGTGTGTTTTTTTCCCAGTCTCCAGGGGAGAGAAAATCATGTGGAAGGTCACAGGCCCATGCACCAATAAATTGCCGAGTGGCAGGGTCCACCCTCCACTTGTGCTCTTGCTTTAAGTGAGTGTGGGTGCCCAAAGGGGTGGCCCACCCACACCCTACATTCATTTACTCTACTTCCGGCCTCATAATAAAGTGTCACCCAAATATTACATAAGAAAAGCTTATCAAATAAATTAAGTGTAGAAACCATACTTACCACCTGTTCACATGCCCACAAGCTACGTCAGACAAGTCCACGTGCACGGTTCACGCGGGTGTCCACAATGCGTGAACTGGACATGCATACCAAGCAGGCACACTAACAAAAAACATTTTCTAGCCATGCAACCATGTAATGCAATGCACATTTTGTAATCCATTCATGTAGCTTGTATCCAACAACCATTCCGGGTGTAGACAATGAGTTCCCACTGCCCAGGCCTACTGGAATGTCATGTCTAGGATCTAGGGGCGTACTGAGTCCCCAGCCTCTCAGATACAACCACTGGCTCCATGCACAAGACCTCAGTCCCTGCCCAAACAGGCACCAGTCCAGAGCCCAAATGCTCAAAGCATGGGAGGCCATTTGAGCGGCCAAATGGTGACATTGGTGCTATTAGATCACCGTAAAACACCTCTGAATCTGCTGGTCAATTGACTAAGGCAGATGCCTTCCCATGCTTTTTACATACTCTTATACATTTCTTGAGCTCTTGAATATTGTTAGCATCCTCCCACATCTGACCATCAGCATAGAAGGGCATACCCAGGAGCCTCACTAAGATTCAACTACTCCAATTCGTCGAAACACCGGCTTGCAAGTTCCAGCTTCCCATAGGTTTTACAGCTTGTGAGCAAAGATGTCCACACAATGGGGTTCGGTGGAGCTTGAAGTGTCAAGAGTAGATCTTCTGCCTCATAAAAATGTCCAGCCCGACTTAAAAGGTCCACCACGCAGTTGTGTTGTTCAGCACTTGGTATGATTCCATATGTTTGTGTCATACACTTGAAAAGCCAACGGCCTTTTTCCAACAGGCCTGAATGACTGCAAGCAGCGAGAAGACTTGTGAATATCACATCGTTGGGCTTTACACCTTGCTGTTGCATGTCCTCAAAAGACTTTATAGCCAAGCTGTAGTTACCATGCTCAGAGTATGCCGCAATCATTGTACCCCATGACACCACATCTTGGCTAGACAAAGAGCTGAACACTTTGTGTGCCTCTTCTAAGCTCCCGCAATTAGCATACATGTCAACAAGGGTGTTTCCAACACTTGCATCTGCTTCCCTGCCAAATCTAAGGACGTGATCATGTATCAGTTGCCCAAGCCTAACCGCTCCCATGGAGCCACATGCTTTCAATGCGTGCAGAATTGTAGCTTTGTCAGGACGAATAGCCCGCTGCTGCATTTTCTCGAAAAGCTCAAGAGCAGACAAATCTTCCCCATGCTGCACATATCCTGCAATCATTACACTCCATAGCACTGGGTCTTGATTGAGTAACCCATCAAACACATCGCGCGCCTCCTCCAAACTCCTGCATTTCACATACAGATCCATGAGGGTGCACCTTATAGCAGCATCTGATTCATGTCCACTTCTAACAATCTGATCATGTATCCATCTGCCTTCTATTACTGCTTTTATTGTTGTACATGCTTTCAAAACACACATGAATGCAACTCTACAAGGGTTTATACCCTGTTGCTGCATACTGTCAAATAGTTCAAGGGCAGAAAAGCCATGCCCATGCTCAGCGTATCCTCCTATCATTGTAACCCATAACATTGCATCCCGATTTTGTATATTGTCAAACACTTTCCCAGCCTCCTCTAAGCTACCAGATTTACAATACATGTCAATGAGAGCACTTCCTATTGTGACATCTGCTTCAAGTCCACTTTTAATAATCCTATCATGTATTAGCTTGCCTTGTGCTATGCTTCCCATGCTGCCACAAGCTTTGATAATATACATACAGATTACCTGGTCGGGTTCAATTCCCTCATGTTGCATTTTGTCAAAAAGTTCAAGAGCCATAAGAGCAAAACCATGCTCGGTGTATCCACCAATCATCACACTCCACGACACAATATCTCGAATCTGCAAATCGTCAAACACTTTATGTGCATCCTGCAGACTACCACATTTGACATACATGTCAGCAAGGGCGCTCCAAACAACCACCTCTGCTTTGAGTCCGCTCCTTATAATTTGCTCATGTGCAAATCGTCCTTGTTCTATAGCTCTGGCACTACCACATGCTTTTAGAACACCAGAAAACATGTACTTGTCCGGCATCACACCCATCCCTTGCAATTCTCTTAAAAGTTCCAGAGATGACATAGCATGTCCATGCTGGGCATGTCCCGAAATCATTACACCCCACGACACCGAATCTCGATTAGGTGAGTTGCCAAACACATTCCTTGCATCCTCAAGGCGGCCACATTTGACATACATGTCAATCAGGCTATTTCCAAGGGCAGCATCCATGTCAAGGTCCGTCATCATCATAATCTGGTTATGTAATATCCGGCCCTGATGTATGGTTCCCGCAGAACCACAAGCTGTTAACATGCATGAAAGCACATGTTTGTCCGGCATGACGGCATCCACCTGCATTTTTTGATACAACTCCAGGGCTGTTATGCTGTCTCCAAGCCTGATGTATGCTGAGAGGATGGCATGCCATGTGAAGACAGTGGGTTTGGCAACATGCATGAAGGCATGATGTGCATCTGGTAGGCTGCCACATGATGCGAAGAGGCGGATGAGGTGGTCTACTAAAACAGGAACTGAGAGGAGTCCAGTTTTGGCTATGAGGGAATGGAGGTGCCTGGCATCAGCGAGGTCTTTCTTTATGATGCATTGTTGAAGAAGGGAGTATAATATATCTCTCGAGATGAGAATACCTTGCTGGTTCAGAAGATCAAGGGCCTCCAATGCTAAGCTCAGACGGCCTTCCTTGCACAGCCTGTTGATGAGCCCAACAAGGGTAACGCTTCTGGCGCAGCCTCCCCTTGCTTTGGCACTAACCGAGAGATTACGACCTAACCCGCTTTGCAAATCACCCTGCAGATGGCGCATTTAGTTTCCTAACTTAAGACACAGTTTCATGGAAAGCATTTTTGCTAGCCCTCTTGAATTTTTGTTTTTCAAGCCTGGGTCAGAAGTGAGCAAGTTTACACAGAAACGCTTTTGTCATTAGCTTCATCATCTCCAGTCCGGGAGACGGTTTCGCCACTACTTTAAGGTATTACTCCGAGAAACCCATGAGTTGGGCACGACAGCGACCAAGTGCTCGCAAAAGAACCCAGTACCGGAGACGGTTTCGCTACTACTTTAAGGTATTACTCCGGGAGACCCATGAGTTGGGCACGACAGCGACCAAGTGCTCGCAAAAGAACTCAGGTACTGGGACTTGCCCTCGAGCGCACCTGCTAAAAACTATGTATACCCGACGGGCCCTACCAAGTTGGGCGTCGCCTCGCAACTTAATCATAGAGGAAAAAGTAAGAATCGGTCTCCACCAAGCCCTCTTAATCATAGAAGAAAAAGTAAGAATCAATCACCACCAAGCCTTACTTTCATAGAGGAAAAAGTAAGAATAGGTCTCCACCAAGCCCTCTTAATCATAGAGGAAAAAGTAAGAATCAATCTCCACCAAGCCTTACTTTCATAATTTTATAATTACCTTTAGGTGGACATATATGATCGGCTCAACAAGTGTGCCATCCGTCATGTAGTCCCTCGGCTTCAAACCCAGGTCCCATTGTGGAACCCGACCATTCTACCAAGTTGAACTACACGCCCGTCGACTTTATAGTTAACTTTCATAATACTTTCAAAATAAGTATAGGAGATAATAAAATTGTATTTATATATACTATTATATACTTTCGAGCTAAGTATGTGAGATAATGAAATTGTATTTATAAGTACTATTATCACTATTAAATTAACCAAATAAAATATACGCATATTAATTGCCATCTAAGTTCACAACTGGCAAAAGATTTGGACCACACTTTGGGGTATGATCTATGATGGTGGTTCTATTGTTAGGAAACTTATGAGTGTTAGATGGGTGTGAATAGCTTGCAAAATTAAGTTGGGAACTGCATTAAAAAGGTGTTATATGGGAGTTGATTGGGTGTCTAGACAAGAGATTATAGCTGCATTGGGGCATCTTCATAAAGGAGAGAAGTAGGCATTACACGAGGAGAGCTTGCCTAACTCATAGCAAAAGGAACATAGGAAATAAAAATGCCAAGAAATATGGCGTCTCCACCAATGTAAAGTGTGCAAGATGAACCTAGAGCAACCCATCTTCAATTGGGTGTCACTTTCTATTTATAAACGGACAGTTCGTTCCAAGATAGACTTGCAAGTCAAGTTAGTCCTTCTATTTACACACATGCAATTGGTTACAAAATTCTATTAGAATAGTGTAAGTTATGTATTCAATTAGACCAAGTGGTGTAAGTTGTGCAAGTCAAGTTACACTTGCCGACCTATTATACTATCATATCATAATGAGTATTTTTAAGATTTGATGATTATTATTATGATATTAGTATATCATTGACAATGGTATATATTTTCTAAGCAATATTAGGTATAAATAATATCATTACTCTATCTATATCAATTTTATTAATAATACACAATTTAACAATGGTATAAAATAATATCATTACTTTAACTATATCATACACAATTTAACAATGGTATATATTTTCTAAGCAATATTAGGTATAAATAATATCATTACTTTAACTATTATCAATCTTATTGATAATAATACACAATTTAACAATGGTATATATTTTCTTTGAGTAATATTGGGTATATCAATTATATATATATATATATATAAGTAATATCATTACTTTATCTATATAATATAATATAAATGGTAATTATAATATTGTAAAATATTTTTGATATCAATATTACACTATATTAAGGTGATGATGGTCATAAATGGTCATAACTCAAATTGTATAACTGGGATTGAAAAGCTATAAAAATAAAGAATAATCTATCTTTTGTGCTCTATACAACCATGCAATTTGAATAGGATTTAAATTTTTAACAAAATTTTAAAAAAGTAAACATTCCTTCTATGGCCATTTCTCTTGGGACCCTTTGCTAGTGAAAGGATTCCTCCTAATAAATAATGAGACCCTTTTTTACCATTATCATTGCTCCACAAATACTTTTGCTAGTAAAAGGGTCCCCCAATTCATGAATATTCACCATGCCAACACTTCCTCATGGTGATGACAATGCCAACCCCAAGCTCCATCTCATCATCATTATGAAAAAAATGAGGGTGTCCTAGAATTGTTTTGTCAAAAAAGGGTCCTTAGAGACCCTCAATTTCTTCATGGTGATGATGACGATTGTTTATAAGCTTGGGATTAAGCATGGTCCCAGGAACCAGGTTCTTAGAGACATAATGATGCTCAAAAAAATGGTCATAACTCACAATCATAGATCGGAATGACGAGCCATAAAAAGCAAAAATGAACTACTCATTTCTAATATTATCATAACTGAGTAGTAGTGGTTCCTTGGCTAAAACACACAAGTGGAATAGGGAACAAGTTTGATTATCTAAGGGAGTCTCACCCCTTTACATAGGCATATGGATCAAACAATAATAATAATATAATTAACATGAGACACCCTCTTTCTCAAAAAATCCATAAAATTAACTAAAAGTAGTCTTAAAACATCCATTAAATTAACTAAAAGTAGAATAAAAAACCCCACGATAAAAAAAAGTATGTCTAGATATCCATAAAATTAACTAAAAGTAGGCTTAAAAAAACTCACGATAAAAAAGCACATTGTTTTAGAAACTAAAAGGAGGAAGAGTCATAATTCACCTAAAAATTTAAGAAAAATGTATTGTTGGAAATCAATGCTCCACCCTTGTCATGATTTACGATACCAGCTAACTCTACAATTTTATAAATTAACCCCTTTTATGAAACTAGTACCAAAGCTCACTTCTCTACAATATTGTAAAATTAACCCCTTTTATGAAAATAGTACCAAAGCTGACTTTGGACACTGGGGTGAGGCCATATATGGCTAGATGGTTAAGAGAGAATTTAGGTGGATTTGGAATCATGCCAAATAGACCATATGAAAGTGTGGGATAATACCCATATCATACCACACTAAGGGTAGAGGGAGATTTTCTTAGGGCACACTATCCTTAGTTGCGAGACTCAAACAAGCACCCAGATGATCTCGAATGGGTCTCAAAGTGACGTCAAGAACCATAGGTCTCTTGTTTAGACTTTTATTATCCCATTTGAGTGATGTGGTTGGCTAGGTCCAATTAATTATTCAATGTAGAGTAGCTGCCGATTGGGGGGGAGGGGGGGGCAACCTATCATACAATTGCCTATCGGTACTAGTTAAAATTGGTAGCTTTTCTATTAAATTTAAACTATTAATTTTGACATCTAAATTTACTAGTTTGTGTGCACTTCTATTCATAATGTATATAATCCTTCATCTCAATGTCTTCTAGTAAGAGTATATGGGTGGAAGGCATAGAAAAGTCATAAAATTAAGGTTGCTAAAAGAGTATAGATATTATGGTATAAAAGTATAACTCCCATAGGACGATACAATGAACTGTTATACGGCACATCAGAATGGCATCTGACAGCTCTATGTTAGCATGGAAGATAGACATTATAATGGTGGGACTGTCTTATCTTTCAATGTTTTGTTGTTAGTGCCTCCATATTGTCAATGTTAAGTTGAATGAGAGAGAGGGTTAGTGTAGCAAAAAACATAGGATGAGGGGCAATGATCGATAGGGTAGCCAAGATAAAGGTTCTATCAATTAAGATGTTCCATTCTACTCTCTTGTTCTTGTAATTTTGACCTTTGTTGTGCTTTTTCCAATCTTTGATGTAGAATGATTATCTATTTTTTATGTGTTGTTCCATTCTACTCTCCTCTTCTTGTAATTTCAGCCTTGTCGTGCTTGCCAATCTTTGCTCAAGAGTAATTACTTGCTTTCCATGTGTTAGTAAGAGCTGGGAGATTACATCCTTCCTTTCCTCTACCTAGCCGCTAACATATCTTTGTATCTCATTGCTAAGCTCTGTTTATTGCAACCTATGGAGATCTCCACCTTGGTATACACCCTTCCTTTCCTACCTAGTTGCTAGCATATATTTGTACCTCTTGTTTGCTAAGCTCTATTTATTGCAAACTATGTAGATCTCCACCTTGGTATACATGTCCACTATCTTACCTTTGCATTAGCATCAACATGGTTGTTTCTGCCTCTACATCCTTAACGTTGGAGTAATTGAAGGATTTGATATGCATCATGTTCAACAACAACATGTCTTCTTTCTTTGTAGCCTTGTGGGTCCTAGTGGTTGGGAGTTGGAGCGCTTCTCTTTTGTTATTTTGACTTTGACCTTCCCAAATTTTATGTCCATGTCAGAGAGAGATGGATGGGTGAATTTTCTTCTATCTTCTTCACTTCCCTATAACCATAACATAAATATAAGAGTACATACTATAAGGGAAATTACTCTACTACCAAAACATGCACGGTCTATAGTGTGAACCTGACTATATGAGTTGGTGCTATAACTATGACATAACTCTAGTAAGCCAAAGTGGTTATCACTGTAGACCATTGGTGGCATATATCAACCATAATCCCACCAATGATGTAGTGGCACAAGTGCAGAGGCGTCTACACTAGTTGAGCTTGATATCTTAACACTCCCCCTCATGCTCAAATCCATACCTTGCACTCTAAGTAAGCTTCTGAACCTGTGAAACTTCTCTATACCCAATGCCTTTGTGAATATGTCAATCCTTTGTGTGACATAAACTAAATCCACATCACCCACTAGAACTTTCTCCCTCACATAATGATAATGCACCTCGATTCGTCCTAGCATGATGCACTGGGTTACTAGCTAGTTGTATGCTACTCATGTCACAATAAATGATTTCCCTATCCATGGGCTCACACATATCTGCAAGTAGCTTTTACAAACAAGATACCTCACATGTTACCAATAATCATGTAAATAAAACTACCTACTATACGCATGTACATAGTATGGTCCTCCAAGAGACATGTATCTATGGTGGTGGATAGTCTTGTCTTCTTCTCTAATAGTAATGAGATTGGATTATATCCTATTATACCATACTTGAACAATAAAGCCAGAAGTATCACATTTCACCCCAAGTTGTCTGTTTCAAGTTGCTTTCTAAGAAGCATCTTCACTATTGGGTATTTCAGAGTTAGTATGGAGTCTAGTCAAATGTCCTTAGTGGTGTAAACATACTAGGTGTGAACAACCTCTTATTTAGGGTCAAAAGATAACGCCTTGGTGCCTATAAAAGCATTGTAATTGTACATAGTGGAAGTATTATCATAATATAATCATTCTCGTGTGGCATAACTCCTCTCTATTATGTGTTATCATATATATGTATATATATATCTCTCTCTCTCTCCGAATGCACCATGGTCATGGCTTGAGCTTTCATATCATCTCTACTTGCACTCTACTCCTATGCACCTATCTCATGGATATCTTTCATCCTCCATAGCTCCTCTTGGGATACCATAATTCCAAAATGGTATCAATGCTCAGCTGAACCGCATCTATGTTTTTAGGGTTTCTACATTTTTAAGATTTTTATACTTTTAGGGTTTTTAAAATTTTAAGGTTTCTACACTTTTAGAGTTTTTACATTTTTAAAGGTTTTCTATGTTTCTGTCACATAGGCTGTAACGCCTGACCGACGGCGGCAGACCGGATGGCCAAGGTCCGAGAGGCCGCCCATGCGGAGTCATGGGCGGCCAGGCTAGTGTGGACGGCAGGCCACACACTATATAGCCTGGGGGATGAGGGGCAATCCTCATTCTTCCTCTATGGCTGGGTGGTGAGCCAGAGGCCGTCCCCTCTCGTGGTAACGCCCGTAGTGGCGTTATGGATATCTAACATTGGGGGATGAGGGGCAATCCTCATTCTTCCTCTATGGCTGGGTGGTGAGCCAGAGGCCGTCCCCTCTCGTGGTAACGCCCGTAGTGGCGTTATGGATATCTAACATTGGTATCAGAGCGTGGTTCGATGGGGTCGTCAGAGTCCGCGCGCGATCGGGGGACCGGAGCCCACTCGATGGTTTTCAACCATTCATCTTCTCACCCTTATCTCCACAATGGAGTGTGCGGCCAAGATTTTTGGAAGGAAAGAACTCTCTCTCTCTCTCTCTCTCCCCGTCACACACAGCAAACAAATTGGAGGTAAGCTTCTCGTTTTTTTTTTCCGTTAAGCTTGGCTGCGAAACAATTCGTGTTGGCTGCGAAACTATTCGTGGGTCGTTTGAGGGAGGGGCGAAGAGCCACCCGTAGACTGTGTGTAGAGGTGGGGGGCGAAGACCAGCCCCACGAAAGACTGCTGAAACGCAATAGTGTGCATGGGGGTGGGGGGGCGAAGACCAGCCAGCCCCACGACCAGCGAAACTGCCAAACACCCCTGGCGCAACATATTGCAGCGTCGCTACCTGCGTAGAACACTGGCTGGAAAAATACGTTGGGGGCGACTTGCGCCTAGGCGGCCAACCCAAGCGACCAATCCAGCCAGGCCTAGGCGGCCAGCTAGGCGGCCAGCCAAGCGGCTAGGCCAGCCAGGCCTAGGCGACCAGCCAGGCGACCAGCCACGGCCAGCCAACCAGCCAGCAGGCGGCCACCAACGGCCAGAAAAAGAAAAGCCACCAGCGCGGCCAAAAAAAGAAAAGAAAAAAGAAAAAAGAAAAAACCATTTATTTTTTTAATATATTTTCATTATTCATTTTTATGAAATTAAAAATGAGAAAATTTAAACGGATCCTCTCTCTCGGATGGGGAGGAGGGATAATCCCCGCAAGGGATAATCCCGGCAAGGCACAGCCTCTTGATCATTTTTATTTTTGTTATGAAGACTCTGGGAGCGTAGCCTCGCCAGATTTCAATTTCCACTTTTGCGGACGTCGTCTTGCTAGAGTTAAAGTTTTTGTTCGGACGAATTTGTGTTTGTTTTGTAGTGACAAACAAATGTGTTCTTCTGTAGACACACCTTCTCTGCAGTGTCACCACTTAGGTCTAGTCCGGAGTGACTTGGTCCTAATTTGAAGTGAATTGAGGGTGACACATGTGGTGATCACACATTTGGTTCAGAGAGACTAAATTTAAGCTGAGCATAGACTTAGTATTGACCATCAAAGTCACGTAGTTTGGCTATAGTGTAAATCTAAAACTGCGGTGTGTTTTACTTGGGCTAAGAGGACCGGCAATGGCGTCAGTTGTGCCCAAATTAGACGAAGTGCTTATCACGAGAAATCAAGGTAAGCCTAATTGAGCCGTAGTGCTCATAACCCTTCACAATCTTTTAATAGTTGCTAGAAGATTGTGATAAACTTTGGCAAATGAGAACCATGTACAAGCGTAGTCTTGATGTGGTTATGCCTTGTGTCCAAACAAGTTGCTTACTGTTTGTAGCAACAAGAGAGCCTTGGCCCGTAGAGGCAAGCTGGCCCTTGTTGGTAGTAACAAAATAGTGTCACTACTTGGGCCTAGAGAGAGTAGTGACTAGTTTGATTTAGTCACGTAGATTGCCTTGTAAAAGTAATCCCTAAGGTGTGTATTACTTGGGATAAAGGGGCTAGCAGTGCTACTAGCAGTACTCAATTGAATGGTTTATCTAGGAGTACTAATCTGAGGGATTAGCATATACCTAGATAATAATAGCAGATTTAGGATTGATTTGTAGAAATCAAAGATAAATCTGAAGGGGTATAGTCTTGAGATGTAATGCTCAATGCCCTTATAGAAGTTGATCGACGAAGAGAACTGTTCTTAAACTTACTAGCATGGTTTTCTCTTCTTTTTATTGCCATGCGTCGACATCCCACTGCTTGAGAGTTTGTGGTGATCTTTCGAGGGGGGAAAGAGCCTTTTTATATGTCACATCAATTGGTTTGGTGGTAATTTGATGGTATGGGACATCAAATTCTCACGGAATCGATTGTAGTCTTGGTGGAATGGGACGCCAAGGCTTGTGCATGTAACTTGACTCTTTGGCAGGTCTGTATGTACACTTGTCTGTAGTGATAAAGTGTGCAAGATAAAATTTGAACTTTGAAAATTACCAAATATAGCCATAAGTTGGGATAAAACCCAGTTACAGAGTTCGGAGAAGCTCTAGGTAGCAAGACCATGATGGTGTACTAGTGCTAACAGAGTGATTTAGTTTCAGAGTGATCTAAATCTAGAGGTTAGCAGTAAGACTAGTTTGGTTGGACAGTTTCATGCATGGGGAACGCCCTATAGCATTTTGCAAGCGTAGTCTTGCCTATGTTCAACATAAGTGTGCGATTGTGAGCACATTTTAGTTGCTACCATATGAATTTGGGAAATATATTACTTTCCTACATAAGCAATTGTAATATTGCATGACAGGCTATTTTGCTTACAAGTTCATGTGCATGTAAACCCTATAAGTCGTATGACCCCTGGGGAATGAGTGGAGCATTTCTAGGATTTAATAAGGTTTTACATGGCAATAGTGAGTAGTATCTCACTCCAGACGAGCCTGGTTGTTGTTAGTATCGGATCCGACATATGTAGTGTACATAAACTCGGGCTGAGTTAGGATAGGAGGCTAAGCCGGAGAGCTTAGTGGTAAATCCTACTGTATCTGGTGAGTTTTGACTTAACCGGAGTGTTAAGAAGTAAACTCAAAGTCTGGGGCTGAACTGGAGTGTTCGGAGGCAGACATATCTTTTGTTAAATCGGAGAATTTAGCAACAGATGAGCTTGGGGTGAACCATGGTACCCAGGAAAAAAGCTCTTCACACTAAAATAGTGCACAATAATTTTAGGGTGATAAAAATCCATTGCAAGAATGTTTTACAACTTTCCATAGATGATAGATGAAGACCATGTACTTTACGGAGTTAAAGTACATAGGTGGTGACTTCGGCGCCACATTTTTTTGTAGGAAGTCACCAGTGGTGTGGTTAGGTCAGCCGAGACTCCACAAGACCTATGCACTAGTTTTTAAGTTGACCTCTATGATAAGGACGTCCAAAAATTCGTGTTGTAATACCAGAGATTGTACTGCAATGTGCAATGGAGGGATCAATTTGTGTAGTCACTTCTTAGCAGCAAGTGACTTAAGCATCTTGTTATAGATGGTTGTATATGGTACTCCCACTCGGGGGAGGTACGCCATTGGGTATGGAGTTACTCACAGACTAGTATGGAGCTACTAGTGTGATGATAATGGGTACGTAGTTACTCACTACTAATACATAGCTGCTAATAAAATTAAGATCCTCAAGTGAAAGATACTCTAGATCAACATTTTAAATTACCGAACCACAATCCATGAGTATCGAGGTACTCATAAATATGTTGACGTTGCTCAAATCGAGGGACCGATTTGTTCGATGGTATGGAATAAGCAAGGAGAGTGGAGTAACTTAAAAGTTACACATCACTAGTCCTAGTGATATGTTGACGTTGCTCAAATCGAGGGACCGATTTGTTCGATGGTATGGAATAAGCAAGGAGAGTGGAGTAACTTAAAAGTTACACATCACTAGTCCTAGTGAGTTGTCAAGGTCATCCGTAGTTTGATGATCCCCTCTACCTATCAGACAACATTCAATTTTGCAAGCCCTGGCATTTAATCCATAGTGATTATGAGTTTGGTGTGAGATGAAAAGATGCAGGGGGGAAGAGAGCTTGAGCTCTTGCAAGCACACACACACACTCACAAAACCCTAATAGAGAACACACAAGGTGAGAGGCTGAAAATCTTCTTCTTCTCTACTCAACACTCAACACACCATATACAAGAATAAGAGTACACACAATATGAAAGGTACTCAACCAAATACATACACGGGTTCTCTATAGTGTGAACCCGACTAAATGAGCTGGCGCTATAACTATGCCAGTCTCTAGAGTGGCTGTCACACAGCCTGTCATCCCACTGGCCGCATATCACCCAAGATCTCACCAACCATGCCAGTGGTGTAAGTGTGGGGCCTATCCCCCAGGCGGGTCATCAGTGTCCACCGCCTCACTAGAGCTCGATATCTCAACACTCCCCCTCGAGCTCAACTCCATCTCATGTACACCAAGCGAAGCCCTGAATCTGCGGAGCTTCTCTGTACCCAATGCTTTGGTGAAGATGTCAGCTACCTGATCCTCTGTGCTGACATAAACAAGGTCAAGGTCTCCTGCCAAGACCTTCTCTCTGACGAAGTGGTAGTGGACCTCTATGTGCTTCGTACGAGCATGAAAGACTGGGTTCCTGGCCAACTGTATACTACTAATGTTGTCACAGAAAATGACAACTTGTCTATCCACTGATAGACCCAAATCTGCAAGTAGCTTTCTCAACCAAGCTACCTCACATGCTGCCATAGCAGCTCCTCTGTACTCGGCCTCTGTACTCGATAGGGCAACCGTAGGCTGCTTCTTGCTGCTCCAAGTCACAGCAGCACTCCCCAAAGAAAACATGAATCCACTGGTAGATCTTCTGTCTGAGATACTACCAGCCCAATCAGCATCTGTGTACCCATGTACACATATCTCTGCCCCAGTCTCATAGAATAGTCCACAATGCAAAGTAGACTTCACATACCTCAGTATGTGTCTCACTGCATCCAAATGCGGTTTCCGTGGAACCTGCATAAACTGACTCACCAACCCAACAGCATAGCTCAAATCTGGTCTGGTGATCGTCATGTAGATCAAACTTCCTACTATGCTCCTGTACATAGTAGGATCCTCTAAGATCTCTCCTGAATCTGCACTCAACTTGCCATTCTGATCCAATGGCACAGAAATAGGCTTATAGCCTGTCATACCATCCTTGGACAACATGTCCAAGCCATACTGTCTCTGCAGTAATCCAATACCATGTGGTGACCTAATCACCTCAATGCCCAAGAAATATCTGAGCTCCCCCAGATCCTTCATCTCGAACTTCTGTCTAAGCAGGATCTTTACATCAAAGATCTCTGCATCATGGTCCCCCGTAATGATCAAGTCATCTACATAGATGACAACAAGCACAACCCCTCTATCACCATGTCTCACATACAATGAGAAATCTGCATTGGCTACATGAAAGCCAATAGTGACAAGATATTCAGAAATCTTGTCAGACCATGCTCTTGGTGCTTGCTTTAAGCCATACAAGGCTTTCTTCAACCTGCAAACATGCTCGGGGTGACCCTCATCCTCATAACCAGGTGGCTGCAACATATACACCTCTTCTTGCAAATCCCCATGCAAGAATGCATTCTTTACATCCATCTGATGTAAAGACCATTGCTTTGACGCAGCCACTGCTATCACAACTCTCACCGTTGCCATCTTGGCAACTGGGCTGAAAGTTTCCTCATAATCAATCCCATATGTCTGTGCATATCCTTTGGCTACCAATCTAGCCTTGTACCTGTTTATGCTTCCATCACTGTTATGTTTAACTTTGTACACCCACTTGCATCCAATGGCTTTCTTGCCTTCTGGCAATTGCACTAAATCCCAAGTTTCATTTCCATATAGTGCATCCATCTCCTCATCCATAGCTTTCTCCCAACACACATTTCCAACAGCCTCATCAATGCATGTGGGCTCAACAACCTGCACAACCTTTGCCATATATGCATAGTGATGTGCCACATAACCATCATAAGTAAATCTCTGCACAGGGTTCTTCACTCTCCCTGATCTTCGCAGCTTTTCATTCATGGCTTCCATAGCCTTCTTTACACCAGGTGTTCTCATAGCTGGGATCCCAAGCTCCTCATCAAGGCTCATATCTGAGCCACTAGACTCTCCATCAACATGAGAATGCCCTGCAGAAATGTCAGGCATACCAAGGGGCTCAATCACTTTCTCTTTTCCTTTACGTGATGTAGTAATCACATTTGCAGGACTGGTATTATGACGCAGCCTGCCACTCCATGGTCTATCAACAGACCCACTAGATGAGGACTCTCCTGGTCCACTCAAAGACTGTGATTGCTGACCTGCATTCTGTGCAACCACACTTCCACTCACATCAGCCCCAACAGCTTCTTTTTCAGCAGCATACCAGCTGCTCATCTCATCAAAGACAACATCCCTGCTTACCCTCAACTCACGTGTAGCAGGGTTATAACACCTGTATCCCTTTTGCTCAAGGGAATATCCAATAAACACACATTTTTCAGCTTTCGGATCCAGCTTAGTTCTCAGCTCATCTGGCACATGCACATATGCAATGCATCCAAAGACTTTCAGATGAGATAAATCTGGTTTTCTGCCAGTAAATCTCTCCTCTGGAGTTACATCATGTATGGCTGCAGTTGGAGTCCTGTTCATGATGTATACTGCTGTAGAAACAGCCTCAGCCCAATAGCAATGCAGCATATTCTTCTCTTCCATCAATGCTTGCGCAATCTCAGCAATGTGCTTGTTTTTCCGCTCAGCAACTCCATTTTGCTGCGGAGTGTATCTGCATGTGTACTGTCTCCGAATACCATTCTTCTTCAAATATTCAGAGAACTCATTGGAGAAGTACTCTCCCCCTCCATCTGACCTTAGGCACTTTACATATTTCCCTGTTTGCTTTTCAACCAAAAATCTGAAATTCTGAAAGTGAGTGAACACCTCACTCTTCTCCTTCATGAAATATACCCACACTTTTCTTGTGTGGTCAATGAAAGTGACATAGTACCTGCAGCCTCCCATAGACACGGTCTTCGTAGGACCCCATACATCTGAATGCACAAGATCTAGTGCATTTCTGCTCACATATCTGTTACGTGGAAACACATGCTTTGTTTGCTTCCCAAATTGGCATGCTTCACATATTTTCTGCATACCTTCCACTTTAAATTTTGGCAGCCCTGTCACAATTCCTTTTGTCTGCATAGACTTCAATCTCTGCACATTTACATGTCCAATTCTTTTATGCCATATGTCTGTGTGTCTGCAACAATTCCTGAACCATTTACAAACATCGCAGCACTCATTTCAGGCATGTCTACATCCAACGTAAACATTCTGCCCACTCTGTTGCCTTTTGCAACCAACCTGCACTTGTCTTTAAAATCTTCAACATAACATCCATCAGGGTTAAACCGAACCTACAAACCCTGCTCAATCATCTGGCCAACTAAAACCAGATTCTTTGTTATGTTCGGTACATGAAGTACATCTGCAAGGTACTTCACTTTGCCATCCTGCATAGACAATGGCACATCTCCAATGTGGGCAATTGGATGAGCAGTGTCATCCCCTGTTTCCACAAAACCTGGTCTTTTCGGGTTTTTCATCTCCTTGAACCACTCCCCATGACTCGTCACGTGGTTTGAAGCGCCTGAATCCACATACCATACATTATCTTTTTGTGCTGCATCAACATTTTCAGACATGGCATTCACGACATGCTCCATAACAAACAACCTTTCATTATCCTCATTATTTCTACTTGAGGATGCATAGTTGTTTTGCTGCACTTTCCCATTTTGCATGTCAGCTTGCTTCTTATAACATTCTGCCTGCACATGTCCAGTCTTACCACAATAATAGCATTCACGTGCATCATTGTACTGCCTTTGCCAATTTCCACGACCTCTTTGACTCCCCCTGCCTCTGAATTTGCCTCTTCCACCTGTGTGTTGTTGTTGTTGTTGATTCTGGGACTGTTGTTGTTGCTGCTGCTGCTGACCATAATTCTGATTACCTGTTCGGCCACCTCCTTGACCGCGTCCACGGCCTCCTCTACCTCGTCCTCTTCCTGAACTCGTGTAGAAGGCCTGTTGCTCTGAACTATTTTTGCTTTGTGAAGACTGTTGGTCTTCACCCAAGTTCTTCTCTTCGATAATCAGCATAGACACCAAATCTGTAAAGTTGGGAATGTTTTCCCGAGTCTGAATAGACGTCTTAAACGCCTTGTATTGTGGCCCGAGACCACGTAGACAGACTTCCACCTTATCATCATCATCTACTGACACACCAATAGATGCAAGGGATTCCACAATGCCCTTTATCTTCAACGCATAGTCATTCACAGACATGCTCTTTTTCTCCACAGTATGAAGTTCATTCTTCAACTGTATCTTACGTGCCTTGGTATTTGTTTCATAAAGCTTTACCAAGGTGTCCCATGCCTCCTTGGGGGACTTGGCATCCTGAATGTGCCCAATCATGGTGTCCTGTATACTAATGGAAAGCCAATACATTACTTTCCTGGCTCCTTGGTTCCAGTCTTTAAACTCTTTCACATCTGCAGCAGTAGGATTTATATCCGGTATTTCCGGTGCCTCTTCATGCTCACCTTCTATGTAGTCCCAATAGCCTTTTCCCATCAAGAAATTCGTCAACCTGAACCTCCAAGCATGGAAGTTATTCTTATCCAGCTTCTCAGCCACAATCTGTGTTATGCCATCATTAGACATCTTGCCAAACACACAATTTTACCAGAAACTGCACTTTGGTTTTTTTCTGCACAAATACTGTATTTTCTGCACAGCGGTACTGCAGTACTCTCAAATGTCACAACCAGTGACTTCAATGCACATACATACACCCAATGGCAACTGTAGACCTCTTTGCAGCACCCACAGTGTCTGCACAGTCAATCTGTCTTCCTGCAGTACTTAAAACAGAGTTCTGCAGAGAATCGATGACTTACCCGCAGTGCTCGAAATCGCCTGCTTTCTGAAAAACGGAGGTCCAGACGCGCCCGAAACGCGTTTTTGGCCCGAAAATTTCAGTCCAAAGGACTATATAGTTGCCCTATAGCTTCACTCCCGCGAAGAAAGCTCCTCAATCGGAGATCGTTTGCCGGTGCCTCCCGTAGAGCTCCCGACAAGGGTGTAGTCACCAACACAATAGGGAAGAGTAGTTGTAGCTCTTACCCTCGTACCGCTTCTTGTGGTTCTCTTGCTTGCAGCTCAGCCCTTAGCACGAACCAGGCTCTGATACCATGAAAAGATGCAGGGGGGAAGAGAGCTTGAGCTCTTGCAAGCACACACACACACACACTCACAAAACCCTAATAGAGAACACACAAGGTGAGAGGCTGAAAATCTTCTTCTTCTCTACTCAACACTCAACACACCATATACAAGAATAAGAGTACACACAATATGAAAGGTACTCAACCAAATACATACACGGGTTCTCTATAGTGTGAACCTGACTAAATGAGCTGGCGCTATAACTATGCCAGTCTCTAGAGTGGCTGTCACACAGCCTGTCATCCCACTGGCCGCATATCACCCAAGATCTCACCAACCATGCCAGTGGTGTAAGTGTGGGGCCTATCCCCCAGGCGGGTCATCAGTATCCACCGCCTCACTAGAGCTCGATATCTCAACATGAGATATGGTTATGAAGTTCTTACAAGAGTACTCGTTTATTTGCTTGTCATCGGTTATAGCTTGGTAGAGATTGCCACCTGTGATGGGTAGGTAGCTTTGCCGCCGCTATAATGAAGAGGCAGCAAATAATGTTCTCATAGTTATACTTCATACCAACACCAAACAGGGATAGGATGAAATTCCTAAGTTCATCATCACGAAGTACTGTGATGTTTGCATTTATATTGAATGTATGATGTAATGAGACATTGGGCTTGTGTAATTACCATCAATTATCTAGCAACCTATGGCTTCGCAGCAAGCTCAGTCATTCTCTGTGGATTGATAATGTGGTTATTAGTAGTTTGGAATTTTTCTTGATAGATGGTACAACCCACCCAAATGATTCATAAGTGTGTAACCGCTTATGAAGGGTAATAATATGCAACAATGAAGCACTTTGTTACAAGTGTGAAACCACTGATCTGTTGCAAAGCAGTTTATCAATAGTACCACCATATGTGCGTAGACACTAAACCACATCTTCGTTGCAAGATGTTTAAAAGTTTCTTGGAAGGACTCAAGAATATAACATATAATATTAAACACGGTCTAGATTTGTTCTTGGACCTATGACACTAGCGCGTACTCCGCTTGAGAGGAGTTTTTGAGGACAAAAACCTTTCTTGAGGGAAAGGAGGGATATCCGCAAATATCACATAAACTCGAATAGTTGTGTGAGTCCAGACAATACTTGAAGGGATGTGTCTGGTAATAGCAACAAAGAGTTGTAAGTGATTGGATGTAACTCCAGACACCCGTAGTGGTGCACGAATCTTTATCAAACATCTCCACATACTATATGGTCTGCCCGCAGGGCAGATATAGTATGGCATAAGAGATAGGAAGTTTGATTGTTATATTTGAAGGGAAATTTTCAAAACTTACATTTACTCTGAGTTAGAGAGGAGTTTAACCATCCGTAGATTGATGGTAGTTAGAAACTCAACAAGATTCTAGAGCATATGCTTGTGCAAGATGTTATTCTAAGAGAGAAAGTATCTCTCAGCTTTGGAACTAATCCTTGTGATGCATGATTAGATTGGCTCTAGTTTATTTCTCCTATGGCCGTAGAGCTTTCCAAGGAGAAGTTTTAACAAGTTGGTGATGCAACATGGTAGCGTAGTCTACAAATATCTAGTAGCATAGTCTAAGAACTTACGCTACTAGAGTGCTCTCCAGTACATTAGCTTCTGTGCTAATGACATGATGCAAAATCAAGGCATGAAATTTGCCTTGGGGTTTTGGTTGAAATACCAAATCACGGCTTGCGTGAGTACTACTAGACATTTGCTTACCAATGACTTCCCCAGTTTGTTTTCGAGGACGAAAACTCTTTAGAAGGGGGGGTAATGTCACGTAGCCTGTAATGGCACGTCGGAGTATGTGTACCAACTATTGGTGACTTTCGGGCCCAAATTCTTAAAGAAAGTCATGATAGTCCAAGTGCGGGTCATCTTGGGATTTAGAAGACCTATACACTAGTAAAAAGACAGTTTTATTGGCCTAGTTTGTTTAAGGACATCCAGACTTATGTGCTGAAATGCAGTAAGTGCCAGGTCAATAAACATGAACGTCTTAAGGTTGGAGGACTACTCCATCCGCTGGAGATTCCTCAAGGGAAATGGGAAAGCATTTCCATGGATTTCATTACCGGTTTACCCAAGACGAGTCGAGGGAATGACTCGGTGTGGGTGGTAGTGGACAGGTTAACTAAAATGGCAAAGTTTATTGCCACGAAGAAAACTGTAAAAACGCCAGAGTTGGCAAAACTCTTTATTGAACATCTCTACAAGCTATATGGCCTACCCGCAGATATAGTGTCGGATAGAGATAGAAAGTTCAACAGTCATTTTTGGAGGGAAATCTTCAAAAAGTTGGATACTACTCTGAGTATGAGTACGGCAGATCATCCGGAGTCTGATGGTCAAACTGAAAGAGTTAACCAAATTCTAAAGGATATGTTGTGTTCTTATGTTAGTAAGAAGCAATCTGATTGGGAAGAGTACTTGCCCTTATTGGAGTTTGCCTATAATAGCTCCAAACACTCAGGACTGGATTTACACCATTCATGTTAATGTATGGATTCCAGCCGAGATCTGCGATGGCTGTAGGCCTAGAAAAGGAGAAGATTCAATCTGTCAAGGATTTCCTTGAAGATATGAATGATATGCTCAGAGCCGCACGAGAGAGCATTCGTAGCGCTCAGGATCGCGCTAAAACTTATGCGGATAAAGGACGAAGAAAGGTGACCTTTGCAGAAGGTGACTTTGTATTTCTCAAGGTTCCTGCGCAGTCAGAAACCATGAAAACAGGAAAGTGTGATAAACTTTCTCCGAGATATTGTGGTCCTTTTAAAATCCTTAAGAAGACTGGGGACGTAGCATATAAACTTGAGTTACCGGAGAGTTCTCAAGTCCATCCTGTCTTCCATGTCAGTAAACTGAAGAAATCAGTTCACGGGTTAGAGAACACAGTTTCTCCAGAGATTTTGGTGGACTTGATAGAGCCACCAAAGATACCACATGAACCTGAAAAGATTCTACAGTATCGTGACAGACAAACCCGACATAAAGTGTACCAGGAGGTACTTGTTAAATGGACAGATAGGGATGAGGAGGTGGCAACTGGAAACGCCGTAGTGCGATTTCCAAAAGGTTTCCCCAGTTTGTTTTCGAGGACGAAAACTCTTCTTAAGGGGAGATAATGTCACGTAGGCTGTAACGCCTATGACCGACGGCGGTAGACCGGATGGCCAAGGACGTGGCCATCCGGGGTTCAGTGGGAGAGGACGGGGCGGCCAGGCTAGTGTGGACGGCAGGCCACACACTATATAGCTTGGGGGATGAGGGGCAATCCTCATTCTTCCTCTATGGCTGGGTGGTGAGCCAGAGGCCGTCCCCTCTCGTGGTAACGCCCGTAGTGGCGTTATGGATATCTAACAATTTCTCTACAACAACCCACCATCACCTATCTACGCTTTTCTCATACATACATGTGTGATTTTGTGATATCCAAGTGCGACATTCCACAGACTACAACCACATATGAGGTCACACAAGCTATCCATAGTAGTAAGCTAAACTCCATAAAAAAATTAAAAGTTTTCCCTTGTTTTTTTCCCAATTTTCCCAAATTCTAAACATATGTTTAAAAAAATCGGTGTTAAAAAAACATAAGAATGGTGAACTCTACCAAGAAGAGGAGGTTCGTTTCATCCACACACTATGCGGCTAGGGTTTTGGCATTGTAGAGCTTCACGCTAAAGCGAATCACGCAGAGATGCCCATACGATCTTTTGACCAAGGCCTTGAGTAGGAGTGGTTAAAATGGCTACAACGTTTTTGGTGAACCCTCCAAGCAACAACCATGGAAGAGGTGTTTTGCCTAGAAATGTGCATTATGTTGGGGCTCATGTGCTCCATTTTTATATCTCAAAATCATGTTTATAGGGTGTGTGTGTATGTGTGTGTGTGATGATGATGTTAAAAATCTAATGAGACATTGTGTTCATTGGGTGCCTTATAAGGCATAGTTACAGTCTCATAACAATGTATATATGCTTTGATCCTAATGCCGATGAGTTACGCCTTTGCTAGGCCACTAAGAGCCAAAGTTTGGGGCCTTAGAGGACTACTAGAATTACATGAACTACAGGAAAGACAATTGAAAAGGTGTGTGCGTGGAACTTTGCCAAAGTTAAATGAAACTTTAGCTATGCTTTAGCTAAAGGCTAGGATCCTTCTCTTTTTGAAGTGCTATATAAGGAGGGCTTAGCACAAGTCTAAAGGTAGATTTGGAGGCTTAACATCATTCTTATGAAATGAGGACAGAAGGTATGAAGATCTTGAAGGCATACAAGTGAAGGCATTTTCTTTCCCCTTCCCTTACTCCCTTGCTTCACCATGACCTTTCCCCCCTAAAAAAAGACTGCTTTCTCCTTTTCTTATCATTACCATTGCCATCATCTACCACGAGCAAAGTGGATCGAGTCTGAGGGGATCTCATGGAGATTTCATCAAAAATTTGAGTGAGTTTAATTCCCTTGTCCCCAACTTTCTTGACCTTTTCCCTTGTCACCCCGCATCTAATTTTCTAAGAAAATAGAGTTTAAAAGAAACTTTGCAAGAATTGATTTAATTCAAATAACTCATCAAATACCACATGGTCAACATATTCAATAACTAAGAGAAAACAAATAAAAATACTTAGCTCACAAAGCATGACTCCAAGATTGGGTGCAATCTCCCCCCTCATGTGTGTAGCTCCACTTCCATGACATGAGTATGTAGAGAATTGTATTCATAAAAATAGCCCAAGGAGCTAATAATAGTTGAGCGTACAAATTGGGCTTGATTTTCCTACTTTTGGGTATTAATTTTACATATTATTAACCATATGAAAGTTCCTAAGGTTTATACATATAAAAACCTTTGCCCAAATATGCTAATGAAATATTTGAGCTAAGAGAATGTGATCGAAACATATTTACCTCTGATCGAATTGTAGGTTTCAAACGTGCTATGAACTTTCTTTTTTGATCCTTGGTGCGAGCCTTCTCGATTACCTATATTTGTAATAAAGTTTACTAAAGCCTTCTCGATTACCTACATTTGTAATAAAGTTTACTAAAGCCTGTCCACATAAGTTGATATATTCTCTCTGTTAAGCTATCTAAATGTAGACCATCATTGTCGAGCCTTAGCTTTGTATTGTGAAGATAGGAAATGCTTCTTTAAGAGTTTTTGGAACTCTTTCCATGTTGAAGGTCTATGTTCACCTTGTTTAATCACATTCTACCATAAGGGAGCACTTTCGATCAAGTGATTACAAGCACATTTAATTTTATCCCCTTCTGAGAACTTTTCATTCGCTAGAGAAATAGTCATCTAGTTAGCTAATCCATGTAATAAGAACTTGTGTATCCTTCTTGCCATCATAGTTTTGGAAAGTGAATGCTTTTCGGCTGATTTGTGAGTCTTTTTTCGAGAATTTTGAGCACGCAAGGTAGCTTCAACAGTGCGTCTAACATGATCACTTTCCTCCTTATCTGAGTTGGAATAGTTGGAAGAATCACGTTTGCACTTGGAACACTTCACTTGACGCTCTAATTTGCGTCAGAGTTCTCGCTCTCACTGGCAATTTGTTCTTGAAGTGCCAAGATTTTCTCTTGCACCGTGGGTAGTGCAGGTAAAGTAGCCATTGTAATTTAATAACGCAAATGAAGATGGAAGATTTAGCTCTTGAATTCGTTGCCCAGTTGGCCTGATAATGTCCTCCAAGAATTTGCGAAAGCGAATACTTCCTTGATGCCAAAAAATTTAAGAGCAAAAGGCTTCCGATATCCGAAAAAAGAAAAGAGGGCTTTTTCTGTAAATTTTCTACGTCTCCTCTCCTGAAGATCTAAATTTTCTCTGAAATTTTTCCCTTTGAATAAACCCTTCAATGCGTTAAATGTGGGGTTTATAAAGCCTAATATTATAAATCCTTAAGGCTTATAAAGCTTTATTTTATAAGGCTTTATTAACAAAGCTTTGAAATAGGAAACAAAAAGAAACGACGCTTCTCTCTGTTTGGAAAAACGAGCCGGCCACGCGATTGTGAAGAAGGAAGAATTCACGCTGTCGTCGCCGTGGAGAAGGAGAGAGAGAGAGAAAACTAAAAACGGCGCGGAGAGGAATATATATATATATATATATATATATATACATATATGTATATATATATATATATATGTATATATATAATTAAAGGCTTTATTACTAAGCTTTATTTTTAAAAAAAGCTTATAAAGCTTTTAAGGCAAAAACCGGCGCTGCTGGGAAAAAAATAAAATAAAATAGTGAACCCGCCAACAATTTGGCCGGAGAGAAGGAATTGATTGCTACCATTGCAAGCTTGGCTTTACTCCAATTAGATTAAGCTCTTCTTAATCAAAAATAAATCCAGCCTGTAAGCTTTTTATTTTTCCATCCACCAAAATTGATTTGGAGATAATCAAGGACCTTCCATTATGGATTTCTCTCATAACCTTCCCGTATGGATTTCTTCCATTATGGATTTCTGCAAGAGTGGTTTAACCATGCCATTATGGGGTTTAAACCTCCTTCAAGAGTTGATTCAATCCATACGGTGTTAATCCCATTTTGGATTAAAGCATGCTCCTCCGATTGAGGACATTAGTAAGTGTCATGAAATGGTACTATAAAAGTTGTACATTATGAGATATTGGCCACCCAAGAGGCCTAGTTAAGTAAGTTTTGGGCACCCAAGTGTGAATAAGGGTCAAATGTATATACGGCATTTTCTCATAATGAAAAGACACAATCCCCCTTTGTGCTATAGAGAGCTCTTCCTTGTGCCTTGAGAGAGATTGAGAGAGAGAGCATTCTAGCATTGTGCCTCTTCTATGCTTGTGTGGGAGAGTGAGAGAGAGTGATTGCCTTATGCTACTGTTTGAGTGACTTTACACGGTGACAGTGTGGAGGCGGAGCTTGGAGGTTTGGAGCTTAACAAGTGAGCTTGGAGGCCTCAAGGGACTGAAGTTCGAAGCATTGGTAAGTATCCTACAACAGTTGTGATCTATTGCTCATCCTTTAGGTGAATGCATTGAGTTCCCTCCTCTTGGAGATGTGGTAGCCCATAACATTTTTGGCGCCGCTGCAGGGGAAACACCTTTGTTTCTTCCTTCCTCTTGGAGTTTCAACTCCCATTGCATAAGATTCATGATTGCCTTTGCATTCTAGTAGTGCATTGTGTAGGAAATGAATGGATAAGAATTGTGTGAAAGTAAAAAATCATGTGAAATTGGTTGTGTTTGTTGTGTATATGTGTGGTGGAGTGGCCTTGGAATAGAGCTTCACTGTTTTTTCTAGTTAATTTTGATATTTGCATCATTGGAAGCATCAACGTGAATGAGCAGATTGGTGTTCTATTTTTCTTCTTTTTCAAAAATCCACAAAAATCTAAAAAATAAGGAGCCATTGACTGTGCCTTGAACTTGTATTCCACTCCTTATATGTGGCACAATCATTTTGGGAATGGTTGGATAAGTATTTTACACCCAAAATCATAATAGTCGACATGGAAAGTTTCCACGTGAAACTGTAGGAAAATGTTCACGCCATGAACTGTTTTCTATAACTTCACGCCGTGAACCGCTCCTGACGCCGCAAATCACGGGATTACCTTGCCAAAAATATGTAACCTTATCCTGACACCTCTGACGCCACAAGGTCTGACAAAATCAAGAATCGTGAAGGTGCAAAAATTCGTTCGACGTGAACTATTTCAGAACTCCTCAGGGCGGCATGAACCCATTATTTTTCACGACGTACTGTTGGAATTCGACTTTATAGTTATAGTACGAAAAGGGACACAGCATGTGTTAACCGATCATATGTCAAGAATTCCAAATGGGGAACCATCAACTGGTGTGGAAGATGATCTCCCTGATGTTTGTTCAAACTGGACATGGTACCCGAATGGAGTGAGGAGATATCTGATTATTTAGCTCATGGTTTTCTGCAAGAAATATCCTTGAACAAAGATAAAATACGATGGCTTATCAAGCTTGCTGCACCTTATCAATTGATTGCGAGCGAACTATATAAGCTAGGTAAAGATAATGTGCTAAGAAGATGTGTGAGAGAAGATGAGTTCGTCTCACGATATTGGATGATGAAGCCCATTCAGGGATAGCAGGCGGGAATTTTGCTGGAGAGATCAAGGTACTTCAAGCAGGATTATGGTGGCCTACGTTATTTCAGAGATGCAATAGAATTTGTCAAGAGGTGCGAAGAATGTCAGCGTTTCGCTATCCCACAACAAAGGGACAAGATACCGCTCAGCCCGATTATTGTAAGACAACCCTTCAAAAAATAGGGAGTAGATTTTGTTAGACCTATTAGTCCCACGGCACACCCATCACAAGCGGGGAGTAGATTTTGTTGGACCTATTAGTCCCACGGCACACCCATCACAAGCCCGATATGTGATTGTGGTGGCCATGGACTATTTCACCAAATGGGCAGAAGCTAGAGCCTCGAAGTGAGCTTATGCACGAACAATATCAAAATTCTTAGATGAGCAAATTATCTCGAGGTTCGACTACCCATTAGAATTAGTTAGTGATCGAGGCTCAAATTTTATTAATGAGGTGATTGATCATTTACTTGCGGGATTCTTAGTGGTCCATTGGAAATCCTTACCTTATTATCCACAGGCTAATGATCAAGCAGAGAGTACAAACAAAATTTTGTGTACTATCTTGACAAAAACCTTGGAAGCAGGTCAAATGGACTGAGAACATAAGCTGACAGCAACCCTATGGGCATATCAAACATCATATAAGGTAGTGACAGGATACACTGCCTTCCGTCTAGCTTATGGTGTTGAGGCAGTAATGCTTATAGAGTACCTAGTTCCGAGCTTAAGGATTGCAGTGCAAGAATGTCTGACAGAGAATGCATTAGCTGAAAGGATAATGACTTAGAGAAGCCTGATGAGACTAGGCTAATAGCATCGCATGGACTCATGATTAAGAAACTACACAGGAAGCATTGGCTCGACAAAAATTTGAAACAAAAAGAACTAGAAATGGGGGACCTTGTCCTCATGTATGGTGTAGGAAGCACCAGGAAAAAGAAACTCAAACACAAAGGCCTAGGAACCTTCCAGGTGTTTGAGATCACACCTTAGGGGTCCGTTAGAATTGAGACAATTGACAGCATATAGATGGAGGGTTACGTCAATGGAAGAAAACTCAAAAAATATTATGAACCACTGACCCAAGAGATGCTCTTGCAAGAACATCTCTTAAAACAACAAAAACAGCTCGCAAAGGAAAAAATCCAGCAAGCTCAAGAAGAGGCTAAGGCAAGGGAGGCCAAAGCTAAACAACTACTCCATAAGAGGATGTTACACATCAACATGGCTTCCTTGACTCTCTGGGACGAAGAGGAACTGTTTTTCATTTAAAGGACTGTCTTACGCCAGAATGTTTTATGCCAGAATGTTGGAGGAAGCATTTGGCATGTGTTTTACTAAGAGAAGGTTCATTGCAACAGCTGTCGAAGAGTCGTCGAGGGACGTCGCTCGCGGCAAAGCGTGCCGAGGTCTTGACTAGCCTCGGTACAATTAAAATGGTGTGCTTCCGATACGATAGGCGAGGACCGACAAAGCGGGTCGCTGAATGAAGTGCTAGGACACCTAAGGAGGATCCTAGAGGGTTCTGACCAGGTAATGCATGGGCTTGCGGTTCCTAGGACACCCATGCGTGTGTCGAGGAAGATACGAATGGACTAAAAGGAAAGACTTTTGTGAATCAAATTTTGATATTGGATCTCGTTGGTTGTCCAGCTGGTCTTCAACGGAGAGTCCAGAGGACACATTTTGTAATACAATGGACTGAGAATTTTGGAGGATGATGATCAGTAATATTATGATTTTCATTGAAGGATTGTTTTAAAGACAATCGAATCTCTTATAAATGGCAATTTCATATTGGGTGTGTACGTGGTATGCCTACTTTAGGGGGTCTGGGAACTCTTTTTCTCGGTACCAGGACAAAACATAACTAAATCTTTATAAAGGAATCCCACCAATATAGTGGTTGGGCGGTTGGCTAACCCATGGGCTGGATCGGGGGATGTGAAACAATTATGATACGATTAGTTATGTTAGTTAGATTAAGTCCTGAGAAGACCCTTGTTCTGTGGGAGGGAATCGGCAGCGCCTCGTTAAAGGAGGAAAAAAGCGGTGATTCTATGGATCAAGTGCAAGTCTCTTCTTTGATCTGACCATGTGACTTCAAGTTCGGTCGGATGAGTTTAACTAGTTAAGACTTTGACTCGTTAGATTAATTCCCCCGTTAGAAGATTTTCCCATGGCGAAATCGCTCGTGCCTTCTGGGTGAGGGAAGTTTTTCCGAGATCGGTTTAAGAGGAACCGCCGAGCTAGTCTCTCGTTCGGACATCTACGGGGCGAGGCCCCGAGTGTGGATCCCCGCCCCGCACGAGAGACTAACGCTGCTTCCGTCTCGCCAGCGCCTTCTCGGGGAGGGGGCACGACGGAGGGGGCAGGGGTCTCATAGCTGGTATCAGAGCTTTATTGAAAGCTAATAAAAGGAGAAATGAAATTCTTATCAAAAAATTGTAATAAAAACTCAAAAATAGCATTTACATATTGTATTTTCATTCCTTAAGCTTCATTAACGAAGAATTTAATCAAAGAATTTGATTTTATAGATGGAAGTTCCACACTTATCTGGTGTTCCCGACCTCACCCAGTCTCACAAGACATGACTGCGTTTA
Source organism: Cibotium barometz (assembly GCF_041138505.1). NCBI lineage: Eukaryota > Viridiplantae > Streptophyta > Polypodiopsida > Cyatheales > Cibotiaceae > Cibotium > Cibotium barometz. Next base: position 8,899,124 of record NC_141102.1, on the reverse strand, counting down.
CCTTCAAGCATCTTATCTCTTCCGCTACAACTCGAACAAGCCGAGCCAGACTTGCAGGACATTTCGAGGATCTATATTTCCTTGACCCAGCGGAGAGACGATAGCACAAGTGGTTTGCAAGGCAGTATGTCCAGGCCTCTTGCGACCAGCGTGTGATGCTGAGGTAGAATCTCTCATTGACCATGATGCTGAGGTAGAATCTCTCATTGACCATGATTCTAATGAAGCTGAAAGTGATACATGGTGTTATTTTATATCATTCCAGGCCTCAAAATTTTAGACTTTCCTGCCAAATCTACAGACTCCTTAGTCGCTTTATTCCTAAGGAGAAGATAGTAGCTCCCTTGGCAGTAAGGGAACATTTGTATCAGGGCATGTTTATAGCCCAGTACCGTCGTCTTATGCGTCTCCCGAGGAGATTTTGACTTCTAGAACCGAGCTGCTCTATGTACATATTGCAACCTTTCTATAAATAAAGAAATGTTTTGTGGAAAATTCCCTATTGTATAAGTGATTGTTTATTGACGAATTGATGAAGTAAAGACTATTACCGGACATATGTCATAGATCTCCAACAAGATCATTTATCTTGTTTAAGAAACTATTTTTCGAACCTCTTAAGTCTTAGGATCTCGTGGACGATATCAAAATAGAAATTTAATAATATTTTATTTTTGGCAGAATCATGAGGCGAGGAAACCGTGGCCGTTGTGAAGTGAAAAAAAGAAAAAAGAACATGCCTCTATAGCCCTTCACCTCCCAAACTTTGATACAACAACACGAACGGAAGCACCACCAGCCACCACCGATTGGAACACTTCTCACTGTTCACCACCCACCCACACCAGAAAGACAGCACAAAACAGGGGCACCATAGACAAAGTAAACACCCAGCAATATATTTCCAATCACAACACTTCATACAAGCTTCTCCCGACACAGAAGCCTTACTCACACAACTTACAAACACTCAGGCCTAGATTTACTGCCAAGGGAATTCCACCACGGCCACACCACCTCAGGAATTACGACCTTGCATCTGACGACCAAGCCTTTGCAACCACAAACACATCAACACTCTGACCTCACTGCCGAGGATACACCACATCCTCAATCACCGCGAACCTCTCGCCTGCCTGCTGTGCCAATCACACCAGAAAGAACCCGGCCACTCACTCTTCAGAGGGCGCCCCACCAGCTAACCCTCAACTCTCTCTGTAGCCCATCACTTCTGTGTGTGTCGCCAGCAGCAGCTACTCAAACATCTCTCTCTCTCTCTCTCTCTCTCTCTCTCTCTCTCTCTCTCTCTCTCTCTCTCTCTGTGCTGATCCTCTGCCAGCCACTTCCTCTGCCACATTGCAGCTTCTTTGCAATGCTACCGGCCCCACCAGCCAAGCAGCAACACCTCTGTCTTTCTCTCTGCTTCACTCGGCACCCGCTCACGCTGTCCACTGTCGGCTTCAGCTTCCGGTCTTCAGCACTTGCCTTTGCTTCCACATCCGGCTTCACCTATGCGGCCCACACCAGCCACCCTTTTGCCAGCCTATCACCTTGACGCCACCCTTGTCTTGCCTGACTTCTCAGCACCCATCGTTGCTTCCACAGCCACACGCTTAGCTGCTCCAAAACGGCTCTTTCTCTCACACGTTGCACCAGCCACACGACCACCTGTAACGCTAGCCCAAGCAAAGGTACCCTCCTTCGCATCCAACAGCGGCCCTTCACCAACCCGAACTCCTGCGCCTGTAGCTCTGCGCCCGCTAGCTCTCTTTCTTCAGAGCGGCTGCACCACCTCAAAACCCGACTCGCCCTGCCCGCTCACTGTAGCTCCCGGCTGCGCCTAGCCACACTCTCTGCTGCACGATCACTCCCGCGCCGCCCTTAACATCACAAGGACCAGAGGCGTCACCCACGCGGCCCACACTAGCCCGTCAACTTCCAGTTGCACCAACGTCGAAGCCCTTTTCACATACTCGCCAGCCTTCGTATCTCACGAGGCGGCAACGCCAGCCCAAGGCGGCTACCTGCTAACCCAAGGTACTCTCTCCTCGCCTCTAGCTCTGCATAGCCACCCGAGAGGCCCCGTAACAAGGCAGCAACTCCAGCTTTTCACCCTTTTCGTCTGCAGCAGCAACTGCGCTACCTGCACGCTTACCCGAGAGCGACTCATCAAGCTCTCTAGCCTCTGCCTCCCACTGTCGAGGCGACCACTTTTCCTACCCGGCGGTCCATCTTTCGCTTCTTCGCCAGCCTTCCAGACGGTCTCGCTGGCAGCCAAAAGAACTTCCACGTGGTCATTTCATTGTTGGCCACGTAATTAGTGTATATTTTTTCTATTTTTAAAGCCTCAAAGCCTCAAGGATGGCCCCATAATGCTCCTTATTACCTTGCGCTTCAGGTGAACATGCCGCGCCCATAACCTTCCTTCCAGTGCCAGAGCTGCCCACAAGCTCGTAATTAGCAGCATCATAATTACCAAACACGACCATTCCAGTCGGTGCCCTGCATTTGGCAACCACCCGCACACCATACTGCTGCAATAAAAAAGCTTCCAAATCTCCAGCATCTGCTCCAAAAAAAACAACACACATGTACCAGCTCACTGCAAACCCATTCGCTCTATACATTTGCCAGGGCATTCAAGGCAAAGTTTATTCGCAAACCATGCATCCCATATGTACACGGACCCAAAACACCTTTCAGAAAAATGCCTGACACCGTCAGTGCCAGACCCTCTCTCTGATGAAGAAGAGCTTGACCCCGATGTTTGCAAGGCTCTTCACAGAACTCAGCCAGGACCCTTCAAAGGAGAAGGGGAGAACCTAGGCGAGGTTGTGGAGAAATGGGTGGAAGCTATGGAAGAGTATTTTGATGTCACAGGCTACAATGAGTGGAACAAAATGGCTCTTGCTAGGCTGAAAATTGTGGAAACAGCTAGGGTGGCATGGAGGAACCATTGTGACACCAACCATATCTGGATAGGAATAACCAGTCCTGGAATGATCTTAAAGCCTATTTAAGGAAGAGGTTTTGTCCCCCCGGGTTCTTAGAAACTAAAATGAATGAATTTTTAGAGCTAAACCTAGGGAGCAAAACCATCAAAGAATATCACCAGGCATTTGCTCTTCTACTCAAGTATTCACCACCTCTAGACGAAGAGCAACTTATGGCCAAGTTCATTTGCTCTTCTACTCAAGTATTCACCACCTCTAGACGAAGAGCAACTTATGGCCAAGTTCATTCGAGGAATGAACGAACACTTAGACACACTGGTCAAGAATGCCAAGCCAGTGTCCATGGCAGAAGCTGTCAGAATGGCGAAGGACTTTGCCAAAGCCTTCATCATGAAAGTCCCACCAAAGCCAGCTCCCTCATCCTTCAAGAGATTCTAGACACCAGGAAGTTCTTCCAACTTTCTGCCTCCAAAGAGACACCAAGGTCCTAACCAGAATCTGGAGTCGGGAAATTTCAGGAATGAAGGAAGACCTTTCCCTCAAAGTTCTTTCTCAGGAACTCCGGCTCTCTCAAGAATACAAAGGGAAGAGCTTCGAAGCGAGAACAGATGCTTCTGATGTCAGGGGTTTGGGCACCAACTCAAGGATTTCCCATCTCCTTCTATGGGCCAAGGAAGCCAAGGTCCCAGAATTCAGAGACAGACTCCTTCATATCAGTCCCAATCAAGGTCCCTCGCACCAAAATCAGGGTAACCCCAGAAGAGTGCCAGCTCAGCCTGCAGTTTCCATGCAAAGCAGTCTCCAAACTCCCTCCAAGAATTGGGGTAACCAAAGAGAGAGAGTTTTACCTCAGACTGCAGTAGCCACCAGAGCAGTCACTATAGCTGAGGAAGTGGAGGAATGGCTGTGCCTCTCAATGGGGAAAAGAGCATTGGTCTCTATGATCCAAGTGCAAGTTTCTTCCTTTATTTGACGACCGAGTGTCTTTACAGGTTCGGTTGAACCACTTTGGTTAGTGATGACCTTGACTACGTTAGAGTAAAAATATCATGGAGGAATCGCCCGTGCTTTCCGGGCAAGGGAAGTTTTTTCGGGTTCGGTTTTGGAAGAACCAAGGGATTAGTCTCTTATCTGGATATCCGTGGGCGAGGCCCCAAGTGAGGGACCCTGCCCCACGCAAGAAGTGCTACTTCCGCTGCTAGCACCCCATAATTCATTGCGCGGAGGGGATAGGGATCTTTCATGGGGGGTGGTGGAGAAAATGGTGGAGGTGATGCTTTCCTGAGCAAGTGGTGTTACCAAGAGAGAAGGTGGCAGAGGGGATGACGAGGGTGGTAGAGGCTGGAGTATATAACTCACATCTGTGGGAGAGTGGGGCAAAGTTGAAGACAAGTTGGTGACGTGCGGCTCCAAAAAAATCAGTGAGGCAGGACAAACTGAGGGGTGGATGGCTGTGGGAGGAATCTCTGTCAGAAGAGATTCCAAGATAGCTGTGGAAGGTGAGGGAGACGGGGTGATGAGGATAACTATGGTGAAGATGGGGGGTGAACAAGGAAATGTGGTGTGATGTTGGTACCTAGGAAGAAGGGATCTAGGGAAGGAGAATTGGTGGAGGCAAAGATGCCATGGAGGTAGTCGATGGTGAGGCCATCGATGATGACGGTGGCGGTAGCATGGACGTCAATGTGGGGGGGATGGCTGAGGAATGGCCATTTATATGGAGAGATAAGGAAATACGAAGCCAATGGTGGTGGTGGAGAAGCTACTGGTGATAGAGGTTGCGCCCATGAGGAAGCAGATGCAATGGTGAGAGTGGGTGACACAGATGGTCGATGGCGAGGGTGCAGAGGGCATGGTCGTCGATGGGAGGGGTGTCTATGATGAGGATGAAGCAGATGCAATGGTGAGAGTGGGTGACACGGATGGTCGATGGCGAGGGTGAAGAGGGCATGGTCGTCGATGGGAGGGGTGTCTATGATGAGGGTGAAGAAGGGATGGTAGTCGATGGGGGAGGTTCCGATGATGAGGGCGAAGATGGAAACTCCCTAAGAACGCGGGCTCGGGTGCGAGATCGAGAGGGGTAACTAGGGGTCTAGTGAGGGATGGGACTACGTGTAAAAATACTATCCAATGTGTGTGAAGAGTGGACCTGCAAAACATAAGGTTGGTGTGCGTCTAGAAGTGAGACGAGTGACTGCAGAGCGGAGGACTGTGAAGATGAGTGTAGCCCAGTAAAAGGGATAGGTGGTGTGTAGAGAGAGGAAGGCATCAAACAAGGGAAGGCAAATCTTTTCCATAGAACAATTTTTATCCGAGATTTACTTCATCTATCATACCATAACAGAATTGAGTCTCATTTTAGGGATCTATCAATCCAGCCTAACCCCATCCAGTCCCATGGGTTAGCCAACCGCCCAACCACTGTAGTGATGGGATCCAATTAGGAATTTGGTTAGGTATCCAATTAGGAATTTGGTTAGGTTTTGTGTCGAGTACCCAGGCCCCCTAGCTGGAGGAAAGTTCATTTTGAACTTCTATTTCAGGGAAATCCATTTTAGACACTAGGAGGATTTTTATATCCAAAGATATCTCAATTTTGTATTATCTCTCTCTAGACATTTTCTCTCTCTAGACCAAAACAGGGTAGAACAAGATCTTTCTTCTATTTCAGAGAGGGAAATAATTATAAGAATAGAAGGGGAGGTTCTTATACCTTTACTCCTCAAAAGATGGAGGGAGGAATCTTAAATCGCATGCGTCGCACCAACTGCATGTCCTTTTCACTGATGGTGACCCTCTTCGCATGGACAACTGCAAACACCGTGTCACCAAAAATGTCCACTAGGTATGCCTCTGCAGCCTCGTAGAGTGCCTCCAAAGCTTTGCCTGTCCACCGTGTAGGTTGATGCTGCCCATGAACCCAGAACCTCCTATCACGACAGTCTTATAGATCCTACATGATCTCTTGCACCACATGTTGGAAGGAGAGCTTTGGTATGAGCAGGTTCACTGTGTTTTGGTATTTCCTAATCTCATGGAGAGCCAGAGTGCCAGGACTCCACCTATGCTTGCGATGTTGCTGTCGTGGTGGTGGTAAGACGAGGGGTACTCCACGTCCCACCTTGGGGGGCCAGACTCTCTTAGCAGTTTGCTTGGTGCGAGCCATGCTCTTGGAGGTGAGAGAGAATGAGTACTGCCTGAATCAATAAAAGCTTAAAAGGCTTACCTTGATACTCAGCTGGAGTATGGATGATTGAGAATTGGCGATTTGGCCCTTGGTTTTCAATTGCAACATAAATCTGTCCTCTTTCCTCTTCCACTACCTCAGCTATTGTGACTACTCTGGCTGCTGTGCAGTCTGAGGCGAAACTCTTTCTCTTTGGTTGCCCCAGTTCTGGGAAGGAGTTCTGAGGCTACTCTGGACAGAGGCAGGGGTCCCAAAGGTATAACTCTGAACTGACAGTCAGTTAAATTCCCATCTAGATTGAATTGAATACGATCTGTCTCAAGGTGAGTGAAAAGAATCTTCCCATTGGCCAATTCAATTTGCATAGGCTTCCCTGATTTCTGTTCTAAGACTAGCTTATGCAAGCATCCTGGGGAAATGAAAGAATGAGTACTGCATGAATCAATCAAAAGCTTAAAAGGCTTACCTTGATACTTACCGGGAGTATGGATGACTGAGATTTGGTGATTTGGCCCTTGGTTTTCAATTGCAGCATAAATCTGTCCTCTTTTCTCTTCCACTACCTCAGCTATTATGACTGCTCTAGCTGCTTTGCAGTTCTGAGGCTGAACTCTTTCTCTTTGGTTGCCCCAGTTCTGGGAAGGAGTTCTGAGGCTACTCTGGACAGAGAGGCAGATGGTGGCTGAGCTAGAGTTCTCCTAGGGTTTCCTTGATTTGGGCAAGAAGGACCCTGATTTGACTGATACGAAGGGATTGGTTTGTGCACTCTGGGTCCTTGACTTCCCTGTCCCCTTCCTTGACATGGCAGGAGTCGGGTAGTTTTTTAGCTGGTGACCAAAACCCTGTCATCCAAAACACCGGTTCTCACTTCTGAGCTTGTCCCTCTGAATCCTTGAAAGAGGTGGGGCTCCTAAGAAAGTGTTCTAGGAGGAAGGGTCTTCCTTCACTTTTGAATCTTCCTGCATCCTGATTTTGAATTGGGCCTTGCTGCCTCTTTGGGGGAGGAAAGTTTGAAGTTCTTTTAAAATTAGAGGGTGCAGGCTTCGACGAAACCTTAACTACAAAGGCTTTGGCAAAGTCCCAGGGTTTGAAATCTTTTAAAATTAGAGGGTGCAGGCTTCGATGGGACCTTAACTACAAAGGCTTTGGCAAAGTCCTTTGCCATTCTTACTGCTTCGGTCATTGAGATAGGTTTGGCATTCTTTACTAAGGTGTCTAATGGCTCGTTCATTCCTTGAATGAACGTGGCCATCAGCTGCTCTTCTTCCAATTGTGGAGAATATTTGAGGAGAAGGGCAAAAGCTTGATGGTAATCTTCAATTGTCCGGCTATCTTGCTTTAGTTCCAAGAACTCATTCATTTTAGTTTCAAGGAAGCCAGGAGGACAAACCTCTTTCTGAGGTAAGCTTTAAGATCAGTCCAGGTCTGGGTATTTCGGTCGAGACGGTTAGTCTCGCAGTGATTCCTCCAAGCGACCCTGGCTGTTTCCACAATCTTTAACCTGGTGAGAGCCATCTTGCTTCTCTCATTGTAGCCAGTTACATCAAAGTATTCTTCCATAGCGTCAATCCACTTTTCCACTACTTCACCTAACTGCTCCCCTTCACCCTTGAAGAGACCAGGTTGGGATCTGTGCAGTGCTTTTTGAACATCCGGATCTAACTCTTCGTCATCGGTTAGAGGATCCGGTTGCCTTGGGTCGCGCGCCTCATGACTCTGACAAAATGAGATTTTTGTCAACTTATCTTTGACAATAGATTTATGATTATTTATTTTTTGAGATTTATCTTTAAACAGATAATTATTTCATCATACTTCTTGAACAAGATTAACCATATTTACAATCATGAAAGCAATTTGGATTTTTTTTCTTTTTTTACAAAACCTCATTTATTATCAAAAGTTTTTGATATATACATAGAGCATCACGGCTCCAAAGTCACTGCCTCAATCGCATACGCATAAAGAAACAAAACTGCGAAGGACATGACATGGTACACATGATTCATTATAGAAAGAGGTGCTATAATTCTACTTCTAGGGATAAAGCGGCTAAGAAGCCTAAAAACTTGGCATGAAATTCTGAAGTTCTTGGGTGAATGATTAAAGAGTTGTACATATTGAACAAAACCCTAGCCTTATCAGAATCATGGCTAAGGAAATATTTTACATGAGCCTCTGACGCTGATTTTGGTACTGATATTAATACATCGTCCTCCAAAGAACCACATATACCAACATCGCTCTACAGGATCAGGAAAGTAAAGACTCTCAAAATGACGTGCGAGTCTCACTCTGCTTACTCGGTTCGTATAGCAGAGTTGATGAGGTGCTCGAATGCAAAGGCTATCATATCCTGACTTTGGGAGAGTTCAGGAATGCCAGATAGATTCGGGGTATCCATCTATAAATTTCCAATTCAATTTATGAGTTTTCAATTTTTGAAGTTCATTCAACATAATATTAACAAGCGAAAACATTATTTCCCATATTAACTTTAAAATTTTAAGTAGTCTCTGTTGGCTATTACATAAATTTACAATAGCGCTCTGATACCAAACTGTGAGATCCCACTGCCCCCTCCGCACACCGGATTCTGTAGAGCTGGTAGCGAAAGCAGCTCCCTCTCATGTGTGGGGCAGGGTTTCCCACTCGGGGCCTTGCCCTCGAATGTCTGGGCAGCACGAGACTAAGCTGGTGGTCATTCCAAAAACCGAAACCGAGAAAATTTCCCATGCACGAAAAACGGGGACGATTCCACCATTTTGAATTTCTTAAAGAATTTTTCTAAAGAGGTCAAGATACTGAACTAACCTTCATCTGATTAAACCAGATAGAAGTAAAACAAATATAGACTTATGTTGAAGGAATCAACGCTTTTTTTCTAATTGAATCAGGCAAAATTGTTGATCTATTCATTAGAGGTCTTCAGGCTTTTATTTAACTACTCAAGTTCTAAATGTATTCCTATTAATCAATTTTATAATTAAAACTCTACTGATTCCAGCCTAACCCCATCTGCAACCACTAGAATTGGTAGAACCAGACAAGTACTCACCCACCCATAATTGAATGTCTTTCTTAACTTTTGCTTTAGAATACAGATATGCACACACTCCTCTTTAAACTTTAACTTATAAAATAATCCATTAACAAACAATTATTGGTTACAGATGTCATAACTCAAAATTTTCATTCAATCCTTGTTTCTCACAAAAAAACAGTATCACTCTGGACTCTCCGTTGAGACTAGCTGGTCAGCAAACAAGATCCAGTAATTACAATAAACATTGGTCCATCATATAATATATATCTTCCATGACATACGCATGGGTGTCCTGAGCACCGCGAGCCCATGCATCGCCTAGTCAGAACCCTCCAGGATCCTACTTAGGTGTCCTAGCACTTCACTCAGGGACCGCTTCGTCGGCCCTCGCCCATCGTACCGGAAGCACACCATTTTTCACCATACTAAGGCTGGTTAAGACCTGGGTAGGTTTTTGCCGCATGAGCCGTCCTTTGAACACTCCTCGCCAGCTGTTGCAACCGAACTTCCCTTAGAAAAACACATATACCAAATGCTCCCTCCAGCATTCTGGTGTACGACTCTCCTTTAAGAAAACAGGGCTTCTATGCAAGTTTTTCAGTTTTGATTTTCTGGCGTACGACACTCCTTTAAGAAAACAGGGCTTCTATGCAAGTTTTTCAGTTTTGATTTTCTTTTGAATATAATGAGTATATTTTAAATCTGTATCCCAATACTTCTAGATCGCAGGTCTGAATTCCAACAGAATTTCATGAATTCTGTAACCTTGATCCTCAGATCCGAGAATCAAAGGGTCTTAACTTGATTTCAGATTTGGTGGGTGATTTGAGTGAATTTTTTTGAACTGGTCACATCGTCTTTTCTTGAAACTGACGAAGGAGTTATGTCTTGGTCATAGTCTGATTCAGGGTTTGAGTCTGGAAAGGTTCTCCCTGAACTATCTTTCTCGAAGGGTAATATTTCAATTACTACTTTACTGAATTTCATTCATTGAGTATTTGCTTAACTGAATTCAAAACTAATCACGAATTCCTATGAGGAATAAATTAATCATTTATCTAAAATTCCAACTTCAATATTTTTTCTAAGTTTTCTCATTACCATCCTAGAGAATATGAAACGGTAGAATTTTTTCTCACACAGTATTTACTTATTCATTTACCAATATTCATGGGATTTAAACATAGGATTAAAGAGAACTCTTATTTTGATATAAAAATTTTGTATGCATCTATTTATGCATAAAATCCAACTTCTATGGAAATAACACTTTTATATAAAAGAAAATCCTTTTGTGCATCTATTTATGCATAAAAATCAATTTTGATGAAAGTAACACTTTTATAATAAAGAAATTCTTTTATGCATCTATTTATACATAAAAATCAATTTTGATGAAAGTAACACTTTTATAATAAAAAAATTCTTTTATGCATCTATTTATGCATAAAAATCAATTTTGATGAAAGTAACACTTTTATAATTTTAAAAAAACTTTTATGCATAAAAATCAATTTTGATGAAAATAACACTTTTATAATTAAGAAAAATCTTTTATGCATCTATTTATGCATAAAAATCAATTTTGATGAAAGTAACACATTTTTTTTATGCATCTATTTATGCATAAAAAATCAATTCTGATGAAAGTAACACTTTTAGAAAAAAAATCTCCAATATGCATCTTTCTATGCATAGAAATTAATTCTAATGGAAATAACACTTTTATAATAAAAATATTTCTAATATGCATTTTTCTATGCTTAGAATGAAAATATCACTTTTAGAATACACAAACGGTGGGGATTACTCTTTTTGAATAATAAAAGATAAAGCTTATTTCACAAAATTTAAGAAAATTTTGCCATAACCTCCTTTGTATGGCTGACCATTTTTCAAACTTTTTCATTCTCAAGTTACTTAGAAATTATCCCAAATGGTTTAAAGCATTCTAAACTAATCAAATTACACTTTAAAGAGAAACAATATGAAAAGTTTAATTCTAACAATTTGATTACATATCTAGGATAAAGAAAGGTTGAACTCAGAATGAAGAGAGGGGGAAAGCCTTTCCAATAAGGCATAACATCATTTTTTCATTTTAAAGAAAACAAAAATTAGAAAACCATTAAATGGAATAAAGAAAAAGTAGGATTTTTAGCTTACATGAATTTTTGTGAGCTTTCCTTTGGCTTGATAGTTTGAGGGATCTACTCTTGTTTGCAACAAGAGTGGCCACCAATTCTTTTGAAGAGGAAATGGTCAAAAACTAATGAATTATCAATAAATTCATTGTTTTTGGCTTTGGGGAGGAGTAGAGTAACAGTGCATAAAACACTATTAAGCTTCTACAAAGGGGGAGGCTCCTATTTATAGGAAAAAGTGAGCTTATAACCAAGCAAACTGATTCTAGAATTTTCCAGATCAATTTGGTCAATTTTTGACCATTTTTGGGCCAGTTTAGTTCACTTTTTGGATCCAGTTTGAATTAGGAGAGAGGAGAGATGAAATATCTATTTTTATTGATTTAAAATTCAAAAGCAATGATGGAAAAAAGGCACCTACTTCATGAGGGGGAATCCCAAAAATTTATTTTTTTAGTATTTTCTTTGGTCCTTTAGTATTTCCTTTGGTCCTTAGTCCACTCTTCATCTTATGTGAGTATTTTTTTAGTATTTCCTTTGGTCCTTAGTCCACTCTTCATCTTATGTGAGTATTTTTTTAGTATTTCCTTTGGTCCTTTAGTATTTCCTTTGGTCCTTAGTCCACTCTTCATCTTATGTGAGTATTTACTCATTTTTGGGGGGATTTTCTTTATTTCTTCAATTTAACTCCTCTTTACATTTGGATTAATCTTATTATCCATAGGAACCTTAATTTAAAATTTTCAAAAAATCTGGACCCTTAGGATAAGGCCTTTTGAATAGATTATAATTTATTTCTAATGCACCTTCTGAAATTCTTTTTGAACTTCTGTTTCGGGGGAATTTATTTTAATAAGATGAGATATTTTTCCATCCAAAAATATTTAAAAACTGAATCATCTCTCTCTAGAAGATTTTCTCTCTCTAGGCCAAAACAGGTAGAAACAAGATCTTTTATATTTCTGAAGAGGGATTTGATTACAGGGGAAGATATTGGACTTCTTGAGAGGCTAGGGAGGAATCTTACAATGTTAGTGTGCCGTGTGTGTGTAACATGGCATGGTGGGTTAGTCACATGCATGAAAAGGGTTTTGGACTATTTAGAAGCATTTAGACTTTATGGGGGTGATTTTTGGACTATCTAGGAGGGTACCTGCAAACAAACTGAGATATACTGGCTCTACCCTCCATGAAGAGCATTGTACCCTTCGTGAGCACTATACACTCAATGGACGGGGAGCTGAAATAAGCACTAAATGGAGGGTGAGATGAATTCTACCTTGACTTACCAATGTTGGGAGAAATTGGTGGTGCATTGATCATCGCTTATGTCAAAATGCTAGCCAGATAAGGATCTTCTTTCCAATGTTGCTTCATGTCGGTGGGGCAGTGTTGCCTTATTACCATCATCAATTTTGGTGAACCGGTTGGTTGCTTGCAGTTATGTGCCAGATTTGGGGTTGGTATGCTAGTCTCGGTCATCTTACTAGGTGACTTGTAGCTTTGCTAGGGCTTGGAGGAATCCCGTTATTGGCTTTATCAGTCATGCCCAAGTAGTAGGTATGGCTATGCTTTGAAGTTATCTTTGGGATGGTGCTTAGCAAGTGCATGCCATTGATGTGATTGGGAGATTCTGGTGAATGTGTCAGTGTTATGGGAGAGGTTTGGGGGCATTCCTCTTTTCTTTAATAAAAATATCCATTAATTCAACGTGCTAAGAATTTCACTTTTATTATTTAAATGATTGAATTCCAAATGTCATGGGAATTCCTCTTTTATCATTTAAATATTTCTCATGCATAAAATAAATTTATCTAAAATTCCTCTTTGAATTTTAATAAAAATATCCATTAATTCAATATGCCAAGAATTCCACTTTTATTATTTAAATGATTGAATTCCAAATGTCATGGAAATTTCTCTTTTATCATTTAAATATTTCTCATGCATAAAATAAATTTATCTAAAATTCCTCTTTGAATTTTAATAAAAATATCCATTAATTCAATATGCTAAGAATTCCACTTTTTCCATTTAATTGATTGAATTCCAAATGTCATGGGAATTCTTCTTTTACCATTTAAATAAAATTACCATAATTTTATCTTTTCTTAATTATTTAATTATGCATAAACCTTAAACCTTAGGTTTGGGTTCAGATATGTGGTCTCTTAAATTCCCATTTATCAACTCGAAGGAGGGTTAGGGTGAGCCTTAACAACTGCAAGTAAGCTCCTAAACCTGTGGAGCTTCTATGTGCCATATACCTTCGTGAGAAGATGTTAGCCACCTAATCCTCTGTGCTGTTATATACCAGATCTATATCACCTGCTAGAACCTTCTCCCTCACAAAGTGATAATGCACCTCAATGTGCTTCGTTCTAGCATAGTATAATGGGTTACTACAAAACTATATGCTACTCATGTTGTCATAATAAATTACTACTTCCCTATCCATGCATTATCACAAAGTGATAATGCACCTCAATGTACTTTGTTCTAGCAGCATGGTATATTGGGTTACTAGCCAACTGTATGCTACTCATGTTGTCACAATAAATGACAACTTTCCTATCCATGGGCTCACCCATATCATCAAGTAGCTTCTGAAACCAAGCTATCTCATAAGTTGGCATAGCAGCACCCTTGTACTTGACAAGACAACTCTTGGCTGCTTCTTACTGGTCCAACTCACAATAACACTCCCAAATGAGAACATAAATGAAGTGAGGAAAGCAAGATATGAAAATAGCATGGCCAAAGAACATCATGTAGAATGGTTGACAACCCAAGAGAGAGTCGGTAGCAAATAGAAATATCGATAGAATTGTAATTATGAAATAACATTTTATGTTTATGAGAGTATTAGAGCAATCCAATGTTTTAAAGAAATAGGTGTTTACTAAAGTCCACATGGATAACTTTTTCAAAATAAGTGTTTACTAAAGTCAACATGGATAACTTTTTGATAGTGTTGATATTTTTTAAAATTAAGTGTCAATAACTTATAGTAAGTTCCATTTATAAATACCGAGCACATGAAAAGGTAACTGCCAATTTGGTGGTTGGATGATAGGGGAAACAACCAGCATCTTCTTCATAATTTGAAATGCCTTCTCCTGAGCATCCCCCCATACAAACTCAACATCCTTCTTTGTTAAATGAGTCAAAGGTGCACTAACATCTGCCAAATATTGCAAATACCGATTATGCCACTTAATCTGCCCATGAATCTTGACACTGCCTTCAAGTTGTCAGCAAGTGCTACCGCCTTCTGAACTCTGCAGTGATTTTGTCGAAATCAATTGACATGCCTTCCTCTGAGATAATATAACCTAGCAACTTCCCTCTCTCTCTACACTGCAATTGCACAGTTATAAGGATTCAGAGACATCCAAAAACAACCGACATCTCTCCAAACATTTCCTAAGATACTCCAAATGCTTTGCCTTCTCTCCAAATACAGAAAAATCATCCATAAAAATTCGCATGAATTCTGTCAGGTACGGTGTTTTGAAAGCTGCTTTTGAAAATGATGGTGGTCCATTCTTCAATCCAAAACTCATCACTGTGTATGCAAATGCTCCCCATTCAGTTATGAATGCCGTCTTGGTGACATCCTCATTGGCCATCTGGATCTAATTATATCCTGAAAAACCCATCAAGAAAACTGTACATCTCCTACTACATCATCTAGAATTGAATCCATAAATGGCAATGGAAATGGATCTGCAATAGTTGCTACATTCAACTTTCGATAATCCTCGCACACCCGAATTTTGCCTGACTTCTTTGGGATGACAACTATCGGTGACAACCATTCTGCCTGATCTATTGGTATGATGAAACCTACTTGCAAAAGCTTATCTAACTCCTCCTTCACCTGCTTTGCATAATTCGGATTCATTCTATACCGTTGCTGGATCACTGGCACTGCATTCTCCTTCAAATTGATTTGGTGTTTATACACCCCCGAATCCATGCCTTTCAGGTCTCAATAATCCCAAGCAAACACATCAATGAATTCTTGCAGCAACTTCCTAAGATCCTCCTTAAACCTGCATCCAAATTGACACTGACTTTGACAACTTTAGGACTAACTTCAGATCCCAGATTCAATTCCTGCAAATCATCCTCTTTCACTCTTGAGACATTTTCCATCAACTTGTCATATAGAAACTCAGCCCTGGTGATTGCCGCTTTTGGTGCAACCTCGCCTTCTGAATATTCCACATCCTCTTTCAACTTTGATACAAAACTGATTTCGGACTCCTAAATCGAATCCAGACCTGCATCCGCTTTCCTTGACTTACCAGATGGCTTCTTATCTAACTTCTCAGAGTCCTCATGATAAACATACTTCTCCACAATCCTTTCCACATCAACCTCAAATACTGGAACAACAGTAGGATTTGCCTCCATGAAACACGCTTCTTCGTCGTCTTCAACTTCATCAGCCAAATTGATTGTCTGAGCCATCATTGGCTTTAATGACGTTGCCAATTTCTTCTTTGAAGTCATTGGAATCCTTACATAATTTTTGCCTTTCTTCAAAACCACTTCATTCCTTTCCCAATCTTGCTGAAGCTTTGCGGACTTAAACCACGGTCTCCCTAATAGCATTGAATAAGCATTAGCTACATCTTGCATCTTCAGAACAACGAAATTTTCCTGAAATGGCAATCCATGCACCCTGAGGATTTGTCTTCTCAGCATCCCAATTGGCTACACTCTTCGCTGATCCGCCATCCTTACTTGGAATGGTGCAGGCTCTAGCTTTACATCTGTCATCCTTGAAAATTCAGCCTCTGACAAAATATTCACACCGGATCCCCCATCTAACAGAACATCAAAAAATACACGACCATCAAACTCCAGCTTCACAGTTGGTATAGTAAAATCCACATCATCTGGACTGATCTGATAAGTCCCAACACTCTCCTTCAATGCATCTCTGGGACTGTTGTCATCCTTGTAACCGAATAAAACCTGTCCCTAAAAATCAGAACCAATGAGAGCAACTGGTCTAATGTAAACTGCATAGGAGTATTCAATAATTCTTTAAACAGTGCTCCTGATGCCAATTCAGAGTTCTCCACTGTCTTGAGCTGCTTTTACTTCTGTCTAGAAGTCATCTTTTCCTTTCCTGACTTCTCCACTTCTTCAGCTGCCTCATCTCTAACTTCTTTCTGTTCTTCCCAATCCAAAGGTGGTTTAAGCCTTGCCTTAGAACGTGTA
The DNA here is from genome assembly GCF_041138505.1 of Cibotium barometz. NCBI lineage: Eukaryota > Viridiplantae > Streptophyta > Polypodiopsida > Cyatheales > Cibotiaceae > Cibotium > Cibotium barometz. The sequence continues at coordinate 8,882,555 of NC_141102.1, read as the reverse complement.
ACTACCAATACCTCCGGCTCACTTGACTTACATTGTAAACAATCACACTCTCCGGAGAACATTCTGCTGACACTTGATTTGTCCCATGATCCTCTAAAACTTCAACATCAATCAAATTACTCTGAGGTGTTTTCTCTGCTTCCCCCTGCTCTAGGGTGCAAGCAACTGTGGTAGCTGCACATTTGGTGACTGTTAATCCCATACCTGTGGATTCCAATTCGGTTGACTCCAATTTGGGGATTGCTGCCATCCTGCTGTTGTTGCCAACCTTGCTACCGATTCCAATTTCCTCTCCAAGGTCTAAAATTCTGATATCCGCCATATCTTGGTCGGTATCCTTGATTAAAATTTCCTCTATATGGCCTATTTTGATTAAAAGGTGGCCTCCATCTAGAAAATTGTTGTTGCTGTCCTCGCCAACCCAGATTATTAAACGTCTTCTGCTGTCCTGCTGCATCCGAAGACACTCCACTTGCTTGTGCTAAATTTTGCTGGATCTTTTGCTGAATCCACTCCAAAATTGGCACCCTGAAGTTAGGATTGTACCAACAGTTGGTTGTTTTATGACCATTAATATCACAAATGTCACAGTGAGGCTTCTTGCCACTTGACTCAGACTCCTGCTTAACACCCATTTCCTTCAACTTCTTCTCCACCATCTTTTCAACTAAACTCCCCTTCGACTTTTCTTTAACTTTCTTTTTATGTTTCCGCTACTTATCTCCCTTATCCGAACCTGAATTTGAATCCGAATCTGAATCTACATCTGAATCTACATCTGAATCAGAGTCATCATCACTGCTGTCATCTGAAGATCTCTTCTTCTTCCTCCCCTTCTTTTTCTTCTTTGTTTCCCGAGAGCTCCTCTTTGAAGGACTCCGATTTATTACTCCAAATCTCTTCTCTGCTCTTGTTGCAGTCTCTACCAAGTCATCCAAACCGGCTGCTCCGACATCCACACTCTGCTACTACATTCCACAGTTCCTTGCGTAGACCATTCATATAGTACCCAGCCAACATTTCATCCGCCGGCCGCTCTGCATTTGTAAGCCTCTTCAAATACTGATTTCTAAGTGTAATCCTCCACAAACATCTTCTTTTGCTTAATTGCTTTAATTTTTGTAAGAACATCATTCGGAGTTTTCTCCTTTCGGAATCTATTCAAAAATGCATTCTTTAATGCTATGTAATCTGCAAAGTGTCCTGCATTGAAATTACTTAACCACTGCATGGCTCTTCCCTCAAGTGTCGCTTGGAATTGTCGCATCTTGGCTTGCGTATCATACACTCTGTCAAATCCTCTAGCCTTCCACCTTGTCTCAAATTGAGCTACATGGCAATCGGGGTCTTGTTTAGACTTCCCTGAATAGGTCCCGAATTTGATGCGAAAATCCGCTCTAGCCGCTGCTGCCATTTTCCTTCATGTATTTGGGGTCAAATGCCCTGCAGAAGATGATGATGATGATGATACTGGTGATGGAGGTGGTGCTGGTATGCCCCCTCCAATGCCTAGAGGATCAAACTCCAATCGTCTTCTTACTAGAAACAGTTGCTGCAAAACAGCTCCTCCTACAACAACCGGATCCCATTGTCTATTCTCCTCCTATTCATTGAAAATTCCTCCATACTCCTCTATGTCTTCTAAATCTTCTGCACCCGGCTCTGACTCATACTCAGAATTGTCACTTTGTATCCCACTATCATCACCACCTTCATGCCCTTCTGCACTCTGGTCATTCTCTCTCTACTGCAGACCTCGCTGCCTCGCTGCCCACCTTGTGAAATATGAATGAATAAATTGTTGTGAATTCTCCAGCACGAACTACCATTTAACATCTGACTTCCAAGAAACCATAACCGCCTCTGTAACTGTCACCCTAACTGCTACTCGGCATCTTCTTGGCACCTGTCCTTCTTACAGAAGAGAGCAAACTCCACCATGAACACCCGTCAAAGCACCATGATCGCCAGTGTATATTGGAGTATGAGCAAAGCTGTTTTCTATGCTAATTCTGACATTTCCAGATTACATCCACTCTGACAAATAAGAGAAAACCTTATCTACACACAAAACTACACTACAACAGCGTAAACAATTCCCACACAGCATTGTTGTATTCTCCACTATACTCAACTCACAAAACACACAAGATTAGAAACAGCAAATAAGATAAAATAACTGACAAACTGCATCGTTCTATTCAGGATCCGCCATAGCTACACAGAAATTCCACCAAGAACTATCTTCCTTGTATATAACTGAAAAGAACTACCCCATATATAAAGACTCCCATGACTTCTAACTTCCAAGATCCAAAAAACTAACCAAATACCAAAACCCATACATATGACTTAATAAAATCCGCCAAAGGTCTATCCTAAACATTTTGTCCTTTACATGTTTTTGTGCACATGTTCAATTACATGCCAATGCACCAAACAAAAACAATGTATATTTGTAAGGAGGTATGGTCTGACCTTATTCAAGGATTACTAGGAGAGGGTTGGGAGGTTAATGAGGGGTCACATCAAGGTGATGTGTACAAGTGCAATGTAGTAGATTCTACAGTGTCTTTCAGGTTCTTGAAGGCACGCTCTATTTTGTACATGCGTCTGCACTACCAAAGATGGATGCAAAAGCACGGGACATGGATTCCACTTCAAGCCTTAGAAGAAGAAATTGTGCCTATTGAGGTAGCTTTGATGATGCAAATCAATGGATTGAGCGAGTGGCAGCAAGCAAGCTTTGGAGCCTAGCAAACCTGCATCAACACTTTAGCATCATGGGCTTTGACAATGTGGAAGATTCAAGTTTCAAGTTGATGAGAAGAAAGGTATATCTAATTCCACTACATGTCTAGAATTAACCCTTACACTTCATGGTTATTGTGCCACTTTCTATATTTTTACAAATTGGGAAGCGTAAGGAGGGGACAACCATGGTCTCAGAATCATAGCAAATGGGGGACCTTGAACTTTCAGCAACAAGGTGCATAGCCCTACCAACACATAGTAGGCATGAGGAAGAGCTTGAAGATGAACTAGGTATATGGGAAAATAGCCTCTGTTCTGATGCACGTGAGGGGCAAGAGTTTCAGGACCGAGGTGAAGGCAATGACGATCTTTCAAGTCAACAAGGAGATGGAGATCAACATGAAGTAAATGTCAAAAGAGAGGCAAAAAATGAAGACATTATAACAATTTTAGATTAGATGACATGCTTGTAATTTTGTAGCAGGCTTTTTTTTAACAAATCTTTATTTAATTGAAATCTTAATATTTTTGCAAACTTTGATTTTTTTGTCTAGTAGTCTAGTAGTCTAGTGTGAATAGTCTAGTGTGAATAGGCCAAACTTTAAATTTTAACTATAAACTGTGATTTTTTTTGTCTAGTAGTCTAGTGTGAATAGGCCAAACTTTAAATTTTAACTATAAATAGCCAAAGGTACCTTCTTTCTCATTTTTACGCAATAGAAACCAAGCACGAGCTCACACTATCTCTTTGCATTCACACATGGCTACCCACTTTGACAACTTCTAAGAGTTCCTCTCCACCACCCCGTGGGCGGGCAAGAGCGAGCTCTTTGTCATGTTTGCTCGTGAAGTCTGTTGAAAATACAAGTGAATAGGGTGTGTGCGGGAACAAGCCCTTGGTTAGAGGCTGTAAAAGAGAATGAGTAAATGTGAAAGAACCTGTGAAAAGGTGAGAAGAATCTACTAGGAGAGAATAAAGGGTAGCATGAGAAGATTTAGGAAGTGTGGAGATATTCTAGGAAAAGTGAAGAGGTGGAGAGAATAAACGGTAGCATGAGAAGATTTAGGAAGTGTGGAGATATTCTGGGAAAAGTGAACAGGTGGAGAGAATCAAGCAAAAGAGGTGGAGTGAATCAAGGAGAAATCAGTGGGATTAGATGCTTGGATGTAAACTCTATAAATTGAGGCATTGGCCTAATGAGAATTTGCTGGTTTTTGATTATCCATGCCTACATTAAGCTATTTAATTACATCTTAATTATTTTCTAATCACTTTGTTAATGATGTTGATTCTAGTATTTGATCCACCATAGCTCATCACATTGCTCTAATTTCAACATGGTATCAGAGCCATGCCTAGAATCCATCAGGTTTATGAGTCCATTATCTAATTAATTAGGATTAGTAGATAATTAGAAAATAATCAAAATTTTAGTTATTTTTCAACTCACCTCTGTACCCCCAGCTGGTGGAGGAGATCTAGCTCCTTGCACACTTCAAAATAGGCCAAACCCTTCTAGCACAAGGTAGCTAACTCACTAATGCTCGAGCCAGTCGAATCAACGTAGCAAACTGCCAAGAAACGCAGGAGAAATCGTGATTTTTGCTGGTGCCATTTTTCTGAGAAGGTTTTGACATTGCTGCTTCATCCAATCAAATTGGTCTAATTCCTCATAGACCCAGGGGTTTTCAAGCATGCTCTACAAGTTGGTGAAGTCAGAATTCAATTTCATCAAGTCTACAGTGAGATCCAAGCTCTTCATCAAATCTACAGGTGACTTTGGTAGGTGACTTCGGTAAAATAGAGATTAAGCATTCAGTATTTGGTTAAATCTTATGTTTATTGGCTTAATCCTCTACTAGACTCATTGCTATTGATGACTTTGAAAGCATTTGAGCTTATTTGAAGTCTAAGGCACCAGATCTGGACTCCTCGCATACTCTATTTTTTGCACACAAAACAATGGATTAATTTACTAATCAGTGATTAATCAATGCTAATCATTGTATTTTGGTACAATTGAGGATTCAAATTAACCATTAGGTATCTGATACAGATCCCTATAACTTCAGATTGCAATTCGGAGTTGGTTTGATACTCCAACCATTCCGTACAAATTGGTTACCCTTGATTTAATGTAATTTCTGGTAAAATTGTGCTGATAAAATTGTGATAATCATCATTTTGCATTTAACCCTTGGTTAATGCCTATAAATCTCACTCAAATTCAAGATTATTCATAGCCAGAGTTGCATTTGGAAATGTGCATAAGAATGAATGCTATACGCATTGTGTATTGGGCACATTACATCAGTGTAAATATGGGATCAGACACTAACCTTCTCCAGAATAAGGCAAGAGGTAAGACCTCCCGCATAAATTTGGGTTTGCATTGCACAATGACACAAGATAAACATCAAAGGCCCAAAAGAACTATTAGCAAAACATTGAAACATGTTGCTCACACGGAGCAAAAAGACCTGACGGACAAGCTCATGGCCCTAGCCATGAAAGAAGAAGAATATCTCTTTCCAAGAAGAGGATCCACACCGAGCTGAAGATCTAAAGGAAGAATTGAAGGAAGACATGGACACAAGAATAGAAGCTCCACAAGAAGACTGAAAGAAGAGGAAGACATGGACGCGTGGAGAGAAGCTGCCCCATGACAAGAAGACTGAAGAAAAGAGAAGATGTGAGGCTCCAAAGAGTGAGAAGCCATGTGAAAATCTCAGAGAGAGAGAGAGAGAGAGAGAGAGAGAGAGAGAGAGAGACCCCACAACCCGATGTAACTTGCCCCAACAAAGTAAAACCACCTCTAAGCCACCGATGATGTAGGCCACGTGGTAGATGTATGTGTGAGCACTTTAGTCAAGGTCGCATGCAACTATAATAAGCCTTGGACACATAGAGAGAGACAGTGTCAAGGACTATGAGTTTAGAGACTTGAGGCACTGGTCGTCGCAGGCTATCAAGTAAGAGAGAAACTTGGTATAGGGTCCATGTGTGCTAAGATAACTTGAGGGGAGGTGTGCTAGACACTAGTCGCCCGCAGACTATCAAGTAAGAGGGAAACTTGGTATAGGGTCTAGGTGTTCTAGGAGTATTCACTTGAGGGGAGGTGTTGAAAATACAAGTGAATAGGGTGTGTGCGGGAACAAGCCCTTGGTTAGAGGCTGTAAAAGAGAATGAGTAAATGTGAAAGAACCTGTGAAAAGGTGAGAAGAATCTACTGGGAGAGAATAAAGGGTAGCATGAGAAGATTTAGGAAGTGTGGAGATATTCTGGGAGATATTTTGGGAAAAGTGAAGAGGTGGAGAGAATCAAGCAAAAGAGGTGGAGTGAATCAAGGAGAAATCAGTGGGATTAGATGCTTGGATGTAAACTCTATAAATTGAGGTATTGGTCTAATGAGAATTTGCTGGTTTTTGATTATCCATGCCTACATTAAGCTATTTGCTAATTACTCCATTCATTACATCTTAATTACTCACTAATTACATCTTAATTTACTAATTACTCACTAATTACATCTTAATTATTGCTCACTAACTACTCATTATATCTTAATTAGTGAGTAATTTGCTAATTACTCAACTACTCACTAATTACATCTTAATTATTACTAATCACTTTGTTAATGATGTTGATTCTAGTATTTGATCCACCATAGCTCATCACATTGCTCTAATTTCAACAAAGTCGACTTTGAAAAGTTACCCGCCCTTGCATCCCAACATTATAAGACGTAGATTGCATACATGGAGCAATACTTGGCTCCCCACTCCATCTCCTTTCCCCATTGCCCCAATGATTAATGGGTGCCTGTTGAGCTACTTAAGTACATTCAACAATATGCCCGCCCCTACATCCAGCACCTTGAATGCTTGATCGACATATGCATCCCCGGTAGGAGCTTACTGTACCTTCAATAAGTAGGAGGTGAAAAGGTTGGGGAAGAGCAATTTAGGAACTAGGTTCCTCTTGTGGCTCACCACTTTTGCGTTCCTCATCAGCGATGAGGATTCGGATGAGGAGGTAGAGATACCTGCATTACAGTTGGTAGGGTATTTGAGGGATGACAAGGAAGTGAAGGCACTAGGTAGGTATGAGTACTGGTGTGGAAGAGTAGCTTGCATCAGAGCACTTTCCAGAGGGTGCACAATCTGGAGCTGACCATCCCACTTTAGTAGAAGATGCGGGGCCATCTTCCCCACACGAGGAGAGCAAATTGCTGTGCGCCAGAGCTTGAGATCAATCTCTTGAGCACCATTGTGGTGGAAGGTGAAGAATAATTATTTCTTCATGACCTTGAAAAGGTAGTTGGCTTGAGAATGGATGAATGCTTGGGCATTATATGCACGCGATGTGAGGTGGACCTTGATACGTCCAACCTCGGTTCTCACCTAGATAGTGTTATATTACCCCTTGGAGAATCTATCGCGCAGAGACAGTTGCTTTGGTCAAGGAAACTGTGGTTGAGACCATGGAGCAAGCCCTAGTTCCAGAGGAGGAATTCACAACCTTACAAGACAAGCTAGAGGTTGAAAAGGATACCCTTGCTGTTGGAGTGATGGAGGAGACCAAAGCACCTAAAAATGATGAGGCTAAGTCCTCAAAATTGACCTCTCCCACCAACCACCAGCACTTTGGCAAAAGAAGACATTGAGCAAGAGGTAATAATCGACCTTTTCCAACTTAGAAACATTTGTAATTATGTATAGGAAAATATTTTGATTTTTTCTTTGATTGCAGAGGGTGGTTGAAATTGACGCATTTGCTGGGAGAGGTGGTGGCAGCAGAGACCAGGCCAAGGTCCATGGACATGATGCTACGTTGGCGCACTATCTTGGTCGACTTCCTGTGGGGATGGCATCACTATTATCCACAGGGACTATACCCCTCAATCTGCCTTCACTCTCTTCTTTTTGAAAGCCCTCTCTAAGGTGCTTTGTGTAGCCTCTATGGCGCAGAGCACCAAATGTATAGTTCTGGTTAAAAAATCCCTTGCCTTCGATGTTTTTGGTTCTGGATTTAGGGGTAAGCTTCTTGCTCGTATAGATATAGCCAAAAGCATAGGCATAGAGGATCCTCAAGAAATAACCCAATCACTCCTTGAGCACACTCTGCCCAATAACAAGAGAAGGAAGCTCAATATTGTAAGAAAGCTTTTGTAAAGATGATGTGTCACTTCTAATTATGAATACAATAGAGTTTTTCCAAACTTATTTTCATCAAGTATATCATTGTTTTTTCTAGTTTGTACCATCAATTTTTTTGTAAATGCATCAGAAATGACCCTGGGAGCCTAGGGGAGCAGTGCCAGAACAGTGCGAATTTCGAGCCTGCACCGCTACTGTAGAGCCCAAATTTTCACTGCTTTGGCACAACTTCCCACTCCTTCAGGAGCAATTCTGATGCATTGGATGACAAATATATTAAGAGACTAAGATTATGTAAAAGGGGAGGAGAAGGGTGTGTGTGTGTGAAGGGACTTAAGGTCCTTTAGCTCACCTATTTAAAGGTGAAGCTAGGAGGCCTTTGGTATTGAGCAAGAAGCCTAGTTGTATTTTGAGCAACTTAATAAGCAAGATATTTTCTTGTATTTTGTGAGTCTCTCTCCTCCACATAATGATCTAGCATGAGCACCACGAAATTCTAACATGGTATCTAGAGCTTGGTGAGATTAGGTCCCTTTTGTGGTGTAGAATAGGTCAATTTTATCTTTTTTTCTTTTGTGGAGCTGAACCTCCTGCCAGTGGAGGAGCTCTAGCAACTCGTGAAGGCAAGATCTCAACGTGTTTTCATCTAAGAAATGTAGAGGAGGTCTGGGCGGTCATCTTCATACAAGCAATTGGCGGATTACTCCTCTCCTCGTTGCCGCGGCATTGCTGCTTGAGTAAACCGACGCACGTTTTCCTGTGCAGCTGATGCCGTACATAGATTTGCCGTCTGTAGGCATCTATAAGATATGAAAGTTTAGGGATTTTGAAGCCCATAGTCTCCACTATCCACAGCTCAAATCTCAGCTGAAATGGAGGTGTAAAACTCTTGTGGGAAGCAAAAGACCAGGCGCTTATTGGTTTTTTCCATGGAAGCTTGCTAATAGTGTTGATTAACACTAAACACCAATAGTGTTGATTAACACTAAACACCAATAGTGTTGATTAACACTAATGAGGCTTCTAATCTAGCAAAGGGGAGTCATTCCAAAGTGTTTTTAAACACTAAGAGTGTTCTTAAACACTAATGGTGAATCTAATCACCAATGCAAGTGTCATTAGACGCTAGAAATGTGCTCTTAAGCACTAATCGTGTTTTTTAAACACTAATGGTGATCTTAATCACCAAACAAAGTGTTCATAGACACTAATGAATCTCTCCCCATCAGAATTAGTGGTTGGGCACAAACCCTAAGTGCTAAACCATAAGCTTAACCATCTTAATCTCCTTTTTATGCAACATCCTTGGCTTGATTAAGGGTTGTTGCACTCTCATAAGCCGTTCTCTTTCTACTTAAGCTAAAATATCAAAAATTTTTGGTTTTTTTCTCTTCATAAATCAGCCCATTACTCTCTAGTAATCTCGTTCAATACCCAATGTCAAAGGACAACACCCAAATTAAGAAGTTCTCAGGAGAGGGCATTCACACTTGGCAAGTCCTTGTCAAGTACAAGATGATGTCCAAAGGTTTTTGGCCATTCATCTCTGGCACTAAGGTTATTGATCGAACTAAGGCTGAAGATATTGAAGATGATGAGAGGGCACAAGCCATCATCATGCTTCATCTTGATGAGGCTGTCATTCACCATGTGGACCAGCTTTCGACTGCAAAGGAGAAATGGGATGAGGCTCTCATTCACCATGTGGACCAGCTTCCGACTGCAAAGGAGAAATGGGATGAGCTTGATAAGCTCTATGGAGCTCGTGGTAAGAATTCCAAGATCTCACTTAAAATTGAACTTTTCAGCTTGGAACTCAAAGAGGGAGACGGCATTGGAGCCTTCATCTCTCACTTGAAGGGCCTTATGGCTCAACTTGCACAAGTGAATGCGAGAATGGATGAAGATGATGCAGTGGTTGTTTTGCTAAAAGCAGTCAAGAAGGTGTACCCCACCTTAGTCACCACCCTGAAGAACATACCCCACCTTAGTCAAGAAGGTGTACCCACCTTAGTCACCACCCTAAAGAACATACCTAATCCCACCCTTGAAGGAGTCATTCAATCTTATTGCAAAAAGGTGGGTCATTTGGCAAATAATTGTTGGATCAAATATCCCAACAAAATGAAATGTAACAATGTAACCACCCCTATATTCCTAACCTTGTACGCCTAATGTTATAAAGGCATCCTATGTCCAATACCACCTCTTCCAATTTCTTTCATAGTTGGTATTGAGGGGGGTATTAAGAGATTAAGGTTATGTAAAAGGGGAGGAGAAGGGTGTGTGTGTGTGTGAAGGGACTTAAGGTCCACTAGCTCACCTATTTAAAGGTGAAGCTAGGAGGCATTTGGTATTGAGCAAGAAGCCTAGTTGTATTTTGAGCAACTTAATAAGCAAGATATTTTCTTGTATTTTGTGAGTCTCTCTCCTCCACATAATGATCTAGCATGAGCAGCACAAAATTCTAACATGGTATCTAGAGCTTGGCAAGATTAGGTCCCTTTTGTGGTGTAGAATAGGTCAATTTTATCTTTTTTTCTTTTGTGGTGTATTTTTACACATGATTAAAGGTGTTTTTATATTGTAAATTACTATTTTTCATAATCAATGTACTCAACTTCATTATAAATGCATCATAAATAATCCTGAGTGGTGGCTGGGGGAGCAGTGCCAGAATAGTGCAAATTTTGAGCCTGCACGGCTGTAGAGCCCAAATTTGCACTGTTTTGGCACAGCTTCCCCAACCCTTCAGGAGCAATTCTGATGCATTGGATGACAAATAATGTATTTTTACACATGATTAAAGGTGTTTTTATCTTGTAAATTACTGTTTTTCATAATCAATGTACTCAACTTCATTATAAATGCATGAGAAATAATCTTAAGTGCTGGGGGAGCAGTGCCAGAACAGTGAGAATTTTGAGCCTACACTGCCACTGCAGAGCCTAAATTCGCACTGTTCTGGCATAGCTTCCCCAATCCTCCAGGAGCAATTCTGATGCATTGGATGACAAACAATGTATTTTTACAGATGATTAAAGGTGTTTTTATCTTATAAACTACTGTTTCTCACAATTAGTGTACTCAACTTCATTATAAATGCATTAGAAATGATCCTGAGTGGCTAGGGGAGAAGTGCTAGAACAGTGCGAATTTTGAGCCTGCACCGCTTGGCAGAGCCTAAATTCACATTGTTCTGGCATAGCTTCCCCAGTCCTCCAAGAGCAATTATGATGCATTAGATGACAAACAATGTATTTTTACACATGATTAAAGGTGTTTTTATCTTGTAAACTACTATTTCTCACAATTGGTGTACTCAACTTCATTATAAATGCATCAGAAATTATCCTAAAAGTGGCTACGAGAAGTGCCATAACAGTGCAAATTTTAAGCCTACATCGTCGTTGCAGAGGCCAAATTCGCATTGTTCTGGCACAGCTTCCTCAGTCCTCTAGGAGCATTTCTGATGCCTTGGGTGACAAACTGGCACACATGATAGACATTCCATGTTAAACAAATATGATGACATCGAGACATTATAAGAGAAACTTAAAATTTTAATTATCAGAAGGTTACAAATGAAGGCCAGATAGGCTTATTACAAAGGGGGGTTTGAAACAAAAGAGTTGCTTCAAAAAGAAGGTTAATATACCTTTTCCATTTGTCTTTTTCTGCCTAGGAATATCAATATGAGCATTGCAGTATGGACAAGGCCATCTTGATGTCGCGCCTTGAGCACAACCCATCATGCATTTAATTGTCTTCAAATCTCCCCCAAGATGCCAATCCACCTTGAACTTTCCTATCTTTTCTACATCTAAAAGTTGACCATCAATTTTCTTTTTGATTACATATGTTATCCAGGGAGTCCTTTCAAACATCCATGTCAATACCTCATGTGTCCCCTTCGGTACCTCGAATACACCAAGCCACCAAACCTCTTTCTCAGATTGCACACTAAAACTTGGTTTGGTAGTCTTTTCCCATGCACATATCATGGCCTCATTCATATGAGCGTAATGCTCATACGTTCCAGCTTCCGACCTTTCACAATTTGGCACTCATCTAGCTTGAGCACAAATGAAAGTGTGCTCCCCAAAACTGTAAAAAAACGATAATTTACAATATTCAAAACGAAATAATCATCTTCATTTTCTACTAAAAAACATGAATAGTAGCAATTGTAAGTTCTCACCTTCTCGTGAAAGACTATAGAACTTCACCATAGCTTGTTATAGTCTCTCAATATGAATAAAGATGTTATCGTAAACATCATAGTGAAATTATGTACTTGTTATCTTGATTTTCTTTTTGCTCGACCCTGTTTCTAATGTTAGTGTGCCCTCAACGTGATAAAACTGTCATATAGCTCGCTGCACATCATCATTATTGATACGCTTGACATTGTGAATCACCCTGAGTGTAGGAAATAAAGTACCAGTGATTCCTTGTCTTAGAAATGCATCTTTTACAACTTGATGGATTGCTTGGTATCCTTTTATGCTGATTCCAGCCGCATCACAAGCATGTTGAATTAATGAAGAATCAATGGAGGTGGTAACCTTGCTTACCACATTGCTGACAACAGCTTGGCGTATTTTAGGACGATGAGGGTCAGTAATAATTGAGAGAATATCCTTGGTATTCAGAATGGCTTTGACCAAATCCCTCTTCATTAGAACCACACACCTCTTCATTAGAATATCCTTGGTATTCAGAATGGCTTTGACCAAATCCTTCCATCCCTCTTCATTAGAACCACACACCTCTTGCAGGCAGAACACAAATCATGACTATTTTGTTTAAATCGCTGAGTGCATAATGAAAGTTTATGTTACTTACTTTGTTGTACGAATCCTTTTCTTCCGTGATCCACCTTTAAATGCAAGAGATTCTATACCAGCCAATGTCTTTTTGCGTTCACGACGAGCACCATTTGGCATTGCTTTGAGTCGTTTTGATAAGTTCCTCTAGCCTTTGAATCTTTGCATCCTTCTCCACATTCTCTGCGAGGATCTCTTTCATTTTATCTGATGATGTTTTAAGTCCTTCTTGACATTGTAAAAGGGTGAACTGTGATGCTTGCAATTGAGATTGGAGAATATGGGTTTGCCAAGCTCCACTTGTAGTCAATCTTCTGCAGTATCCTAACAAGCCAAGCTCTCCTTCACCAACAAATTGCATAAAAGATGATAAATCACGGAAAGGAGGGTTTGCTCTTATAATGGAGGGTCATTTGAATAGAGACGCCCATCAACCCAAAGATCTACATTTTTCTCCTTAGCTATCCTATAAGCTTGGACAGATTGTGCATCAGAAGGATGGGTTTTTTTAGAGTTGCCATACTCTTCAGGAATACGAATGTGTAAACCAACCTTCCATTTTCTAACTTCACAAGGGGCTACACGCAGCTTGCAAAGGCTCCATAGCTAAGAAGAGGAAGAAGCTAAAGTAGAGAGATCCTGAGAGAGAGAGAGAGAGAGAGAGAGAGAGAGAGAGAGAGAGAGTGTGAGTGAGAGAGACTGTTAAAACTTTGCTGTTGGAGGTTTAACACAAATCTGTTTTTCTAAGTAGAAAATGATATTTTTGATATACAAAATACTAACATGGAGTTTTTCATCCATAAATTATATTTATAAGGAAAATTAAAAAATAATATTTTTTGGGGTCCCCACAATTTCGAGATCTCATGGATGTAGTGGTTCTTGATAGTTAGTTATGTTTATGGGGTTGTGGGGACCTGACAGTTAGTTATGGATGTACTGGCTCCTGACAGGCTTCTGAGGTGACCCTTGAATTACAAGCTTTTTGGAGGGAAAATTTTATTTTTATCATACATAGTGGTTCGGTGGTGTTTTTTCCACCTCAAAATGTAAAAAAATTAAAAATTAAAAATTTTCACTTTTTGGGGCCCACCTAAATACGAGAATGTTTTGCTAATGTGGAAGGGAGATATGGTGGGAGTTAATGAGAAAGGAGATTTCAAACTGACAAGAAAGATTCAATTTGTAGAGAGTGAAGATAAAATTTTCAAAAAGTAAGAGAGAAAGTATGAGAAAAGTCAAAAAGTAAGAGAGAGAGTATGAGAATATTCCCTTTAAAAAGTGAAACTAGGGAGGTATGGCTGATGTGGCAAGGCAAAAAATAGGGGTCATCATAGCCTTTGTCTCCCTTAAGCCTAGCTTTTTAAGCTCTAATCCCTTAAAATTAGGAATCGGAGACCCTTCTTGGGTCCAAAAAATTCCTAATGACAAAAAGGACATTCTTATTTACAATAATCTTCTTAGTAAGAGGATTATAGAGACGCTAATCTTTTCTTTCAGCACTATAACCAATAAAAATGCATTTCATTACCTTGTTATCAAGCTTAGTTCTACTTTGTGCTGGCATATATGCATGTGTCAAATAACCAAAAACTTGTATATGTTCAACCTTAGGTTTTTTATTGAACCAAGCCTCATGAGGAGTGATAGTCTTTAAAACTTTAGTGGGGAACCTATTCAGCACATAGATAGCACAAAGAACTTATTTCATCCAAAACTTGTGTGGAAGATGCTAACCTTTAACCATACATCTAACCATCTCTATGAGAATCTTATTTTATCTCTCAGCAATACCATTTTGTTGTGGTATATAAGGAGTTATACACTGATGCTTAATTCCTTTTTGTGCTAAAAAAACTTTGAATACATTGGACATACATTCACTTCCTCTGTCTAATGAAGAGTTTGAACTTTCAAGCATAGCAACAAAGTGTTGAAAATGAGAAAATACCTCTAATTTTTCTTTCATGGGTTAAGACCAACTATAGTTATTGTAGATCATCAATGAATGTAACAAATTATAAGTTTCCTTCCAAAGAAGTAGTCTTCATTGGGCCATACATGGACAACAAAGTATAAGTTTCCTCCCAAATAAGTAGTCTTCATTGGACCACAAACATCACTATGTAGTATGAGCTGTAATTTGTGATCAGCTCCATCATTGTATTATTTTGGAAAGGAGGTTGGCAAGAAGTTTTCCAAGAATAAATATTTTACAAACATATCTTGGTGGTGGATCAACTTAAGGAAGATTCTCTAACATCCCATTTCTTATAAAAGCATCAAACCACTAATATTAGAAATGTGGCCAAACCTAGCATGCCACAAGTAGGCATATTTCATTGTATCAAAAGTGTCTAACCAGATAAGTAACATTACACTTATCATGCATGCCTAATTTGTATAAACCACTTTTGGTTAAAGATCCAATAAGAACAATCTGCTTGTCTTGTTCTCTGTCATGGACAATGCATTCATTATCTACAAATTCAAACATTAAGACCCTCCCTTACTAGAGTGGGCATAGAAAGTAGATTCTTTTGAATACTTGGAACACAAAGTACATTTTGAAGACGGAGATCCTAACCACTAATAATAGTAGTGAGAACTATCTCACCAATATCGTTTTGTTGACGAGGTACGAGGCATTACTGGAATAAGTAACATTGTGACCACCTTGTGAAGTCTCCATATGTTTGACCAAACTTCTTTGAGAAGTTATGTGCTTAGAAGCCCCACTATCAATTGTGGCATGTATCCTGTTTAGGATTATAATTGCAAAATAGCCATTAGTGAGAAATATTTATGGATAATGACATTACCAAGGGAAAACTTTACTGGAATCCTTGTTGGATTCCTTTTTCTTCTTTTCTTTGTTTTGAAGTTTAAATCAATTTGTATATATGCCTAGGCTTCTTGTAATACCAACCAATCACCTTCTTTGGCTTATTGGAATCATCCTTAGCCTCAAAAAGACTTGTTTGAATTGGTCCACTGAAATGTCATACCCTTATTTGTTGGGTCCTAGAGCCTGATTATTGCTAGAACTTTCAGAGACGTTCTTTTTGGATTGTTTCTTCTACAATAGTAAGCTAACAAGCTCTTGATAGGTAAGAGGGACTGCATTGCCTCTTAAAGAAAGCCAAAGAGAATTATTAAAACCCAGATAAGATTCAAAGACGTTCTTTCTGGATTGTTTCTTCTACAATAGTAAGCTAACAAGCTCTTGATAGGTAAGAGGGACTGCATTGCCTCTTAAAGAAAGCCAAAGAGAATTATTAAAACCCAGATAAGATTCAGGCAGCAACGACTTAAGGGTGATGTTAATCATATTCTTTTTAGGAACGACTTCATCAATATTGAAAAGTTACTCTCAAATCTTGTAATTTTGTTAAGTGTTTGTTCATGGATCCCTTTTCTTGCATATTTTCATTATCAAGTTTCCTTCTGAGATAGGCAATCCTTGCATAATGTTTCGCCTGATACATAATTTCTAGAGTGTTACAAGTGCAATGGAGAGAATATAAGGAATAATAGACATTTTAAATGACAAAACAATCAATACCAAAGCTTGAGTATCATGTGAATCTCCCATCTTCTTGGCCAGCATCATGAATTTGAGCAACTTGAGTTTGGGTTTATTGGCCCTGGCCCCTTTGAGGAGTAGCAAGAGTGATTGTGCTAGGTCTGGGATCATCACTACCACTGATATGACTCCAGAAGCCCAACAAGGATAATTTTGACCATGAAACTCCATAGGGAGTAATTCAACCCATCTCATTTAATATCCTCTTTGGAAAGAATACCAAACAAATCATTTGTAGATATGTTTTCCATACCTAACTACTAGTGGCTTTAAGAACGAAAGATACGTAGTGGAAGCTTGAGCCTTGAATTGAAGTTAGTAGAGATGTTATTAAACAATCTGCAAAAATTGTTAAAAATTTACTATAGAATTATACGATTCAAGAAGGTAAATTGGATGACCCCCAATTGGATGACCCCCAAAAGGTCGGGTCGGACAATCCAGAAAGTAGAATCGGTTAATAATAGAAAGTGGAATCGGACGATCCAAGAAAGGAGAATCACACGATCACAAAAAGTGAAAATCACAGAGATAGGATCATGAGAGTTGGATCATTGATGAACGATCTAACTTTTAGAATCGTGATCAGACAAAGTGGAATTGCTAAAATGTAGAATCAACATAAATAGGAATCGATCAAATAGTGGAATCGCTAAAGTAGGATCATTGATCAACTCGAAATTAAGTGATTCGAGAATAGGAATCATCAATCAAAGTGGAATCTAACAAAATAGAATCGAACGATTTGACTAATTGGATTGGTCGCATGGAAAACTTGAAAATGATCACAGAATGGGATGATTGCACCCAAAAATGATCCAAAAATTGAGAGAATTTATCTACCATGTGTTGAAACTATTTGAAGTAGTGGAAAAGTGGAGTTTTATTGTTTGGCAATAATAACTATGCTACTGAAATGATCTCCTTGAGATCAAAACAATCTAATTATGAAAAATGAATTTAAGTACTGTTGTAGGCTGACGAGGAGTTGAATCGCTTGTATAAATTAATTTCAATGGAGTTGTTGCTTGAATTAGAAGAGTTGATTCAAGATGTAGCACAGTCCTGGAAGTAATTGGCAAGCTTCCATGTAAGTATTTAAATACTTACAAGGCACTCAATCCCTTGGCTTATTCAGCTGTATGCCTTTTAGTGATTCCGATTTAAGCTAAATATTATGACACATGAGTATCTCCACTATTGGATTTTAGTTCACCTTAGTGATTCATGTATACTGTGGCTCAGCCAAGAAGCAGCCAATAGTGGCCACTTTGATCTGTGAAGTTGAGTACAAGGTAGCTTTTATAGTGACTATGGAGTGTGTATGGCTCAGATGTCTTTTGGCAGATCTTAGTGTTGTGGACAATAGTAGTCTCCCGCCTCCATATTCACTAACAAAGCCACAACGCATTAGTTGTTTTTATGAGGAACGTAGTGATTCATGCTTGCACAAAGCACATTGAGGTGCATTATCATTCTGTTAGGGAGAGGCTTATTGCAGGAGAGATTAGCCTAGCTTGCGTCTCTAAAAAGGATTATATGTTCACGAAGGCTCTCTCACGAGAGAAGTTCAAAGATTTTTGTTGAAAGCTTTGGGCTTATTTCCATTTGGGGATTGATCAGCCACACAATCGCTATACACGTTCACATCATCACTACAGTGGAAAATTTGTAGCATTTTTATGGTAGTGATGTGTGGATGTAGGCTAATAATATCCGGGGTACTTTTTCTCTCTTTAGGAGGTTTTTTTCCCCGAGCATATTTATGCACTCTTATGAGTGTGAAAGTGACCTTATCATGACACTTCACTTGTACTTCACTCATTTTCATTAGTCTACTTTGTGCTTCCATCTATCTTTCCTTGTTGTTGCATCTATGTGTGTTGCTACATTGATTTCCACTCCAACATTTGCAACCTAAATTTGGTAGTCTTATTTAGTGATATCTTGGAGAGTCATTTGCAAAGTAAGGGAGAGAAGAAGTCTTGGAGGAAAATCCTCAAAGGGAGAGGAATGACGCGAGGAAAGTGTAAGGGGTGTGTGTAAAATAAGGAGGAGAGGCATCACATAAGGAAAAGCTTCATTAGAGTGTGCAGAAGACAAGAAAGAGAAACGGCGTGAGGAAAAGCCTTCGGAAATGGATGTATGTGATGTAGATGAGGGTGGAAGAGACATAGTAGCAGTATAGGTGAGAGCTTGCATGAGGGAGAGGGATGGAAGAGGAGCAATAGGAGGAAGAGGAGAGGAGAGGAGGAGGAAGAGAAGAAGAAGGGAGAAGAAAGGAGGTGGAAGGAGCAAAGATTTAAAATTTTAATTTTAAATTTTGGAGGGATTAAAAAGTAAATGAAAGTGACTCCAAAATGTGCATACGTAGTGGTGATTTAATATACATTGTTAGCGGTGTGCATGCACTCCATAGATATGCATATGAACCTACCAAGAATAACCTTCAATAATACATTATTTGAAGGGTGGCTATGGATATGCATATGAACCTACCACAAATAACCTTTAATAATACATTTGAAGGGTGGCCACAAATAACCTTTAATAATACATTATTTGAAGGGTGGCTATGGATATGCATATGAACCTACCACAAATAACCTTTAATAATAATACATTTGAAGGGTGGCAGCCAATACCCCTTCGCATGCCACCTTTTCATTTCGCCACATTAAGTCGGAGTCGTACAAGCCTGCCGTTGACGGACCGGCAACATGGTTCAAAGCGCTTCAAAGTCTAAAGTCATACCATCCATTCGTGGGACAGTCCGTCGGCCGGAACAACCTCAGACCCTTCCCAAGGTCTTATTTCGAGCTAGAGCCATCCCTGCAGAGCAATAGAGCTGGAGCAAAGAGTCAAAAATACTCAGCAGTGTAAAGAGCATATAAACAGTTAATTTTTCAAAGGGAAGCATGTTGATTGGGTATGTGTAGGCTTAGTGATCTCTATTTGCACCTAGAGGAGGGGTAGAAGATGAAACAGTTAATTTTTCAAAGGGAAGCATGTTGATTGGGTATGTGTAGGCTTAGTGATCTCTATTTGCACCTAGAGGAGGGGGAGAAGATGAGGCCTTTGGTCACAGCAGAGAATCCAAGCATAGAGGATGAGAGTGATCTTGATAGCCGTGATGATGGAGTGAGTATAATGGGAGTTGAGGGGCCATGGGAGGAGCATGATGGTCAGAAGTGCCAAGAGGTCCCTGTGGAAGGGAATCTCTCTTTCATTTCCTCCTCTCATCTCTCTCGGTAGGGTTGGAGGAGCTTTTCAGTTTTCCCCTCCTTACTCCCTTTCACCACAAGCAACTTGGAAGAGGGTGAAAGAAGGTTGCTGCATCTCTCTCTCTCTCTCTCCTTCTAGGATGGTGCAAGAGACCCAGGGGCTGTTGTGAGGGGAGGGGAGGGGAGGGGAGGGGCAGGGATCAAGGAAATCGTTAGGGCCATCGGGAGATGGGTGCTAGAAGACATGGTGGATTAAGTTTAAAATCTAAGGTTAGCCTCATTAACTAAATGGATGGCCCCATTAAATTGATACAGCCACCATAAAAGTTGTGGATATACAATACCTGATGTGGTAATTTATTATGAACAGAATGTTTCTCCAAGGAGCACCAAAACCTATAATTCTTTTAATGATTACTTAAGGGGAGGGCTTTTTCTATATAATCATCCTTTCATTGGATGAAAACTCCACTTATCTAAATGATATACATTACTTCTTGCATTTGGAATATTCCTAGTAAACCTTGAAACCCCATCCCTTCTAACATGCACCTGTCTCTGCATGCGAAAAGGCTATACAACTTATAAGGACGCCATATAATTGACAAGTCTGTACAAAAGAATGCAGACTTGACCCTGGTACACCGACAACAAACATGTTTGCTGGTTGTGATAAATACAATCCTACAAACAATTATGTACATAATTGTCTCTACAGGGCAAAATCTCTACTACGCAACAAAAGGAGCATTGAAAAGCATTGATGTCTCCTCAAGCACCATCTCACCTCCACGAAGCACATCAAACGAACACTTGTAGTAGCTGCAAAAAAAACACACACAAACACAAACACAGCACTACCATTACACTCATGATATAAATCCATAAGAGATTGTACAAGCTTTTAAGTGAACAATGCTGGTCCAATGCTTGAATCAAGCAATCTCTAACCTTCCATTTGAGCATAGAACAATAATGGTATTCCTTTCTTTTCCAAACGCTACCATTGCATGTGTCTCCTCAGGTAATCGGAACTGAGCAAAAGACCATTCTGAGCTAAAATAGCTGGGAAGCACACCTGTAGCCCCCCCAAGAAAAGTAGGATCAAATATCTATCAGATAATTTATTCACCAGATTAACGTATCTGTAATAACTTGCTGATTACTGAGAAAAATGATGTGTCTCCATCTGTGGTTCTCCTATTAACTAATAGAGCTCAGTCAGGTTCAATCAAATAATCTAAGGAAGTGTAAGACCCCCCAACTAGACCTTTGAAAGTCTACCTTTGAAAGTAAACTCATCTCCTATTAACTAATAGAGCTTGACCATTACCGCTTAATTGATCTTAGGTTACATTTAAAATTAAGGTTTAACACCCCAACTAGAACTTCGGTCTACCCTTGACATAAACCAGTCAAAATTAGGATTTGAACTCCTAACCTGTATGTTCATAACTAGACACACAATCACCATGCTAGCCGCCCCTTCGTGATACTTAAAAGGGGTGCTATATTTTTATAAACCAATCAAACTGTCACTAAACTTTGATAGGGGCCCCTATTGACAGTAAAGAAGATGACTGATTAAAAAAGGTTATATCTAGAGAGAATTGACAACCAGCACCTTTCATAAAAGACAGAGAAGACCCCGTGTTTGATTGGGCCAGTGACATCAAGGATGATCGCGCAAGCTGCAGACCATTACTGATGCTTGACGTCAAGCCTGTCGTGGTGCTAGATGATAGGCTTAATGGAAAGCTGACATAGCCACCGCTTGAACTATCCGCTGTGCTTTTGCCATATCCAGAGGAGGGCTCTTTCAAACAAAAGATATGAATTGTTCCCTTGTCACTGGAAACCGCCAGCCAATGGTTTGTTCGAGAGAAAGCAATACTGTAAATGTCTGCTTGATCTGCACCACGACGAAGCTGCCACCAAAACAAATCATTGATACGTCCGAACAAGAGAAAATTCCAAGGGGCGAGGGGGAAGAAAAGTTCCTTACTAAGCATAGTGACCTACCTCTTGGATCTTGGTGCCATCAGCAGTGTTGAACAGGCGAATGAGGGTTCCCCTTGTGCTGGCTGTTGCGAGGACGGACCCATTCAAGCATAGTGAAATGCAAGCAATCGCAGAGGTGTGCGCCTCGAGGAAGAGGTTTTTCTTGCCATCATAGAGTATTACACGGACCTCACCTTTCTTTTGGCCAGGACATGCCAATACACATGAGTCTGGCGCAGGTGAGAGTGCACAGAGACCCCTAGGATTTGTAAGGGTGTCCACCTGATGTATCAATCGGAGATCTGCAATGCTGTATACACAAATTCTGTGCTCGAGGATGACGGCGATGCGGTCCAATCTCAATCGGACGGCCCTAATGGCGCTGCGGAACAGAAGCTCGCCAGTGCAAATGCCTTCATGGTCGTCCCACATGATAAGCTTGTTGGAGGCATACCTGGGAGAGACGAGGGCAACCATGTTGGTACGGTAGAGCATTTCCACGATGGTAAAGCCATCACCATTGCCAGGTCCATGGCCATCGCTATTGCTATGGCTGTTGATATTGCTTTGTCCATTACTCTCTAAACCTAATCTCTTTTGCCCTGCTTTGTTGTTTTGCCCTAACCCTAACCTTACGCCATCGCTGCCCATGTTTCTGCGGCTACAGTGTTTCCCTTCTTCTTCCGCTGTGTTTTTCGTAGCCCACTCGCTATTCTGACCTGATCCACACTTCCCTGCCACCATAGCCGACCTTTTCTCTGCTCCATTGGACCTGCGCACAAAGGGGCCGCCCCATCCTGACACATCGAACTCTCTGCGGAAAAGCTCCTGAAGGGGGTCAGATTGGTAGACGCGATAGCCTGATGAGGTGCCGCAGGAGATGCAGCCTTGGTCCTGATTGAATGAGAGGGAAAAGATGGAGGTTTCTGATGAAGGCGACGGTGGGGCAGCCGCCATGGCCTGTGTGGCTTGTAGCGCTTTGATCAAGTAATTTGGCGTGCGCTTGCTACAATTTATCCTCGTGACTTGTGAGTTGGGCCAAGTCGAGTGTGAAACGGAGAGCAACGGTCGGACATCAAATTCTGCAAACACACCAATTTTATTTTAATTTTTGGTATCGCCTTGAGGTTCATTTCTTTTATAAAAGGGGGAGGTTCATATAAAAGAAGAGAGGGGGGTAGGGTGTTTGAGTATTCAAGCTTTCGAAGCCGAAGCTTTACGGTCCATGTCCGTCGGGCAAATATCAAATTATGCAATGAGTAGGAGGAAGTGGGGAACATACCACATATGCAATGTGCTACTCTTTCTCCTCATCACCCTCCTCCTCTTCTTTTTCTCCTTTTACATCTTCGTAATTAATTCTTTGTACTCTCTCTCTCTCTCTCTCTCTCTCTCTCTCTCTCTCTCTCTCCTCCTTTATTTTCATCCTCTTTTTCTTCTTCTTATTTTATTTATTTCTCTCCCGCCCCTCTTCTCACTCTCATATGTTTTTTAATCCTCTTCTCTTCTTCTTCTACTCTCTCTCTCTCACTCACTCTCATCGCCTCTTCTTCTTTGCTTTTGCTGTACCTTCTCCCTCCCTCCCATCTTTTTTGTATCTCATTACGGACCTTTCTCATTCTCTTGCTCTCCTCCTCCTTCCCCTTCTTCTTCTTTTTCTTACATCTTCATAACTACTTTTTGTATAATTTTTTTCTCATCCTCTTCTAATTCTTATTCCTCTCTCTCTCTTACAGTTTTTTAGATTCTCCTTCTTCTTCTTCTTCTTCTTCTTCTTCTTCTTCTTCTTCTTCTTCTTCTCTCTCTCTCTCTCCCCCCCCTTATACTTCATTTTAATATTCCTCCCTCCCTCCCTCCCTCTCTCTCTCTCTCTCTCTCTCTTCTCCCTCTCTCCCTCTCTCTCTCTCTCTCTCTCTCTCTCTCTCTCTCTCTCTCACGACCCTTTTTTTTGTTTCCTTTCCCTCCCTCTCTATCTATGTCTATCTCATTATTGACTTTCTCACTCTCCTCCTTCTACTCCTCCTCACATCTCATAAGTATATTTTTATGTAAATATTCTTCTTATCCTCTTCTTTTGTTTCTTCTTCTTCTTCTTCTCCCTCCCTCCCTCCCTGCCTCCCTCCCTCCCTCCCTCTCTCTCTCTCTCTCTCTCTCTCTCCTCCCCTTCTTCTTCTCCTTTCCTCCTCTCGTAATTATTTTTGCGTCCTTATATTCTCCTCCTCCTCCTCCTCCTCCTCCTCCTCCTCCTCCTCCTCCTCCTCCTCCTCCTTCTTCTTCTTCTTCTTCTTCTTCTTCTTCTTCTCTCTCTCTCTCTCTCTCTCTCTCTCTCTCTCTCTCTCTCTCTCTCTCTCTCTCTCTCTCTCTACTAACATCTTCAACTTTTCTTTTATTAGTTTTGAACCCTCTCCCTCTCTACCTATCTTGTGTCCTTTTCTCACCCTCCTCCTCCTCCTCCGCCTCTTGTTTTCCTTCTTCTTCTTCTCCTTCTCTCTCTCTCTCTCTTGTTTACTCCTCCTCCTCCTCCTCTTCATTCTCCTCTTCCTTTTCTTTTCTTTCTTCTTCTGGTCTCACTCTTGTATACTTATTTTCTCATCATCATCATCTCTCTCTCTCTCTCTCTCTCTCTCTCTCTCTCTCTCTCTCTCTCTCTCTCTCTCTCACCCTATATACTTAATTCTTTCTTCTTCTTCGTCTTCTTCTTTCTTCTTCTTCTTCCTCCTCCTTCTTCTTCTTTCTCCTCCTCCTCCTTGTCTTCTTCTTTGGAAAGTCCAAATACATCACTCACGAGCATAAGACTAACCAAGTAGAGTGCACTTACCTTTCTCTTGTCATCATGGAGAACTTGGATACGCTCACCCATTGTGCCGTCTTGGAGAAGAGGTAACCGCATTAATGCTAGCTAGCACTTAAGAAGACCCACTTCTCATTGTCACCGTAAGAGTTGTCTATGTAGAGTTTAGGAGCCTCAAGAGAGAAGAGACCATGCTAGCCTCTCAAGGCACCAATCCTCTCTCACACTCTTCACACATCCACTCATATGGGCAAGAAGGCAATCGGATCACACACACACACTATCGGACACAAGAAATAACATGTACACAAAGATACAAGAGGGCAAGATAGCTTGGGCACAAGGAAGCAAGAGCACACTCTCATTCGGCACTCAATGGATTCTCCCTTTCTCATTAGACAATCTGACTTATATACAAGAGACACTACATCAAAAGGGGGCTCATAGTGTAAGTTAACTACAACATCATTTAGCGAATAAAAAAATGACTCCTAGCATATCGCAGTACATCACTGCATTAGCACTCGCATCATTATTTGTGATGCAAAGCGTTAGCAATGATGACACTAAACATCAACAAAAGTTGACGCAAAGCATCAACCTAGCAATGCAAAAAAAAAGAGCAGTAGCCATTGCCTCACCTCTCTCTCTTTCTCTAGTTTTCTCTCTTTCACTCTCTTCTCTCTCACACACTTTCCTCTCTCTCTCTCTCTCTCTCTCTCTCTCTCTCTCTCTCTCTCTCTAGTCTCTAGTCTCTCTCCATTCAGCCACCACATACAGATACTTCCACACCGTCACCACGTACATATTCTTCCATTCCTTTTTAGTGTGTGTCTATTCAAAACACTTTCATTCTGTGATTGCATCGTGCATACAAATCATAGAGCTACGAATGTGTAAATTGAGTGTTATAATTGTTCTCTTTTATCATTGATAAATTGAAAAACACTTGTACAAAATGGGTGTCCAAAATTATATAATATATATGATCCAATATAGTGCCGCAATATATCAGGTTATAAGCATGTTAACATGATACACTTTTCATGTTAATAAGAATACAAAAGTAGTACCTCTATTATTAGCATACTCCAAGCTAGATTTTTTGTAGATTTTGGGAGGATTTTTTAAAAACATGTATGATATTTCACTTTGCATGAGAGCACTCCACTTGAAGTAACTATTACACGCAATGCTTATTCTTTTCAGCCTTTTGGTAGGCCTAGTCAATCTATCTGTTTATAACTGCATTCGAATTTTAAAAGGAAGTGGCCATGAAGAAGGGAATGAGCTCCACTATAAAATAGACAGTGACTACAATGCAAGTGCAGCTACAAGGTAGAAAAAGAAGAAAGGAAGAATGAAGCGCAGCGAATCTCTATTAACAAAGTGTAGACCCAAAAGAGGAGAGGACCATTGGGCCACTTCTCCAGTGTAAGTCTGTTGATTTCTCTCTCTTTTTCTCTATTTTCACTTGCAACTACATGTATAAATGATTTTACTTTAGATGACAAAGAGGGAGAGAACAGATAGAGAGGGTGTGTGTGCACTCAAAGCTTGTTAAGGCCATTAATGCTAATAAGGCAGCTTTGAGTGCTAGTTAGCATTGATTATATTGCTTCTATTAGAGCTTTATATGACAATAGGGCAGCTATACATGCAAGAGAACTTTTATTAGCCCACTATTCCACTCCAAGACTTTTTGCTTTCTCTCTCTCTATTTGTTTTCACATACATATGCATGCATACTAAGGCCATTTATGCTAATAAGGCAGCTTTGAGTGCTAGTTAGCATTGATTATATTGTTTCTATTAGAGCTTTATATGACAATAGGGCAGCTATACATGCAAGAGAACTTTTATTAGCCCACTGTTCTACTCCAATACTTTCTGCTTTCTCTCTCTCTATTTGTTTTCACATACATATGCATGCATACTAATGAATTAACTCATGTTGAGAGAGAGAGAGAGAGAGAGAGAGAGAGAGAGAGAGAGAGAGAGAGAGAGAGAGAGAGAGAGAGAAACAAAAAGAGAGGGAGTGTGTAGTTAGGGTGCACTCAAATCTTATTAAGGTTATTTATAATAATAAGGTAGCTATATGTATTATATAGCTTCTGTCAAGCTTTGTATGCTAATCTATAAATGAAAGAGAGATTTGGTCTATTTTTCATTTGGGTGAAACATTTTAATGCTCTATTTTTTATTCATGTGTAAGGGATTGGGTAGTGCCAAAGATTAATTACCCAACTCAAAATAGGTCCTACATGTGAAAAGAGGAATTCAATAAGGAGTATGGGTTGATCTTGTTAGAAATGTAAGCCTAAACTTGTCTCCCTAAGCCTAAGGTATGTAGCATGTATAGGGCATGTCATAAGTCATGTGTATATGAGGTGGAAAGGTTCCCTACAAGTGTGGAAACATGGAAAAATCAAAGGAGGTGCATATCTTGTCAAAACATCATCAATTATGTCATCTTGTAACTGCCTCAAAGTCCTATATAAAGTCATGTACTCCTTTCACAAAATAACAGAAGAAGATTGTTAGCGTGTCTCTCTCTCTCTCTCATAATGAATGGTAGTAATATCTTTCCACCATAATCTAACAGTGGTGTTAGAGCATTTAGGTCATTAGGGTCTTCATTACTGTAAACTAATTAAGCCATCATTATTGTCTTTAATAAATCGTATTAGTTTAATTAGATATTGATTTTCTGCATTGTGGAGTTGTCCCAAATTTGTAGAAGGAGCAGGAGAAGGATCAAAAGCCGTGGCATATCATCATCATCAAAGAAGTGCTCCATAGCTTCAATCTCTACTATGTAGAATAGGCGGTGGTGGGTTCGTTTTTCGGACAGTGCGCTACATGTTACTTTAGTAGAACCACGTTTGCTTCATTACTGCTCTGTAACACAGGTTATGTGTAGTTTGATGGCTTCCAGGTGACATCAGCCCGAGATTAGCAGCACAGTTTATCTCAATAGCCTCTATTTAGGGTGATGAGGTCCTAAGCTTGATCTTTGTGCAACGCCCTTCACAAACCAGTTGGCTAAGGGCATGTTCCCACCACTGATCTGCCCACTTTGTTTCTCCAAGTTAAGCAATTGTTCCCACTGCAGATTTGAGCTCATTAAACACTTGTTCCCACAACCATTTTCTTTGCATCTAGTTTCCTAGAATTAAGAGGGTGTTTCCACCAAGCACAAAAAAAAAAGAAGTTATGCAAGTTGTTGTCAATGGCAATGTCATATGTAAGAACCACCACCTCTTAAAAAGTTATGAAAGAAAAATCTATATTGTGCCATAAATATTGTAAGGGTATAGACACTGCCTTGGATGTCCAGAGGTAAGACCTACCCTTGAATGTAGTGCATAAATGTTGTTTGCCATTGTCTACTCTATGTTGGCCTAGGCTTCATGGGAACACTAGTTGTATAGAGGTCTTTTTCAAAAAACAGTCTTACCATTGTTGTTGTGTATACCCACTTGTCTATCCACACTCTTGTAGTTGTCGAGAAGAGTACACATACCCAATGTTAAAAGGGGGGGATATATCTCACTGTAACAAGGGGGGATTGTTGTTAGGCTAAGCCAAGTATATTGGGTAGTGTTGTTGGCAACCAAAAAAATATCATTATCCACAAGTTTGGCTTAAGGGGGGTGTTAGAAATGTAAGCCTAAACTTGTCTCCCTAAGCCTAAGTCTAAATCCTAAGGTATGTAGCATGTATAGGGAATGTCATAAGTCATGTGTATATGAGGTGGAAAGGTTCCCCAAGTGTGGAAACATGGAAAAATCAAAGGAGGTGCATATCTTATCAAAACATCATCGATTATGTCATCTTGCAACTGCCTCAAACTCCTATATAAAGTCATGTACTCCTTTCACAAATAACAGAAGAAGATTGTTAGCGTGTCTCTCTCTCTCTCTCTCTCTCATCATGAATGGTAGAAATATCTTTCCATCGTAATCTAATAGAGCTTAGAGGGTTTTGATCCAAAAACCCTCAAGGACTCAGATTTGACAAAGCATGAGTGGTTGAGCATATTCAAGCATCCCACAGAGGATGGTGAATATCACATCAAGTTCAGTGCTATTTGTCGGCAACATGTACAAAGACCTAATGCAATTTCATTATAAGGTGTACTAGAGAGAGCCTACCAACAACAAGGAGATTCCATTTTGTTTTGCTCAGGGTTATGTAAAGGAGTTTGATATAGTTGCTCAAAATTTTGGGAAGCAAATTACTTTCAATTGGGCATGCTTTGCATAGAACAAGTTAATGTTGAGCTAAAGGAGAAAGGCTACTTTGAGAACCACTTTGTTGAAATGGTGGATAATAAATCAGATGACGACCCCTTTACAAAGATAAGGCATTGAGCCATTCAAAAACATGAAAGACAAGGTGGGCCATGATTGCCGCAAGGCCAAGCGACACTACACCCTCACTACACCTTCCTTCGTAGAGAACGAGGAGGCTCCCACATTTTTGCACTTCGAACCTCGCAAAAGGAGGAATTTCCTAAACTCCAGCACACTTGACGTTGAAAACCTTTAGGAGCATGTAGAGAAGAATCTACACAAAGCTAGATCTAAGCTTGATGCTGTTCACAAGAGCTTTGGAAAAAGCAAAGATAGAGGAGAGGAGCAATGAGAAAATGAGTGAAGCCGCTAAAGTTTTGAGAGCACAGTTTTCTGCCCACCACAGAAGAAGAATTGAGCCACTTGTTCTCGGACTAAAGGGGAGGTGAATATGCGCCAAATTGAGCTTTAGGCTATCATTGCAAATGAAAAAACAACATTGTTACTTCTAAGCTATGATTCCAATTCATTGGTAGGACACATAGATGGAGAAGTTATGTTACTAGTTTCAAGTGGGTGCTTGTTTGACTCCTAGTGTGTTGTTGACAAAAATGTAGCATACCCAATATTGAAACGGCATCCTATATTTTTGTTTTGCATGCTCAAGTTATGGTGTAATCCAGCCATGTGTAGGTGCTTCAAGGCCATTATGAGATTTTTCTGGAAACGCTTCATGGAGTGAAGTGCAGAGAACAAGCTTTTGTTATACCTACACCTTCAAAGACAACAACATGCACACTAGCCAACTCTCAGTGGTGATGGCATCCGTAGTGGATGTGGCATCCGCCGTAGTGGATGTGGCTTCCCTCTTCACAATGAAGAAGCTCTACTTCTAGTCATCTTGCCATGCATGCATATTTACCACATGATGTCCTTTGCATATACATGCTCATTGGGGAACGAATGCATGACTCTCAATTGTAAGAAAATGATTCATGCAAGTACTAAGTCCATTTTTAGTGTTTTTCAAAAACACCAAACCTAGTAAGGTTTTAGCTTTCAACATCTTTCAGTGTTATTCAACCAACTTCTACATGCTAATTAGTAGTAATTAACGATGTTAATTAGTATAAATAGGTGTTCCAACCTACTTCCACTAGGTGCTAGTTAGCACTTGTTTAACTTTAAAAGGTGGTATTTAGTATAAGAAATTCTTTACTTATGCTAGTTAACATGACTGTTGTGTCCAATGGCTCTATGGTGGTGGCGACAAAGTGCACAGTCGGACCACTTCCAACGTTGTGAGCACCACCTCTGGTACTGCACATGTGAAGGTGGCAGGTGTTGTAACCACCAGAATAGTCATTGCCAAGGTCAAGAAGACAAAGCTTAAAAGGGTGGTTGATCACTACTGCAAGGAGGTTGCATGCTACTAATAGCTCACAGCTAATAGTTGACAGCAGCCAGTAGTGATGAGAAGTAAAACAATCATAGTACATCAAATTACGTACAACTTGAAAAATAGAGCTCCCATGGTGAACAATATGGAAGGAGGAGTGGAAAGAAGGCCCCCCAGGGTTGGGACGGTATGGGGGAAAAGGCCATGGAAATTACTCAGGAGGAAGAAGAAGCCAAGGACATACCGGTGGTTCTACAACCTTCACATGATACTATTGTGAACAACCTAGGCACACCAAGGCAGAATGTACTATGAAGAAGCCAAGGACATACCGGTGGTTCTACAACCTTCACATGATACTATTGTGAACAGCCTAGGCACACCAAGGCAGAATGTGCTATGAAGAAAGATAGGCGAAATTAATGCAACTCAAAGAAAATCCGCCAAGTGCTAACATGATGCAGGTGGATAACATGTAGATGGAGGTTCAAAACATCTTGGTAGTCACAAGGGCCGTGGAAATTACTCCGCTAGATAATCAGGACTCACCCAAAGCCCGAAGGCAACTATGGACTGGGAATAGTAGGAGAAGGTGAGGATCCAAACCACTACAGAAACAGAAAGAAGGCAAGGCAAGCAAGAGGAGGGTGGCTCATGCAAAGTCACAAATCACTGTTAACCACTCCGGTTAACATGACCTTTCGCACATGGCTACTATGCCACTTTTGTAACACATCATTTTGTAACCGCGCAATGCACTAATTGTATATGAGAAATGGGATGACCGAGCTTACGGAATGTGTAATGCCAGTCATGAGGATTTAATTTACATAGAGCTACCAAAACTAGGAAGACTAGTTTTGGTACCTCACTTGTAATTGGGCGGTCGGACATTGTAAATATGAGCTCATGTATATAAGACATTTGATGAAATATGAAAAGGGATAATTCCATTTGTCTTAATTGAGTTTGCCTTCTCTCTCTCTCTCTCTCTCATTTGAGCTTATGGTTTCTTGCTTACTTGTGTTCTTGCTAGCTTGCTTTTATTGTTGGTGTATGTGAGTAGGAATGCTAGTGCTCTCCCTTCTCTTCTCTTCTACCTTCTCATTGCTATCTACCATGTCCCATTTGCATACGATTGGCATGAGGTAGAGGTTGAGCTCTGCATAGCTCCTTCCCTCTTTCTCACTACCTAGCATTGGATATCTTCTTGGGTGACACAAGGAGCGTGTGCAGTGAGCCCCTAGTAGCTTCACATCGAGGAGTTAACCCTCATATGTTTGGCCAAGTGCTATCCTTCGGATTCAACTCTTGCATGCACCTTTCTCTTCTTCTTTCTCTTGTGTGTGCAATGTAGTGTGTTATTCCTTAACATCTTTGGTGCCACTATTGGGGAAGGCATTTGGCTTAGGGTCCTCTACTCAACTCATTTGCTAGAGTCTTTGATTTAGCTCGGTTGGAGTGTAACACTGCCGGTGGGTTGATTAACCTTGTTTTGTGTTGTTTTTTATGATGATTACTTGGAGTTTTGGTTGTTGATCGAGCATTGGAGCATTCGAGTCTTCCCTGAGAGTAGGAGAAGCATGTGAGTGCCCTTACCTTGCCCTTAACATTCAAGCAAATCTCAATTTGCTGTGTTTTTTCTTCATGTTTACATTCTAGCTTAAATATCAAATTAATTACAAATTTTTAGCTTAAATCATGCATTATAGGCATTAATAAATAGATAGAGACTAGATCTAGCTCCTTGTTAAAACAAAAACGTAAAAAATAATGGGAAGATACATGAATCAGCAGGTGACTAAAGAAAATCCCAGCCAAAACTGCATTCTGCCAAGCTGCTCTGAGAAGCGAACGTCCGTTTGCTCATCAAGCCATAGCCATGGCAAATTTGCCACGTCCGTTCCTTCCATCTACAGTGCATAGTGCCCAAACAGAATGGTAAAGTCAGAGTGTGCGTCGACCTTAAAAAGTTCAATGCTGCCACCATCAGGGACCACTATCCCCTATTCTTTACAGAACATGTGCTGGAGCAAGTAGAAAGGAAGCCTACAACTTGCTTGATGGATTCTTTGGTTATAATTAGGTGCTGATTGATCCAAAAGACCAACACAAAATAGCTTTTGCCACACCGAGTGGGGCACCTATGCATACCGAGTCATGCCCTTCGGGTTGACCAATGCCCCTGGAACCTTCTAACATCTTATGAGCATGGCTTACAAGGAATATCTTTGGAAATTCCTTAAGGTTTTCATGGATGACCTTTGTGTCAATTCGTCCTGGAAGGAGCACCTTGCATGATTGCGTAAAGTGCTAAAAAGGTGCAGGCTATACCGCATCTCGTTGAACCCACTAAAATGCCAATTTTGGGTTCAACATGGACTGATCCTAGGACACATCGCCTCCAGACAGGGAATCTCGACTGATGATAGCAAAGTGGGGCTCATCTTAGAGCTTCCACCACCCACAAACTTCAAGGGCGTCCAACGCTTTTGGGACATGTCCACTAGTATTAGTACGTTGATATCGCTCGACCTCTTTATGGACTCCTCATCATCTTTGAGTGGACTGAAGAATGCCAACGGGCTTACACTACACTCAAAAAATCCCTGGAAAGTGCCCCAATTCTTAGATCCTCAAACTGGGATATCATCTTTCATGTCCACATCGATGCCTCATCCTTTGCCATTGGATGCTGGCCCACCAACCAAGAGAACATAAGATGGATTTTCCCATCAGTTTTTCCAACCGCCAACTCAATGAAGCTGAGAGGAACTACACCACTACTAAAAGGGAGGGATTAACCATGGTTTACACTGTTAAGAAGTTTTGTCATTATCTTTTGGGGGGAGCGACCAAGTTTATATTCTTCGTAGACCATCAAGCCCTCCTGTACCTGGTAAACAAGCCCTCCTGTACCTGGTAAACAAGCCTTGTATGACAAGAAGAATCACTTGTTGGTTGCTTATTTTACTTGAGTTTGACTTCACTGTTACGACGGCAAGGAAAGGCTCTCAGCATGTTCTTGCAGACCACATGTCAAGGATCCACAATGGTGAACAACCAGTGGGAGTAGATGATGATTTACTGGATGCAACCCTATTCCAACTATGCTTGATTCCTCAATGGGGTGAGGAAGTGGGTCATTTTTTGGCCAATGGCTTCCCATTGACCCCTCCTTAATAGAGACCATGCCCGTCGCTTGATCAAAAAAGTTTCCCCCTACCAAATCATTGCAAGTCAACTATATAAAAAGGGGAAAGATAGAATCCTTCGACTTTGTGTCCGGGAGACAAGTATGTCTTCCTCCTTGAATAGGATCACTCTGCTTATGCTGAGGGGCACTTTGCGGTGTAGATATCACTACTCGTAAAGTCCTCACGGCTGGGTTATGGTGGCCCACTTTAATGGTTGATGTTGCTAAGTACGTTAAACGATGTGATGAGTGC
This sequence comes from Cibotium barometz, assembly GCF_041138505.1. Lineage (NCBI taxonomy): Eukaryota > Viridiplantae > Streptophyta > Polypodiopsida > Cyatheales > Cibotiaceae > Cibotium > Cibotium barometz. The sequence continues at coordinate 8,849,064 of NC_141102.1, read as the reverse complement.
CAACATACTGCCATTCCATGTTTCAAATACCATATTATGCCCCTGAACCCTATAGTGTCCTTACAAATTTGAGAAATGGGGCATAGATTTCATCGGATCTATTAGTCCAGCAACCAAGTACACTCAAGCATGTAATATAATTGCTACTATTGACTATTGCACCAAGTAGGGCGCAACCCGCAAAGGCTGATGCTCACTCGATGGCTAAAGTTCATTATGAGTAAACAATCACGCTTTGGTTGCCCCATCGAGCTCGTCAGCAACAATGGAACACACTGAACATTAATAACGAGGTAATCAAATTCCTCTTACGAGAGTTCCTTGTCACCCATAGAAAGTCCTCCCCATATTAGCGAATGGCTAAGCCAAAAGCATAAACAAAATTTTGTGTGTCATTCGTGGAGGCTAGCCTGCAATTGGGAACAAAAGTTGATGGCTGCACTTTGGGCCTATATAACTTCACAAGGCTACAACCAATGCTACCCCTTTCAGTTTAATCTATGGTATTGAAGAAGAGGTTATGCCCACATAGTTCTTGGTCCCCAGTTTGTGTGTCACAGTGTAGGAAAAACTCACTAGAAATGCCCTAGGTTGTTGCCTATTCGAGCTGGAAAAGCTTGACAAAACACGCCTTCTAGCTATATACAACATGATTGTTGAGAAGCTAAGGCGCAAACAGTGATTTGATGATCAACTTAAGGATAAACAAATGAAATAAATAGATATATGAGGGTGACATGGTCCTCTTATTCAGCTCTAAGATACACAAGAAAAACCTTAAGCTCAGAGGTTTAGGACCCTTCCTAGTCTCTGACATAACACCACAAGGTGCAGTGCACATTGAAACACTTGATGGTGTTGAGATATCTAGTTACTTCAATGGTAGCAAACTTAAATGCTACTACAACCCTCTCACACTGACTTAAAAGCCATCCATGAACAACAAAAGAAAGACCATGAGGATATGAAAAAAGCTGCACAAGAAGAAGCCGAACTAAGGCAGAGACATATCATGGCCCGAGTTGTCAACTTAGAAAAGAAGAAGATTGGGAGGTAAAGCCAGCTTAGTTGTGGTTAGGAATGACCACCCCGATAAGCCTTGTCCAAAAGTTAGCTCTTGTTGATAATACAAGGCTAGTTACAATTTAATGTCTTATGAAACATGGTGTTCCCTTGGGGAACCCACACTCAAGGAGACCCCTACCATTGTTACGAGTTGCCTCACAGCATGTTCATTGCAGAGGCACAATCACACTCTTGTTCTACATTGGAAATAATCCCTTGGAAGGGAAGTTTTATGTGATGCCTACAAGAACAATGCGTGAAGAGATCCTCCTAGTAGGCAGAGGGTGGACAGGACATGATTGATGCAACGTGGACGACTGGGATGGCATGGATGACAACCCTAAAATTGGCTTCTTCAGGCCAAGTTATTGTTCTCATGACATATGAGAAGCCAATTCCTCCTGCTTCCCCATGCCAAGCACTCCCCATTCCACCGCCCACCATCATTCCATCACCTCACCCATATCAATCCATCCCCCTAAAAAAAGAGGCTGCTAATCATGCCAACCACACCAATGCCTCTCACACCCACACCACCATCACGTACAGAAATAACTCACGCTCACATCGCCACTTCATAAGCTGCTTCCCCATCAAAGCCGTACTAACCCGATTAACAAAGCTAACACCACTTACAAAAGTCCACCAGGCTCACCATCTCGCCTTTGGGTTTCAAAGAAGCTTTTCACAGGACAAGGCTACTATAAGGGTGAATATAAATTGTGGAGTCCTAAAAGATCCAACCATCCCCCTTGTCTATAGGCACCCAAAGCTCCTTGTCCCCAATGTCGGCACAACACATTTGCCAACCTCAATCCTACAAGGCATAGGATAAACACAAGCCCAAGATCTCTCCATGGTGTTCTAACCCTCAAGTCTGTCCAAAACCAACTCCCCAGTGGATCCCCAAACCTCTTCTACGAGCCCAACACTTCTATGAGGGAAACCATCACATTTGGGTCCCCAAATCTTGCCAACCTCAACTTCCACCCCATGTCACTTAGTAGTCTCCCACCCTTCAATTGAAAACCCAAGGTAATGTTTACCATGAAGACTGCCCAGAACAAAGGGAAACAGAAACTCCTCCACAGTGACACTAAAACCCCCATGCTACCACTGCTTGACAAAGTCTGATATACCTTCAGCAACCCCCCACCTATCATTGTGAGGCTGCAACAACAGAGTACAACAATGCCCTCATCAACTACTTCAGCCTTAGGTACTCCCTTAATCACACCTGCCTCAGAGTCCCCTAAGGAATTAACCCCTACCGCCTTACCTTCGCCTAATTGGCATCAACTCCTTACTCTAGCTAACTGAGCATACGGTCAGTAAAAAACCCGCCATGGGGTGCTAGAGCAGCATAGCCTTTGTGTATAAAACCTACTTCAGGGTGCACAAAAAAAAGAAGAAGCCATGGGTGTTCCACATTTGCCATGCCCGTTCGAAGTTTTCCATGGCCATTCCCTTCTCAGGTTTTGGAATGCCTTGGCCATTCCAAGTTTGCCCCAGCCATTCCTTCTTCAACCCATGTGCCGCACCTGTTCAAAGTTCCTCTAGGCGATCATTCCATTCCAATTATTTAGCGAACGCCCGTTCCATTACAATTCAGTGATCCCGCGCCCATTTGCTTGACTTGCCATGCCCGTTCACTCCACCTGGCCAACTGCCACGGCCGTTTGTTCATCGTGCCATGGACGTTCCCTGCCAGTGCCATGACTGTTTTCCTGCCACTATCCACAGTTGTTCCTTGGACTTGCCACGCCCGTTCCTTCTTCACCTAAAGTTATAAATATGCCCCCACCTCTCTATTTCCTTCAGCTCTCACCTTAGCCAAACTATTGCGATTTTTCTCTTGAGCTCCCTCACTCACCAGCCTGCCACCAACAACATGTCAAAAGCCTCCGACTCCTCCCAATAGGTTCTTCGTCACACCTCTATCAAGAGGAAGAGACCTACAAGGGGACGTTTTGAAGAATAATCTAAGCACCCAACCCAGTTCTCTCACTTGGGTGCAGCACTAATGAAACAAGTCAATGGGCATACTGTACACTCCCTTGTGAAAGACAATCATAAGGTGGAGTACAAACTCCTTTATTACACCGGACCATGTTACAAGGCCATGGCTGCAGACCCCGCTTTGTAGTGATGAAGCTAGAATAGCTTGGTTTGGGGAGACTGCCCACCTTAGAGCCATGGGGGCCTGACCTCTACACTACTCTATACTTCATAGAGACCTACGATGCCAATCAACATACTAGTGAAGTAATAGATAACGAGGGCTAGAGGCACAAGGTGCAGCTCAGTGTGGAGCTAATCATGGATGCTTTGTCACTCCCCCATATGGATTAGCCATATGTTCTCCTCAACAATGCATCAAAGCTCACTAGAGGTTTATACACGGGTAGCCCCAACAAGGACAGTGTTGAATGGGTGAATATTGCACAAGAGGACCTTGTTATGCCCGCACGAGCATTACAATTTTTACTCACACAGACCATCTCAACCCACTGTAGTATGTCTACTTTGGCTTGGGTCCACCAAGGAAAATGGTGAACTAGGCGGATTCCTTTTTAGAGAACTACACGTAGTTTGTTTGAACCCCCAAGGGAAGCTGGCGGGCTGCCCTGCTTACCAGAGTACTCTACTATGTAGGTGGATGGGAGGAGTTACCACGGGCAATCTAGCTGAGCAGGCCAGATGCCGAAGTGACCTTATTACCCTCTCCATCCACTTCTCCTAATCCACCACCATCAAAGAGGCCACACCGCGAGCCAACAATTATAGAATAGGCACTGCCCCCCCCAACACAAGAAGAGCTTGGAACAGCTACAAAAGCCACTAAGAAGGTCACGGCAGGGAGGAAGAGGAAGAGAAGCAGAAACATGATTTTTTCAATAGGAGCCTCTTCAAAACACCCCCTCCCAAACACTTCAACGAAATGCCATCATATTCACAGGGGGCCCCTCTTCCCCCCCAGCGATACACAAAACACAGTCAATACTCTCCGTTGGGCGTGCTTGGGTAGCTTTTGTTCTAGTCATGCTTATGTAGAGAGCGTAGATGCAGTCCATGAAGATGTACCCAATTTTGCGCTCGGCTTCTCTCAAATGGCAAGTGAGCTTATTACACAGATGATCGACTATATTTACCGATAGTAGCAGGAAGTGGCCCAGATGCCCAGTGGGCGATGCTATTAGCCAAAGCCGAGGAGAGTGTTATGTCTGAGGACCTATACCAGACAAACCTCTAGTACATACAAGTGTAGAAGAAGTTTGATGAGCAAACTGAACAGTTGGGCACTGCCATTGGCCGCATCACCGAGCTCTAGTAGCAGGTCACCCAAGCCCATGCAGCGGCCGAGCAGGCACATCACGAGCTTAGAGTCATCAAAGGCCTGCATCAGGATGCCCAGACGCATGCCTAGACTGCGAAGGACAGTCTTGCCCGCACTCAAACAGATTTCATTAAGCATCCAGAGCTTATAGAGGCCACCATCTACACCTTGCAAGAGTGTCTCTCGGAGATGCTAAAGCCAGGGTAGCCCATCCTCCTCCCACACCTTTTGATCCCTCATTCAGCACCTTAGATAAAAAGGTAGATGCTTTGATGGATACAATGACAGAGCTCCTGATCTTGGCCCTCCCACTGCAAACCCCTTACCAGCTCGTCAATCTCCAGTTTAGGAGAACACGCCTCAACCTTTTGCAACACAACCTCTACATGGATGAGTCACTCTTCACCTATGTCCTCACCAAATATCCCATTGCCTTTGTAACTCTGATCCCGCACTTCTACTTCCAGGGCCTTCTCTCCTTCTAGCACCCCCATGACTTTTTCAAGCTCCCTCAACACCCTCTCTAGGTTGTACTGACGAGCTAGAGCCATCTCCTTGGATTTAGATTCCCCTCTGACCCTACCATTTGAGTGGACATGATTGATCTATCCATCCTTGAAGGCCTTTGCCCCCCAACCCTACTACTTATAGATTTCCATAGGAGCCCTCCAGTACCTTCAGACACTCGGGTGGCATGTTTTCAACACACTGCATACCTATATCTTGACCCACATTACTCCGCAAATGTCTTGTTGGTCCTCTATCATCACAAACTCTTTGTATAGATCAAAGTCATGGTAGCAAATGGCATTTTCCAGTTTGACGATACACATGTCGCATTCCCCTGGGAGTACACTACAGATGATTCTGCCAAGGCTGTCCAATTCTTCCATGCTCACAGCCCTCATCATGATGCTCCTGCAACTAGCGAATGACAACAATGCGGTGACGATGGGCAAGGAAGCTTGCCCCCCCCCTCCGAGCCCATCTCCCCCTCCACTACCCCGTTGATCCTCCACACCTCCAAATAACCAACCCCCCCATCACCACCCCCTCAGGCACCACTACCCTCCCTCTTTTTCATGCAGCATCCTCTTCTCCCCCCCTTCATTTTCCCACCCCACCCCCACCCCCATCACCTCACCACATTTCTTATCCCTTCACTTTAGGAATGCACACTGCATTCTGGGACATACCATCTACATCTGCCAAACCCCCCCATTTCTCGACACGCAAGCCTCACCACAATACCCTACATGAACAACCCCTCCACCCCCGTCGCTCGCCAGCTTAGTAACCAATCGCCCCTACGAAGAAGGGGAGATCCCGCTGCCACCACCATCTAAGCGCAAGGAAGTCGACCCTCTGAACCCCCTCAACTAGAGCGATCACTTGGACCGCATGGAGTTTGAGAGCAGGAAATAGTCATCCTCTTGGGTCGACAACTCCAGGCTGAGCCCCTTACTCACAGCATCACCGATCGCCTCGATGTGAACTTCCTTCGCCTGTACCTCAAGGTGAAGTACAAGCAATGGCGGCATGACCACCCACCTCGAACCCGTGGTGGTGGCTACCACCGGCCCCCTACCCCATTGCTCGCCCCATAACGTTTGATCTTATGGGTGAGCAACCGGCCTAGTGGTGACCTTTCCTCTTCAAACCATTCATTTGGGAGACATATTCTCACGTGCCATGCGCATTGTAGATCACCCCAGACTACCTCCCAATCCGTTGGTGGGCCTAGAACACTTTCCATGCAGAATAGGAGAAGAACCAAAAGATCAAGTTCAATTTTCCATGGTTTGCACTCCCGTTTACGCAACATCCCTACACCAAAGAGAATATAGTTCGGTGATTCCATAAGTTTATCCACCACTGCTACGACCATGTCCCCGACCCAATTGTGATCGCCACCATCCTGTTCTTCCATCTTATCATCACACTGCTGGAGTCATTCCCGACCTGGGACCACTATTTTGAAGGTGCCCAAGGCCTCGCATTCGACATCAAAACAAAGGGCCCACTCTCAAGCAGCTCTTCGGCTACTACGAGCGCGTAATGTGGATGGCGGCTTGGAGGCTTCAAACATTTGAAGACATGATGGAGACCACTTTTTGGACTAGTTACCGGGTCTTCTCATCGAGCCCCTCCTGCTCCCACCTCATGCTAGAATTTTGTCTGCACTTAGTCTATTATAGATAGATCTAATTAGTTCTGAGGAGAGACCTACTTTAGGGAGGGGGTATGTTAACCACTCCAGTTAACATGACCTTTCGCGTGACTACTATGCCACTTTTATAACACATCCTTTTGTAACTGCGCAATGCGATAATTGTATATAAGACATGGGATGACCGAGCTTACGGTGGCATGTGTAACACCGGCCTGGAGGATTTGATGTACATAGAGGTAGTAAAACTAGGAAGACTAGTTTTTAGCCCCCACTTGTAATTGGGCGGCGGATATTGTAAATATGAGCTCATGTATATAAGACATTTGATGAAATATGAAAAGGGACAATCCCATTTGTCTTAATTGAGTTTGCCTTTTCTCTCTCTCTCTCTCTCTCTCTCTCTCTCTCTCATTTGAGCTTATGGTTGCTTGCTTGTTTGTGTTGTTTCTAGCTTGCTTTGATTGTTGGTGTATATGAGTAGGAATGGTAGTGCTATACTTTCTCTTCTCTTCTGCCTTCTCATTGCTATCTACCATGTCCCATTTGCATACAATTGGCATGAGGTAGAGGTTGAGCTCTCCATATCTCCTTCCCTCTTGCTCACTACCTAGCATTGGATCTCTTCTTGGGTGACACAAGGAGAGTGTGAAGTGAGCCCCTAGCAGCTTCACATCGAGGAGTTAACCCTCATATGTTTGGCCAAGTGCTATCCTCCGGATTCAACTCTTGCATGCATCTTTCTCTTCTTCTTTCTCTTGTGTGTGCAAGGTAGTGTGTTATTCCTTAACAATCACCTAGAAGTAGGCAAAAATCTACACAAGATGTGTGTAGAGCATAATAATGAAATTTTCTTGGAAGAAAGCAAGAAGGATGCTGACCAATGTAGTATCAATGCTATAGACAGGTTCTGCTAACAAGTGCTGGACTTATGTCTAAGATTCAAGGCTAAAATCTTGACGATGGCAAGCATTGAAGGACTAAGTAAGGAACTAAAGCACTTAAAAGAAGAAGAAACCCCAGAATGTAATAGAGTACAAGTTGAGGAACTCCCAACATCCAAAGATGATGAAGTGGCTGAGGTCACAATCTAACTGAACAACATGCTCATCAATGATGCAGTACTGGATGGTGGATCCAGAGTAAACATCATTACTGAGGAAACTACAATGGGATTGGGTCTCAAATGAGAGCCCATTCCATTCAACATAAGAATGGCCAATAATAGAATGTTGGTTCCTAAAGGAATTATCAAGAATGTCCAAATGAAAATCAAACAAGTACACTTCAAGGTCAACTTGGTGGTTATAACCATTGAAGACCACACTGGGACATGGTAAAGCAAAGCAGGACTGGGGCAAAAACAGAGACTCTATATCAGAAAGGGGAAGCGAAAAGTTCATGTTGATCTTTTCGACATAAAGGGATCAATAACACCTGTGCAAAGGCCAGTTCATGTGGAGACATTCAATATGTCAGAAGGCTTCGATGATGATGATGAAGATAGAATACTCTGTAAACATCTCAACTTGGTGCCCTTGTACATGCTACATGTGGATGAAGTGATGGGGAACTATGCAGAAGCAAAAGATGAAAACGAGGAAGAAGAAGCCAAAGAAATGAAGAAAAAAGAATCAGATTTTGTAAAACCAGAGGGCTCAAGGAGAACAAAACCGAGTAAAACCATGCAAGAGAAAGCCTCGGAAGAGATTGAATGGTCCCAAAATTTGGAGCAAGAGGAAGAGATTCAAGAGATCCATGATTGGGTGCAAAAGCAAAAAGAGAACCAGAAGAAAAATGCCGCAAAAGTAAGCTCAGATAGACTACAAGAGGTGAATCTGGGGAAGATGAAAAAGAAGAAAAGCCTATGAAGATTAGTCTGGAACTTGAAGAAGAATTCAAGCAAGAGTTGGTGTCCTTACTGAAAGAATACCAAGATTTTTTTTCTTGGTTGCACGAGGACATGGAGGGCATTGACCCTAAATTCTTCCAACATAGCATTAATTTAAGAGAAGGAGCCATACTAGTCAGACAGCAAAGGTACAGAATGAACCCCAACTATGCCAAACAAGTCAAAGAAGAAATTGACATACTACTAAGAGTAGGTTTCATTATGCCAGTAGAGAAAGTTGCTTGGATATCCCCAATTGTGGCAGTTCCCAAAAAGAACAAGAGGATCAGAATCTATGTGGACTACCGCAAGATGAATGCTGCAACTACCTCGGATCTCTTTCCACTCCTGTTTACGGAATCCTTGCTAGATGAGGTAGCTGGAAAGGAAATGTACTCATTTCTAGATGGATTCAGTGTACAACCAGGTAAAAATGGTGGCACAAGATAGGGAGAAAACAACCTTCATCACTAAATGGGGTGTTTTTGTGGGGTGACTGTCATGATGTTCGTCGGCTTGAAAAATGCACCTGCTACTTTTCAAAGAATGGTGCAAGAGATCTTCTATGATTACCTCATAGACTTCATGAAAGCTTTTGTAGATGACTTTAGTGTGTTTGGAGATAAGACAAAGCACATCTATCATTTGAGGCTGTGTCTTCAAAGATGCAGAGATACAAGGCTTAAGCTAAATCCAGCCAAGTGTGCATTTGCAGAATGAGATCAAGAACATTGTTAGGACACATTGTATCAGCCCAAGGATTGGCCATAGATCCTTCTAAAGCAGAGGCCATATCCAAGATGTATCCTCCTCAGAATATTAAGCAACTAGAGAGGTTCCTTGGTAAGGTTAAGTGGCTTTTTAAAATATTTAGCACATGTGGCTAACCCATTGTATGCACTTACCAAGGAAGGTGCAAAGTATGAATGGAGTACAAAGTGTCAAAAGGCATTCTAATGGCTAAAGAATGATGTCAACTATACCAGTAATAACCACCCCAGACTAGAATGAAATGTTCCATGTGTATGTAGATGCTTCAAACAAAAAGTAGTGGGTAGTGCACTGATGCAGGAGAAGCAAGAGGGATGTATGCAACCCATTCAATATGCTAGCAAAGCCCTCACAAGGGTGGAAAGAAACTAAAGCACAACAGAGCAGGAAGCTCTCTCAATAATTTATGCTATAAACAAGTTCTGACACTATCTCTTAGGAAACAAGTTTGTTTTCCACGTGTACCATCAAGCCCTGATTTATCTGGTGGGGAAGATGGCAAGGTGGATGCTTCTATTTCAAGAGTTTGAGTTCACCATCCACCACACGCTCGGCAAAGAAAATGCGGTGGCAGACTTTCTATCTAGATTGGATTCTAGAGAACCTGCTCTAGATGGAGTGGCTGACCAACTCCCAGATACCACCCTATTCACAATAGCAACTGTGAAAGTGGGAGAAAATTGGTATTATGATCTATGATGTGGTTTCTAGAGGGTGGAACTTTCCCAAAAGGTTACACTGCTGATGATAGAAAGAAAAGGATTGTCTTAAGGAGTAGGAACTTCACTATGATTGTAGGGCAGCTCTACAAAAGTGGCATAGACCAAATCCTACGCAGGTGTGTCCCAGACCATGGGCACAGCAAGCAGTATTAAGGGACACACATTGCAGCATTACCGGAGGACACATGGGCGGAGAAATCACAGCCTGAAAAATTTTGCAAGTAGGCCTATGGTGGCCAATGATCATGAGGGATGCCAACAACAAAGCAAAGTAATGTGATGTCTGTCTCAATAGATGGGTCAACCCATTGATTCTGATAGATTGTCCATCTCACCAATACTATCGTTGTTTCCATTCATGAAGTGGGGATTGGATTTTGTTGGACCAATCAAGGGCCCACAAAAGGAAGCAAGTGTGAATACATTATTCTGGAAACTGATTATTTCACCAAATGGCCGAAAGCTAAAGTTGTGAAGAGAAATTCCGTAGAAGAAGTGGTGAAGTTCCTCTTCAAGGACATTATTGCTAGGCATGGATTGTTGGTGGAAATAGTCAGTGTGAACAGGGCACCCATTTCGTGAACAAGGTGATGAAAGGGTTGATGGAAACAAACCTAATCAATCACAAGAAGTTCTCAAGCTATTACCCATAGTGCAATGGCTAGGCGGAATCTACCAACAAGGTTTTGATCAAAATACTGAAGAAGATTATAAATGCCAACAAGGATGATTGGGACCAGAAGCTAGATGCAACCCTCTGGGCATTCCACACATCTTACAAAGTCTCAAATGGGGAAAACACTATTCAAAGTCATCTAGGGGCTGGAGACAGTAGTGCCCATGGAATTTGTGGTGCCTAGTTTGAGAGTGGCAATCCAAGAAAAGCTACCAATGGAAGAATCCTAGGAGCATAGAATCCAGGAGCTCCTAGCCTTAGAAGAAGAAAGACAACTTAGCTCTCTATAGGCAGAGATAGTGCAACGGAGAAGAAAAGCTTGGATTGATAGGCATCTCAAGCACATAATTTTCAAGCAAGGAGACCTTGTATTGGTCTACAACTCCAAGTTGGGATCCCACCTTAGAAAATTCAAAATCCAGTGGATAGGACCATTCATGGTGAAAAACCCGATCAGTCAGAATGCCTTCACATTAGAAAGCATGGATGGTATGCCTTTTCCCAAAACAGTGAACGGCTTCAGGATGAGGAAATACATGAACCAATCTGTTGAAGTTACACCAAAAGAAGAACAAGAAGAGGATAAGGAGCTGCTCCCCAGAGCATCCGGTGTGGCATGATCTCACTAGCGGACATGGAAAATCCAAAAAGCAACAGAGCTACGAAATAATTCCGTAGGGGTGGCTAGTCCACAAAGGAATACAAAACCACCAAAAATAAATCAAGGCTAGGATAGCAAAGAAGCAAGTGACCAAGTGTACGCCAGCCAGATCCACATCAACAATGCGAATTACCATGATGTCAACATAAGTAACCACATGAAGGACAACTGTCACAACAACATTGAAATTCCACACGAAACGGTCAGACGAGGAGGTGGCAAGCAACTTTAATGCATTTACGCCAGGATGGCAGGGATGATACGAATCAAGAGTCAATCACATCAAGAAGTGGGAGGTCGAAAATGACAATGCCCCAAGAAAGGAAGGAAAAAGGAAAAAGCATCGCAAAAAAGAGCACAAGGAACCAAAATGCGCATACTCTCAACTTGCTTTCTTGCACATAGCTCTCTCACCAACTCGTAATTCTCACTCAGAAGAAAAAGCCATGCCAAAGGTTAGCAAGATTCTAAGGTTGACAAAAGGCTAGAGAAAATCCTTTGCATGCCAATGATGATTCCCAAAATGAGGACAAAAAGAACACCAAGAGTGGGTGAGGAAGTGTGGCTTTGAAAAGCTGCTCGATCGCCATTGGGAGGATCTTCAAGACCTCTAGGATGGGGGAAAACTCATCAATTAGTTTCTTGAAAACGAACACTGTACATGTGGAAGGGAAGGAACCTATCAAGATGTTGAATCTCCCAGTGCACCATGCACTAGGGTTGCCGATGGATGGAGTGTTGGACATGAGCATGAAGCCCAGAGTGGAGGAGGAGATTCCCAAAACATGCAACATGCATCAAGTTAAGGATGTGGCAGATGAGACCAGGTGAGAGTAGTTTGTTTTCTTCTTACATAATGTAATGTTAATGGGGAAACCAGAAGACATGTCAAACAAGAACTATAGAATGCTCAAGGTAGAAGAAGTAGGAGAAAAGATCAACTAGGCCGCCATCTACAAGAAGAACTTGGTAAAAAGAGTGGCCACATGGGCCAAGAAAAAATAGCCCACGGTGGTGCAGCATGCACACCTAAGGGCCATTGCACAAGCTGCCAACTATGTGGATCCCAAGTCCAGATAATCCCACATGGAACAACCACACCGTGAAGCTGGAGGATCCTCAAAACCCACCAGAGTGACCTTTAGCTCTTTCAAAGATGACATGGATGATGATGAAGAGTTGAAAGATCCCTGCCCCCTCTGCACAACGAGCGAATTTGGGGGTGCTAGTAGTGGAAGTAGCACTTCTTGCGCAGGGCAGAGCATCTCACTTGGGGCCTCACCCCCACGGATATCCAAACAAGAGACTAATCCCTAGGTTCTTCAAAAATCAAACCCGGAAAAACTTCCCTTGCCCAAAAAGCACATGTGATTCCTCCGGGATATTTTTATTCTAACGTAGTCAAGAGCTTAACTAACCAAACTGATCCGACCGAACCAGTAACTCACATGGTCAGATCAAGGAAGAGACTTGCACTTGGATCATAGAGACCAACGCTTTTTTCCTCATCGAGAGGCACAGTCGTTGATTCTTTTCCATAGAACAAAGACTATCCGGGATTTACTTCATCTATCATACCATAACAGAATTGAGTCTCATTTTAGGGATCCATCAGTCCAGCCTAACCCCATCCAGTTAGTCAAAGGGGATGCCATTTGAGCATAGCTGGGTATAAAGATTTGATACCACCCAGTTAATCCTAAGAAATATCTGACTTCTTTTACGGACTTAGGTTCTGGCCAATCTACGCCTGCTTGGATTTGAACAGTGTCAGGGGAATCTCCATCCTTAGATACTATGAATCTAGAATCAATGCAATTTATGGACAAGGTATATTTACTCTTCTTAAAGAATTTACGCAGATGACCCTCACGATCTGTCGCATTCTTAGAGTATATCAGAATATCATCGAAGAAGACAAGAACAAAATTATCCAAGTATTCCCTGAGAATATCTTGCATGAAAGCTACCCCTTGGATATCTTGATCCATGATCTTGTCAATATGAAAATTCTTGTTAAGTCCCTTTTTTCCATATTAACCAAGACGCTCGGTTGAAAAAACCACTTTATTTAAAATTTGAATTTGACTTTAGATCCAATTGATTTTGGGGGGTCCCTTATAGTTTGGTCAGCCCCCACAGAATCCTGGGATAAAGATCTCTTCTACAAGAAGAACATATAGAACTCTTTATCAGATAACAATTCATTCAGAACATATCATTCATATCCTTAACACAATATCATTCATATCCTTAACACAATTCATTCAGAACATACCATTCATATCCTTAACACAATAATGGTTCATCCGATCGAAAATTCCATCTGAACATTCCTCCACGGGAATTTCAGTTATGCAGGTTCTCAATTTGTTATCCCTTAATTTGAACCACTGGGTCAAGGGTTAATAGCAGCAATCTGTCAGCACAATCCACTAATCTTGTAGTGATTTGCTGAAGTCATTATCGCCGTTCTAGTTATTAACATCATTACTGGGATTCGTCCCATTCATCCTCATTGTGGCTTTGTTCAACTTATCTTCTTTCAACCAGAATTCGGGAATCATCATCTTTCAATCCAAATCCAAATCAACTCATCAATTCTCAACCAAAATTCTAAAATCATATCAACCAGCATTCGAATTCATCATCTGGATAGCATTTTTGCTTATAATTTCAAGGTCTTAGATTTACTCAAATATATTATCAATAAAGAGCTGCAGTTTTACCCACGGTATATACGAGTAGTCACGGTCCTTGGAGTTATAAAGTAAATACCATCATATCTAGGCCTGAAGCAAGTCAAGGGATTTCATACAATTGCGGTACTTCCATCTAAAGACCCAATTACCAATTTTTGAATCTTTATTTTGAATATCAATTTGTATGAATTTCATCACACAATTACAATCTTTTATTGGTACTTCATAAATTCTTGACATTTCTTGCTTCTTGGTTGATTCACTTTAACCAATTCGCTCTGATACCAGCTGAAAGATCCTTGCCTCCTATGCGCAACAAATTTGGGGGTGCTAGCAGTGAAAGTAGCACTTCTTGCGCAGGGTAGAGCCTCTCACTCAGGGCCTCGCCCACGAATATCCAGACAAGAGATTAATCCCTCGGTTCTTCCAAAACTGAATCCATAAAAACTTTCCTCGCACAGACGATTCCTCTGAGATATGTTTATTCTAATGTAGTCAAGAGCCTTAACTGACCAAACTGATCCTACTGAACCAGTAAGTCACATGGTCAGATCAAGGAAGAGACTTGCACTTGGATCATAGAGACCAACACTTTTTTCCTCATCGAGATGCACAACCGTTGATTCTTTTCCATAGAACAAGGATATCCGTCGGGATTTACTTCATCTATCGTACCATAATAGAATTGAGTCTCATTTTAGGGATCCATCAGTCCAGCCTAACCCCATCCTGTCCTATTTAGGAATTTGGTTATGTTTTGTCCCGGGTACCAGGGAAAAGAGTTCCCAGGCCCCTTAGCCGGTGCTTCATGCAAACTTCAAGATAGTCACACCACTTACACACCCAATATGAAATTGCCTTTTTCACAGATTCAGCTGTCTTTAAAACAATCTTTTAATGAAACCATAGTATCACTGAACATAATCCTCCAAAATATCTAGTTGAATTCTAATTTCCAATCATTCCTTCATCGGTGTATCTATGGCATCATTGGCAACCAAAATGCTCACCACATGTCCACTTAGGGGCCTTTTCAATAGTTCCTAGCTCATAGTACCTGGCAATATAATCACATAAGAAAATCTAGATAGACTCTCCGTTGAAGATCAGCAAGATCAACCAACAGATCCATATAAAAGAGCCATGGACTCATCCGTTGTGAAGATCAGCAAGGTCAACCATATAAAAGAGCCATGGACTCTCCGTTGAAGATCACCAAGATCAACCAACAGATCCATATAAAAGAGCCATGGACTCATCTGTTGAGGGACCAGCAAGGTCAATCAACCAAATCCATGCTCGAGTTCAGAAAACAACTCTAACACCTTGTTCCATTTTCTTCCTCGAGGCACATGTGGGTATCTTCGGCAACCCAGAGCCCGAGCACCGTATGGTCAGCACCCTCTAGGATCCTTCATAGGTCACCTAGCGCTTCACTCATAGGCTGCTTCCTTGGTTCCTCATCCACCGTACCGAAAGCTCACCATTTAAATTGAACCGAGACTGGTTAAGACCTTGGTCGACCTTACTACGCGAGACGTCCTCTGTTGACTCTCCCTCAGCTGTTGTAACTTTATCACTTTGGTCTCCACAATCTCATTCACAAGATGGTCAAAATTCAAAACAGGTCATAAATACAGTTTCTAAAAGAACTCTCATCTTTTCACATCGTTCCACATCATTTTCCGTTATTCCACATTCTTCTAAATCAATTTAATTTGCTTAATCCTTATCCAATCATATGTATTCCCATCATCCTCTCATCCAATCACATTATATTACATCCCATCAAATCTATCCACATCTATCCTCATCACATCTCATCCATTCTCATCTACCCATATCCACATCACATCGCATTTCATCCATTCAACTACCCCGATCCACATCACATCCATTCACCTCACATCTCATCCATTCACATCTATCCTGATTCACATCACATCCCATCCATTCACATCACATCACATCCATTTCACATCACCTCACATCACATCCATTCACATCTATTTACATCATGTCACATTCACATCCATTCACATCTCATCGCATCTCATTCACATCCATTCACATCTCATCACATCTATTCACATCCATCACATTCATTGCATCTCCATCCCATCACATACATTCTATCCACATTACATCACATCCATATCCATCCATATCTCATCACATCCATACACATTCCATCTCATTCATCCATATCCATCCAATCATTCACATGCACGTCTATCCACATCCATCCATACATTCACATGCACATCCACATATATTCACATCACATCACATTTCATCCACATCTCACATTCATATCCACATATATTCACATCACATCACGTTTCATCCTTATCCACATTCATTTACATTACATCACATCTTATCACATCCACATCCACATTCATTTACATCACACCACATCTTATCACATCCATATCCCCATCCATTTACATCCCATCACATCCTTTTACATATCCTCACATCTCATTCTCATCTCTTCATTCACATCCACATCCATTTACATCACCTCACATCCCATCCACATTTATTTACATCACACCACATCTTATCACATCCATTGACATCTTATCGCATCGCATTCACATCTCATTCACATCTTATTCACATCTATTCATGCTTAGTAACATTTTCTATTTTTTATACCGATGAGACTTTTCTAAATTTCTACCAATTGCTTGGCCTAGGTAAAGGTTCTTTTTCTCAAGGGATATTTTCATATTCTTTCTCAATTTTCTCAAGTGAAATATATTCAATATTCTTCTGTTGAGTAAAAGATTCATGGAATTTACAAAAATCAAATCTACCCATATTTTCCAATGATGCTCAAAATTCTATTTTGATAAATACTCATAATTTGAATTATGTTAAAAATTTCTCTTTTTCTATTTAATTTCTTGGATCTCAAATATCATGGGAATTCCTCTTTTTGCATTTAATTGATTGAATTTCAAATGTCATGGAAATTCCTCTTTTAAATTTATCTAAAATTCCTCTTTTGTTTAATAAAAATATGCATTATTCCAAATATGCCAAGAATTCCACTTTTACCATTTAAATGATTGAATTCCAAATGTCGTGGGAATTCCTCTTTTATCATTTAAATTTTTTTCATGCATAAAATAAATTTATCTAAAATTCCTCTTTACATAACATACTCATTATTTTAATATACCAAAATATCTCTTTTTCCATTTGATTACATGGATCTCCATTATCATGGGAATTCCTCTTTTTGCATAAAAATAAAATTACCAAAATTACCTCTTTTCTTAATTACTTATTTATGCATAAACACTAAAATTTAATTTCCCATAATTTGATGAAAATCATTCTTTTAGCATAGGATGTCCCATCCTAGAATATGGTAGGAAGTCCTCTTTTCACATTATGCATAAAAATGATTTATGTATTAATTTCTAAAAATTTTGCCATAGCTCCGTTGCTATTACTGATAATTTTCTATATTTTTGAAAAGAATAAGACTTTGTGGTACCATTATGATAGAATAACTATCATTTAGACCTAAATCCAATTTATGGAATTAATCATAAGTTTGTTAACATATAAGCATTAAAAAGCCATTTCTTCAACCTCTAGCTTAACTAGCATAGAGTTTGATTTTTGAATTGAGAATTTATCAATGAGAACCATCATTTGAATAGAGAATTGGTTATAGGAATGACCCTTAGGCTAAGGTCTTTTAAATCGTTTTTAATTGATTCCTAATGCACTTTGGAGAATTTATTTTGAACTTCTATTTCAGGGGAACCCATTTTAGACACTAGGAGGATTTTTATATCCAAAAATATCTCAAATTTGGATTATCTCTCTCTAGACATTTTCTCTCTCTAGGCCAAAATAGGCCAACTAAGTTCTAGAATTTTCTAGCTTCAGTTTGGCTGAGTTTGGACAAGATTTAGATGAGTTTGGCTCCCTTTTTGATTTGGTTTGATTTAGGAGAGAGTAGAGATAAAAATATCACAATTTTTTTGAATTAAAAACTCATCCACATGTGTGAAATAGGTGCCTACCTCAAAGTCTCCCCCCTCCTCATCACCACTAAGGTGTCAAAAATGTATCATTATTTCAAAATATCTCATTTTTTTAATCAATATCTCATAGTTTTTAACTAATAAACCTTGTACTCAGTCAACTCTTCATCTTATGTGAGCATTTACTCATTTTTGGGTATTTTCTTTTATTCTTTGGATTTATCTCATCCCAACACTTGGATTAATCTTATTGGCCCATAGGAACCTTAATTGGACCATAATCTAAAATTTTCAGAAAATCTTGACCCTTAGGCTAAGGTCTTTTAAATTATTTTTAATTGATTCCTAATGCACTTTGGAGAATTTATTTTGAACTTCTGTTTCAGGGGAACCCATTTTAGACACTAGGAGGATTTTTATATCCAAAAATATCTCAAATTTAGATTACCTCTCTCTAGATATTCTCTCTCTCTAGGCCAAAAGAGGGTAAAACAAGATCTTTTTCCTATTTTAGAGAGAGGAATAATTACAAGAACAGAAGGGGAGGTTCTTATACCTTTACAGCTCAAAAGCTGGAGGGAGGAATCTTACATCTTACCCCACTTAAAAAACGCGAGATGTCCTCATCTCGCAGTTGGAGGATAATCTCTTTCCTCTTCTTCTTTGAGTTTGGTTATTAAGGCAGCCTTCAGCTTAACAAAAACACTTTGACATGAAGTAGTCCACTGAAATGGAACATTATTCTTGAGAAGGTTAGTCAAAGGGGATGCAATTTGAGCATAGTTGGGTATAAAGATTTGATACCACCCAGTTAATCCTAAGAAATATCTGACTTCTTTCACGAACTTAGGTTCTGGCCAATCTACGCCTGCTTGGATTTGAACAGTGTCAGGGGAATCTCCATCCTTAGATACTATGAATCCAGAATCAATGCAATTTATAGACAAGGTATATTTACTCTTCTTAAAGAATTTACGCAAATGACCCTCATGATCTGCCGCATTCTTAGAGTATATCAGAATATCATCGAAGAAGACAAGAACAAAATTATCCAAGCATTCCCTGAGAATATCCTGCATGAAACCCCTTGGATATCTTGATCCATGATC
Organism: Cibotium barometz; assembly: GCF_041138505.1. Lineage (NCBI taxonomy): Eukaryota > Viridiplantae > Streptophyta > Polypodiopsida > Cyatheales > Cibotiaceae > Cibotium > Cibotium barometz. The sequence continues at coordinate 8,829,947 of NC_141102.1, read as the reverse complement.
TTGTCAATATGAAAATTCTTGTTAAGTCCCTTTTTTCCATATTAACCACCAAGATGCTCAGTTGAAAAGACCACTTTATTTAAAATTAGAATTCGACTTTAGATCCAATTGATTCTGGGGTCCCTTATAGTTTGGTCAGCCCCCACAGAATCCTGGGATAAAGATCCCTTCTACAAGAAGAACATATAGAACTCTTTATCAAATAACAATTAATTCAAAACATATCATTCATATCCTTAACACAATAATGATTCATCAGATCAGAAATTCCATCTGAACATTCCTCCACGAGAATTTCAGTTATGCAGGTTCTCAATTTGTCATCCCTTAATTTGAACCACTGGGTCAAGGATTAACAGCAGCAATTTGTCAAACACAATCCACTAATCTCTCATAGTGATTTGCTAAAGTCATTATCACCATTCCAGTTATTAACATCATTACTAGGATTCGTCCCATTCATCCTCATTGTGGCTTTGTTCAACTTATCTTCTTTCAACCAAAATTCAGGAATCATCATCTTTAAATCAGAATCCAAATTAACTCATCAATTCTCAACCAAAATTCAGGAATCATCATCTTTAAATCAGAATCCAAAATTCAGGAATCATCATCTTTAAATCAGAATCCAAATTAACTCATCAATTCTCAACCAAAATTCTAAAATCATATCAACCAGCATTCGAATTCATCATCTGGATAGCATTTTTGCTTATAATTTCAAGGTCTTAGATTTACTCGTATATATTGTCAGTAAAAAGAGCTGTAATTATACCCATGGTATATACAGGTAGTCACGGTCCTTGGAGTTATAAGGTAAATACCATCATATTTAGGCCTCAAGCAAGTCAGGGATTCCATAAAATTGTGGTACTTCCATCTGAAGACCCAATTACCAATTTATGAATCTTTATTTTGAATATCAATTTGTATGAATTTCATCACACAATTACAATCTTTTATTGGTACTTCATAAATTCTTGACATTTCTTGCTTCTCGGTTGATCCACTTCTACCAATTCACTCTGATACCAGCTGAAAGATCCCTACCCCCTCCGCGCAATGAATTTGGGGTGCTAGCAGTGGAAGTAGCATTCTTGCGCGTAGGGCAGAGCCTCTCACTCGGGGCCTTGCCCACGAATATCCAGACAAGAGACTAATCCCTCGGTTCTTCCAAAACTGAACCCGAAAAAACTTCCCTTGCCCAGAAAGCACAGGTGATTCCTCCGGGATATTTTTATTCTAATGTAGTCAAGAGTCTTAACTAACCAAACTGATCTGACCAAACCAGTAAGTCACATGGTCAGATCAAGGAAGAGACTTGCACTTGGATTATAGATACCAATGCTTTTTTCCTCATCGAGAGGCACAACCGTTGATTCTTTTCCATAGAACAAGGACTATCCGTGATTTACTTCATCTATCATACCATAACAGAATTGAGTCTCATTTTAGGGATTCATCAGTCTAGCCTAACCCCATCCAGTCCCATGGGTTAGCCAACCACTGTAGTGATAGGATCCATTTGGGAATTTGATTATGTTTTGTCCTAGGTACCAGGGAAAAAAGTTTCTAGCCCCCCTAGCTGGCGCTTCATGCAAACTTCAAGATAGTCATATCACTTACACACCCAATATTGAATTGCCCTCGTCACACAGATTCAACTGTGAAAAGGGCATACCACTTACACACCCAATATTGAATTGCCCTTTTCATAGATTCAGCTGTCTTTAAAATAATCTTTTAATGAAACCATAGTATCACTGATCATAATCCTCCAAAATATCCGGTTGAATTCTAATTTCCAAAATCATTCCTTCATTGGTGTACCTATGGCATCATTGGCAAACCTGAACGCTCACCACCTGTCCACTCAGGGGCCTTTTCAATAGTTTCTAGCTCATAGTACCCGACAATATAATCACATAAGAAAATCCACATGGACTCTCCATTGAAGAGCAACCAGATCAACCAACAGATCCATATAAAAGAGCCATGGACTCATCCGTTGAGGACCAACAAGGTCAATCAACCAGATTCATGCCTGAGTTTAGAAAACAACTCTAACACCTTGTTCCATTTTCTTCCTCAACGCACGTGTGGGTATGGTCAGCACCCTCTCGCAGGTCACCTAGCACTTCACTAATAGGCCAATTCCTTGGTCCCTTATCCACCATACCAGAAGCTCACCATTGAAATCAAACCGAGGCTGGTCAAGACCTTGCTATGCGAGACATCCTCCATTGTCTCTCCGTCAATAACTGTTGAAACTTTATCACTTTGGTCTCCACGACCTCATTCACAAGATGGTCAAAATGCTTCCCACCATTCTTGACATAAAACAATCATTTAAAAACAGGTCATAAATATAGTTTCTAAATGAACTCTCATCTTTTCACATCGTTCCACATCATTTCTCGTTATTCCACATTCTTCTAATCAATTCACTTTGCTTAATCCTCATCCAATCATATGTATTCCCATTGTCCTTCATCCATTCTCATCCAATCACATTATATTACATCCCATCACATCTATCCAATCACATTATATTACATCCCATCACATCTATCCACTTCTATCCTCATCACATCTCATCTACCCATATCCACATCACATCCCATCACATCCATTCATATCTCATTTCATCCATTCACGAGACAACTACCCCGATCCATATCACATCCATTCACCTCACATCTCATCCATTCACATCTATCCTGATTCACATCACATCCCATCCATTCACCTCACATCTCATCCATTCACATCTATCCTGATTCACATCACATCCCATCCATTCACATCACACAGCATCACATCCATTTCACATCACATTCATTCACATCTATTTACATCACGTCACATTCATATCCATTCACATCTCATCGTATCTATTCACATCCATTCATATCCATTCACATCTCATCGCATCTATTCACATCCATCACATCCATTTCACATCACCTCACATCACATTCATTCATATCCATTTACACCACGTCACATTCATATCCATTCACATCTCATCGCATCTATTCACATCCATCACATTCATTGCATTCCCATCCCATCACATACATTCTATCCACATTACATCACATCCATATCCATCCATATCTCATCACATCCATACACATTCCATCTCATTCATCCTCATCCATCCAGTCATTCACATGCACGTCTATCCACAGCCATCCATACATTCACATTCACATCCACATATATTCACTTTACATCACATTTCATCCACATCTCATCACATTCATACACACATATATTCACATCACATCACATTTCATCCACATCCACATCCACATCCATTTACATTACATCACATCTTATCACATCCACATCCACATTCATTTACATCACACCACATCTTATCATATCTGTATCCCCATCCATTTACATCCCATCACATCCTTAAACATATCCTCACATCTCATTCTCATCTCTTCATTCACATTCACATCCATTTACATCCCATCACATCTTTAAACATATCCTCACATCTCATTCTCATCTCTTCATTCACATTCACATCCATTTACATCACCTCACATCTCATCCACATTATACAATTAGGAAACGGTGGCAAGATGGGACCATGCCAAAGGAAAATACTAAAGCATTAGAAAAATGGTTTAAATGGTGGGAAGATAGAATCTCTTGTTGGGGCTGCCTACACATGGATGTATGTATTATGTCATCCTTGGTAATTTTTTCCTAAAGTAGATGTTTAAGGAATTTAGAGAGTATTACTAATCATTGGACCTTGTAGGGTAATAGAAGTCCTTGGGAGCGGGCGGTCATTCCAAATACAAATCTTTCTGAACGTGTGCATGCTAGCTGGCTTACTGCTGGAGAAGGTGAAAAGAGGAATATTTCATTGTATGAGGCATGCGTCTCTGATGGGATCAATTCGTATATTCAATGCGCAAAGCAGGTTGGATATTCGTCTGGTTGCTATAATGGGACTGGACACAATATGGATACTTTTCTCAAGAGAGTTGGTTCTAGTAGAACGCCAGGTCGTGCTTATGTTGCCCATGTGGGGCAAGGAGTAGTTGCTAGTACCCCTATGTTTAAGGAGCCATTAATTCATGGTGATAAAGAAACGATGCAAAGAAAGAAGAGGTCAAACATAGACAATAGCCCACATAGACCAGGGTATGTAATGGAATCAAGGCATTGCAAGCCATGCGGACATCCATGAAAACGTGGAGGCACAAGATATCAAAAGAAGCTCAGAAAAGGCTTGTTGTGCATCCGATACTATGAATGCAACACTAGTGGTGGAAGAGAAAACATTATTGGCAAGGAGTTATGTGATTTTTTGCTTGATAAAACAGAGAATTGCTATGATGTGCACATCAAAGCTAAACCTTACTGCACGTGTCAAGATTTTCAAAGGAGAGAGACGGAGCACAAACCATTTTTTGCATGCAAGCATATGTATTATGTTTACATGCATGTCTTAGGTTTGCAATGCCATCAACACCTAAGAATAATCATGATTGATGAATCTTGAAAAAGCTCACAATTTTTCCATTTTGGGACTAAAAGATTAAAATTAGAAACTCACATTTTTATAACCCCTGGAATGACCACTCCGAAAAGTTTCACCCAAAAGTTAGCACTTTTTAATATGGGTGCTAACCATAATTTTATGTCCTATGACATATTAAACTCTCTTGGAAGGCCAACCTTACTTCACACCCCGGCCACCATCAATATTTTTGCTTTACATTTTATTAAGTGCTTAGGTGCTATTACAATTTGGTAGAAGCTCGTGTAACCTGCAAAGTTGATGCTCGATCAACAGCTAAATTTCTCTATGAGTCTGTAATCACATGCTTCGGATGTCCTCTCAAGCTTATCAGTGACAATGGAATGCATTCATTAATGAGGTAATCAAATTCCTCTTGCAAGAGTTCCTTGTCACCCATAGGAAGTCCTCCCCTTACTATCCTCAAGCGAATGGCCAAGCCGAAAGCACAAACAAAACCCTGTGTGCCATTCTCACAGTGGAGGCCAGCCGATTGGGAACAGAAGTTGCCGGCTGCACTTTGGGCCTATAGAACTTCGTACAAAGTGGCAACCAATGCTACCCGTTTACAGTTTAACATACGATACTGAAGTGGTCATGCCCATGGAGTTCTTGGTCCCAAGTCTACGTGTCGCAGAGCACGAAAAACTCAACGAAAATGCCTTAAGCTGTCACTTGTTCGAACTTGAAAAACTTGATGAAACCCGCCGCCTCTTTATAGTCTATAGCATGATTGTAGAGAAGCTCAGGCATAAACAATGGTTTGATGATCTGTTCAAGGATAAACAGATGAATGAGGGTGACATGGTCCTCTTAGTCAGTACCACTGGCGCATAAGAAATGCTCAAGCTCAGGGGCTTAGGACCTTTCCTAGTTTTTGAGATCACACCACAAGGCATTGTGCGCATTGAAACACTTGATGGTGTTGAGATGGCTGGTTACTTCAATGGTAGCAAACTTAAACACTACTATGGCCCTCTCACTGAGGCCACCTTGAAAGCCATCCATGATAAAAAAACAACAAAAACAAGACCATGAGGATATGAAAAAAACTGTGCAAGAAGAGGCAAAAGTGAGGCAAGCCAAGCTAAAGCAAAGGCGTATCATGGTCAACATGGCCCAAGTAGTTGATTTAGAAGAAGAAGATTCAGAGGTGAAGCCAGATCGGTTATGGTTAGGATGACAACACCAACCAGCTTTGTCCAAAAATCAGCTCTTGTTGATACAGGGGCTAGTTACAATTTATTGTCTTATGAAACATGGCATTCCCTTGGGGAACCCACATTGAAACAAACACCTGTCCTTGTCACCACAGTTGCCTCACAGCATATTCATTACATTGGCACAGTCACACTTTTGTTACACATTGGAAATAATCCTTTGGAAGGGAAGTTTTATGTGATGCCTGTAGGAACTATGCATGAAGACGCCAGGGGATGGGTGGGCCATAACAGATGCAACATCGATTGGGATGTGCGGATAGCCACCCTAGAATTGGCTTCCGGCCATGTTACCATTCTAATGACAGATGAAGAGCTAGTTCTCGTTACTCCCCCATGCTAAGAACTCCCATTCCCACCACCCACAAATACCCCAACACCTCACGCTTATCACTCCGTTCCCCCAATAAAGAGGCCTCTCAACATGCCATCCACATCAACGCCTCTCGCACCCACACCACCACCACCCACAATGGAAGCGCACTCTCACATGGCCACATCACAAGCATCTACCATACCACATCACACTAACCAAACTGTTAACCTATGTGATGGACATTGAGACGTACTATGTTTTACGTCATTAATTTAAATATTCTGAGTCATGGGCCGGGCTTGTCGGCACCATATGTTAAGGATGAAGGGATTGGGTGATCGCCGATGAGAGGCGCACCTTGAATATCAGTAGGATAAGGGTTAGGATCGGTCGGCCATGTATGGGCGCCCAAGTGTGAACGACCAAGTCACCTATAAGAGTCAAATGTATGGGCGCCCAAGTGTGAACGACCAAGTCACCTATAAGAGTCACCTATAAGAGTCAAATGTAACCCTAAAATCCTCATTCTCATGTGTTGTCAATACAAGAGTGCTCTTGCCTTATCTCCTTGGTTTCCTTCTCCTGCGTGTGTGTGTGAGAGAGAGAGTGAGTGAGAGCGATCGAGCACTGTGTAGCGGCACGGCGGGGCGGAGAGGCGGTAGAGCGGCGACGCGGCTCCTTCTTCACTGCTGCGACGTGGGAATCCTTCAAGGTGGCAGTTGAGCGCGGTGAGTGACACACCCTTTGCATTCTGTTTGAGCTTCCTTCCCTGGTTGTATGCTTGCAGCCATTCGTGGCTCGCATACAGTGTCCGGCAAGTCCCCAGCTACGACCTGTGCGACAAAAGCGCACATTTTTGGCGTCGCTACCGGGGAGTTGCCCTGCGCCAAGCTCCAGTTTGCAGCTCGGGCTGCTGCGTGAAGTTTAATTTACACTGTAGGAAAGGCGTCTGTGTTGCTGTTGAGGTGCTTCTGTGGTTTTCAATCTCTATTTTTGCAATTTGTCTTCTGCATTTCTGTTTCTTTTGTTATTTTTTCGCTCCGTGTGTGGGCGTGCATTCTGTTATCTGGTTTTTTGCGTGTGAGGGGGGGTTTCTGAATCCCTAGACCTGTGCTGTGTGCGAACTGCACCGCGGCCAAGGCTGAACCCTAGATAGAAACCCTAGAAAACTTATCCCAAATAAAAAAAAAAGAAAAAAGGAAAAATTAATTTTGAAAAAAAAAAATAAAAAAAATTAAAAATTAAAAATTAATTTTTTAAAAAAGAAAAAAACCAAACGTGTAGAGAGGAAAGATTTTTCATTTGGAGAAAAAAATTTTGAAAAGAAAGAACCCCACGACCCAGGCCCCGGCCCCGGCCTCGGTCTTTTGATATATATATATAGGAGAGTGAGCCTCCATAGCTTTCTTTCAAGTGAGAGCTTATGGGAAGTTGTGCCCTATATGTAGCCCACTCCCCAAGGAGTAAAGTGAGCATGTGGGATAAAGCCCTCACCCTTTCCTCCACAAGCAAATAGGCTTTCGCCCCTTCCCCCCAAAGGAAACGGACTGTTTTGAGGACTACAGGAGCTCTAGATAGGCGAACACGATGCTGTAAAGCACACTAGGACCCTTTAAACGATACGCTCGTCGACCATAAGTAAGGGGGTCAAAAACGGGTTAAAAACGGGTTAAAAACAATCTAAAAACAAGTAAAAACGGGGTGCGAAACACCTAAGAAACCACTTGTGTGAGTTTCAAGGGTAGTTACCAACGCACGTAGGGTACCCACGTCACATGCATCTACGTTCTGGTCGGGTGCTAGAGCCTGAGCCACTAGAAAGCGTTTCAGTTTACGCAGGCTCACACCATCCCTCCACGTTAGCATCTTGGCCTTCAGCTGGAACCCAAGGAAGTGCAACCCAAGATCCACGAATAGTGGATAGTGACTCATCCTCTGACTCAGAAGCCATGGAAGGGCACCCTACCAAGAACCCTGAGGAGACAAGCCAAAACATGCCAATGTGGGCCCCACAACCCGGATCTAGCATGTTTAGTCGTCTAATAGAGACCTTTAGTAGAGCTACATGCTCTGAACATGCGACAAGCGAAGTAAATGAAGAAGGAGGGGTAGTGGATTCGCCATTCACATCTTATGTAGACCCTACCCTCCCAAAGAGTGTCCATGTGGATATTCTACCCACTTCGTTTAATGAGGGCCCTACTGAGCTACCACCTTCCGATACTCTTCCTAAAGTAGAGGTCCCTAGAAGCCAATCCATAAGAAGTGACATTGCATCCACTTTAAGAGAACCGTTTGGCACACCAAGTCTAGATGGGATATTTCTCAATGAAAATTGGGAATATGATCTACACACAGAGACTCTAACGGACCTATACACGGGTTACACATACCATGTGGGTTGGTTAGAAGTCCTACGATCTACATCTAGCGCCACTAATCTAGAAGAGCAACAGCAAATGATATGTGAGGTTATTCATAGAATTATCCAAATTGAGAGGCAAAATAGGGGAGTGAACCTAGTTTCCACTGGCCCTATGAGATTTTTGGATACGGGCAAGGCCAAACAACCAACCCTATCACAATTGAAGACTCCCTCGGTGAGTCCCATAGACCCTTCGTATGTTGTTTCGCCTGGAGTCTCAATGCAGGTTGAGCCTACGAGCAGTAACTTTAGTTTTCCAACCTTGGCTCAACTTTCCATTAAGGAATCCACAATGCCTACCCCAATGATGAGCATAGCGGAAAATGCACCTGTTACCGCTGTAGTTAGTACGACACCGCTACCTAGTGGAACAGTACCTACAACAGTGCGTGTGAGTGCCTATCAACCATATGTACCTATCTCTACTCATGCTCATGTAGCTCCTACGCCTCTTAGTATGCCAATGGCGTATGCTCCACGACCACCTTATCATAACCATTATCCAAGGGGAGCTAGGCCTAGTCACATATCATATCCTACGTCGTTTGCCAACATACTCAGACCAACACCGACTCCTATCAGCCAGGCTATCCCAGAAGTGTCTCCACCAGCTATGCCTACTCACCTAGGTGATCTCGCAGCGTTTTCTCAGACGATCGGACGATCTATTACGGAAAACATGCGGGGTATGCCTAAGAGAGAACCTAGAAGCAAGGCAGTACAAGTGGCTAAGCTCACTCAAAACTTCAGTGGTAACGAGGATGTTAGGAAGCACATTGAAGTCTTTGAACACGTGTGTGATTCTTTGGAAGAGCACAATGAGCTGCATAAGTGTAAAGCCTTAGGCTTAACCTTGAGTGGGAAGGCCGGAGATTGGTATCGAACCTTAAGGGTTGAAGAGCGCACTCACTACCCCACTCTCAAGAGATTGTTCTTGAAAGAATACATACGCGAGGGTGGGGGGTAGCATCTCAACTCCAAAAAGCTGAACGCGAGGAAGGGGAGTCAGTGAGAGACTTTATAAGTCGATTGAAGCATCTAAATTCTCGCTGCACTCTCGATGAACGCTTCAATAACAACCAACTCCTCGATAGATTCATCCGAGGATTGCGCCACGAGGACATTTACAATGGCCTAGTCATTAGAGGTCTTACAACGTGGGAAGCAGTCACTGCCAATGCAATCCAGTTAGAAGACAACTTGATGATTGCAGGTAAAAAGGTGTCTTCAGAAACAAAATCCGTTAGTTTGCAAGTATCTGGGCACGAGCCAATGACGATAAAACCTATTGCCAAGGAGCCCAAGATATCTGAAATGTCTGTGGGACCGACCTTACTAAGGCTCTCCAAGAATACTTTAGGGGTAATCGAGCTCCTCAGAATAGCCATATGTACCCAAGGAGAGAGCAACAATGGTGTTCGGTGTGCTTAGGACCACATAGCACGAGTGAATGTCCCACATTCAGAGTTAAATTCAATGGGAATTGCAATGGTGTGGTAAGTATGGCCATCAATCTAAAGATTGCCTAGTACTTAAGCGAATGTTGGCAAATCAGGCACCACTAGCCTGGTCAAACACACCTCAAGTACCCGCGCTAATGCCTGCACAACCTGTCGAGCAACCGTCACAGCACATAGTTCTAAGGAATCTAAATGTAGTCCAGTCTGTGCCGTTACCACCGCCAGTGCTAGGACCACAACCTCCACATCCAAGGATTACCCCTGTAAACCAGATGGGTTGTGAGTCACATAGTGCATGTGGGGATTATGAAGAGGAGATAGACCCCACTACTCCATACGGGGTTGATACGTTTGAAATGATTCCCCAGTACTACATGGAGGATCATTTTGGGCAAGTTAAGCATGTATATCAAGCGGCTGCTCTCGCCACAAGAGAGCAAAACCTTAATACCTTGGCGAGGAGACCACCTCTTCAATGCTATGAGTGTGGTGGACCGCATCGTGTAGCGGAGTGCCCTAATAGGCTATAGAAGATCGCTACTCAAATGCAACCAAATCAAGGGAGCACATCGGGAATGCCAGTACTTACATGTAATCGTTGTGGCATAGATCATTTGATCGCTCAATGTCCACATAATCCTAATGCACCCAAGATTACGCCATTGAATTTGGTTGAGGTCACCAACCAAGCACGAGGAACCACACCCGTTGTACCCGCAAATGTAGTTACACGGTCAATGCTTCAAAATCACAACTACATTCTTGAAGAGAGGGATACTGCATCAATCGCTCAGGAAAAGAAAAAGAAAACACGGTGGAAGAGATCGCTTAATGCCACGAGCTCCAAGCCCAGTTCAAAGACCAACATAGGGACAGGAGACGACCCCGTGTATATGAATGATCCTGAGGATGATTCTGATTCAAAGACCAACATAGGGACAGGAGACGACCCCGTGTATATGAATGATCCTGAGGATGATTCTGATTCAATAGAAACCATGGGGACCAAAGCCACTACCTTAAGGGAGGATCCCACTCGGGAGCTCAACGAAGGAGAATCAAGCGAATACATAAATAAGGGGAAACAAAAGGAAACTTCCTCCGCCCCACAACCAAGTCAGTTAATGCCCTCTCGACCACCCAAACTGACTGAGACTCCCCAAGACAAGCCACGTGGGCCAAAAACCCTCAAGAAAAAGATTGGAACTTACCCAAACCCAGTTGAGGAGATTGAACAAGTGCAACACTTAAGGGGTTTGGTGGAAGAAACACAAAGAGAACTGGAGTCAAACCCGAGAAAAATCAAAATTCCAGACACAGTGTTTCCTACGCAAGTTCAGCCTCACAGGAACCATAAACCGTTAGCTATACCTAGTATCATTCGGGAAGAAAGTGAGGATAAGACATCAGGAAGTGGGCAAACACCCTTTTTGCTGGAAAGAATGTTTAGTGAGGGAATGCCTGACCCCATTGAAGAGGAAGTGATTCCGTCTTCACCAGTCCCTAGTCAAGGGGCGATGTCTCGAAAAGTACCGTTGAATGTGTCTAAGCTAATGGATTTCATGTCCTCTGAAATCAGAACCACGATCATATCCAAATTATACGGAGATCCTGAGCTATTCTTAGCTCTTCGGGCATTTCTCAATGGTAAAGGCGGGGTTACCACAATTTGCAAATATGGATAGAGCCGACACGCTTCAAGATGAGGAGGAACATTGGGATCTACAACCCAACCTAGATGAAAACTCGGTCGTGGAAATACCTGTTAACAAGTTGGGACAGTACTTTGAAGGGGACGAATCTAATGCAACCCTCCCCATTACTACCAAGGGGTTAACTCTAAAGGGAATCCTTGATGGTGGTGCTGGCGTGAGCATTGTGACTAAAAACTGTTGGGAATCTATGGGAAGACCTCACCTCAAAGTCACAAACATAGTGGTTAAGATGGCAAACAGAACTATTGCTAAGCCTATTGGAATGTTAAGGGACCTTAAGATCAAGGTTCTGGGGTACAAGGTAAGACATACCTTCATTGTAATGGATTTCTCCAAGCATCCTATGTCATATCAAATAATCTTAGGACGTCCTTTCATGAGGGAAGCACAAATGGTGCATGATTGGTCAAAAAACCATGTCTACCTACAATTCCAGGACTCTATCATTCGAGTTGATCTTGAGAATGGTCGTGCACATCCTTTAGGAAGCAAGGTTATCATTGATAATCGATCGGATACCACTATTCACTCCGCCCCATTAAGGTATTGCTATACATGCAAAAAAGAGACTGATGATGGGAAAGATTCTCCTTATATGGATGTCCTACCGGGTATGACTGAGTCGGATAACGTGGATTGGGTACACCTAGCGGCAACCATAGACACATGGGGGAATAGAGGCACAAGCTGGGTAACACCTGAGGGGCAAGATATGCCACCGTTAGTGCCAATAAACATGATAGGTGTTATGCACTTGACCCCTGATGGCGAGAAAGTGGCAAACTCCACCGACACTGAAAGTAGCGAAGACTCTGACCAATGCAACTCTGAGTATGAATCTCAAGAAGAAACTGACCCTGAGCTTGATGGGGAAAATGAATCAAATATTCACCCAAATGTGGAAGCAAGGTGCTCAAGGCCTAGGACAGTAACCTCCTGCGGTTCATCCGAAAGTGAGGGGGACACAAGTGAAGATCGACCAAGTGAGGGGGACACAAGTGAAGATCGACCAAGTGAGGGGGGGACAGTAACCTCCTGCGGTTCATCTGAAAGTGAGGGGGACACAAGTGAAGATCGACCAAGTGAGTCCGAATCTGATAGAAACAAAAATCAAAAACTTGGTAAGAAGAAAACGAGACATAAGCGCCAACGCTATCGAGCTAATGTACGCACTGCAATAAACAAGTAAAGATCCACTGCAGAATGGCTTAGTTATGTAGGAGCCATCGGTTTGATGCTCATCGGAAGATAGCGGATAATTGGGGACAATACCTCCAAAGTGTCATGTGGTGTATTCCGCAACCTCATGACGTCGCCCAATTAGAAATCGAAGAGAAGCCGAAACTAAGTCGTACTACAAGAAGGCGGCAAAACCAAGAGTTGGCTCAACAACAAAAGGAAGCGGAATTGAAAGAAAAAAGCCTGGCACAATAAGAACCAGTAGACGTTAGCAAAATGTGTTACTTGTGGATCCTTGGTTGTATCAAAACTCAAAGAGAGCAAATGCAATTAATTCACTTGAACACGTCACAAGACCATAATCAAGATCAAGCTAGAAGATCACATTGTAAATTGTAGATCTTTGCATGTAATTTTCCGCATGCTTTAAAACAAAGAGGATAAATGGGTACCACTTGAATAGTTTAGGAAGACTATAATGTATTACTAGCTAAGAGGACTTGAATTGTTCACAAAGCCGAAATAACTCGATACTTATTGAAAGAGAATAGAGAGAAGAATTACCTTCCACACCAATTAGATGTGAGGCCACAAGGTGAATTATACCATGGCTACACCGCACAATTGCCCCTTGTCTCAATCTCTGCCCAACGCCGCACCCGAGCATTTCAAATCATTCACCACAGGGGAACGTAAAGTAGTCTACACAAAAGCCCAACGAACGCCTACCAATGGGAGTAGCGATGTCTACGATGGCCCTGCGGTAGTTAAGGAGATAGACTTAGCAGATCCGGGTGAGGAGTCTAAACCAGTTTTTATTGCTCAAGACCTCACCAAGGCGGAAGAAGCTGCACTTACGAAGCTTCTTAAAGAATTCAAGGACATATTTTCTTAGACATATCATGATATGAAGGGTGTTCCACCCTCGGTGGTGCAACACACGATTCCAATGATTAGCACTGCTAAACCAGTCCAGCAACGTCCCTATCCAATGAATCCTAAGTATGCAAAGATTGTACAAGAGGAAATTGAAAAGCTGGTAAAATGTGGATTCATATACCCAATTGAGCACTCAAAATGGGTTTCTCCGATAGTCATCGTGCCAAAGAAGAATGGGAAACTCAGAGTGTGTGTTGATCTCAAAAAGGTTAATGCAGCCACCAGAAGGGATCATTACCCCTTGCCATATTCTGAACATGTGCTTGAAAGAGTGGCAGGCAAGGAGGCATATAGCTTTTTAGATGGGTACTCGAGTTACAATCAGATCACAATTGCAGTCGAGGACCAAGCTAAAACAGCATTTATCACACGGAGTTTGGAGTGTTTGCCTTTCGCGTCATGGCTTTTGGCTTGACCAATGCACCTGCAACATTCCAACGATTGATAAACACGGCCTTTAAGGAATATCTAAGGGACTTCTGTGAAGCTTTCTTAGACGATCTTTGTGTTCATTCCTCTTGGAACGAGCACTTAATGTGTTTACGAAAAATATTTGAAAGGTGTAGATTATATCGCATCTCCTTGAATCCTTTCAAATGCCAATTCTGGGTTAAACAGGGAGTTATCTTAGGGCATATAGTGTCCAAAAATGGGATTTCCACTAACGAGAGTAAAATCAAGGTCATTCTGGAACTACCCCCACCCACCAACTACAAGGGAGTCCAACGGTTTATGGGCCATGTTGGTTATTATCGAAGGTTTATTCTATTCTTTGCCGAGATAGCTCGACCATTGTATAAGCTTCTCATCGAGTTTATTTGGACCGAAGAATGTGACCGTGCCTATGAGCTATTAAAGAAGGCCTTGGCGAGTGCTCCAATCTTGAGAATGCCTAACTGGGATTTACTCTTCCATGTGCATATTGATGCATCAAACTTTGCTATTGGGTGTGTGTTAACTCAACCTGGAGAACACAAGCTAGACTACCCCATTAGCTTTGCCAGTTGAACGATGCTGAGATAAACTACACCACTACGGAGCGAGAAGGGTTGGCAATGATATATGCAGTAAGGAAATTTTGTTATTACCTCCAGTTTGTTTTCTATGTAGATCATCAAGCATTGTTGTATCTGGTAAACAAACCATGCTCCACAGGAAGAATCACACGATGGCTATTGATTCTTCTTGAGTTTGATTTCACTGTTGTTGTGAGACCTGGTAAAAAACATGTTATAGCTAATCATTTGTCTCGCATACCTAATGGTGAGGCTCCTACGGGGGTTGATGATGACTTACCAGACACTTTCCTGTTCATGGTGGAGACAATGCCTGAATGGAGTGAGAAGATTGTTAACTTTTTGGTTAATGGCTTTCCACCCAAGGAGCTTCGTAAAGATCTAGCTTGAAAGCTAATCAAAGAATGCGAACCCTATTGCCTGATAGCCGGGACTCTTTATAAAAGAGGAAAGGATGACGTTCTTAGGCGTTGTGCCCGAGAGGATGAGTATCGATACATTTTGCAAGAGGCACATATGGGCGTAGCCGGTGGTCACTTCTCAGGAGACTTAACTGCGCGAAAGATCTTACAATCAGGGTATTGGGAACATGGTGGCCCACCATGTTCCAAGATGCATCACTCTTTGTGAAGGGTTGCGATGAATGCCAACAATACAAGAAACCCCAACGGAAAGATCAGATGCCCCTACATCCAATCAAAGTAAACCAACCATTTAAAAAGTGGGGTTTAGACTTTGTGGGTCCAATTAGCCCAGCGGCCCGAAACACACAATCTCGCTATATTATTGTGGCCACTGACTATATGACCAACTGGGCTGAAGCGAAGGCAACACGTAAGGCAGATGCAAGGACAACAGCCAAGTTCCTCTTTGAAAATATAATCACACGCTTTGGTTGTCCTTTTGAACTTGTGAGCGACAATGGCACGCATTTTATAAATGAAGTGATTAAGGAGCTCACAACAAATTTCATGATATCCCATCATAAATCTACTCCTTACTATCCGCAAGCGAATGGCCAAGCCGAGAGTACCAACAAGACTTTAATCTCTATTTTGACAAAGACAGTTGAAGCTCATCGCACGGATTGGGATCTAAAGCTTACGAGACGATAGCTTTATGGGCCTATCGTACTGCATACAAAGTGGCTATTAATTGCACACCATTCAAAATGGTATATGGCCAAGAAGCAATCATGCCGTGGGAATTTGTCATTCCTAGTCTTCGTGTTGCTACTGTTGAAAGAACGGTAGAGGAGGAGGAGACACACACACAGGAGCAAACCCTAATGTATATTGCAAACCCAAACCATAGAGGGAAGCCATGTCCACTCTCACACAAAGCATAATGCACTAATCCATCATCCACACAACACACAATGAGTTGTGTCCACACTCTACTAACCCTAGCTAATGTCCACCCACTATGACCAGCTGGACACGCGGTCATTTATGTCTCACACATTTTCCTACCTAATCTGCCAGCACATAGCATAGCTGGCTCACACTGACATCGAGCTTGAATCTCAACAGCCTCTCTCAAGCTCATGATGTACTGCCGATAAAGATGTAGATGAGCTTGGGATATCAAGACTCTCAACACTCCCCCTCAAGCTCATCCCATGTACTCCCAACATAGTCCGGAAGTACTCAAACTTCTCCCTGCTCAGTGGCTTCGTAAAGATGTCTTCATCAGTCTTCACATAGTGAAGATCAACTGTACCATCCAGCACCTTTTCTCTGACAAAGTGATAATGGACCTCTATGTGTTTGGTCCTCGCATGAAACACTGGATTCTTTGCCAACTGTATACTGCTCATGTTGTCACAATGAATGACAACTTTGCCATCAAGAGGCTCACATAAATCTGCCAAGAGACTCTTTAACCATATAGCCTCACAAGTAGCAATGGCTGCACCCCTGTACTCAGCCTCTGTGCTGGATAAAGCAACTGTAGGTTGCTTCTTGCTACTCCAACTCACCACAGCACTTCCAAGTGTAAAAGCATATCCACTAGTAGACCTCCTATCATATGCGCTACCTGCCCAATCAGCATCTGTGTAGCCATGTATGTCCAAGCTTTTACCACTCTCATAGAATAAACCATAATGTGCTGTGGTTTTCACATATCTCATGATGCGTCTCACTGCATCCAAATGTGGTTTCCTGGGGCTCTGCATAAACTGGCTAACTAGCCCCATAGCATAACTCAAATCCGGGCGTGTGATAGTCATATATATGAGACTACCAACCATCTTCCTGTACATAGAAGGATCATCCAATTCCTCGCCATAATCAGCCCGCAACTTCACATTTTGCTCCAATGGTGTACTCATAGGCTTACACCTTGTCATGCCATACTTTGCCAACATATCCAATGCATATTGGCGCTGTACTAACCAAGTACTTGCATGATCTTTCACCACTTCAATGCCAAGGAAGTATCTCAACTCACCAAGATCTTTCATGTCAAATTGCCCACTCAAAGCTTTCTTGACATGCATCACATCTGCACCATGATCACCTGTGATAATCAAATCATCCACATAGATGACTAGTAAAACAATACCATGCTGTGTCTTCTTCACATAGAGTGAAGAATCTGCTGTAGAAATCTGAAAACCAAGTGAGATAAGATATCTGCTCATCTTATCACTCCAAGCACGAGGTGCTTGCTTTAGACCATACAATGCCTTTTTCAACCTATATACCCTTCTGGCTGTGCCATGTATACTTCTTCTTGTAGATCTCCATTGAGAAATGCATTCTTAACATCCATCTGATGCATTTCCCAGCCATTAGCTGCAGCCATAGCAATGACTGCTCTCACTGTGCCCATCTTAGCCACTGGACTAAACGTCTCATCTTAATCCAATCCTTGGGTCTGTGCATAACCCTTTGCTACCAATCTTGCTTTATGTCTCTCAATAGAACCATCAGATTTGCACTTCACTTTGTAAACCCATTTACATCCAATAACATTCTTGTCCTTTGGTAGTGCAACCAAGTCCCATGTATCATTATGGACCAATGCGTCCATCTCAACATCCATTGCTTTTTTCCATATATGCTCTCCAATAGCCTCTGTATAGCATGTAGGTTCCACATGCTTCACCATAGATGTCATATATGCATAATGCATAGCAAAATCTCTATATGTCAATCTGTCAACAAGATATCTGACTCTCTGGGATCTCCGCAATGCCTGCGGGTCACTCTGTACACCTATAACTCTAGCATGTGGTGGCACATATCTGTCCTGTCTAGCACCAGTAGGTGTGCGCAAAACAGGTATGCCAAGCTCCTCATCCAAACTTTCAGAACTGGATGACTCATATCCTATGATTCCAATTCCTTCGACTTTCTTTTTGCCTTTATCCATAGCACTACTCCCAGTGCTCACACTCTCATGCCTCAAACGTCCTGACCATGGACGTATACTGCTACTCTCAGCTTCTGCTGGCCCAGACATAGTAGTAGAACTAGAACTTGCTTGTGGTAGCAAGTTCACATGTACATCAGCCTCAAGTGACTCAATAACACCCTCATCTTTTGCTTTATACCAACTAGCAAGCTCATCAAACACCACATCACGTGAGATGACCACTTGTCTAGTTTGTGGATTATAACACTTGTAGGCCTTTCGATCCTGTGCATATCCAACAAATATACATTTCTCTGCCTTAGGATCCAACTTCCTTCTTCATCAGGCACATGCACATAAGCTATGCATCCAAAAACTTTAAGATGTCCAATGTCTGGCCTGTAACTTGTGAGCCGCATCTGTGGCGTGCTTCCGTGAATGGCTGCTGTAGGTGTTTTGTTCAATATATAAACTACAGTAGCACATGCTTCTGCCCAATAGTAATCTGGCATGCTATTTTCATTAAGCATTGCCCTTGCCACCTCACATATTACTCTATTCTTTCTCTCAGCCACACCATTCTGCTGAGGTGTATACCTGCAAGTCAATTGTCTTCTTATTCCATGCTTCCTCAAGAAATGCTCAAAAGCTTTTGAGGTGTATTCACCACCTCCATCTGTCCTCAGACATTTAATCCAATAGCCATATTGCTTTTCTGCAAAAGCTTTGAAATCCATGAACTTTTCCAACACTTCACTCTTCTCTTTGAGAAAGTATATCCATGTCATCCTACTAAAATCATCTATGAATGTAACATAGTATAAACTGCCTTTGATAGATGGGTTTTGTGCAGGACCCCATACATCACTATGTACGATCTCAAGTGGCCTGTTACTCATATTTCCTTCTCTAGGAAATCTCAACCTTGCCTGCTTCCCAAACTGACAGGCTTCACAAACATGCATATGTCCATCATATTTGAACCTAGGCAATCCATTGACAATGCCTCTTGTTTGCATGTTCTTTAATCTCTGTATATTGACATGTCCAATCCTCTTGTGCCACATATCAATGTCCTGTACCACATTCCTGCTCTTTGAGAACATGGCTGATTTTAGCTCAGGAATTCCAGCATCCAGCTTAAACAGTCTTCCTTCTTTCTTGCCTTTAGCAATCAATCTACATCCATGTTTGAAGTCTTCAACGAAGCATCCATGCTCATTGAATCTAACCTGTAATCCCTGTTCTACCATTTGACCAACTGAGGCCAAGCTTTTAGTGATCGAAGGCACATACAGCACATCTGACATAGACTTTGTCTGACCATTATGCATGACCAATGGTACACTTCCAACATGTGTAATGACATGCTGGGTATCATCACCTGTTTCCACATAGCCTTTGACATCCATTGGCTTCATGTGCTCAAACCATTCACCATGACATGTCATATGGTTTGATGCTCCTGAGTCCATATACCATGTATCATCATTCTCAGCATTTGTTGTCATAGAACCCACAACATGCTTCATGGCAAACAAATGATTTGCAGTTCCATCGTTGCTACTTGATGCATAGTTGCCACCATGTTGTGCATAGTTTCCACCATAATGACCACCACGTTGTGCTCTTCCCCCTCTCAAATCATTCTGTTTGCGGAAACAATCTCTCGCCATGTGACCATATTTCCCACAATAATGGCATTCAACATCTTGCATAGAATTTTGTTGGCCTTGCCAACGTCCTCTTCCATGTGGGGGGTACCTCTGCCTCGCTGAGGTGCATATCCACGTCCACCTCGAGCACCATATGAAGGCTGAAAATTCTGTTATGGAGGTCTATCCTGCCATCCACGACCATTACCACCATGTCCTCATGATGCGAATCTCCCCCTGCCTCTAAAACCTCTCTGCGAGTAGAAAGCCTGATTTCTACCATCATCATGGCTAGAAGATGCATCCAGAAATGAATCACTGAGCTTGATTTTCTCAACCAACAAAAGGGAAACCAACTCATCATAGTCGGGTAAACCTGTACTCCTCACTGAGATAGATGTATCAAAATATTTGTATTCCTTGCCAAGACCATGCAAGGTAATATCCACCAAATCATCATCAGGCATGGGGGCATTTATTGTGGCCAATGCATCTGCAAACTTCTTGATTTCTTGCACATAATCATGTATGCTCCTTTTATTCCTTTTCACATTGTGTATCTGCTATCGCAATTGAGACTTGCGAGCACTCGTATCTGTATCAAACATCTTGACCAAAGTATCCCATGCATCTTTGGGATTCTCAGCATCCTGAATGTGTATGAGCATAGCATCAGAAATACATATAGACAAATAATGCAGCACTTTGAATGCTCTCTCTGACCATTGCTTATGAGAAATAAGCTGCTGCTGTGTAGGTTGCCGAGGTAACTCAGGCTCTGGCTCAGCACCTGTAATGAGATTCCAAAATCCTTTTCCTTTCAAGAAACTCTTTATCCTGTACTTCCATGCCTGGAAGTTCTTCCTATCCAGCTTTTCACCAACAATCTGAACTGGATTGTCCGACATGTTTGTTCAATGCGTAAACCTTCCGCACACTTCAAATCTGTAAATGAGCCTTCCTCAGCTCAACCACACTCCAATGAATGTTCCAGATACTCCAAGGTAGCCAACAAACTCCAAATTTGATGTAGGAAATCAACCTGTAATCATCCAAGATGAACTGACTCACTCAGTGCGGGATACCCTGAATTGACACGCCTTCCAAGGCTCCAAATCACAATGTAATGGTGCAATCAAGTCTAGGCAACTTGCATTGACACCTAATGAACCTCAATGTTGAGTATCAACTCCATCTGACATGTGTAATTATCAATTTTTGAAAACCCCTTTTTCTGTTTTTGGAAAAACTAGAAAAACCAGAAAAACCAGTAATGATTTGGCTCTAATTTCTTTAATATTTCACCAAATTGAGCAACCAGGCATTCATTGGATTAGCAATAGTGTCCATCAACTCCATGTAAGAGGAATTTGTCCAATTATAAAACACCAAATATTAATTGCTCAATTAAAATGCTCTGTTTCTCTGCAACCAGTGGACAGCCTGTTTTAATCAGCTCATTCCCAGCTCAATTAAGCATCATTGACCAAACAAATCACATAGCCCTCTTCTCCAAAGTGTAAAGCATCCAATTGCTAAAGAAATTGTGGAAGATATCAAGCAACCAATGAGAAATCGAACCTCCTCGTAGTCAAAAAACCAGAAAACAACTCTGTTTCTCTGTTACTGGCTGCGCCGCCTCCTGTAGGGGGGTTTGGGAGGAGTTGTGATGCTAATTGAAGATGGTTATAAGTCCCCAAGACACCTAGTCATGTGTGTGACCCATCAATGCTTTGATTTTTACCAAAAATGTGCTCTAAATGCTTCAATTTTTGACTTGCTTTTCTCTGTTTTGTGTGAGCTCAAAAACCAGAGTTTTCCACTCAATTAAATGCATTCAAATTGCTCCAAAATTTGTTCAAGGCTTGCACATGGGTTGCCAATACATCCCTCTTTGTCAAATACATATGTATTTTGCCAGAATCACACGTATTTCCACCATACATCAATGTTCCCAAGCTTTAATGGAAAGCTTCAAAAAACAGAATTTTGCTTTGCTTTGATTTGCTCTATTTTGCTTTGTTTTTGCCTGTATCACCTGCAATCCGCTCAAGGATGTTTAGGAGACCTTACCCGGTAGGCCGAGCTTTCAGATCTGATAAGATTCGAGCTTCACAGCTCCAATGGCAAGCTTCACAGCTTCTTTTCACAGCTTCTTTTCCCTCTTCTCTTCACTCACTCATAAACCCTAATAAACAGCACAAGGCTCTGATACCATGTTGAAAGAACGGTAGAGGAGGAGGAGACACACACACAGGAGCAAACCCTAATGTATATTGCAAACCCTAACCATAGAGGGAAGCCATGTCCACTCTCACACAAAGCATAATGCACTAATCCATCATCCACACAACACACAATGAGTTGTGTCCACACTCTACTAAACCTAGCTAATGTCCACACACTATGACCAGCTGGACACTGTTGAGATATCGAGCTCTAGTGAGGCGGTGGACACTGATGACCCGCCTGGGGGATAGGCCCCACACTTACACCACTGGCATGGTTGGTGAGATCTTGGGTGATATGCGGCCAGTGGGATGACAGGCTGTGTGACAGCCATTCTAGAGACTGGCATAGTTATAGCGCCAGCTCATTTAGTCGGGTTCACACTATAGAGAACCCATGTATGTATTTGGTTGAGTACCTTTCATATTGTGTGTACTCTTATTCTTGTATATGGTGTGTTGAGTGTTGAGTAGAGAAGAAGATTTTCAGCCTCTCACCTTGTGTGTTCTCTATTAGGGTTTTGTGAGTGTGTGTGTGTGCTTGCAAGAGCTCAAGCTCTCTTCCCCCCTGCATCTTTTCATGGTATCAGAGCCTGGTTCGTGCTAAGGGCTGAGCTGCAAGCAAGAGAACCACAAGAAGCTACAACTACTCTTCCCTATTGTGTTGGTGACTACACCCTTGTCGGGAGCTCTACGGGAGGCACCGGCAAACGATCTCTGATTGAGGAGCTTTCTTCGTGGGAGTGAAGCTATAGGGCAACTATATAGTCCTATGGACTGAGATTTTCGGGCCAAAAACGCGTTTCGGGCGCGTCCGGACCCCCGTTTTTCAGAAAGCAGGCGATTTCGAGCACTGCGGGTAAGTCATCGATTCTCTGCAGAACTCTGCTTTAAGAACTGTAGGAAGACAGATTGACTGTGCAGACACTGTGGGTGCTGCAAAGAGGTCTACAGTTGCCATTGGGTGTATGTATGCACATTGAAGTCACTGGTTGTGACATTTGAGAGTACTAGAGTACCGCTGTGCAGAAAATACAGCATTTGTGCAGAAAAACCAGAGTGCAGTTTCTGGTAAAATTGTGTGTTTGGCAAGATGTCTAATGATGGCATAACACAGATTGTGGCTGAGAAGCTGGATAAGAATAACTTCCATGCTTGGAGGTTTAGGTTGACTAATTTCCTGATGGGAAAAGGCTATTGGGACTACATAGAAGGTGAGCATGAAGAGGCACCGGAGATACCGGATATAAATCCGACTGCTGCAGATGTGAAAGAGTTTAAAGACTGGAACCAAGGAGCCAGGAAGGTTATGTATTGGCTTTCCATTAGTATACAGGACACCATGATTGGGCACATTCAGGATGCCAAGTCCCCCAAGGAGGCGTGGGACACCTTGGTAAAGCTCTATGAAACAAATACCAAGGCACGTAAGATACAGTTGAAGAATGAACTTCATACTGTGGAGAAAAAGAGCATGTCTGTGAATGACTATGCGCTAAAGATAAAGGGTATTGTGGAATCCCTTGCATCTATTGGTGTGTCAGTAGATGATGATGACAAGGTGGAAATCTGTCTACGTGGTCTCGGGCCACAATACAAGGCGTTTAAGACGTCTATTCAGACTCGGGAAAACATTCCCAACTTTACAGATTTGGTGTCTATGCTGATTATCGAAGAGAAGAACTTGGGTGAAGACTAACAGTCTTCACAAAGCAAAAACAGTTCAGAGCAACAGGCCTTCTACACGAGTTCAGGAAGAGGACGAGGTAGAGGAGGCCGTGGACGCGGTCAAGGAGGTGGCCGAACAGGTAATCAGAATTATGGCCAGCAGCAGCAACAACAACAACAGTCCCAGAATCAACAACAACAACAACACGCAGGTGGAAGAGGCAAATTCAGAGGTAGGGGGAGTCAAAGAGGCCGTGTAAATTGGCA
This sequence comes from Cibotium barometz, assembly GCF_041138505.1. Taxonomy (NCBI): domain Eukaryota; kingdom Viridiplantae; phylum Streptophyta; class Polypodiopsida; order Cyatheales; family Cibotiaceae; genus Cibotium; species Cibotium barometz. The sequence goes on along the minus strand of NC_141102.1, from coordinate 8,805,944 downwards.
AAGGCAATATAATGATGCACGTGAATGCTACTATTGTGGTAAGCCAGGACATGTACAGTCAGAATGTTATAAGAAGCAGGCTGACATGCAAAATGGGAAAGTGCAACAAAACAACTATGCATCCTCAAGCAGAAATAATGAGGATAATGAAAGGTTGTTTGTTATGCAGCATGTCGTGAATGCCATGTCTGAAAATGTTGATGCAGCACAAAAAGATAATGTATGGTATGTGGATTCAGGCGCTTCGAACCACATGACGAGTCATGGGGAGTGGTTCAAGGAGATGAAAAACCCGGAAAGACCAGGTTTTGTGGAAACAGGGGATGACACTGCTCATCCAATTGCCCACATTGGAGATGTGCCATTGTTTATGCAGGATGGCAAAGTGAAGTACCTTGCAGATGTACTTCATGTACCGAACATAACAAAGAATCTGGTTTCAGTTGGCCAGATGATTGAGCAGGGTTTGTAGGTTCGGTTTAACCCTGATGGATGTTATGTTGAAGATTTCAAAGACAAGTGCAGGTTGGTTGCAAAAGGCAACAGAGTGGGCAGAATGTTTACGTTGGATGTAGACATGCCTGAAATGAGTGCTGCGATGTTTGCAAATGGTTCAGGAGTTGTTGCAGACACAGACATATGGCATAAAAGAATTGGACATGTAAATGTGCAGAGATTGAAGTCTATGCAGACAAAAGGAATTGTGACAGGGCTGCCAAAATTTAAAGTGGAAGGTATGCAGAAAATCTGTGAAGCATGCCAATTTGGGAAGCAAACAAAGCATGTGTTTCCACGTAACAGATATGTGAGCAGAAATGCACTAGATGTTGTGCATTCAGATGTATGGGGTCCTACAAAGACCGTTTCTATGGGAGGCTGCAGGTACTATGTCACTTTCATTGATGACCACACAAGAAAAGTGTGGGTATATTTCATGAAGGAGAAGAGTGAGGTGTTCACTCACTTTCAGAATTTCAGAGTTTTGGTTGAAAAGCAAACAGGGAAATATGTAAAGTGCCTAAGGTCAGATGGAGGGGGAGAATACTTCTCCAATGAGTTCTCTGAATTTTTGAAGAAGAATGGTATTCGGAGACAGTTCACATGCAGATATACTCCGCAGCAAAATGGAGTTGCTGAGCGGAAAAACAGGCACATTGCTGAGATTGCACGAGCATTGATGGAAGAGAAAAATATGCCGCATTGCTATTGGGCTGAGGCTGTTTCTACAGCAGTATACATCATGAACAGGACTCCAACTGCAGCCATACATGATGTAACTCCAGAGGAGAGGTTTACTGGCAGAAAACCAGATTTGTCTCATCTGAAAGTCTTTGGATGCATTGCATATGTGCATGTGCCAGATGAGCTGAGAACCAAGCTGGATCCGAAAGCTGAAAAATGTGTGTTTATTGGATATTCCCTTGAGCAAAAGGGATACAGGTGTTATAACCCTGCTACATGTGAGTTGAGGGTAAGCAGGGATGTTGTATTTGATGAGATGAGCAGCTGGTATGCTGCTGAAAAAGAAGCTGTTGGGGCTGATTTGAGTGGAAGTGTGGTTGCACAGAATGCAGGTCAGCAATCACAGTCTTTGAGTGGACCAGGAGAGTCCTCATCTAGTGGGTCTATTGATAGACCATGGAGTGGCAGGCTGCGTCATAATACCAGCCCTGCAAATGTGATTAGTACATCACGTAAAGGAAAAGAGAAAGTGGTTGAGCCCCTTGGTATGCCTGACATTTCTGCAGGGCATTCTCATGTTGATGGAGAGTCTAGTGGCTCAGATATGAGCCTTGATGAGGAGCTTGGGATCCCAGCTATGAGAACACCTGGTGTAAAGAAGGCTATGGAGGCCATGAATGAAAAGCTGCGAAGATCAGGGAGAGTGAAGAACCCTGTGCAGAGATTTACATATGATGGTTATGTGGCACATCACTATGCATATATGGCAAAAGTTGTGCAGGTTATTGAGCCCACATGCATTGATGAGGCTGTTGGAAATGTGTGTTGGGAGAAAGCCATGGATGAGGAGATGGATGCACTATATGGAAATGAAACTTGGGATTTAGTGCAATTGCCAGAAGGCAAGAAAGCCATTGGATGCAAGTGGGTGTACAAAGTTAAACATAACAGTGATGGGAGCATAAACAGGTACAAGGCTAGATTGGTAGCCAAAGGATATGCGCAGACATATGGGATTGATTATGAGGAAACTTTCAGCCCAGTTGCCAAGATGGCAACGGTGAGAGTTGTGATAGCAGTGGCTGCGTCAAAGAAATGGTCTTTACATCAGATGGATGTAAAGAATGCATTCTTGCATGGGGATTTGCAAGAAGAGGTGTATATGTTGCAGCCACCTGGTTATGAGGATGTGGGTCACCCCGAGCATGTTTGCAGGTTGAAGAAAGCCTTGTATGGCTTAAAGCAAGCACCAAGAGCATGGTCTGACAAGATTTCTGAATATCTTGTCACTATTGGCTTTCATGTAGCCAATGCAGATTTCTCATTGTATGTGAGACATGGTGATAGAGGGGTTGTGCTTGTTGTCATCTATGTAGATGACTTGATCATTACGGGGGACCATGATGCAGAGATCTTTGATGTAAAGATCTTGCTAAGACAGAAGTTTGAGATGAAGGATCTGGGGGAGCTCAGATATTTCTTGGGCATTGAGGTGATTAGGTCACCACATGGTATTGGATTATTGCAGAGACAGTATGGCTTGGACATGTTGTCCAAGTATGGTATGACAGGCTGTAAGCCTATTTCTGTGCCATTGGATCAGAATGGCAAGTTGAGTGCAGATTCAGGAGAGATCTTGGAGGATCCTACTATGTACAGACGCATAGTAGGAAGTTTGATCTACATGACGATCACCAGACCAGATTTGAGCTATGCTGTTGGGTTGGTGAGTCAGTTTATGCAGGTTCCACGGAAACCGCATTTGGATGCTGTGAGACGCATACTGAGGTATGTGAAGTCTACTTTGCATTATGGACTATTCTATGAGACTGGGACAGAGATATGTGTACATGGGTACACAGATGCTGATTGGGCTGGTAGTATCTCAGACAGAAGATCTACCAGTGGATTCATGTTTTCTTTGGGGAGTGCTGCTGTTACTTGGAGCAGCAAGAAGCAGCCTACGGTTGCTCTATCCAGTACAGAGGCCGAGTATAGAGGAGCTGCTATGGCAGCATGTGAGGTAGCTTGGTTGAGAAAGCTACTTGCAGATTTGGGTCTATCAGTGGATAGACAAGTTGTCATTTTCTGTGACAACATTAGCAGTATACAGTTGGCCAGGAACCCAGTCTTTCATGCTCGTACGAAGCACATAGAGGTCCACTACCACTTCGTCAGAGAGAAGGTCTTGGCAGGAGACCTTGACCTTGTTTATGTCATTACAGAGGATCAGGTAGCTGACATCTTCACCAAAGCATTGGGTACAGAGAAGCTCCGCAGATTCAGGGCTTCGCTTGGTGTACATGAGATGGAGTTGAGCTCGAGAGGGAGTGTTGAGATATCGAGCTCTAGTGAGGCGGTGGACACTGATGACCCGCCTGGGGGATAGGCCCCACACTTACACCACTGGCATGGTTGGTGAGATCTTGGGTGATATGCGGCCAGTGGGATGACAGGCTGTGTGACAGCCATTCTAGAGACTGGCATAGTTATAGCGCCAGCTCATTTAGTCGGGTTCACACTATAGAGAACCCGTGTATGTATTTGGTTGAGTACCTTTCATATTGTGTGTACTCTTATTCTTGTATATGGTGTGTTGAGTGTTGAGTAGAGAAGAAGAAGATTTTCAGCCTCTCACCTTGTGTGTTCTCTATTAGGGTTTTGTGAGTGTGTGTGTGTGCTTGCAAGAGCTCAAGCTCTCTTCCCCCCTGCATCTTTTCAGACACACGGTCATTTATGTCTCACACATGTTCCTACCTAATCCTTCAGCACATAGCATAGCTGGCTCACACTGACATCGAGCTTGAATCTCAACAGCTACTCAAGAGGGTTGGGATGGTAATCCCTTAGTAGAGCGTCTATATATCCTTGAGCGGCTAAACGAAGAAAGACAATTGGCTGTATACAATGCCCTTGTGGAGAAGGATAGAAGAAAAAAATGGTTTGATCGCCATCTAAAGGACAAGGACATCAAGGTTGGGGATAAAGGCCTGATGTATGGAGTGCGAAACGAAAAGAAGAAGCTCAAATATGCTGGTAAGGGACCATATAGAGTATGTGAAATTACCCCGCAAGGTACCATCAGAGTGGAGACTCTGGACGGAGTTGAAACCATTGGATTCCTTAATGGGAGTAAATTCAAAAGATACTATGACCCCCTGAGCCAGGAGGAGTTACATGCAATCCATCAAAAGAAGGCAGCTAAAGCTGAGCTTAAAAAGATACAAGCGAGAGTCGAAGCCAAAGAACGTCAACAGCGTGCTAGGCGACAACGAGAAGCCAACTTGGGGATTACACAAGAATTTTTCGAGGAGGCAGACGAGGATTCACTAGAATCTGACCCACCTCTAAGATACCCAATTGAGTTATAGAGTCCTTACGGGGAGGTGCTGTATAATGCATTATTGGATACAGGAGCTCAACACAATTTGCTATCATATGGCGTGTGGTGTCAACTGGGAAAACCACCTTTATCCAAGAGTTCTATCCAAGTTCAAGGAATCAACAAGAAGAAAACCCCTGTCTCAGGAATTATGCACACTCCAGTTGCTTATGACAAGGGAACCATAATCCAAAGCTTTTTGGTTATGCCTGCTGCTGCTGCTGGTACAATGGAAGGGACTATCTCAGGAATTCTGCACACTCCAGTTGCTTATGACAAGGAAACCATAATCCAAAGCTTTTTGGTTATGCCTGCTGCCGGTACAATGGAAGGGACTGTAAACTTAGGGCGTAAATGGATGATGGCCACCAAATGCAATATCGATTGGGCAACCAGACGAGTCACGACGTAAGAACCAACACTAGGTCTGACCGCTCAAAATCCCGCACCTAAGTCATCCACTCAAATATTAGATAATGAAAATTCACAAAGTCCAGTGGCAAAACCATCTTTGATTGTTTGCCACCCCTCTAACGCTTCAACGCCAAGAGTGGAAACATGCAGGGTGGTCTCTAAAGCTCCGCTTACTATGCCAAAAAACACATACAAATGGGTCCCAAAAGCTTCGATAATAGCTACTTCCCCTGCTCAATCTCGTTCAGCCACCAAGAAGCCTAGTAAAAGGAAAGCAGCTACCCACCCGAGAAAGGGCAATGTAACATCGCGATGGATCCCTAAAAAATTATTAGTAGCCCAAGGGTAATACGAGGGGAATGACCAGATTTGGGTCCCTAAACATAAGCTGAATCCCTCTACATCACTTATAAAACCTTGCAAACCAATTGTTGCCACCCCAACGACAATTCAAGATCGTGGTAAGAAAAAGGTAATAGAGTGCTCCGCACCACTTCTTCCAGAGTTAGTTTGGATTCCCAAACGATATCGATCATTACCACCTAGCTCAGGAAGGGGGGAGCCACATGAAGCTTCTAGCTCCTCATGCCAGGCAGACACTCATATAGAAGTTTCTACATGCTCTACACCTACTCTTGTCAACACCCAACAAAAAACCGATGAGTCTACGTCTCCCCTTGTAATAGTATCGTCAGAAACCATTTCCTCCATTCGTCAATGGGAGCGTACACTACCATCTCTGCAATTGGATGTGGCCACAAGGGTCATAAAAAGCTATCTGCCCACATCACAACCTATGATCCGCTGGACAAATTGGTTCCAAGAGGCTGCAACATCATTGCAAATAATATGATCTACCCAAGGAAAGGGGGAGCATGTACTGACGCTCGACATTCTAATGCTTCCTCCTTAACCTTCTCCCCTGACCATGTAATTGCCAAATTCAAGGGGATGTATATATATAGCTTCATACATTTAAAAAAAAACAAAGAAAAGAAAAACAAAATATAGTAAAAAGAGCAAGAGCACAAAAACAAGAGAAATATCCGTATACAATCAAGAACTAGATTGACCTGTCATAAACCTACTGATGCTATATCTGTGTTTGCTGATATGGTAGATGCCCGATCATCATACACTTCATCCACTCCTACCTTTGGTGAGAGGTATCACTTGTACCTTTCTCAGATATTCCACATGTGCTATCCTCTAATTGAAACTGAATGGGATCATATAGATGTACTAGCCAGAGAGGAAAATGTTGAGGAATTAGAATGGCTAATTCGCCTATTGACCATGACTGACCCCTACTCCGTAGAGGAAATATCCCCGATAGCCCAATGCTTTCCTTTTCCACAAGATGACTATCCTCGCATGGTTACATTTTTGATGAGTTTATGTGGATGGGAAAATGAAAAGGAAATATCTGACAATGATGAATGGACGGATGAAACTCATGGCACTACTGAGGTTGACTTTATTTATTTGGATGATGCGGATAGAGGCTTAGCCTTAGGGCTAGAGCCAGGACTCTACAACATCCTCTTATCGTATCCTCAGTAGTAGTGTGGTGACTGGTAGGTAGGTTAGTGTTTTCAAGTTTTTTCTAGTTTAGATTCCTTAAACAAGTCTTGAAATTTTCACACTGATGTGCCTCTCGAGGTATAGTGCTTGTTAGTTGATTGTACAGGTTGAAAAGTTTGAGGTGGGTTCGCTTTCAAGTCCTGAGACTGCCGTAACGTTCATCAAAATATATCTACATCAAATTGCAAGCTATCTCGTCAAATCAAGGAGATCTCCAATTACAGGTGTAATTCTTCCATACCTACTCTCTTTCGTTTTTACTGTTCAATTAATTGCATAAACTATAATGCATGACCACATGGAAATTGTCAATGTACTACTTAGTTTTTGAAGTTGCTTGCATGCTAGTGTAAATCATTAATGAGCTTAACTTTATTGGAAATATTCTTAGGCAGCATGATGTCTTTAGTTAACCTTGGAATACGATTGTCTTAGGTCTAGGGTCAAACCGTCTTAATATTTGACACCTGGCCATGTGTGTGTTGACCTCTAGGACATAGCTATTACCCCTTTGTCGAAAGGATGCAAGACAAATTATAGTTCAGGAGTGAAGATCAAAAGAAATAGATTTTTTTTTAAAAAAAAAGCCTACAATAAATGGCAATACAAGTCTATGATGTGTTTTAATATTGGCCTATCGCTTTATTGGTACTTGGTAAGCGAGGAGTATTCTACTCCAGACCGATGCCTTGGTTGGTAGGGGGTAGCCTTGCCTAAAGTGAGCCAATAGATTCCTGGATAATGCCTTGTGTTAAACATGGTACCAGGATCGATGTTAGTTTTGCCTTAGGAAGGTCGCCATTGTGTGTAAAAATTGTCACGTGCATTAAAAAAAAATAAAGGCAAAAATCTCGTGTAACTCTGATGTTTCTTGTGTCCCTAGGCTTGTGGTATTAACTTGTTCTTAGAGTAGACACAATGTGGTCATCTGTTTATTTATTAAGCTTGGTTATTTTCCTTGACTTAGGCCAGTTATAAACCTTGATTAACCTTTGACACCTTGCTTACTCTTGATTTACTTTCAATAATTTTAAACTCCTGTTAATTTGCTACACTAGCTCATTCATGTGACCCTTAAACTAAGTTCTCATAGCAACATCCATTGTGGTCTAACATGCTTGAATTTATACACTTTATATCTTTTGAATTCCAGTATACTTTCACTCTACTTCCCTGTTTTGCAGACGGTCAACAACAACCCTCTTGAGCTTACCATACCATAGCTTCCGAGGACGGAATCTACATCAGGAAGTGGGGCATGTTAACCTAGACGGACATTGAGACGTACTATGTTTTACGTCATTAATTTAAATATTCTGAGTCATGGGCCGGGCTTGTCGGCACCATATGTTAAGGATGAAGGGATTGGGTGATCGCCGATGAGAGGCGCACCTTGAATATCAGTAGGATAAGGGTTAGGATTGGCCGGCCATGTATGGGTGCCTAAGTGTGAACGACCAAGTCACCTATAAGAGTCAAATGTAACCCTAAAATCCTCATTCTCATGTGTTGTGAATACAAGAGTGCTCTTGCCTTATCTCCTTGGTTTCCTTCTCCTGCGTGTGTGTGTGTGTGAGAGAGAGAGTGAGTGAGAGAGCGATCGAGCACTGTGTAGCGGCACGGCGGCGGAGAGGCGGTAGAGCGGCGACGCGGCTCCTTCTTCACTGCTGCGCGACGCGGGAATCCTTCAAGGCAGAAATTGAGCGGTGAGTGACACACCCTTTGCATTCTGTTTGAGCTTCCTTCCCTGGTTGTATGCTTGCAGCCATTCGTGGCTCGCATACGGTGTCCGCCAGCTACGACCTGTGCAGCAAAAGCGCACACAAACTAACACTGGTAACCATACTAACAAATCTCCACAAGGTTCAATATCTCACCACTAGGTGCCCAAGAAACTTCTTGCAAGACAAGGCTACTATGAGGAGCATCTCCATTATGGATCCCCAAATGGTCCCACCATACCCCTCACCAACAGAGCAGGAATCTAGAGTTTCTCATCCCCAGTGTCGTCCCCCCATTCGTCAAGCTCAAGCCTACAGGGTATAGGATTGACGTAAACCTACACGCTCTCCTAGGCATTTTGAACCTCGACCTAACCCTAAACCCACACACTCAACCCTTCAGTGGATCCCGAAATCTCTTCTCTGTGCCCAACATTACTATGAAGGCAATCATACCATATGGATCCTCAAACCTCTCCAACCTAAGCCCCTACCTCGTGTCACCCCACAGTTACCTGGGTACCCAAGGCAACATCTACAGTCAAGATTACTCAAGACAAAGGGAAGCAGAAAGTCCTATGTGACATAGTCACCCCCAAGCTACTGACGAACTTCCTCATAGATATACCCTCAACGTCAGCAATTCCTTCGCCTATCATTCAGAGGCTTGACATGACCGCAAAACTCCCTTCAACTCCCTCAGCCTCATCTACTTCCTTGCTACCCTCATTGGAATCTCTTCACGAAGTGCCACCCTCTACCTCGCCATTACCTAATTGTCATAGAATCCCTTTTTTTGGCAAATTGGGCATGCGATCAGTACAAAACCTGTAATGGGGTCCTGGTGGCATAGCCTCTATGTACGAAACCTGTCAGGCCAAAAAAAAAACCTTGCCACGGTCATTCATTTCTCAGATTCTAAGTGCCACGGCTGTTCCTTCATTAACCACAAAGCCCGCGGACCGTTCCCAGTTTTGCACGATCGTTCCCTTTTCAGAGTCTGGCTTACCACATACGTTCCTAGTTTTGCATGGTCGTTCCCTCTCCTGCACACTGCCATGGCCATGCCGACTCTCTATTCAAAAGCCCCCGGCCATTCCAACCAGTCCCGTGAGCCCGCGGCCGTTTGATCCTCTTTCCATGCCCATCCGCAGTCTGACTTCACACACCCATACACTTACAATCGTATGTCCATTCCCTAAACTTAACGCGGCCATGTCTTCTTCATAGGGTTATAAATATGGGCCCCCTCCTTCCATTTCCTCACTTTTCACTCTCAGCCTAGCCAAGCTCTTGCAAATTGTTTCCCCAAGCCCTTATCCTCATAGGTAGCATTCAAGATGTCAGAAGCTTCTGACTCCTCCCTGGAGGTGCTCCACCACACTTCCCTCAGGAGGAAGAGACCTACCAAAGGCCGCTTTGAGGAGTACATGAAGCACCCCACCCAGCTCTCCCACCTAGGTGAAGCACTAATGCAGGTCAGTGGATACTATCCATTCTCTTATGAAGAATCATTGTAAATTTGAGCACAAGCTCCTTTACTACACACCATTCCATGCTATGGAGTTGTTGTAGCTGACCCAATGGTGGTGCAGAAGTTAGAGCAGCTTGGATTGGGGCCGACTGCCTACCTTGGAGCCTTAGGGGCCAGACTTGTATATTGCCTTATACTTCACCAAATCTTATGATGCAAATCAGCACACTATTGAGGGCCATAGGCATCCAGTCCAGCTCAACATAGGGCTTGTGTGTGGTGAGAGACATTCCCACATATGGCGCAACCATATGTATGCCTAGTCAACTCACCCGCGGCCTGTATAGGGGGAATTCTAACAAAGATGGAGTTGAGTGGGGTAACATTGCCCAGGATGACCTCGTGTTGCCAGCACGAGCTCTGCAATTTCTCCTCACCACTAGGTGGACTGACACGTTCAAGAGGTGCAGCTTAATAACCTTAGCTCATGTGCACCACCACGGGCAACAGGTCAATTGGTTTGACTCACTCTTTCGGGAGCTCCATGCTGTATGCTCCATGCCTGTATAGGGGGAATTCTAACAAAGATGGAGTTGAGTGGGGTAACATTGCCCAGGATGACCTCGTGTTGCCAGCACGAGCTCTGCAGTTTCTCCTCACCACTAGGTGGACTGACACGTTCAAGAGGTGCAGCTTAATAACCTTAGCTCATGTGCACCACCATGGGCAACAGGTCAATTGGTTTGACTCACTCTTTTGGGAGCTCCATGCTGTATGCTGCAACCCCCAAGGCAAGTTGCCAGTGCCAACATTACTCATCACAAGGGTTCTCTAAATCCAGTTGAGCGGACCGGATGCCGCCGCTGTTTCTTTGTTATACTCTCCATCCACCTCTCCTATTTCCCGACTAGCCAAGAGGCCACACCATAAATCCGCACCTACAGAACAAGCTTAGCCACCCCCAAGCCCCAGTCCCACACAGGAAGAGCTCGTGCAGCTCTGCAGTTTGCAGAAGCCACCAAGAAGCCCGCCCGAAGAGGAAGAGGCTCGAGCGCTAGAGGCAGGAATTTCTTAACAGGAGTTTATATATGAGATCCCACCCCCTGACAGGTTCACGGAGATGCCTTCTTATGATTAGGCCGGGCCTTCATACCCCAGTGACACACAAAATACAGTCAACACTCTCCATTGGGCTTGGCAGTTTTAGTTTCAACCATAATTATGCAGAGAGCATCCATGCGGCCCACAGAGATGTGCCTAACTTTGCCCACGGCTTTGCCAATATGGCATGGGAACTGATTCTATAGATGACACACTGCATCTCCTGACAACAAGCCCAACTTTCACAAAGGAAAATGCTATTAGCCAAAGCCCAGGAGAGAGAGCAGCGTCTGAGGAGTTATACAAGACTAATGTAGAGTTCATAGAGCTGCAGAAAAAGTTTGACCAATAAACAAAACAACTCGGCAGCACGACTATCACCGGAATTACTGAGCTCGAGCAACAAGTTAACCAAGCCCATGTAGCAGCCGTGAGATAGCCCACAAAGAGCTCACAGTCATTGAAGGACTACATCAGGAGGCCATGAGCCAGGTCTAGACAGTAGAGGATGCTCTAGCCCGCACCACCGCGGATTTTGCAAAGCATTGCGATTTAATAGATGCCACCATCAATCGCCTACAATGAGTAGCTCAAAGATGTTGAGGCACAGGCCACCCAACTGCCATCCACTCCATCGGCTCCTTTGTCTAGCTCGGTCGACCACAAGGTGGATGCACTCATGGAGACCAGCACAGAGCTCCCCATTTTGGCATTCCCCCCTCAAACCCCTTATCAGCTTCTTGATCTAAAGTTTTGAGCCATCCGCCCTTAACCTTCTCCAACATGATATATATATAGAAGAGTTCCTCTCCCACCCACAATATACATATGCTCTATCCAAGCTCCCCATAGATAGCCTAACTCTCATCCCCCATTTTTTCTTCCAAGGGCTGCTCACCTTCCAACACCCTCATGATCTCTTTGAACTCCCCTTCCACCCCCTTCAAGCCACCCTCACAGCCTGGAGTTTACTACTTCGTTATGGCTTCCCTGCCACCCACAGCCCAATTTAATCTCATTGATTTATTAAAAAAGACCAGATGGTGTCTACCCCTACCCCTATCTCCCCCTCACGAGTGCTGCATTACCTCCACACTGCTAGCTAGCACGTCATCCACGATGCTTACCTCTCCCTCCTCAATGATTCTCTCCCACCCTACTCGGCGCCTGGCTTACTCATTTCATTCTCTGCCCCACCGCTGCTTCATCCAGGTCAAATTTATGGAGGCTATCGGCATATGCTAGTTCGATGACACCCACATCACCTTTCCATGGAAGTACAAGGAAGCCGAGGTTGTTGTCGCAGTAAATTTTTCTATGCCCACGATCCTCAAGTTGCCGCTGTAACTAGCCCTAGCCCAGATGACAATAATGACGGCACTGATGGACAGGGTGGCTTGCCTCCTCCAAACCCCCAATCCCTCCTCTCCCATTAAGCCCTTCCTCTGCATCTCCTCACACCCCACCCCCACCACCCCCTCAAGCACCTCCACTCTTCCTCTTTTTGGTGCCCCTACTTCTTCTCCCCTCCTTCACTTTCCCACTCCACCCCCATCACCCACACCCCCCTCGCCGCTTTCATTATCCCTCAACTTAGGAATGCACATAGCATTCCGGGACATCCCCTCCACCTATGTCAAACCCCCACCTTTTCTTAATGCGCGAGCCTCACCACAAGCCCAATATCATTGACACCCCCCTCCACCGTTGTCCCCTGCTCCACCACCCACCAACCCCACCACACTCGAAGAAGGGGAGATCATGCCACCTCCACCATCTGAGCATGAGGAAGTCAACCCTCCACTAAACCCTTTGAATTGGTATGATCCTCTTGATTGCACAGAGTTTGAGCAGGCCATTGCCATCCTGCTTGGTCGACATCTCCAACATCACCCACATCACCAACTGCCCCCCTCGACATCAATGTCCTTTGCCTGTACCTCGACGCCAAGAACATAACCTGGCAGTGTGATCACCCACCCCAAACTTGTGGCGAATACCACTGCCCCCGACCTTTGCTCGTCCCATAACGTTTGATCTAATGGTGGGCAAGCAGCTTGCCTGCTGGCGCGACGGCCCTTCCTCATCAAACCCTTCATCTAGGACATCTACTGTAACGCACCCCGTGCACAGAGGATCAGCCCGGATTACCTTCCCATTCAAAGACGGTGGGCCTGGAAGACGTTCCAGGATGAGCAATAGAAGAACCTAAAGTTGCAATTCAACTTCCCATGGTTCGCGCCCCCGTCACCACAACATCCATGTACTGAAGAATCCATGGTCTGACGCTTCCACGAATTCATCCGCTGCTATGACCAAGTCCCCAACCCAGCGGTGATTGCCACGATTCAATTCTTCAATCTCATCATCACCTTGATGGAGTCCTTCCCGAACTGTTCGGCTACTACAAACGAGTCATGTGGATGCCTGCTTGGAGGCTCTAAACTTTTGAAGACATGATGGAGGCGACCTTTTGGACAAGCTACCGCATCTTCCATCGTGCCCCTCCAGCTCCTACCTCATGATGGGACTTTGTCCGCACTTACTCTATTTACTACACATAACTTCTTCGACCGGTTCTAAGGACATATCTGCAATTGGGAGGGAGGTATGTTAACCACTTTGGTTAACATGACCTTTTGCGCGGCTATTATACCTCCTTTGTAATTCATCTTTTGTAACTGCGCTAAGCACCAATTGTAAATGAGACATGGGATGACCGAGCTTACAGCTTGTGTAATGCTGGTCATGAAATATGAAAAGAGACAATCCCATTTATCTTAATTGAGTCTTGCCTTCTCTCCCTCCCTCCCTCCCTCCCTCCCTCTCTCTCTCTCTCTCTCTCTCTCTCTCTCTCGCTTATGGTGGCTTGCTTGCTTGCTTGCTTGTGATTGTTGGTGTATGTGAATAGGAATTGTGTTTCTCTCCCTTCTCTCATTCACTCCCTTCTCCTTGTCTTGTTTGCATACAATTGGCATGAGGTAGAGGTTGAATAGGAATTGTGTTTCTCTCCCTTCTCTCATTCACTCCCTTCTCCTTGTCTTGCTCGATTGGCATGAGGTAGAGGTTGAGATCTCCATAGCTCCTTCCCTCTTGATCCTACCTAGCTTGCTTGGATCTCTCTTTGGGTGACATAAAGAGAGTGTAGAGTGAGCCCCAAGCAGCCTCACATCGGGGAGTTAACCCTAATAGGGTTGGCCAAATGCTAATCACTGGATTCGACCCTTGCATGCACTCTCTTCTTCTTCTCTCTTGTGCTTGTGAGGTAGCATGTTAATCTATTAACAATATATTGGTTCAATTAATGGTTTTTTCAACTAAATATTTTTGGCTCTCATACTTTTCAATGATGGAATATCATGGTTGCTACTACAGTTGTTTTTTTAACGAGCGCCACTCCCATTTTTGAGCATTTTGGCTGTAAAATACTTGCAAAATTTGAAAGTGCTCATTAAAACTTACGCTCAAATACAAAAAAAAAATGATATATTTCATCAAACCTGTCAGTTTGGAAGGGCAAGGGTGATCGTAAAAAATCAAGTTGAGGTGCTACATGCTTAGCGATGGAGCCAATGCTTTCTTTTATACTTTTAAAAAATCACTACCTTAGTAAAATGTGTCATCTTATGTTAGCAAAATCTATAAACTTCACACTAAAGGTAAAATTACATAAAAAGAGGGACATGAAGAGCCATACAAGTGAGGTGATTAGGTATGGGAAAGCACAATTAAAGGCTAATGGATGAGGTGATTAGGCTATTGGAAGGCATAATTAGAGGCTAATGGAGTGGTTTTAATAGGGCCAACATGAAGGGTATGTGGCTTGACCATCACCCGACCATCACCCATTTTGCGAGGCCCTAATTTGGAGAGCACCACATAACTTGCTACATACACGCACGCACACGAGTGGACGCGTGTGTGCGTGGTTAAATGTTACTAAAGAGGAGTAGATACAAACCCAACACTTTGTGGAGAGTGTTTCTTAGCTAATAAGTTTTTAGAAATTTCGACACTATTTTCTAATAAGTATGAAAGCAATACATCAATCTCAAGAGTAGTATGCTACACATGAAAATAAGAAGAGAAAAGATATATCATTCAAAGGTGATTATGTTCTCTTGAAACTAAGAAAAGGAGACTCAAGAATGTAGAGAAGCATCCAAATGTGAATCTGGCTCCAAGGTATTATGGACCATTTAAGATTATTAAAAAAATAACCTTGCTTATCAAATTAGATCTATCATCACACTTCTAACTTCTTCCAAGTGCTTCCAAGTGCATCTAAACGTTTCTGTGTGCTTCTAAGTGCCTTTTGTTGCTTCTGAGTGCTTAATAGTGCTTCAAAAAGCTGCCAGCAGGTGCCTGAGAGTTCTTCCAAATGCTTCCAAGTGCTTATGCTCGTAATGGCTTAACAGAGCTTCAAGTGCTTGTAAGTGCTTCCAAGTGCATCTAAATGTTTCTGTGTGCTTCTAAGTGCCTTTTGTTGCTTCTGATGAGTGCTTAATAGTGCTTCAAAAAGCTGCCAGCAGGTGCCTGAGAGTTCTTCCAAATGCTTCCAAGTGCTTATGCTCGTAATGGCTTAATAGAGCTTCAGAAATGATAACAGGAGCTTCTAACTGCTTCCAAGTGCTTGTAAGTGCTTGTAAGTGCTTGTAAGTGCTTCCAAGTGCTTGCTAGGGCTTCTAAATGCTTGCTAAGTGCTTGCTAGTGCTTCTAAGTACTTGCAAGTGCTTGCAAGTGCTTGCTAGTGCTTCCATGTGCTTCTAAGTGCTTCCAAGTGCTTCTAAGTGCTTGCTAGTGGTTCCAAGTGTTTGCTAGTGGTTCTAAGTGCTTCCAAGTGCTTCTAAGTGCTTGCTAGTGATTCCATGTGCCTCTAAGTGCTTCCAAGTGCTTCCAAGTGCTTCCACATGCTTTACTTGCTTCTAAGTGTTTGCTAGTGTTTCCAAGTGCTTCTAAGTGCTTCCAAGAAATTCCATGTTATTCCAAGTTCATCTAAATGGATCCTCAGGCTTGTTTGCAGGTGCCTGAGAGTACTTTATAGTGCTTAACAACCATTTACAAGTGCTGCCAAGTGCAGAAAGTACTACTAAGTGCGTCTAAGAGCTTTACCCAATGAGTGTCATAGCTTTACACTGATTGAAAGTGCATCATAATGCTTACCAATGCTATAGGTTGCTTCAGAATGATTTATAATGCTTGATAGTGTGTCTAAATTTGTCTTCTTTGTCACAGAGGGACTTCTATATGTGGTTCCAAGTGGCTCATCCTAACATAACGATCTCCCTCAGATGTTTTGAGGGTCTAAAGCCATACTTTGTATGCAAGTTTGGAGGACCGCAACACTTGTTGCTGTGAATACCATGTGCAGCTTATATACTTCAAGGAAGCTCTTAATCAGATGCGCCAGGGAAGATATGGGCTACATGGCCGGCCATGCAGTTGTTGCAGGTGCCTTGTTTACAGTTCTCATGATGGAACAGTGCAGTGCACGGCCTCCAATGCCACATTTCCAAGCTTAACAGACCTGTGGGAGTCTGTATTGTGCCCAAAACCCATTGACTGTGTGCTTATCACCGTAGACAATGTCTTTTGGGTACATGCCAACATTGTGGCATTAAATAGATCTCCTTGTGTCCACATGAAAAAAGCGATGACATCTCTATGATGAATGTCAAGCTTTTTGACGATGTTCCTAGACACAGGAAGTGGACGAGAACGATCAAGCAAAAACTCAGAAAGATCTTGTTGTTCGCCAAGTCAGACCGAGGACTTTCACTTCCTTGCTTCAAAGCAAATTGGGAAACTTCATCAAACATAATTATAAGTACAGATGGCAAGCTGAACAATTCAAAGAGTGTTTGGATAAATTTCCAGATGATGTAGTGGTGTTGGTAGTGGATTTTGCAGAGAATTACTCCTTCAAGAAGGTGCAGAATGAAATTCAGTCAATGCATTGGTATTCAACTCAGGTGACAATCTTGGTCCACATTTCGTACCTGCGTGATGTGCTTGGTACCATTCGGAAGACAACCCACTTCTACATCTCTGATGACAAAATCCACGACACTTTGTTTGTGCAGCAGTGCTTTCTTTTGCACAATGAGTGGCTAAAAGCTCAAGGATGCAGCGACACTGGGTGGATGGTGTTCCTTCACAATTCAAAGCAAGGCGCCCTTTCTATTTTGTAGCCCGATACTTCAATATGACAGGTATTGAGATGATGCACAATTTCTTTGCATCCGGCCATGGGAAGGGCGAGCACGATGGGGCTGGTGCGGTGCTCAAAAGAGCTCTCACACAGGAGCAGCTGAAATCTGACGAATGGGTGTGTTTTGGGTACAAAAACACAACACAACTAATTACTACTGACACAGCAAAGACAACCCCATTAGGTAACACTAACATAAATTCCCACATCAGGCTAAACATAAACTGAGCATGGAGAACACAAGTTGAGTAGAAATTTGCTAAACAAGATTGAAAATAGCAGAACAGAACTGAAATACCATATCTGATTGATCAAGATGAATCATACATTGCTTTCTCCTTCTTCTCTTACTACTCACTACTTGAAAAAGACGATTACAAAGCCCCTATAAATAGGCGACTTCAGACAGTTTTAAACAGTTGTAACTAGAATGTCTCAAGACATTAACAGATAATATCCGACTATCCAGATCATAACAAACTCCGACTGATCAACAATCCGACTGAGCAATAGTCCGACTAAGCAATAATCCGACTGAGCAAAGATACATATATCCGACTGAGCAACTATTAGGTAAATATTAGGTATTCTATCTATAGTTCAACACATGGCACAGCCCGGTGGTTGATTTCAAGGAAATCGGACTTGAATTCACAATCCCTTGATCAGAAAAAACCGGCCACATGACAAAATTTGATGCTACTTCTTCAAATGTCAGGTACTACATCATTTGGCTGCTCAGCCTGCATCCCTTCAACAACTGGAACCTCCTCAGTCATCTCTGCTGATTTATCTTCCACTGAAGTCTCCACTGGCTGCTCACTCTGACTTGCTGTTTGCACACTTAAATTGATAATAGGTACTTCCACTTGAACTTCTAGGTCCTGAAAGATTTCCTCCACAGTCCTATCACTCTGAATCTTCACACTCTGCATGTCTTTCAGTTCCTGTACCTGCTGAATCCAATACTCACGTTCTTTCCTTAACTGTCCAACCTCTGCCATCAAACTTGCCTCATGCTGAGTTACAAACCCTGTTGTCATAACCTCATAGGGATAATTTATCATTGTTGACAGCCTTTCCTTGATCATTCCCCAAGAATCCTGCATAGTACTATGCATTTGTTGCTTCAGGATCTGTACATCCCCTTGTGCCATCAGCACTCCATTTACATCCAACTCTTCATTCATCAACATCTGTTTTTCCAACTCCTGTAAAGGCTGAAGTCTCAATTGCATTACTTCATTAGCAACCTTCAGTTCTGCATTATCTTTAGCCAATGTATCCAACTCGGATGTAACCCTCTCATCCATTTTTGCTGTCCATTCCTTGAAAATTCCTAAAGACATCTTAACCTTAGCTATCTCCAATGCATGTTGTTCCAATAACTGAGCCTTGTCAGCAATATGCATCTCCTTTATCTGCTTCAATTCCTCCTCAAGCTGCTTCACCTGCGCACTTTTATCCTGGTAATCATCTGAAGTTACTATCTCATTCAGAAGATGCTGCTGCTCAATCTTCTCCTGCTGACTCTCGATGAAAGACTGAAGTTCCTTCAGATACTGCTGAGCAGTACTTACATCCTTTACTACAAACCCTGGTTGATGCACCACCTGTGCTCCAAAGTCAAGTTTTGCAACTAACTTGGTTCCCCCCAATTCAAGTTTCCTCTTCTTGGACAGTGTGAAACTCTTCCCCAACATCTTGGGTGTTTGTGAACCTGATACATCAATCAAAGGCTGCACTTCTACATCCTCAACATACGGTTTTTTCGGAGCTCCATATATTACCTTGAAGGCCTCTGTCGGACTGTACCCAACTGTAAGCATACTCTGATACAGCTCCTTCTTGTCAGGTTCCAACTCATCACATTCCGACCTCTGCTCTACAACCTTCTCAGACTGTGGTTCTTTCTCGACTTTGCTGTATTTTTCTTTAGCAGGCAACATAATCTCCCCCACTTCCACTCTCTGTGCATACTGAAACATTGCAGCTACATAAGCACTCAACCTGCTATTGGATTGTGTCTTTCTCTTATCCGACCCAAATATTTCTCCATGAAGCTTGTCATATAACCAATGTGCCCAACTAACCTCTTCTCCTTTTTCTGCCCAAGACAATGGTGCATAATTTTCCTTTGACATGTAATCAAATTTGATAATAGAGCACAGTCTTTCAAGATACCATTTGAGCTGTTCCCTCCTAGCATAATGAACATTCCTTAACATATAATACTGTCGACCCCCTTCTCTGGGACCAAACTCCTTTTTCAAGACTTCATCACGACATTTTGGAATGACAGTATCCGAAACATAGGGTAATTGAAATACTTCGGCAACCATTTCCACAGTAAGACTCACCTTTGCAGAAATTGCGCCTTTTGTTTTTCGGAGTATCTCCACCTGGCTTTTGGCATAGAAGTTATTCCTCCAGTCATCCCACGGCAAGCCTGCAAACTCCCGCAAACCGACCTGCTTCAACCATGTTGCATTCGCGGGTGCTGCCTTGTCGAGCTCGACCTTGAAGTCGGTGTAGGGATCCATCAGCGACTGTGTAAGTTTGCCGGTAGACAACGGTGTAGGAACCTCATCATCTTCCTCAGCCACACGCTCCTCTTCCTCAGAGCTGCTAACCTCAACTCTCATGGGTGCTCCCTTCCTTCGAAGCCTCTTCTTCAGAACATCCCTCTGCTCGTCCTCCGCTGGTGGTTGCATGCCGGCAGAGCTCTTAGCTTTCGGCATGGTGATGGGCGAGTGCAAGGAGAGCGCAGAGAAAATGCGCGAATGGTCTTGCATGGATGCTGGAAAGAAAGGACCTCGCACACTCTGGTACGCGCGAAAAGTGCGATCAAACTCCGGCTGCCTCGAAATGATACTCTCCTTAAGTGTCCACTCACCCCTCAAATCAAGGCACCATGCAAAATTTTGAAAATTTTCAAAAACTCCGACTATCTGAGATCCGACCCAGCAAAATCCGACTGAGTCCGAATCCGATGCAGACCCACATCCCTGTATTGTCGGACTTTCTTCTGGATCTATTTTCACCTGTGCTACCTGTATCAATGCTGAACTTGCCCAATCCAAATGTGGTGGTGTGCCTTGAAACTTTTTCAACCTGAACCCATTAATTGGTTTCTCAACCCTAGTTCCAAAAACATCAGCCACAATAAAGGTTCCTTGCCCCAGATCTTCAACAATTTGATAAGGCCCTTTGTATCTCAGTGTTAACTTACCAGGATGAGGTCCCAACCTGGAATTGTACACCATCACCCAATCACCAACCTGAAACACCTTAAATTTGACATTCATAGTCACCCAAGCCTGTCTTCTTCTTTGAACCACCTCAGTGATGTAAGAACTAACTAATCTGTCCTCCTCCAACTGCATCAAATACCTGCTCCTGAACTTCACTGACAAACTTGGAGACATTTTCTCAGCAGTTACTCTTAAACTTGGTACCACAAATTCCATAGGCACAACTGCTTCTAATCCATATACCAACCTGAATGGTGTCATCCCTGTGGTAACTTTAAAAGCTGTTCTATAAGACCACAAAGCAGAGTCCAGCTTCAAGTCCCAATCTTTCTGGTTATCCTGCACAATCTTCTTGAGGATCCTTACCAATGTCTTATTGGTACTCTCAGCTTGTCCATTGGCCTGGGGATGATAAGCTGTAGACTTTTTGTGCATAATCATATGAGTTCTTGTTAGTTCAGAAACTACATCATTCAAAAAGTGAGTTCCCCTATCACTGACCAATTCTACAGGACACCCAAACCTGGTCATGATGTTGTGATACAAGAACTTGGCCACACTTGCAGCCTTGTTATCCTTCAGAGCGACAGCCTCAGCCCATTTTGTACAATAATCAGTAGCAACAAGGATATACCTGTTACCTCTTGGAGTTGTTGGCTTGACAGGTCCCACAAAATCAATTCCCCACTTCTGAAATGGTTCCAAAGGCAAAATAGGATGATCTGATATCCTATCTGAATTATCTGGCTGTCCAAGCTTTTGACAAATCACACATCTCTTGGCATAGTCATGGGCATCTTTCAAAACTGTAGGCCACCACAAACCAGCCTGCAATATTTTCTTTCCTGTAATATCCCCTGAAAAATGTCCTCCTGCTGTTCCGGAATGTGCTTCCTGAATTACTGCCTTCTGCTCATACTCAGGTACACATCTTCTTATCACCTGGTCAATTCCCTTTTTGTATAATGCTCCAGCAATCACTAAGAATGGTCTACTCTTCAAAGCAAACTTCCTTCTCTGATCTGGAGTAAATTTTACTGGCATAAATCCCTCAGTTAAAAAGGTCAAAAACTGATCATACCAGGAATCCGACTCAGCAGCCTGAACTTCAAACAATGGGGCATCTGGTAAATCATCATCCACCCCACGTGGTGCTTCTCCAGTTTCCAACCTGCTAAAGTAATCAGCAATAGCATGCTCTTTCCCTGGAGTATGGACAATCACAAAGTCAAACTCCTGTAACAAAAGCATCCACCTGGCTAATCTGCCTGTCAACAAGGGCTTCTTAATCAGATACAGCAGGGCTTGGTGATCCACATGGAATATTACCCTGTTCCCCAACAAGTAATGCCTGAATTTATTCAAGGAATATACCATCCCCAAAGCTTCTCTTTCAGTCACAGCATAATTCCTTTCTGCAGATGATAATATCCGACTGGCATAAAATACTGGCCTGTACCATCCTTTCACCTTCTCCTGCATCAGAATTGCCCCTACTGCTACATCTGAGGCATCAACAAAAATATGGAAAGGTAGAGTCCAATCTGGTGACTGCAAAACTGGTGCAACAGCTACCATCTTCTTCAACAATTGAAATGCCTTCTCTTGAGGCTCAGCCCACACAAAAGGTACATCCTTCTTAGTTAAATGGGTCAATGGTGCACAAATATTGGCTAAATATCTGAGGTACCTGGCATGCCATTTAATCTGACCCACAAACCTCATTACTTCCTTCACATTAGTAGGAGACTTTGCTGTTTGAATAGCCTCAACCTTCTTCACATCAATTGCCATGCCTTCCTGTGAGATCACATGACCCAACAAAATCCCACTCTTCACAGCAATCACACTCTTGAAGGGGTTCAAGACCAGTCTGAACTGCCTACACCTCTCCAAACACAACTTTAGATGCATCAGATGTAAGTCCTTCTTACCAAAAACAGAGAAATCATCAACAAATACTCTCATGAAGTCTTGTAAGTGTGGCTCAAAAACCTTATGTGCCACATAATTGAAGGATGGTGGTCCATTTTTCAAACCAAAACTCATGACAGTAAAATCATATGCACCAAACTCAGTAATGAAAGCAGTCTTATGCTGATCCTCCTCAGCAACACTAATCTGATTGTAACCTGAAAATCCATCCAGAAAGCTATACATTTCATGACCTGCTACAGCATCTAACACTGCATCACAAAATGGCATTGGAAAAGGATCTGTTATGGTTGCTGCATTGAGTTTCCTGTAATCAACACATACTCTCAGCTTCCCATTTTTCTTAGGCACCACAATGATTGGAGATAACCATGTCACCTGGCTCACAGGTTTAATGAACCCTACTGCCAACAACTTATCTATTTCTTCCTTCACCTGCAATGCAAAATTTGGATTCATCCTATACCTTTGCTGCACCACTGGAACTGCATCTGTTCTTAAATTAATCCGATGCTGATGTAATGCAGGATCTATGCCCTTGACCTGAGAATACTCCCAAGCAAAGACATCTATATAGTCCTGTAACAACTGCAAAAGATCCTCCAAAAATTGTCCTTCCACCTGCACACTTACTTTCACCATCCTTGGTGCAGCATCTGTACCCAAATTCAATTCCTTAAGATCATCTTCTTTAACCCGACTGGACGTGCCATACTTCTTGTCATAAATCCTTACAGCCATCTCTCCTGCCTCCTTTTGCTCTTGTTCCATCTGTTCCTTGGTAACAATCTCAGTTTGCTGTTCCAGCAACTGTCTGAATACTGTCCCTTCAATCTCTTGACCTGGCAAGAACTCAGACTCTTCCTGAGTCGGATATTCCACAGGCTGCAATATTCTCTCTACATCAACATCAAATAGTGGCACCACTGTTGGATTAGCCATTAAAAACTGTTCCTCCTCATCATCTTCTATTTCTTCAGCAAGATTAATTGTCTGTGCAAACAATGGCTTTTCTTTAAGAGACATATTTCTCTTACCCTGCATGGTTACAGTAATCTTCTTTTTCCCCTTGGTCAGAACCACCACATTCAATCCCCAATCCTGTTTAACTTTAGCCATTCTAAACCAAGGCCTACCCAGTAACATTTCATAAGGTGATAGTGATTCTGACATTTTGATTACCACAAAATTTACCAAGAATCCCATACCGGCAACTTCAATTTCCTGCTGCTTCAAAATTCCCAATGGTTGCACCCTGGTTTGATCTGCCATTTTCACCTGAAATGGTGCTGGGGCTAAATTTGCTGCACCCATTTCTTGGTATACACTTTCAGGGAGAATGTTAACCCCTGATCCTCCATCCAAAAGAACTTCATCAAACACCCTGCCCTGGTACTCAACCTTAATGACAGGAACCACAAAGTCAACATCTGCTGGATCAATGCTATTAACTGCTGGAACCAAAGTCGGATTATCTCCTGACTGCTGATCCTGAAGTCTTTTAAGCAATCTTTCCTTAAATGCTGGAACCAAAGCTAACAACTGATCTAATGACAATTGCAAGGGAGAATTTATGAGTACCTCAAACCAATCTTTATCCCTTTCATCCTTCATCTGCACATTACTTTCGGACTGATGCAGAACTAACTCTTCTTCATCCTCCAACTCCGATTCTTCTTGCTTGTCCTGATTCTTAAAAATTCTTCTTTGTACCTGGTCCCTGATGCCTTTTTGTTCCTTCCAATTAATTGGTCCTTTCTGTTTAGACCTGGTAACAGCCAATACCTCAATATCCTCAATATCCTCAGTATGCTTGTTGCTTTGCTGCTCAGGTATGTTTTGACCTTGCTGGGGCTGTACCTGTTCATCTTCTAATTGAATCATGATTACATTTGCTTGAGCTGCTGGTTGATTCTGAGGTTGCTGCTGCCCCTGCTGGTTATTCTGATTATACCTAAGCACTGGGACACCTCTTTCTTCTCTATGTTTTACCCATAAGGCACAATTTGGCCCTATCCAATGATATGGTGCTGAACAATAAACACAAGGCATGACTCTTGCCTGCCTTCCTTCATTGTTTTCCTGTTCCCTTAATGGTGGTCTATCAGTTCTTGGTCTCTGAAATCCTCCTCTGCCCCGAATTGGAACAGCCTGGTTTACTGCAACCTCACCCCTGCCTCTTCCTGCATAAGGTGTAGTCTGACCCCTGTTCTTGGGATTATACCAACATAAAGCTGTCGTATGCCCATCCTTATCACAAATTTCACAGAACTTCTTTTCTTTTGGTGCTGCAACAGAATAACCTATCTTTCTCAATTTACTTACCAAATCCTCCTCTTTGGATGGTTTTGCTTTGGTCTTGTGCTTTTTCTTTGTCTTCACCTCTTCTTCCTCACTGTCGGATCCTGCTTCTGAATCCTCCTGCTCAGAATCTGATGCTGACTCTGGCTGGTCATCTGAATCCGAATCATTCTTTCTGGTGTGTTTGCCCTTGCCGCTTCCAAGTCTTTTCTCTACTCTAGCAGCTGCAATAACCAAATCATTAATTCCACCTGCAATATCAATGCTAGCCACTGCATTTTTCAGCCCACTTCTCAATCCTTTCAGAAAATAACCAGCCAGCATCTCATTGGTGGGTCTCTCATTTCCCTGTAACCTTTCAACCAAAATTCTGAATTTCTGAGCATAGTCCTCTACAAGCATCTTCTTTTGTCTGATGTCTCGGAGTTTTCTTAAAATGTCTGTTGGAGTCTTTTCCCTCCTGAATCTCTGTAAAAAAGCTATTCTAAGATCATCATATGTTGGGAAGTGTGGTATGCCATATTGGCTAAACCAACTCATGGCCTTCCCTTCAAGAGTTGCTGCAAATTGCTGCAATTTAACTGCATCATTGTACAACACAGTATACCCATTTGCTTGCCATTTTGTCTCAAACTGAGCTACATGACAATCAGCATCCTCCTTAGATCCTCCACTGAATTTAGCTGCTTTCACCCTCGGGTTGGGTAGTTGTTGAGCCATGGGATGTGGCTGAGGTGGTTTCCTAGGTCTTTGCCTGGTAGCCCCCTTTAATGGGTTGAACTGAAGACTCCTTCTAACTCCTGCAGACCTTCCTGTCAGGATTAGGGCGCCAAGAAGTCCCCCCACTAGCCTCCTCTCTGGTGCAACTGAACTTTCCCCCCCCTGGCCTACAACAACGGCTTCAGGGATTTGGTGTTCCTGATCATCTTCACCCTCGTCAGCATAATGAAACGGGTCAGGGTTACCAATTCGGGCCTGAGCCCTGGTATAGTAAACCCTTCCTACTCTTTTGTCCCCCTCTGACATTCATCTCCCTTCTCGTAACAGAACGGGACCAGCAGGATCGCCAATGTGTTTTGGGTACAAAAACACAACACAACTAATTACTACTGACACAGCAAAGACAACCCCATTAGGTAACACTAACATAAATTCCCACATCAGGCTAAACATAAACTGAGCATGGAGAACACAAGTTGAGTAGAAATTTGCTAAACAAGATTGAAAATAGCAGAACAGAACTGAAATACCATATCTGATTGATCAAGATGAATCATACATTGCTTTCTCCTTCTTCTCTTACTACTCACTACTTGAAAAAGACGATTACAAAGCCCCTATAAATAGGCGACTTCAGACAGTTTTAAACAGTTGTAACTAGAATGTCTCAAGACATTAACAGATAATATCCGACTATCCAGATCATAACAAACTCCGACTGATCAACAATCCGACTGAGCAATAGTCCGACTAAGCAATAATCCGACTGAGCAAAGATACATATATCCGACTGAGCAACTATTAGGTAAATATTAGGTATTCTATCTATAGTTCAACAGGGTGTTACATAACGCTTCAAGTGTGGTGGCATTCCTCAACGCAACCCTCAGGAAAGAATGTCCATTGTGACAGGGAAGAAAGTCGATCATAGATTCTGGGAGGTCAAGCTCGGTGATGTAGACAGAGATAGAGAGTGGGATTGCATGAGGATCAAAGGGTCTTGATCCTTCCTCTGTGTCAACGGCTACAGTCAATCAAATATGCACGGGCTACGGTGCAGACCATTGTCCTGCTTTTGCCATGTGTGCATGAAAGGCCAATGGAGGAGATGTGTAAACAAGGACCACGTTGAGAGGTGGCAGTACTTGTTGCGAATACAACCGACTGTCAATGTTCAAAACGATGGAGAAGCATCCAGCGAATGATGAGTTACCAGGAGCCCCCATGTATGCTGGCCACCATGACGACCTAAGTGATGCCTTGATGGTTGGCCAGAACTTCGCAGAAGAGCCAGGTGCAGACTTCTACATCTTGAAGTGCACTAAAACCAAGCGCTTGACCATCAAATTTGAAAGGGATGAATGGCATAACCGTATTTAAAAGAACTCATTTGTCGTTGAGGGGCTCTTCTACGACAAGGTAAATGGCCAAGATGACACCTACGTTCTTTTGGATGACAAGCCCCCTGCTTTTATCTACTCCCACCTGGTGCGATGCATCAGCTTTCCGATGTGCTCGGTAGAAGGTGAGCCTAATGTATATGAATTGTCAAATGATCTATTTGAACAAATCTATAATAGCATGCCCCCAGAGGAGAACTTGTAAGTTCTAACTTTCAAGCTAGCACAATGCGTCCTCCTAAGAAGCACTATTTTGCACGTTCAACTCTTTGACAGCACTTTCAGTAGTAGACAAGCACTTTAAGACCAATTGACAAGCACTTCAAGCACTTCTAGTACCTACACAAGCACTTCTAGGATCTACACAAGCACTTTCAGATTACTTGAAAAGCACTTTAAGTACCTAGACAAGCACTTTAAGTAACTAGATAAGCACTTTCAGATTACTTAAAAAGCACTTTAAGTACCTAGACAAGCACTTTAAGTAACTAGACAAGCACTTTCAGACCACTTGACCAGCACTTCCCAAACAATTGAGGTACCTACACAAGCACTTTGACAAGCACTTGGAGGCCACATGGTAAGCACCTGTCAGGTACTTTTAGTACCTAGACAAGCATTCCAGACCACTTGACAAGCGCTTTAAGCACCTTGACAAGCACTTTCAAATTACCTGACCAGCAGTTAGCCAGACCACTTTCTAGTACCTAGACAAGCACATGTTTAGTACTTTCAGACCACTTGAGAAATTCTTGTCAAGCACTTCAGTACTAGCTGGACAAGCACTTTTAGTATCTAGACAAGCACTTCAATACCTAGACAAGCACTTTCAAACCACTTGACAAGCACTTTTAGTGTCTAGACCAACACTTTTAAACCACTTGACAAGCACTTCAGTACCTAGACAAGCACTTTCCGACCATCACTTTCTTAAGAGTCCACAAAATGCAACCACAGTATAAACTAAAGAAAATGACACCAGATCGACACAAAATCGTTCCAAGGTCAAAACCATTTTTGTTTGTATATATGTCAAGGAGTGTTGGAAGTTAGCCACATAATAAAGGCACGCTGTCAGAGTATATTAAGCTACACAGTAAGGGCATGGTGTCATGGCAGTGAAGGGGCTATAGGCAGTCCTCTGTACAATGGGAAAAATGGCAGCAAAAGCACTTCTAATTTGCTGTTTTACTCTTTGGACGCTTATACTTTCTTTCTTTAGGATCCAGGTTGGGGGTAATTTTCGGCAACGTGGGGGCTTCAATTTCTTTCATTTCCTCAACATTGATCAGCACGATTCTCCAATTCAACCGTTGGCATCATCCCTGATATCAAAAGGGCACTCTCTGATAGTTTTTGCTCTGTCAGCACTTTCTGCCCACTGCAACACAAAGTCAGCCACATCCTGTTTTAGAAAATTTTTCCACTGCCCCTCAATCTGCTTCTCCACTTCAAGAAGGATCACATAGCATGCAGGATCATTAGAGTACATTTTATACAATGAGTCATCTAGCACAAGTAAATTTGTCTTATTGAATTTCGAGAAAAGATGCCAGAAGGTATCCAGGTTTTTCAAGAACATTGTCCTAGGAGGGATATCAAAGCGCCAAGTGCAAACATGGCAAGCGGTTTGCGACAGCCATCCACTCATGCATTTCTTGGCTTGAGGCAGGCACTTATCCATGGCTGTCTCCAATTCCCCTGCCTCTATGGGAGGTCCACACAAATACCTCTCTCCAACCTGACTCAACGCAAGTAAGAACACCTCTGCATCGTGCCGTACGTAATAGGTGATGTTCTCATCCTCAAGGACTTTGGAAAAGTACAGCGCTGAGACATTTGGGGGAATCTCTGTCCTGCGCTTATCGTGCATGCACAAAAGAACCTTGTTGAAGTCAACGACTGCCAGGTCTCGAGAGTCATTGAAGCGTCGAAACTGATAGCGTGGAGGACAGTGCTCAATGTGCTCTACCTCATCAGTGGTGGTGGGTGGTAGGGTTTTCGAGCCAACAACTTGAATTTTAACTACATGCGCAATAATTAAGATGGTCAGGACACGCACAGACACTGAGAGACAAAGGACTTATATATTAAATTGCTGTAAAATAATGTGGCTTGCATGAGCAAAAAGCTACAAAGTTGCTTGGGCTTTGGGGAAAATTGGGTCAGTACTTTTCTTGGGGTCCCGAAGAGGCCCATCCTCCACCTGCCTTTTCTTCTTCTTCCGCAGCTCTCCTGCAACAAATTGGAGGGTCTCTTCCATATCTGGGTCCAACTCCTCTTCACTATGTACACCTTTGTCGACGCGGCTTGGCTCTCCAGTTGGAGCACTAACATAGGCTTAATGTCTTAATGACATCAGTACCTGGGATAGCAATAGGAAATCAAGTTAGGAGCACAGGTAGTTAATATGATCACAATGATCATGGATAATCATGTCTGAGGATAACATGTTACAGCAACCAAAATTACCTTGTGTGATCTCAGAACTAGGTGTCTCCCTCAGGATGCCTCCATCACCAAGCACATCAGTTTTTTCAGCAGAAAGACTACAACCCTCAAAGTTTTTGTATTTCATCATCAAGGCGTCTAGGTCGAAGGGGGCATCCACATCATGCATGGACGAGGTGGAAGCGACTGGGTCCACCCCCTCGCCAGCCTCTGGCTCACCTAAGACATAACAGACAATTACTGTACATATCAAAAGTAGCATGAATCCTGTCCTATGAAAGAGGCATGCCTTACCTATGGACTCCTCATATGCATTCCCAAGTGCCCAACATCTTGCTACAAGTGGTATCTCCCACGAACAGTCTGGAACAATGCACTTGGGCTTAGTCGCACAGACAATGGAAAAGCAAAAGGGGTGGTACTTGTGGGCACATGGCAGATACAATAAACGCCGGCCGCATGTTTGCTTTTTGACAGCATAGGCCACACAAGATCCACCAATGAGGACAGTGTCAGTACACCTAGGACAAACTTGGCAGGCGGGGTAGGCACTAGAAGGGCTCTCCCCTCTCTCTTCAAGAAAGTGCATGCCTCCCCTCTCTCTTCAAGAAAGTGCATGCCTCCTTCATGAAGGAGGCCTGTCTCCTCAGCTCACATAACACATGATCCATTTCCTCAATCGAAGCTTGCACATAATGAAAAACAACCAGCCATCAGAACTTTCAAGCATGTGTAAGTGGTTTGAGCACCTGTCAGTGGTCTGTGTAGTGCCCTAAAGTCTAAGCAACACCAGTGAGTGGTCTAAGCACTTGAAAGTGGTCTAAGCACTTGCAAATGATGCAACCACTTGCAAGTGGCTCTTCCAAGTGTTCTAAGCACCTGTTAAAGGTCTTAGAAATTGTATGTGCTTTGTGCTTTTGCTAGTGTTTTAAGCACTTGCAAGTAGTATGAGCACTTGAAAGCTGTATGAACACTTGCAAGTGGTCTTGAACTTTGCTAGTGGCCTAGATGTGTGCTTCTAAGTGCTTCCAAGTGCTTCCAAGTGCTTCCTAGGCACTTGCAAGTAGTATGAACACTTGCAAGTGGTATGAACACTTGCAAGTGGTCTTAGAACTTGCAAAAGGCATGAACACTTACAAGTGGCCTTAGCACTTGCAAGTGGTATGACCACTTGCAAAAGGTATAACCACTTGCAAGTGTTCTTAGCACCTTCAAGTGGTCTAAGCACTTGTTAAACTTCTAAGAACTTGCATGGGCCGTATACCACATTTCTTTATTTTATTTTGTTTCACTATGGTGAACACCCGCTATGGTGTCATATGGAGTATTATTTTGGTTGGCCATGTACCACATTTTTTTATTTCCTTTATCCCGCCCATTTTGTATGGTTGGGGAATTGATTCATAAGCTTATGTGCTTTAGTCATTTATTTCATTCAAAAAACTTATACGCATGGACATACGGTTAGTTTATATGCATGGACACACGGTTATTTATATGGTTAGTTTATATGCATAGACATATGGTTATTATGTAAATGACAAGCCTAATTTTGACCAATGAAAGTTATTATTGGCACATTTTTGGGATAATTTTTATAATAGGATACCCATGTGAGAAGAGGAAGCATCTCATGTTTGGGAGGGAGGGGGGAGATTGTACCAACGCTCTTTGTCTTGTGCTTTTTGTTCATGCTCTATCTTGGATTGTTTAATTTTCTAATGTCAATTCAAGCTATTGTTGTACATACGTATGTGGTTGATTAATATCTCCTTGTCTAAGATCATGTCAAATGTCCCTCTCTTGTGCTTCTCACCTATCTATTTAGTCATCTAAAGGGTAGACAAGGACCATACACAAGTCCTATGTGTTTGTCCCATGATCCATAAGGTAATGCTTAGTATAAGGTGTACTTTAAGGAGTGGGTTTAGGTTGTTGTAGATCTCCCCCAACCAATTAATCAGCCTTTCCTCTTCCTCTTGTGGTTGATGCTCTTCTCTAAAGCCCACATCCTATACTATATTGTACCCTAAATATTGGGACAAAGAACTTTACAAGTAATTTCAAGTTTTAGACATGGATATACATTTTTATGTCATAATGTTTGCCAATTTATAATGAACTATATGTGCCAATATAAAGTAAATATATCATTGCCATACTTGTGGGAATATTAAAAAATATCTCGAGGACGGGGTATCACTCTATAGAAAATCCACATATCACGTACATTCAAGGAGTATAATGAAAATCCCTTATCTGTGAATTTGCGTATTTAAAATGACTCCCTTTTTCTATACAAGCTTGTAACTTTTTTAAAATATTCATTAAAAAATCCTTTATGCGTATTTAAAATGACTCCCTTTTTCTATACAAGCTTGTAACTTTTTTAAAATATTCATTAAAAAATCCTTTATGGAAGTACATTTCTATAAATTTTTCTCAAAAATGTGAATTCAAAAATACCTTCTTCTCAACTCACAAGATACATTCACATATTTTTGAGTGAACCCTTGAGGAAAAATATACTATTGGAACAAGTAGTGGAGTGGAGTTAATCAATAATGCTTATAAATGTCCCACACTTACACCAAGAGAAACACCAGCCTATATTATTGAATAAACATCGATGCTTATGTTGGTGTTCATAAGCATCCATCATTTAGCCCTAGGTCTTCAATTATAGCAACCACAAAAATAACTAATATTGCATCAACATGTTGAGGAAGGGAGGGTGTAGGTGCACCACCTACACCCTACACCCCCCCCAACAATTCATTGCTCACACACTATATTGAATACCCATTAGATGGGTAGCCTTTTCAAAGATAGTGTGTGAGTAATGAATTGTTTCATGGGGGGGGAGGTAGGGTGTAGGTGCACCACCTCCCCCCCCGAACAATTCATTGCTCACACACTATTTTTGAAAAGGCTACCCACTAGAAAGGTGGCTATCAAAGGGATGTTCATGAAGGGCCCTTTTCATGAATATATTAAATGGTTCCTTTCATCTTTGGGTAAAGTTTGTGTAAGACCTTCCTTCTTAGGTGTGTGTAGCATCGGCACTTAGGTTTACAATTGAACCAACCATGCCCATGTTCGTGCATGTAGGGACCAATAGGTCATCAACTCTCATAAAAATTTGAGAAGATGTCATGCAGAGTATGCATGAAGAAAGGACTTCACTCGTAAATATGTTGAAATATTCAATAAGTTACCATAAACATATAGAAACACAACAAAGAATGTTACATTATAGTCCAGTTTGCTTTGTAGAGAGGAATGGAGCATTTCCTTCTAGAGACTTTGATGCCACCTAATGTTTCATAAATCTATTCTTTAGTTGATAAATTAGGGTTAGGATTCTACTCTCTATATATATTGGTTCAATTAATGGTTTTTTCAACTAAATATTTTTGGCTCTCATACTTTTCAATGATGGAATATCATGGTAACGTGCTACTATAGTTGTTTTTTGACGGGTGTCACGCCCGCTTTTGAGCATTTTGGCCGTAAAATACTTGCAATGCTCATCAAAAAATACGCTCAGATACAAAAAAAACCTGATATATTTCACCGAACTCGTCGAATCTGAAGGGCAAGGGTGCCCGTCCAAAACCAAAAACCTACCCAGGGTGCTACATGCGGAGTGATGGAGCTAATGCTATCTTGTATACTTTTTTAAAAAAATCACTACGGTAGTTAGTTGTGTGGTCTTAGGTTAGGAGGATCTATAAATTTCACATTAAAGGTGAGATTAAATAAAGAGAGGGACATAAAGCGAGGTGATTAGGTATGGGAAAGCATAATT
Source organism: Cibotium barometz (assembly GCF_041138505.1). Lineage (NCBI taxonomy): Eukaryota > Viridiplantae > Streptophyta > Polypodiopsida > Cyatheales > Cibotiaceae > Cibotium > Cibotium barometz. The sequence continues at coordinate 8,773,003 of NC_141102.1, read as the reverse complement.
AGAGGCTAATGGAGGGAGGTGATTAGCATAATAAGAGGCTAATGGGGTGGTTAGTGAAGGGTACGTGGCTGGAGCCGTCGCCCATTTTGCGAGCCCCTAATTTGGAAAGCACCACCTAACTCGCTACACACGCACGCACGCACGCACACGCACACGCACACGCACGCAGAGACACACACACACGAGCGGCGCGTGCGATGCTAGCCTAATTTATTCCGACACCCCCAGCCTTATGTTTTATCATGATCGTCGTCGTCGTCTGCTCTTAATCACGTTAATTAGCAAGTCCGCCGCACCAGCTTCCTTTTCATTCTATAGTTTCCCCCGAGCTTTCTGCACATTCCATCTTCATGGTGTTGATTAAGAGTAAGTTTCTACTCTGATTAATTATCCATAACCTATCATTACGGGTACCTTCTTAGCTGCTTTTTTTTTTTCTTTCTTATAATAGCTTTGCTGCACAGAAATACCACCTTTAAAAAAAAAAACTTCATTTTTGCTGCCTTCCATCATAAATATACTGCATGTATACTTGCTGTTGCATCTACAATGAATTTTTTTTGTATTATTATTGCTTGCTCTGCTTAATCGTTAATTTAAAAAGAAAACCAGATTTAGATGGTTGTTAATTATTTCATGCAGTCTGCAAGGATAGGTTTAGTGGAGGGTCCCTTGTTGGATCGTTCAAATGTTCAATTTATTGTGTTTATAAAATTTTCTAGTTGGTTGTTTTTTGTGTTGAGGTCTCGCATGCAGCTCATAATAATCAAATATCATAGCACACACACAATATGTGTGTGTACACACACACACACACACACACACACACATATATACACGTGTGTGTACGAATGTATGTATGTATATATGTGTATATTTATTCACACATATATATATATATGCATGTATATGTGTATACAAATATACATGTGCATGCGTAGACATACATATACATATATATACTCATTTATTTATTTTTTATATACATGTATGTTCACACACATACAGATATATCTATATAATATATAATGTGTGTGTGGTGGTATGCTTATATATATTCATGCACATACATAACACACACGATGTATGCATGTATATCTATGGTGTGCACACACACATGATGTATATATATAGGTAGACTGATCAAAAGAGGACATTGACAATTATATATATATATGTGTGTGTGTGTGTAATATATACACACACACACACATATATGTGTGTGTGTATTATATATACACACACACATATATGTGTATATATAATATAATATATATATATATATACACACACATATATGTGTATATATGTGTGTGTGTGTGTGTGTGTGTGTGTGTGTGTGTGTGTGTGTATGAGAAAAAAAGATCCAAGTTTTCTTACTACCCAATTGGATTATGCTTCCAAATTAATCACATTGATGATTTAAGGCTATCTGACCAGTTGTAAGATAAAATTATGGTTTTTGGATTGTAATTGATTTCAATACAGAGATGGGGAGGGCGAAGATACCCATAACTTGGATAAAGAGTGATGCATCCAGACATGTAACCTTTACAAAGAGGAAGAAGGGTTTGAAGAAGAAAGTGGAAGAGCTGGCCATCCTGTGTGGCGTCGAGGTTTGCATGATCTGCTTTAGCCCACAGGCAGGTAAGCTTTCTACTGCCCCTTACAGCTGGGGACTCCCCGGCGTCGCCCACGTCATCAACAAATACCGTAGCCTCAGTAAAGAAGAGCAAGATAAGAAGAAGCTCGACAACACCAGCCTCTTGGAACAGCAGATCAAGAAGCTTAAAACCGAGCTGAAGCTGAAAGTCGAGCAGAACCGCAACCTCGAGAACGAGCGCGCTTACTTTCTGTGGGATGATCGGCTCAACGGCTATGGTGTTGATGATTTGAGGCAGCTTGCTGACATGGTGCTCGAGAGAACAAGAGAGGTGTATGACAAGATGTCATTTCTCTCCCAACAACAACAAGAGGTCCTCCAAGGGTTTGGTAATGCGATTGATCAAAGGGCCCCATTAGCCGACAATAATAACCTCGGGTCTACAAGCTTATTAGGCAATAATCCTATTGGAGAGCTTGATGTTTTGAGCTCATGTGCTCTTAATCATGAGCTTATGATGTCCTCTCAGGGCCCCTTTCAGCAGCTGGTTGGTAATCTTACTTTTAATCAAGCAGAAAACCCTTCATCCTTCAATGGGTTGATTAGCCAAAACCCACCGTCTTATCATCATGGATTAATTAACCAGATCCCCTTGCTAAGCTTGCCTTTTATGGATGATCAGAAAGTTATACCACCCGCTCCCCCACCACTACCGCCTTCCGAAGGTGTACCGTCTGCTAGCCATCTTGCAAGCAACTTCTACTTAAGTGCAAACCCAATGCTGCCACTGTCTAGTGATGTGGCTTTTGAATCCAATACAATAAACCCCAGTTCTTCATCAAAGTCCAAGGTACAAGAGCTCCTGGAGCCTCATATTCTATCCCATGCTATGCATCCTGCATTATTAAAATCCAAGCTGCATGAGCTTGTGGAGCCTCATATGCTGTCAAACATGACATGGCGACAAGCTGTGAGCTTACAGCCTGATCCTCACTTCGCCGCCACGTATTCGGGCTCGTCTTCATCTCAAGAATTGCAGCAGCAAGCAGGAGAGCAGTGCCCACAAGAGCAATGGTCAGATGACATGGTGGACGGCAATGGTGGCGGGAACGCTATGGTTGATGCAGTCAGTGGAGGGCAATTCAATGCCGATGGGCACTCGATGGGAGATAGAATCAGGCAATTTAATGATAATGGTATCAATAATGGGCAATCTAGCATTCTTCAGCTGGATATTGGGCAGCTTGCAGCAATGACAAATCACAATGGAGTGCCTGCAAGCCATGTCAAGGTGAGCGAAGGGACGCTAATGTGGTTGGACGAAGAAAGTAAGGAGATGAAGACTGTGTATCAATCCCATATGCTATCTGATCAAGCTGGTTCTTTAGATCAAGGGCTGGTTAATGTGGAGAACAGTATGGTTTCTGATGAGGAAAGCAATGCTGCATTGAAGCCTGTGTTGTTAGAGGACGAGGTGGAAGCGAGCGATGTGAGAATGATTGGCTACTGAGAGAGAGAGAGAGAGAGAGAGAGAGAGAGAGAGAATCTAGGCTTGGGATGTTTAAGATTATTCAAGCAAGAGTTTTGATGATGAGTTTGGTAGTTTGGTTGGTCTAGCTTATAGTTACATATAGATCTTTGGGACTTTGGGTTTTTGGTTTTTGGTGTGTTGTGTTATTATTTACACCTACACAATTATTGAAAACCCTTTTGATTGTAAGCTTGTGCATAGAGCTTTCATGATGATGATATGTAGAGTCCAGATCAATTGTTGTAATTTTATTTCCTCTTCAAATACTTGTCACACTTGTAAGTTGTAAGTCTTGCATCGATGTTGAGCCTCCATCAGATTGTGCATGTGTGTGTACGAGAGAGAGAGAGAGAGAGAGAGAGAGAGAGAGAGAGAGGCTTTTAATTATATATGCTCGAATGCTTTTTATGGAGAGAGAGAGAGAGAGAGAGAGAGAGAGAGAGCTCTCTTCTTGTATAGTATGGTGTCTTATGTATAGAGAGTGAGTGCTCTTCTTGTCTATGGTGTATTATGTATAGACACGGAATGCCCTTGGTTTATGAAGTATGTAGAAATTTTCATGATGGGTGTTATTTTTTACTTTCTATAAGTTAAAAATGTAAATGCTATTATAAGAGTGCTAATAAGAGAAACATATCATGACACAATTGCCTTTGTCACCATAGGTTTGATATGGTAATTGTATTAAAAGTTAAAGTTTTGTGATATAAGTTTAAGGAGCAAATCATAAGGTTGTGATATATTTACAAGTTCAGGGTCAAATCATCAATGTTGAGTTTATATGAGTTTTGAGTATGTTAGCTTGTCGATTTTTTCATTAATTCAAGAGTTCTTACATTCTATTATTGTATTATTATTTGTGAAAAGAATTGTAGATTTTTTCATTAATTCAAGATTTCCTTCCTACATTCTATTATTGCATTATTATTTGTGGAAAGAATGTGCAATTCTTTCCATGAGCAATTTTTATTGTTGCATTTTTGCAATTTAATCTAAGTGTAATCTTTAAGGTCAAATTCACAAATAAGAATTTATTTTGGATTCGAAGGGACACTTAACACAAGGCTTTCATATGTTTCCATAGATGGTTACTCGTCACTTTCATGGACCCTAGAGATACAATTATAGATCTCTTTTTTGGCTGTCCACCAACAGTGGGGGTTTGGGGAGACTTTGCAAGGAAATGCTAAGGCTTTGTATTTGCATTGAAGACGATGAGCATATTGCTCACTCTCTTCTTTAGGATCTTCCATGTGATCCATCCCTGTCTTAATGCTTCAAGTTGGTGTTATATTTGTGAAAGGGTATCATGTATACAAGCTATATATGTGGAAGGGTGGTATTGTACATGTTATGTATAAGCTCACAAAACTTTGATGACTATTTACACGAGTTAACACTTAGAGGTGTAGTGAGACGACTTGACATGTTAATGTGGAAACCATGAAAATCGTTTCTCCAATGGGTTGTCCATGGTTTCTGTTTGAGGGACTATGATCAAGTTTCAAGTCTCATACTTGTGAAGCTCCTATGTGTGTTGATGTAATAAAATTTAATGTTGTGAAGCTCCCCACCATGATATATGACTATTATGGTGATGACATGTATTCATAAAAGCTCGCAATTTATGCAGATTGCAAGAAAAGCTTGCGATAGAAAGCTCGCAGAAAAAATAAACCCAAGGTAATCCAAAAACTCTAGCAAGGCAAAAAACTTAAAACTCTCAAAGTTCAAGCTCCCTTGCAAAGGAGATTGATTGAAATTCTACAAGAATATGACTTCGACATCAAATTCTGCCCTGGGAAAGATAATGTGTAGCAGATGCACTTAGCCGTAAATCTTTAGGTGGAAATTTAGAGAAAGAGAAGAATCTAATCAAGGGATACTCCACTCATGAAGGAAGCCTCTACATGCTGGGCAAAACCCTACGGGACCATACACCTCATCGTCGGCCGCTACTTGGCGAGGACTCAAGCCGGCCTGTCGCCCTCTCAGGCTCCGTCGATCGATCCTCCCACCCCCCTCAGAGGGATGTCTGCGCACTAGGGTGGGCTTATTTACCGCACTAGCCTGGGCCCTCAGAACTAGACAGCATCATAATCTCTCGCCTCAATCGCGGCGAACCTTATTCTCCCAATGGTATGAGGGATACCTTGGGCCATTCCCGAGCTTTGCTAGACGACGCCGTCCAGCTACTACACAAGCACGGAACGGAGTTAGCGTCGAAGCCAGGAAAAACTTGCACTCTTTCTCTTAAAGATAACAATTTCAATACAATTCATTGAATACAGCATCACTTCAAATCGTAGCTTCATACAATTTTATTTTATTTTTTAAAAATGAAAAGATACATTTATTAACATTAATATTAAAGAAAGAAAAAAAAACTCTTCTTTAAAAGATAACCTAGCTAACCTGGCCACCATTTCCTTGAGGAGCTTGTAACGGGAGGGTTGGGGCCGCATTAGGAGCATCTTCTCTAATCTCATTGTTGCGTGCTCCTTCCGAGGCAATATTCTAGCATTTTTGGGATGGGGCCATCTTGGACGTCACCTTGTAGGGCTCGCTGTCGTGGTTAAAATGCTCCAGTCAGATCTCAATTCCGAGATCGTTTGCTCACCGTATGAGCAAAAGACCACAATGCATGAACCCTCTCTAAGGCCAAAACCTCTTGTTGAAGTCAATGCAAATGGGGGGGGAGAATTTGTGAGATGTCCTTAAACAAAAACGTTTTGCTGAAGGAGAGAAGGGTGCTGCTGTAAGTCTGCACATGGGGGAGGGAGAAGAGCTAAGGACACTGCCAAAGGGGGAGTTGAGGAAAGTTGCCTTATCTGAAAAGTGGCAGATGAGGGGGTGTTGAGAGGGGCGGCTGCAATGCAGCAAATTTGTTACCTCTTCAAGTGTCTCTACATCTTCCAAAGGATCATAGTAGTGAACCACCTGCTCCATGCTTGAATTGCTAGCCATGGCGCAAGGATGAACAACTAATTAGAAGCGAAATTGCTAATCGCACGGTGAACTGAAGGCGCGAGTGAAGGGGGACCGAAACCAATCTATAGCGCAAGGAAGGGGGACCGAAATGTAAAAAATTAAAATTTAAACAAGGCACGACTATATATAGATATTAGTAGGGCTAACGTCATCCATGTAGACGGAAGTGAAGGGCTGACGTCACCGAAGTGTGCTGTTGTGTCACATGTAGGGCTGACATCATCACCAGAGAGCCACATGTAGGACTTACGTCATCCTCGTAATGATGACATCGCATTCTATAAAAAGGAGAAAATATTCATTTTTTTGTCAAGTACCATTAACGGCGGCGTGAGAATTATTTTCATTATTTTTGAACTTTTCCTTTCGCTCCGTGGACGGTTGCAGCATCGACTCTCCCTCTATGACGCGATTCTGAGGATTGTCTATCACCAGATTATCTCTATCGCTTCGTGGGCGGAACGCGACGTCTTTGTGTAGGGTGAATTCTTTTATCTTCTTCTCCCCGCTCGATTCTGTCGATTGCGCAAGTCTACTCTTCCGTTAGGCTTGGATTTTCCTCATCGCTTCGTGGACAGTGCTCCGGCTCGTCGCCCGCCTTGTCGCCCAATTCCTTTGATAGCGCGAGTCTACTCTTCTGTCAGGCTTAAATTTTTCTTATTACTCCATGGTGGACAGCACTCCGGCTCCTCGCATGCCTTGTCCTGCGCCGCCTGATTCCTTTGACGGCACGAATCCAGCTCTTCTCGAAGGGTTGGATTTGCTTCATCGCTCCCTGTGGACTGATTCTTTCTGTCGACGGCGTGATTGACGTCATCATCTTGTTTTATTTATCACTATCGCTTCGTGAAAGTATGGCTCGTACTACAAAGCAAACTGTGAGGATGGTTTACCCAGATCCCTCCCTTCTAAAAGGGTAGAACTGAAGCTAGAGCTAGGGCCAGAGCCTCAAACTGAAGCTCAGGCAACATCTAAGCAACCATTAGAGAAGAAACCAAAAGGGTAGAAGTCAATATTAGGTAATTTGGGAAAAATCTCACATTTTGGGAATCAATTACTCCATATAGTTTTGGATATATCTTAAACATACTAACTCCAAATTTGTCGGAGATCATAGATTTAGATTCTACTCTTTAAGATCTTTCCGATGATATGTCACATGAGAGGGTTTTGACAAACTTTTGGACAAGTTCACCATGCTCCCATTTTTCAAATGGGAATGGGATTTTTCCCAAATTATCTAATATGGTGTTGTAGAACTAATATATCTAAGGCAAGAACTTTTCTTCAGAGACAAAAGAAATTATTTGTTTGTTGTTGCTGAGATAAGGCAAGGACAAGAGTCTATACATTTGCTCATCCCTAGGGCACCATTCCTAAGAATTGTAAGAACAATAAGTGACAGTATCAAAGGGCAAGGACATTATAGATGGCAGAGCAGTGCAATGGCATGTGTACAAGAAGCTTGTGAATACTTTCTTATAGACTTTATGAATGATAGCTTCATATGTGCTTCCCATGCAAGAAGAGTCACTTTGATGGTGGATAGAGACATGACACTTGTAAGCAGGGTGAGGTATAGGTTTGACAAATTTCTTCATTCCTTTGCAAATGAGGGATAAGAAAGCCTTTGAGATCCTCGTGATTCCCCCAGCATTGAAAAGGAAATAAAAGGCAGATAATATAAAAGTTGAAGAAGTCACTTTCCCTCCCAAACAAGAAGAAAAGAAAGTTGGTTAGGAAATCTAAGCCAGACGATAAGAGTTCTGGGGATGAGGAGGAGGTGAAGGAAAAGGTCTCACATGTGCATGATAGCTTAGAGACCCTTGTGTAGTTGGAGAAGGCCAATTCTCAGAGGCTTGCCAAGTACCAGGGTAGCTAATCTGCAATGTTGGCACAGCGGAGGAAGACTACCTCTATATTGCACACCTGGGGACATTTACACGCTTATAGAGAAGGATAGGGAGATCAATGTATATGACAGTGTTGTTCTCATGTGTTTAAGGTATGAATATATTTTTCACATATGTTTATTTTCTCATATGTTAATAATGTAAGAATATTTTCTATTTTGTTTATTTTTCCTTTATAAACTCTTTCAGCACTTATGAAGGAATTGCTTCCAAATCGTCAACGAAGTATTCATTTATGATCCCTTAGTGTTGCCTACATTGATTGATATGAAGAAGAAGACTTCCGAGCTGGCATCCTATTTCAAGCCAATGAACAATAAGAACATTTGTTTTGTTGTTTTGCCATATGTAGAGAGGTTCGTCTCTAATTGATGATTCCTATGTGTTTACTATATGACATATATGTATAATTATTTTAAGGATATTATCTTTCTTAAATATTTCTTTTACTTTTTTCCAGTGGACACTGGAGTGCTTGTGTTATCAATCTTCTGCAGAAGAAGTGTTATTTTCATGAGTAGCCTGACCGGCATGCATGGGCAAATTAAATTGTAAGTAGTTCTCCTTAATAACTTGAATATTGATCTTCCTTCTAAGCTTCATACTTTATTTTTCCTTATATTCAAATTTAATTTTTAATAGGGCATGTAAGAGAGCTATTGCAGCTATTGAAGACGAATATCCGAATTTGAAAAAGGAGGCAGAGTATAAGTTTCTGAATCAGCCAATGGCTTTACAAAAATATTCTACCTCATGTGGATGACATGTTATTGCAAATGTGTGGAAATATCTTTTGTCTAAATATACTGAGATTGATAGCAGTGTAGATTAAGTTAAAAACCCACTATTTTTACAGTAAATATTTACCTAATTTTTTAACTTATTTTCTATAGTTCGAGGTTCTTAAATCTGAGAAATTCTTAATTTGACACTCTTGGATCTCACGAGTTTTGGATGTGGAGTGTTCGTGAAAGAGCAATCAATATTATTTTGAATAATTCAATTACTCCTAATGATCCAGATTCTCCACCACCCCCAAGGCAAGCCTCTCCATCTAAGAAGAAGAAGAAAATGCATGTACATTCCCGCTGAAGCATTTTCTGTTTAAGCAAGGAACTCTACATAAAGAAACCAACGGTGCTCCTCAACAAGGCACACATAAAGAAACCAAGGGTGCTCCTCAACAAGGCACACATAAAGAAACCAAGGGTACTAAACCAGGAAGTACCTCAAAGAAAAGTGGTCCTCAAGTGGGTGCCAAGAAGGGTGTTGGCAAGAAAGCTAAGAAGGAACTCAAGTTTGCTGGTAAGAATAACCAGAAACAATCAAAGGAAATGGACATGGAGACAAAACGAGGCCACAAGTTTTACAAGAAAACAGTGCCTCACTAATGTTTGCATAGAGTGCTTGAAATGTTCCGGTAAGGCTTCGTAATGGTTGCTCCTCTACTAAGTTGGAAGGAAAAATATCTGCAACCCAAAAATAAAATCATTAAACATGAAAGATTTAGCTATCGTAATATCACATGCCTCCTTCCTTCCCTATGATACAACTGTATGGGAATCGAGTTTGTTTACGAAGATGTATGTCGCATGCCATGTACACATGTTGTACAATGGCCACTAGGTCTCCTTTGCTCGATTTTTCTTGAATCCCTCTAAATGACCCTTCCAATGAAGCTCCATCACATCAACAACAAGGGAAAGGAGGTTTACAATGAACAAGAGAAGGACTCAAAGAGGAAGGTTTTATCTCACCAAAGAGGTATCAATAGATGAGCTTTTGAAGATGATAAAGAACCACACTACATAGTTCATCAAGCACATGACAAAGCCCATCATCTATAACCTGATAGAAGCACACCTAGGCAAGGGATACAAGTTGTTAATGTTAGCCTAGAAGCCCCTATTGTGAACAACCCTAACACGCACACTTTTTACCTTGTGATGGTAAGGATTTTTTCCCCGTGTGAACACACTCTTGTGTGTTAGCCACATCATCCCTAGGGCAAGGGCTATAGTACTCTTGTACTCCACTCATTTCATATCATTATCATTGAGTACTTTCTAGGATCGAGCTTTGTGTCTCTTGCTCTCTAAGCTTGTCTATCACCGTGTGTGCATGTGTGTCTATGCAAGCGCGCAGAGTATCTTCTCCCTCACCCAACATTGGTATCAGAGTAGTGTTATCGATGTCTTGTTTTCTGAGCATGCGTTTGCATTTGGTTGTCTCATCACCGCCACTAGTGTTTGCGTTTACTCTCGCCTTGACTCCTGCTATATTGGCCTTGACTCCCTCCTCATTGGTGTGGCCACCTGTTAGCTTTTCAAAGCAGGATTCGGAGCTTGACTACAGAGCCATTAGCTCCTCACCATTAGTCTCTGAAGCAGTGAATCAGGTGTACATTGGTGGCCTTCTTTAGTTTCACCATCGTATATCCTTTCATCTTTGCTACCGAAAAGCACCTGGGTGAGCTCTTGCACCACTCACTTTCCACAGATCTAGGATTTCTGCCTCCTTTGTACATTGGTCAGCTTTTCTTTATGATGTCATACATTTAGGCCAACCCCACACACTCCATCGCATTTTGTTGTTTTTGTTTGTTGTTGCTACTGTCTAAATATTGACATTCAGCTTTTGGCATTAGACTTTTGAGTCAGTCGACTATGCCTGGTCAGCCAATTAAGTTGTGTCACTCAGCTTGGCCCGATCACAGCAGATCAACCTTTGGCTTTTCTCAATTAGCACTTGCACATTTAGAATTCAGCTTCAGCTTCACTGGTACTGATGATTGATTACACAACATCGGCCTTCCTCGTCCATCAGCTATATCAGTCGGCTTTGCCGCGGTCAGCCATTCAATGTTTGGCTTTCCTCGTTTTTACATTCTGCATTAAATATTTTGGCTTTAGCTTTGAGCATTCAACGCTTGGCTTACAGCATTTAGCGTTCGGCTCTTTGGCTTTTGAATTTAGCCATTTGGCTTTAGGCATTTAACTATTCAACCATTTGGCTTTAGGCATTCAAGTATTCAGGCATTTAGCTTTAGCTTTCAGCTCTTAGCCATTTGATTTCAACAATCAACTTTCAGCGCTTAGCATTCAACTTTCAGCCACCATCGGCATTCAGCATTTGATTGCAACTTATGATTCAACAATTAGTTTTTATCAGTCTTCAGCTGCTGTCAGCATATACAATAGTTGGCCATGCTTACTTCCTTTGGTCGAATTTACTCCATGGCCGAGTTTTACCCATTCAGCAGTCACTTCCAACCTCGACACTCTACATTCGGCATCCGGAAGTACGATCTTTCACCTTCGACACTTGGCATTTGGCTTTTAGCTTCAGTCAATTGATTCAGATCCCATCCGTCAACTGATTTAGATTCTTTTCGAACACCTGGTTCAGCTTTTGTCCGTCAATTAACTAACTCCACGTCAACTTCAAACCTACTGATATACTGACTCCACGTCAGCATCAAATCTCCACGTCAGCTTTGAATATGCTGACTCCACGTCAGCATCAGACCTATCGACCTGTTGATTCCACATCAGCATTAGATCTATTGACTCTACGTCAGCTTTGGATTTGCTGGTGATGTCGGTCACCTCCAGTTAGCTCATTCTAACCTACTACTTCTCCATCCGATTCTACACCACATCTATTGATTTTGCCTGTAGCTTGCTGATTTGGTGAGTTTGGACATGCATTGAATAGACATTTGAGGTACTCTGAGTCACTTGAAGCTACTACTTGTGTTAGATATTCTTCAGTTTTCCATTTCTTTATTGTTCTTAATGTCTGAAGACTTAACAGTCAGATGCATTGATTTATCTATTTATTGTTCGTCATTGTCAGATGTTGATTGGTACTTTGATTTGGGTGCTACAAATCACATTACTTCCTTCAAGAAGATATTTGCCACCTTGATAGACGCTCCATCAGGTGTAGTTTTCTAGGGAAAATACTCGTCACATGCAGGATTGTCAATTAGTGTTGGTTCATCTAATGTAGAATTGCATGATGCTACTACACCTAACATTGATCTTGGACATGATCTGTATTCTGAATCAGGATTGTCAGTTGGTATGCTTGACATTGATCCTGGTAATGATCTGTCTTCAATTGATTATGCTTTATAACAAATGTTAGCAGAGTTTCTTGTATGGCAATTGCATTTGAGGAGGGACACATGATGTGTATTGTTGTTGGTGATGTATGTGGTCACTTATGCATTTGACCCCTCAGTTCTGCTGTGTCTTGAGACATACCTGTATGTAGTGATTTTTACTTTTACCGGATGTATTACTTATGCTTACCCAGCTCCTTGTTTGAGTCGCCTCACCTTTGCAGCTCATTGACATGGATGCTAATGGAATCAAACTGTTACATTATTTAGGTTGGTGCCTTGTCACTATGCATAATTCAGGTTTCCTTACATCAATCTGTGTGGGATTATGCATCTTTTTTTACATTGGCATGCTGAGCGGTTGCCTTATACTGTCATGGTCTAGTTGGATGTATGCCTTGATGCCCCCACTTGTGACAAATTTGTTCTATCAGCGCGCTTGACAATTTATCTCTAGCTACTGTTTACAATGCTCACATTATTTGTTTCTTGCTAACTCGGCTGAGCTTGTTTTAGCTCTAAATCAATCCTCTTTTGCCATTCACTTAGATTCAGCAGCCCAAAATTCCCATATTTCTCTAATGTCGTGCGTGATGCGATAACTGAAGAGGATGCGACCATGACATTTGGGAGAAACATCTTTTAGCTTAGGTTATGACTTATCCTATGCAACATAAATTAAATGGCTAGGGACTACAAGTTAGGCTTATTGTTGCCAACAATGGTCTCATACAAAAGAGCCCTAATGTTAGCATGAAATAGAGTGATTTTGCTGGTCAAACACTCTTTAATTGACATTTTTTCAAATCAAACGGATAAAGAGGTAGAAAAATAAGAAAGTATATCAAAGGGATAAAGAGGTAGAAAAATAACAATGTATATCACACAAATACCTTTTAAAAATTAATGAATCTAACTTGAAAGCATGCAATGTGTATACTCAGGTGGATTTAGGTGAATTAGGAAAGATGGAGTTGAGATTTGGTCCCTTTCTCGGTGCATGCTTCAAATGTGGGGGATTTGGACATATTGCTAGAAACTGCGCTAAAGGGAATCTAGTGAGAGTAGAGGCCGAAAACATGGATAAGTTGGAGGGTGAGATGAAAAGTGGGGAGATCGAAGGAGGTAAGGGCAAGGGGCTCGTGGATAAGGGTAAAAATATTGAAGAAAATATTGGGGACTCGGAGGAGAGGATGGATGGAAGACAATAGGGGGGAAAATGAATGTGAGACAGGCTAAAGATGAGGCAAGTGGGGTGGGTTGGGAGGGCAATAAACAATCTGGTGGGTTAAGCCCAATAATGTACTCTAAATTTAATTGGCAGGTGGAGTTTTAAAGAAGGGGATCAAGGGGAGATAGAAATGGTTCTTGAGACTGCTCTCTCATGAGTTCTACTATATAAGAAGATTTCTCTATGCATGTAAAGATGTTGAATAAGAACCTCATTGGTAGGATGTGTAATATTATTTTGATTGCCAAACCCAAATTTGTACCTTTCTAGTGCTTTGATAGATCGGCAGTTTCTTTGGGCTTAATCTTGAGAGTGCTTGGTTGCATCAACAACCAAGCGTACTCATTGTAATGTTCAAGAATCCACTCCATCTTGTCATCCTTTCTATCTAAAAGCTTCATTGTAATGTTTAAGAATCCACTCATTGTAATGTTCAAGAATCCAGTCCATCTTGTCATCCTTCCTATTTAAAATCTTCATGTTCAAGGTTATAAAGCAAGCCTCCATTTTTTGTATCATTGATCTTTGAAAAAGCTGAGGAGGAGACCACCATTCCAATTGAAAATGAAAACAAAGAGCAAGACCTATGAGTTGAAGTCTAATTTGAACTAGCATGAACATTTCTAGTATCATTGCTCTCTTTGACAAAGCTGAGGAGGACGACAACATTCCAATTGAAAAATAAAGATTTCCAATTGAATAATAAATGAAAAGAAAAACCTACCAATTGAATTTTATAATTGAAATCAAAGAGGAAAAGCTACCAATTGAAGTCTAATTGAACTAGCGTGAATTGTTAGTAAGCTGCTTGTTCAACGATGCAAAATAGAGAACAAGGATATGGCATTACGATGGAAGAGTTACCAAGTACACAAGTGGTTCTCTAGATCTTTCTGCACACTCATTACCACTAAAACCATACCTTTCCAAAGAGAGTGGATCAATAAGATGACGACTATCCCAAGATCAATAAGATAAGGGTTATCCCAAGAATTCATAAGTCTCCTATGAATAACAAGTCCTAATCTTCTTCAATTTACATAAAATATAAAAAGACCTCAAATAAAATGCAAAATATTATCTCTAGCTAGGAAAAGACTAATAAAGAAAAGAAGAGGGAAAAAAAACTTTCCACCATCTCTTATCACAAATATACACTAAGGATTGAGATTTGAAACTATAGAAAAAAAGACGACAAAAAAAGCAAGCTCTAAAACAAAGAAAGGAAGAAAACAACTTTAAAGATCTCTTATGAGTTGTACGAAAGCTTTAAAAATCAAAACAATATAAATAATATATGTTTTCTCAAAGCCTTTGCTATCCACCTCCAAGAGTCCTAGCAACATTGCCTTTGGGATTGCCCAAAGGCTCAGCAAGTTTGGCAGATAGTGGGGAAAGCTTCAAGGTGACTGACCGCATGCAAAAGCACCACACAAGGCCTTCCTGATGAGGAGTTGGCGTCACAATCCTTTTCTCACTAACAGTGGTGGTGAGCCCACTTGGCATTATAAACCACCTATGTGTTCCTCCTCCCCCCAGGCTGGTTGTACGAGGTAGCCTTCTCCTCCTAGAGGAGCTAGTCAGGGGAGAAGTGCACCCTTCCCCCTTAGCTTTCTTGATCCTCGCTCCCCTCTATGGAGCTGAGTTTGTACTTGGCTGTTTTGTTTGGTAACTAATAGAAGGATCTTTTTCCCAAGAAAAAAAGGATGGAATATGGTATGTGCATGAGTTGAAAGATGTATTTTCTAAGGTAAAACAAAATAGACAATACCCTAGCACACTATCAACGAGGAAAGGAGATATGTGAGCAAGCTGCAAAGGATTGAAAAAATAGTGTGCTACAATAACAACGGAAGGACATGCACAAACTAGGAATACTGAAAGACATGGCGCATACACTCGTGCAAAATCTAAAGCCAGAGAGATCTTCCTTTGTTCTCGAAAGATGGGGTAGCTGCTTATATGCTATCATATAGGGTTCCATCATAAGCTTCCCAAAAGTCACTAAAGTGTGTATACTTCATTTGCAAGAATAAACAAGTCACCTATTTCAGTTTCTATTTTTGAAACGAATCAATAGCACAATTTTTATGGAGAGTTATTAGAATTTACAAAGGCAAACCAAATCAACACTGTTCTTTTGATTGGTTTGTTTTTTACAAGGGGGACCAAAAAAAAGAATTGAAATGTTTGAAGTGTGGGGGAATTGGAGACTAGAGCACATGAGCCTCGTTCTTTAGCTTGTCCAAAAGCTCATCAACTGAAGACAACATCACTCCAGCTTTCCTTTTAGGGGGTTCCACCACCTCAAGAATATCAAGGTCTTCAGATACTTCCACTTGGAGCTCCTCTGGTGTGACCTTGGTTATGGGCTTCTTCTTGGCCTTCATAATATTTGGAAGTGTAGCATACCGTGGTTGATTCAATCGCAGATCCGTGCTGGCAATTCCAAAGAGAACAAATGTCATAGTATGAAATTCAGTAAGTCAAGAACACAGCACCTACTAGTACACATGCTCACACACAGGAACACAAATTAAAGAAAACAGGAGAGGAGTAAACAAGACACTATTTAGTACTAGCTGTGTATACAAAATGATTCCAATGGTGTCCCCATCTGAATTGTCGAAGGCAAAGGAAAGAAACTTGAAAGTGTGGAGAAATGGACGTGTGTGGGAAAGGGATCTGTTTTTACAAGCAGCTCGTTGATTTGGCTGGCCAGCCTTGCTACTCATAAAATGCCCTGCTTTCTGCCATGGCCACAAATTTGTCCCATATGACTTGAACAAGACACAAACAAAGGAACAAGGGTTATGCTTGCAAGAATTTATGAGCCACCTTCCCTGAAGGGTGGGTGGAGTTGAGCTATTCACACTAGAAAAGGCCAGCAAACTAAAGAGCTTAATAAGGTCATTTGATGCATGCCAAAATATGCTTCCTCATAAGGATTCTAAAGGACCATGCACTGCAATGATATTGAATATTTAATGGTGTCACTTTAAATTGGGTTGAGTAAATTACTCACGAGGGCACCCTGATTCCAATCCTTAAATGCAAATACAAATGACACCAGCACTGGGGCCGGATAGGGCCGGCCCCCCCCCCCTCAATACTTTTTGTATTTCTTGGAGTATTTATATTTGTACAAGTGTCACGGGCCTGACAGGCCAGATTTCTCCACAAGGGAGTGAAAACAACCAAATAAAACTGGTTCAAGTCGATAAAGAGGTGTTGGTCGGAGTAGCTCACATGGGACACTGGCCTGGCCCCATGTGAACATGGCACAAATCTGGCCGCTCTATGGAGTGACAGTCCCATAGAAGTGGCTCCAAAAATGGAGTGGACCAAATGGTGACATCCCCCTGGGCTTCTAACAAGTTGACTCAACTGAAAAGCCTCAAGATATGCCTGTAGAAGCTAAGGGTAGTCAGCAAAATAATCCTCATCTACCCACTTTGCATCAATTGGTAAATAATTTTTAAATTTCACAAGGTATCTCCTGTAGAAGCTAAGGGTAGTCAGCAAAATAATCCTCATCTACCCACTTTGCATCAATTGGTAAATAATTTTTAAATTTCACAAGGTATCTCCTTGAAAGCTTCCCATGTGGTAACTTTCTCTCCTTGTGAAATACAATCTGCTCTGGCTGAAGGATCTCCTCAAGCTCATCAACTTCTGGCAGATCTTTTGTGACAGGCTCCTCTGGATCTGGCCCCACATATTTCCGCAAAAGACTCACATGAAAAGCATTGTGAATCTTCCAATGGCTGGGTAAAGCAAGCCTGAAGGACACTTCATTGATCTTGTCAATCACTTGGAAGGGTCTATAATATCGAGTAGAAAGCTTTGGATATGATCCCTCTCGTCCTGGCCTCTTCCGAAGCCTAGCTTTCTCAAATTTCAACAATACCCAATCACCTTCCTTGACTTGCATGTCTCTTCTATGCTTGTCAACAACCCTTTTATGCTTATCTTGTGACCTTGCAATGGCTGTCCGCACCTGAGCAAAGGCTACATCCAAGTCACGCACATACTCATCAGCTGAAAAAATCTCATCCTTTGTACGAAGGATGGGTGGCAAGATCACTCTGCCATAAATAATCTCAAACGGGACCTTTCCCGTGGAGGCATGAACTGTGTTGTTGTAGGCAAACTCTACAAGTGGAAGATACTTCTCCCATGCAGTCTTTTGATCTGCCACATAACACTTCAACAAATCCAATACGGCTGAATCTGCAACTTCACTTTGGCCATCCGTTTGGGGATGATAAGCTGATGAAAACTCAAGTTTAGTGCCCATATTATCAAATAAAGCCCTCCAGAAGAGGCTCGTAGTCCTAGGATCTCTATCCCCAACAATGGACTTAGGCATACCATGATGCTTGAAGATGTTAGCAAGAAAAAGCTTCACCATATGATCAACTTTAATGGTTTTCTTCATGGGCAAGAAGTGAGCTTGCTTGCTAAACCTGCCCACAATGGTCCAAATAGCATCATTCCCATGCTGGGATCTAGGCAAGTCCATAGTAATACTTTCCCATGGCTGCGAGGGAATAGGCGATGGCTGAAGCAAACTTGGAGGCTTTTACCTATCAAATTTCACCTTTTGGCAAGTAAGACATGCCTTTACGCATGCTTGGCCAAAAGAAATCTCTCTCAATCATGTGGGTAGTAGGCATGATACCTCTATGACCAGCATAAGGTGGAGCGTGACATTCCTCCATAACCTTTGGACGCATATCCTTCACCACACATAAGCAGTTATCCTTTATAAGATAACCCTCTTTGATCACATAAGAGGCATGTGAGTGACCAGCCATCAAATCAATCCATATATGGCAAAAATCAGCATCAAAATGATACAAATCTCACATGGCAGATAAGTCCCCATGAGAGGCCACTGAAACTGCAACCACATAAGGCCTCCTGGATAATGCATCTGCCACCATATTTTTCTTTCCTGGAGTATGTACAATCTGAAAATGAAACATGGAAAGAAAGTTTGCCATTCTCATCTACTTCTCCGAAAGCTTTGTTTGAGATAGAAAGTATCTCAAGCTTTGATGATCTGTCTTGACTACAAATTCAGCCCCAAGAAGATAATGTTTCCATATCTTTAAGGCATGGATTATAGCCAAGAGCTCTTTCTCATAGATATCCATATGAAGCTCAGCATCATGCAATCGATGGCTCTCATATGCAACTACATGACCTTCTTGATTTAGGACAGCCCCTATACAATCGCCACAAGCATCACATTCCACTAGAAATGAGCTTTGCAAGTCGAGAACAATCAATACAGGTCCACATATGATAGCATTCTTGAGTTGCAAGAAGGCATCCTGCTTCTTTGGGATTTTAAAAGTGGCTTTCTTCTTCGTGAGATCATGTAGAGGTGTGGCAATCATGGCAAAATGCCTTATGAAGTGCCTATAATATGAACATAAACCCAGAAAACTACGTACTTGATGTACATTTTGTAACTCTGGCCAATTCTGAATGGTTTCAATCTTGGCAGGATCCATTCTTACACCATCCTTGGATACAATGTGACCCAAATAGTGTATCTCTGAAAGGAAGAACTCACTTTTCTTGGCATTAATGAAGAGTTTATGCTTCCGCAACTCTTCAAACACTGTGGCCAAATGAGTCCTATGCTCTTGCTCATTCTTGGAGAAAACCCAGATGTCATCAAAGAATACACCTGTGAATTTTCGATGGGGTTGGAATATCCTATCCATCATACGATTGAATGTGACTGGGGAACTGGTGAGACCAAAAGGCATCACCAAAAATTCATACAATCCAAAAGCTGTCCTGAATGCAGTTTTGTGGACATCCTGTGGCACCACTCGTATCTGGTGATAACCACTCTTCAAATCAATACGGCTGAAACAAGCCAAGCCATCAAGCTTATCCAAAATGTCATCAATACGCGGGATTGAAAATCTATTCTTGATGGTGAGCTTATTTAGAGCTCTATAATCCACACACATGCGGAATGACCCATCTTTCTTTTGAACAAGAAGCACGGGAGAGCAATAAGGTGAGGAACTTGGCTGAACCAAACCTTTCTGCAAAAGCTCATTACCCTACTTCATGATCTCTTCTTCTTGTGCGGCACTCACACGATATGCAGGTTTGTTAGGTGGAGAACTACCTGGCACAAGATCCATGCGATGATCCTACGGCCTTTGAGGAGGTAATGCTCCTGGCAATGCATCAGCAAAACAATCTTTGTATACATGAAGAAAATTCAACCTATCCTGAGTCAAAACATCCACATTTTCATGACTTGGTTCAATGCTATCACGAACAAAAACCAAGTACGCAGAAAGACTCTTTTTCATTGCTTTATTAATCTGGATGTGAGATACAACTGGGATAGAATGCCCTTCCTTGCCAGCATCAATAACATACATGCAACCTCTATGTATAAAGGAAATCCTGTTTGTCTTGTACTCTTTGCGGGGCTCAAGCCTATGATGCCATGGCTTGCCAAGCAATACATCGCATCCATTAAGTGAGGCAACCAAGAAATGCTCATGATCAAGATAACCCTGAATATGTATGCGCAACTTCCCAATAAGTGGGGTAACCTGCACCCCTCTACCAACAAAGGCAGCTTCTGCTTCAATTTGAGACTCCATGTCGTCAACCTCAATACCCAAGGTGGCTGCCATCTGAATAGAGATGAAGTTATCTGTTGCACAATCATCAAACATAAATAGAGCGGGTTGATCCTTGATTTGACCCCATGCTTTGCGTACCATCCTCTCTTTTCCATCATGCTTTGTGTTTCCCTACACATCGGAAACTACATGCACATTTGCCTTGGGTTGCTTGTCCTCATGCTTTGGTTTGCGGTTGGGGCATTGTCTAAACATATGCTCTTTGCTACCACAAGAAAAGCATTTCCCCTCCTTTGCATATTGCTCCCTTTGCTCAGGGGTCAAGCCAAATTTGTTCTTCTTTGGCCCATGATCCTTGGATAAGGTATTTTCAGTTTTACCTCCCTTCTAGACATCCCAGAAGCTCTCTTTAGGTGGCTGTCCACCTTTTTGTAGGTTTGGGACAGCCTTCTCTTTGCCCTTAGAACCCCCTTGATCTTGCTTAATTTTGAGCACCAATTGCTCCGTAGCAAGTGCAGAGGCTATAAGCTGTTGCAGAGTGTGTTTCGGGTGCAATTCAATGCCCGAACGATAAGCTGGTTGCAATCCGGAGCGAAACTTCCTCTTTCTTTCATCCTCGGAGAGTTGCATAAAGGGAGTTACCTCAAGCAACACTTTCCAAAACTTATTGACATACTGCTGCACACTTTCATATCTTTTTGCTCAAGTCTATGCCACTTTTGGGTAAGAGTTTGCTCCGCATTAGGAGGCAAGAATTAGGCATAAAATTTGTCCTTAAACTCTTTCCAAGTGCAAATGGGATCTTTGGCGGTCTTTTCAGTGATCCACCAATGGGCAGCTGTCCCCTTCAAGAACATGCTTGCATGACGAATTTTGGACTTCTCAGTGAAGTCCTCATCACTAAAAGTAATACCAAACTGGGTCACAAAAGCTAGCACCTTAGAGGCATCATACTCTCCATGAAAGGCATCAAATTTCACGGACTTGTCCCCTGCCTTGAACTCCTTGAGCTTCTTGGGATGTGGTACATGTTCTTCTCTTTTTCTCTTCCCCTTATCCAACGGGGCAGCTTTCTCTGCATGGGCTTCATGGGCAACCAAAGATGTTTCAAAAGACACAATGGCATGTGCTTTATGAATCTGTGGCTCCGATGCATGTGACCTCCCCAAATGATGCAATGTCTCACCACGAGACAACTCAATGGGCAAATCTTTCAGCTTGCATGCAGACCACTGTCCCCATGATGTACATTCTTGGAATCCAAATGGCCTTGAGCATGCATAAATCTGTTTCCTCCTGTGCCCTGAGGAGTGGATGCATGGTGAGAGGTGACCGAAACTTCTTCTTTATGCAAGTATGATCTCAAGTTTCAACCTTTGAGAGGCTGGGTCTCCATGCTGCAAACGGGGTGGATTCTTGAACATAAGCTATCCATTCATTAAATTAAGTGTTCATGCTTGCTTCCGATCTCAAAACTCCGTGTCTCCTCTTGAGAAAGAGAGACGACTGGGCTCTGATACCAATGTGACCGCTCCCTACAAAAGACCTAGAGATCGGAAGACAATATACACATATTTAGAACACTTAATTTAACTGTTATTAAACAATGGAAACAACATCAGCAACACAAATACTGGAATACTGAAAATACAAATGACATCACCACTGGGGCCGGAAAGAGCCGCCGCCGCCCCCCCCCATACTTTTTGTATTTCTTGGAGTATTTATATTTGTACAAGTGTCACGGGCCTGACAGGCCAGATTTCTCCACAAGGGAGTGAAAACAACCAAATAAAACTGGTTCAAGTCGATGAAGAGGTGTTGGTCGGAGTAACCCCAAATCACAGGCTCATTCCCACCTTCACTGGGTGTACACGTGCCTTTCACTGGTCTTCCGAGACCGTGCACCAACAGGCACGACCGTACCAACGCAGGCTAAGGAGTACACCACGGAGGGAGCATGGCCTGGTTCTCCCCAATGAGCTTTGCTCCCCAATTCCCTGGTGAGTCAAACCTTCACTGGCTCTCAGAAGCTCTGAGAGCGCGGTTAACAACACCACACAGGGAAATATACTGACCACACCAGGAAGAACATTCCTGAGCATGGTCAGCATATGCATGCTTTGCTCCTGCACTACACAACTTAAAGAATTCTCTGAATTTAAATTAACAAATTTCAAAATTACACAAATCAGAAAACATGAGGGCACTTGGTACGGTGAGTACAATCCAGGTACAACAAGCACAATTTGTAGCGAGTACAATCAGGCACATCAGGTACAGCCAGATAGTATTCAGGTGCTGTACTTACAGCAGGTACATTAAATGCTTCACATGAGTGCAAGTACAACCAGCCAAGTACTAGGTATGTTAGATGCTCCACACGTGTGCAGGTACAACCAGCCAAGGGCTGGTCAGAGGCAGCCAGCACATCCGGTACAAGAAGGCAGCAACACTGTTTTGCAGGTACACGTAGGCAGGTATAGCTCTACAAGCAAGTATAGATGCAAGTACAGCAGGCGGGTGCAGCCTTGTAGGTAGGTACAGCTGTAGGTACAGTAGGTGTGGGCAGCCTTGCAGGCAGGTACAACTGCAGGTACAACACGACTGTAAAGCAAGTACAGCACTAAATTCAGCCTTTTGGGGAGAGAGGCGATGGAGAGAGAGAGAGCAGCCAGCAGGCGATGGAGAGAAAAAACCACCAGCCACACACGTGGGAAAAAGTACTAAAAAAATGTTTCATGCAAAGCCTTTATCAAAGGTTATAAAACCTTAATACCCATTTAATACTATAGACACCCACACTAGAAAATGTCCAGCCCTTCTTTTAAATGTGTGTGAACACATTGTCTTATAAATATTAAGGTTGGCTATAACTTATAGATTTTTACATTTTGAAAAGAAAAAAAAATGATAATACTTACCACCTGTTCACACGCCACACCACCAAGTCAGCAAACAGCATTCCACAGTACACTGGGAGCATCCCCGTCTAGTGTACTGGCACAACATAACAGGCAGACACACGGAAACAAGTCATGCAAAAACAAATTTATGCATGCAGGCATAAATGCATGTGCACAAATAATGGACGAAATCTCCCTTTCATGAAACTTGTACAAGAGGTTCTTGTCGGGCACAAAACTGGCACGACAAATATAAATAAATATGTCCTTGTCTTCCTATGGAGTGACAGTCCCATAGGTAAGACACCATCCTGGCCATACACGGATGGCGCCAACAGGCTTCCGTCCATACAGCACGAAGCAAATCACACACGGGTGACACGAAACCGGTTCCCGTCCATGTGACGCAGCACTGGTCACACACGGGTGGTACTGATCTGGCTCCCGTCCATGTGACACCATAAAACTGGCCCTTTCACATGGGACACTGGCCTGGCCCCATGTGAACATGGCACAAATCTGGCCGCTCTATGGAGTGACAGTCCCATAGAAGTGGCTCCCGAAATGGAGATGGACCAAATGATGACAGCTTGATACCAGGGATAAGTATCCTTTCCCAACATGCACAAAAGCATTTTTCAAATGAGATTAGAGAAGGTACCTAGCTTTTAAATAAAAGGTAGTCCCATAGAAGTGGCTCCCGAAATGGAGATGGACCAAATGATGACAGCTTGATACCTGGGATAAGTATCCTTTCCCAACATGCACAAAAGCATTTTTCAAATGAGATTAGAGAAGGTACCTAGCTTTTAAATAAAAGGTTTCCCAACATTGTCAAGGCATGCATGCCTTTTAATCAATGCAGTTTACCCAACATAAGTGTCTAGAAGCATGTACAGTGAAGAGATATCCCAAGATGGCTAAGACAAAAGGTGACATATGGCTCAGAAGATTGAGTTTAGGCATGATTCCAACATGAACAGGCCTAGGAATAGGTCCAATGTAGCATTGAGGATTCAGCCACTGAACGCTTCTTACGTGGGTGAAGTCTAAAGTTTAAAGAAGACAACCAACCAGTAGGCAAGTGGGAAACAAAGCATGGCTGGACAAGCCTAATGAGAAAACCCTTCTATGCTAGCAAGAACAAGATCCCTCTCTTTGCTAACAGCAATAATAGGGAGTTTTTTTTTGGTTTATCTATTAAAGATTTAACTATCAGATCTATCTTGATAATATACAGATCCAAAGGTTAAAAATGCATACGTTATGACAGCAGGAAGACGTAGATTCAATCTTTCAAGACCTCCATCCACCTCCCGCTCCACCATAACACAATCTTTGGCTTTCTCAACCACCACCTGCACCGATCAAAACATCCGTTAGAGACTAGTCTAGTAAAAAATAAAATCCCTAGCATATGGCAACTCGACTAGCCTCTTGATTTTTCACCTTCTAACGACAATTTCAAATGCATATAGGAAAGCTCCAAGGTCAAACCTTGGATACAAAAGTTCCCTGTGGCCATCTCAGAAGCCCAGCGGCCATTTGTCCTGTTTGGTTGCAATCATCATCAATTGCCTGCAAGGCACATAGAAAACAAATAGTAACAATCTTAGAAAATGTGCTTCACCTACCAAAAAAGATAATTATGTTACATTTTGCAGTCATAAGAGGAGACCACCTGTCACATGTCTACCAGATGCAAGAGGCAAGAGTTCCTTGCTGTGGATGGGGTTACATTAGTAACTTCAATGACTTTTGACTTCAATTTCTTAACCCACATACACTATAGACCAGCCCCAACTTTCATAGCTCCCAACCCATTATTAGGTGTTTGGCTTATAATTAGACTCATGTCCTTGCTAGAGTCTCCCTCATTCATAAGCTCAAACTCATAACTGCTTGCGCAAGTAGGCCACTCGTGCCTTGTTACGCACCTGATAAAGCACAAGCACATCCCAAGTCTGCTTGGCAATTTTACACGAGCGAATATAAGGAATAATGCTCCTTTTCGCAGAAAGTGCCACCGATGCATGTGCTTGTGTATCCCTACCATCCCATCTAGCTTGTTCCACTTTGGGAGATGCAGAGGTGGATGCCACAATTACATCTGAACTAGTATCACCATACAAAGTACCTGTACTATCATGCGCTAGCGAGACAAGGCATACCTCAATGCCAATAATAACATTCTAAAGCTCTTTGGCAACTAGTACATGACACAATGGGTATTGGTCCCATCAAGCTTATCTTCACCGGAAAGCATCCCACATACATCGTTGCCTACCATTTCAACCTACAAATAATAAATCTGTGACACAAAATGCAAATATTCCAACTACCTGGAGATACGCCCACTGAATGCAACCAAGATGGCTGCCAGTAGTTCAATGATGATGAAGAAACCTGCAAAGTGTGAAAAATGGCAAGATGTAGGATGTAGAAATGTTACTATAGCAAGATACAAAAGTCGATGACAATGAGGACAATGATGTCGAATCTATTGATAATGAGCTCGAAGATGTGATGTCGATGACAATGCAGATGATGGCAATGATAGCCCTACCTACACACCAAATGTATGCTACTGCAATCCTAAAAACCTAAAATCGAACAAAGACACTTCGAACTAACACTCACTCGGGATGTCTGTAAAAACCTTACAACATGCCGAGACACGCAAAAATTTAGTTAACATAATTAACAGAACACTATAGATTATGTCTTCTCCACCTAAGAGAATAGCTCAATATGAGACAATCAAAAGAGTAGCTCGAGGAGGAGATGACGAGGGAGTGAGGGCCAAAAGAACCTGCTCTAATATCAATTGTTGGAATGGAGACAATGGTAGAAACACACACAAAGATGTAGCAAGCAAGCAGAGATAGAGAGAAGCATAACACTCAAAATGAGAACTAGTGAAGTACATGATAAGGTCACTTACACACACTCATAAGAGTGTATGTACACACGCTGGAGGAAAAAACCCTCCTAAAGAGAGAAAAAGTGCCCCAACCCATTATTAGCCTACATCAACACATCACTGCCATATAAATGGCAACAACTTCAAGGCAGCTCAATAAGCAGCCAAATGCACTGTAAAAGGGATCCAAATCAGGCCTAAATCAATACCCAAGGGTTAAGTCCAGTTCAATCCCTGAAGGACAGCATTCTAGTCATTGTACTACATTCCCTTGTAAGTGATATATCAAGAAAATACACCGCACAACAGTGGGGACCCTTCATAGGGTTAGTTGGGACCTGCTATTGTGTCCTTTGCATATCTTCTCAACCCGTATGTCTGTGATTTCAGTTTCCAGCAAGTAATATGCATCGTTTTCTTATCATTAAATGCTTTCTCATTAGGTGCATGTAACATGTATCAGATCTTTAGATTTGATAAGAGAAAGGTGCTGATTTTTTTAATAAGATTGTGTGGTTTGTTTACTATGCTCCACGAGCACACACCTAGTACTAGAGTGGCTCCAGGAGCACACTCCTAATCCTTGAATGGCTCCCATCTCTCGAAAGGTGGTTGGTTTACTAGCTGTCCAAGGAAGCAACCGTAAGCAGAACTCACACCTCATATTGGATAGTTTACTTGCACTCGGGCACAAACACCGATGCTCACACTATGAGTAATCTTGAAGAGCAATCCAAAGTGGAGAGGAAGCAGAAAGTGTCACAAACCCTTATATTCTAGGAACATGCGGATGCATGTATGTATTATACCTTGGCATGTGTATAGATCATATGAGTGGATGCATATGAGTCCAAGGACATGGCAGGACATTTGTGGACTTTCGGGCGGTGCCCGTGTGGATTCCGGCCATGCACACATGGTGTGTTATGATGGCAGGCGGAATATTTTCAAGTACAAGAATGATGATAGGTGGTTCTCCAAGTTTACATGTGCACAATGCATAAATGATGCATGCCATAACTTTATTTTACTTTGTGTGACATTGTCTTGGTGCCTGGACAATGCTTGTTATTTTGGCTTGTGAAGTCCGAGGGACCGGGGACGCCGGGCACCTTGTGGACACGTGTGTGCACTCTTGTTTGGGCCTAAAACTGTGGGCTTATGGGTTTTGCAGGTGGTAAGTGCGTCCACACTCAATTTACAGCGTACTTCATTTACTACTAAGGTTTATTGGTTTGCAGGTCCACACTCATTAATAAGTGGCCGGACAACTTATAATGTGTTCGCATTGGTTGGACCAAAATTAATGAAGTCCAGACAGCTTATGGCCATTTCCCATTTGGTTGGACCTAAACTTATAGAAACAGGACAAATGGAGCACTATGGGCTGGACACCTACCTGGACACCTTATGGGGACACATGTCAGCCAACATGTGTACCCACCAGGCCCCTGAGGTGGCACCTGAAAAAGGCGCCTCCCTCAAGAGGCCCTTTTGGGCTGTTTTACTCATTTTTCAACATATTGGAGAGCTGGTTGGAGCTTTGGGAGTTGCTACAGGGCTGGTTGCTTGCTTCCCGGACTCTCACAAGCTTAGACAACGATCCCCACACTCTTCTAAAGGGCTGGTTGGTAAATTTCAGACCTGCAATTTCTGGTTATTGCGAGTTTTGGGCTGGTTACAGGTGTCCAAAGTCAACTTGGACAGTACAGGACAGCTCTAGGGACCTCCACAGGGCTGTAGGACCCTTTACAGGTGGATTTCTCGTGACAGAAAGTTGCTGTTTTGGACTGGTTATTGCACAAAACAGGCCGGACAGCAATGGAATATGTGAGCATGGATGTGTCTCAAGGATTCCTGGTATAGCAGGTGCTTAGGGCAAGCATTGGGGACACTTGCTCGCGGAGAACACAGGTTTTTGGATCAGTTTCTCGCGTAGAAACAGGGCCTAAAGATCCATTTACATCTTGTGCAGGGCGGAGTACCTGTGAGGATTGTGATACTCTTGTGCAGGGCGGATGTACCTGTGAAGAGGCTTGTGCAGGGCGGATGTACCTATGTGTAGGGCGGATGTACCTACAGATTCTCTTGTTTGAAATGTATTCATTCATAATGTATTTGGAAGAATCAGGTGCAGGCTGGTGGTGAATCCCCAGGCACCCGTAATCTTGTACTTTGCAGACTCTTTTGGTAATATAACCTAAAGGGGGGGGTCAGCCTATCATCGGCCCCTTTATGTGGTGTACTATCATTTTCAGCTTTGTGGTTGTAATGCTCAAGTGTTAAGTGCTCAAAATCTTGTTCACATTTATACGATTCCAATACACGCGTCTGCTTCCCGTTACAGAAAGAGACTCCCATTTCTCGAGCACAAGCTTCTACTCCAATCATTTCCCCTTCCATGGAATCCGAAACGGCACTAGAGTGTAATGGAGATGAAGCAATTGCGAGCTTCCCTCATAGAAAAATCCAAGCGATTGGGAGCTTCCCTCGCAGCCGAAGCAAAAGAAGCCAAAGGGTGAAGGATCTTGGAGATGGAGATTGTGCGGGCTTCCCTCGCAGCCGACCATCAACGAGAGCTCAAAAAGGCCAAAGAAGATGAAGAACATTATCACCGAGAGTGGAACGGCTATCTTAGCACCACGGCGGATCAACGACAACAAGAGTTTGAAGCCCGTCTCTTTGGTACTAATGCACCGTATCTAAGAGATGTAATCACACCTAGATCCTAGGTCCTAGACTTGACTTTCCGTTGGTGGACATGTTTGTGCCCGGAAATGTCTAGGGAAGCCTGCCCGTGAGCCGTGTGAATTCCCTATTTTTTTATGAGATTTGTGGCATGTGAACAAGTGGTAAGTATCCTTCTACACTTGGGTCATTTCATAGTGTGATGTTATAACCTTGGCAAGTTCACATTCATTAATAAGTGGGCGGACATTTTTATTAAGTGGCGAGCCTCTTTCAAAAATGGTGCCCCTTTTTGGCCTTGAGGTGTGTGGGCATCCTTATAGGCACCCCGGCCCATTTATGGCAAGCGTGTCAAGTGTGGAGTGAATACGGTTGTTTGTTGTTGGTGGTGCTCCGT
Organism: Cibotium barometz; assembly: GCF_041138505.1. Classification (NCBI taxonomy): domain Eukaryota; kingdom Viridiplantae; phylum Streptophyta; class Polypodiopsida; order Cyatheales; family Cibotiaceae; genus Cibotium; species Cibotium barometz. The sequence goes on along the minus strand of NC_141102.1, from coordinate 8,744,059 downwards.
TTGTCGCAAAGATTCTGCTACTCTTGACTCTACTATGCCATGCCGGGTAATATCATGTTGTTTGTCACGATTGTGACTAACTCTCTTAATCGTTCATTAATCCCTCGTTAGCTATAAGGACACTAGTGAAGAATCTTACTCTGTCACATGGGTCACCTATGAAAAGACATGTCTTATGTTTTAGGCACGACTATTCATCCTAAGGACACAACTAGTCGTTGAAAAGGCATAACTATTCATTCAAGAGTCACACACTTTCGTCAAGGATGTGCCTCTTCATTTGTACCTTTTCACGCCCAATTTCAGAAGGCCTTGTGTATCAATGCAATCAACACAACTTTCTACTCTTTGCCTCATGTTTACCCAAGTATTTAAGTATGTAGATCTTTAATTATGTTTAATTAAGCTAAAAGCTTAACATTGATATCAAAGCAAACAAGCTCCAACCTGTAGTATGCCCACATAACCCTAAAATCAAAAAACCTCTAAAAATCAGCCAGCCCTAACCCTAGATTTAGTCTTAGCATGGTTTGTAAGGAAGAAAGCGAGAGAATTCCCCTACCAAGTTTTACCCATTGCCCAATTTTGCCTGATTTTTCCATTTCCCCCAAAATGGAGTACCACCTTCTCAAGACTTGGGGGGTAGCAAAATACACTGCCAAAGTGCTGCAAACAGAGTTATCAACCACGATATATGGCAAATATACATTCAGAAGAACTGGATACAACCATGCATCCATAAGTTTTTAAAACTAGGCATGGGGATACATCCAAATGCATGCATCACATGTACTGAAGGTACACAGATAAATGGATTTTCATTGGGATAGGACACAGATCAGGCCTAGACCAAGATTTAGCCACACATTTCAATAAACAGCTCTGATAATATAAAACACCATGGTTTGCGCTTATTGTTGGTCAAGCCTCAATCTTGCCGGTGTTCCAAGCGGAGCTATGGTTAGGTGGTGGGCAAGACAGCTCAATTGTGGGATATTTGTCTGCCATAAGTACAGGATGTTGATCGATTGCTATCAAATGTGGCTCCGAGAACACCACACATTTGCGTGTGTGTTTGAGTGACCCTCTCATCTACATGAGATACAGAAACACAAAGACGAGGTTCTCCTTGCATCCTTCCTGAATGCTGCTCATGCTAGAGCCGGCGAGGTGGAGAGAGGGTTCAAGATTCTCGGCTGCCTTGCATCTTAATATCATAGAGCATCACTATTCATGACATTAAGTTTAACTGATGCAATCATGTGCAAAATACTAGAAGTGAATTACATTCTCCATGTAGCTTCATCCAAGACAAGAAAATTTGCAAATATGAACAAAGGGATCAAACCTGTTTCCCTAAAAGTAGTAGGCCCGGTTTCTCAGAAATGGCAAGGGCTTGAAGAAGCTTAGCCACTGATAAAGGATAAAGGGACACATCAGTTGCAACATGGATTCCCCGATCCGCCCCCATGGCAAGGCCTGTGCGCAACACCTCCGTACATTTGTCATTTCCCATGCTCACTACAACGACCTCGGATGCCATGCCAGCCTCCTTGATACGCAAGGCTTCTTCCAAAGCAATTTCACAGAAAGGATTCATGGACATCTTGACATTTGCTGTTTCGACGCCACTCTGCACCAATGGATTCATAACCAGTCTCTCAGAAAAGCTGGTGGTGTTGCACTTCCTGCTACATACATGTATACATGTAGACACATACATACATGCATCCATGTGTGCACCAGGCGCGCGCACATACATACAGTTATTAATTATAATTATTCTTATTGTTAAACTATTATTATGATAACAAAGCAGCATAAAATAATGGAGTTTAAATGATGGCTTCTAAGCAACATAATCAGGAACCCTAATGTTGAAGCTATATGAAAATCATGCAGGAAGATCAAATACACAGAAACCCTAATCTTGAATTCAGATGGACTTAAATTTTCAAGTAAAAGCAAAAAAGTTAAGGAATTTGAATACGTGCCTTGTCAGACTTCACACGGATTTTGACAGCATAATCGACGACACGTTTGACGGCGACAAGGATCTTCATGGTGGCATGCGATCGCACAGAAGAAAAGCGCTCTGAATGTGTGAAGCGCATGCACATAAATAAGCTGGTGGGACTCGAAAATAACAAATTTATGAGCAGTCGGGACTCGGAATGCTGACGTGGTCGGATATGGGATTCACATCAGGCAGTGGTGGGCGGGTGACATTCCAGGAATACTTGGGCGGGCAAACTTCAAAACTGCGTTTTCGCACATCGACGCCTTGCACTCTCCCTAATATCCAAAAAAACCGAGACGACGAAGCTAATGACAAAAGCGTTTCTCTGCTCGAGTCTCAGAGAGGAGCATGATTGTCTCTGACTCCGGCTCGAAAAACAAAAACAAAAAACCTCCCTAATATCCAAAAATGATATGTTTCCTTCTACCATCGGTTACCGCAGGGGTAGCATAGGGACGCCATGGACTGAACTTGTAAGGAGAACTAGTTATTTGTTCTCTTATTCCTCTGACCAGTGACTCAAAAAAAAACGCTTATCTACTCTTTATTAAACACAACTTACTCCCTCTCCACGTGGCTAAACAAGAGGGAGAAAAGGGGCCAAGGAGATTTAAGGAAGATTTTTGGATTTTTAAAATTTGAAATGAAGGTATAATTTTTCACGCTTGGGTAAGTATTTGTACGTGTATTAATTAAAAAAGTCTAATTTTTGCAAGTCATGTAGGGGGCCCACCAATTAATACCAAAAAAATTGTAGTCAAGAGCTATTCACATAAGAATGATGTGCGTAAATACTAGGGGCTGAAAATATTATAGTTTGTTGTTATTATTTATTACCCTTAGGGAATTCAATAAAAAACAACGGTGGGTTAATATACTTCAATTAGAAATAACTATTACTTTTGTAACTGGTCTCTCTAAGGTTTTTCTTAAATAGGAATAGGTTTTTCTTACCTATTCAAGCAAACTTTATTTTGCATTAATTTATGCCACTCACGTGGCATAAATTAATGCAAAACCTACCTTAATGCCCAAATAGGTAAGCCATCCTCTTCCCTTGCGATTGTTGGTAGGTGACAGGGTTCAACACGATAACCAAGGTCAAGGTTGTGGTGTCGCTACTAAGCACGGGGTTCACTACCATTTCCTATTCGTGTAAGAGACAGAGGTCTCTTCTATCGGGCTAACACGAGAGAGAGAGAGAGAGAGAGAGAGAGAGAGAGAGAGAGAGAGAGAGAGAGAAATGAAATGAAATGAAATGATATATTAACATCTTCAAAAGGCCAAAATGACCTATGAGACCAAAAAGGTTACAACAATTGGTGGATCTGATACAATGTCTGTGTAAGGAAAGCTAAAAACAACTAAACAACTAACTGAAACTGAAACAACTATGAGGAAAAGTACGGTACCAGGAACGCCTAATGGATAACATCTAGGAGGAAAACTCCAGCAACAAAGGTAAGCATCATACACATCACTATCCAAAGATGTCTCTCATCGGTCGATGGCGGATATCCTCAATGTCCTCCATGGTGAGTACTCTGACTGGACGTCTCCCATGCCGTGCTAGTATGATCCTGATCCTCTGTTGTAGTCTCCGCCGGTGTCGAGATGGGCCTCTCATCTTGGGGCGCCTGGACCGCCCCAGCTCTATAGCCCGATCAATCAGTGTACCTCTGGTGCGGCTGTACTCTGGGGCTAGCTGCAATGCCTGCTGACCTGACTACTCAATCTCTGGTCGAAAGAAGTCTGTAATCTGCCTCTGTAGGTGTCTCTCCCTCTCTGATCCCCTCCCTCTCAGGAGACCCTCTCTATGTCTACGCAGCTCCAGCAAGTACAATCCAAGGCATCTCTGATCCTGGTATCTCATGACTCTAGAAAGTGGTCCAAAGCCCTCTCTGAACAGGCAGTGAAAACGGCCTCGTATCTCATAATATACTGGACAGTGACATATGTAATGTAACTCTGTCTCTGGCTCCATCTGGCATAGCTGACAAATCCTGGCCTCAGCTGGTACTCCTCTGAATCTGCCAGTCTCAATCTCTAGCTGGTGTGAGGATGTGCGCATCTGACCAATAGCACACCGTACCCCATGAGAAAGATGAGTATCCATGTAGCTGGGTCTAATCACAAACCCATCCTCCGTGAGCTGGAGAAGATGATCTCTATAGAGAGAGAGAGAGAGAGAGAGAGAGAGAGAGAGAGAGAGAGAGAGATCTGCCTCCTATAGCCCGTCTCAGAAGGATGAAAAAAACAAAAGAACTCTACATGTGAGAGTGAGAGAGATCTACATAGTGAGCCACTACAGCAAGACGAGACATCTCTCGGTGCAAAGAGAGAGTGCTGTAGAGAGACAACACCCTTGCTCCTCTTCTTATTCTAGAGAGTGCAATCTATTGAGTAGGTGCATGTTGGACACGCCCCCAGACATCTCTCGGTGCAAAGAGAGAGTGCTGTAGAGAGACAACACCCTTGCTCCTCTTCTTATTCTAGAGAGTGCAATCTATTGAGTAGGTGCATGTTGGACACGCCCCCAAACACAAATTAGAAACTTTTTAATAAAAATCATTTCCTATTTTTGAACCTTACATTCACATTAATACTAACCCAAAGAAATTAATTAATCACACGCTCAAATTTGATTTTGGTGGCCTATTGCTCTCTATTTCTCTTAAAGCTCTCCTCCCTACAATGTACATTCTAACCTCACTACCCTATAGTTTAGTAGGATGCGATCCACATGCTCTACACAAGCCCCAGGGGATGAGAAAAGTGGAGGAGAACTTGTGTGCTTTGTGCTTTTATGTGTCTTCATACATATGTGTGGATTCAACCCTAGACTTATTATGCACGGGCTCCAGGGCTGGGAGAAATGGAGGAGATCTTGAGTGCTTTGTGATCTCATGTGTCTTCATAAGTATATATGCATTCGACCTCTCATGAATGTACTTATGCTCTGAAGAAGTGGCTCTACAAAGGCTCCATGGCTGAGAGAAGTGGAGGAGAACTTGTGTGATTTGTTCTGTCTTCATATGATTTGACATGGATTGTTTTTTCTCTCATGAATCTATCAAAATTGCTCCCATATACATACAATGGCAAGAAAAGAACAGTCATTGCTACAATAAGGTGAATGATGTGTGGGGCACAATGGATTTGGAATGAAAAGAATGATAGCTATCCCCCTCCATATGTGGCCACATAACCACCTCTCTCTCTCTCTCTCTCTCTCTCTCTCTCTCTCTCTCATGTGCACGTGCAAGAACCCAAATCAAGATTTTATTCTATCTCCATATGTGGCCACATAACCACCTCTCTCTCTCTCTCTCTCTCTCTCTCTCTCTCTCTCTCTCTCTCTCTCTCTCTCTCTCTCTCTCTCTCTCTCTCTCTCTCTCTCTCTCTCTCTCTCTCTCATGCGTGCGTGCAAGAACCCAAATCAAGATTTTATTCTCTCCATAAAGTTGAAAATACTCCAACTATTATTTATTTGGAGCACTTCAAACTTTATGGAGAGAACCTAAATGTTGATTTGAGAGAGAGATTTTGCTCTCGATTTTGATAAGTCACTCTCTCTTATTGTGTTCTTCTCATGGATCATACATGTCGCGACTCGCCTTCACAATGGGAGCACGTGGTGGCTATGCAAGGCAGGATAAACGGGTAGGCAATGGAAGTGTTCAAAGGTGAAGGATAAGCTCACCTTCTAATGCAAAGCGTAGAAGTCGGACATGATGAGCTAGTGCATGGCCATATTTTTAATGAGGTGCCAACATATTAGATGGCATGGTAATTTTAATGGTCATAAGTGCTATACAAGGCAACCAAGGGTTGAAGCGTTGGGCAATGAAAGTGTTTAGAGGTGAAGGATAGGTTGGGCTTTGAATGCAATGGGTAGGAGCCAGCCATGATGAGCTAGTGCATGGCCCCAAGGGGGTATAATATGGCCATGTTTTTAATGAGGCGGCAACTATTAGATGGCATGGTAATCTTAATGGTCATAAGTGGCTATGCAAGCAAGCCAAGGGTTAAAGGGCTAAGAAATGGGAGTGTTTGTAGGTGAAGGATAAGCTAGCCTTTGAATGCAAAGGATAGGAGCTAGGTCATGAGATGAGCTAGTGTATATGGCCTCAAGGAGGTATAATAATATGGAGATGTTTTTAATGAGATTGCAATATAATAAATGGCATTAGGCATAATTGTGGTTGTAAAGATAATCACCAAGGGCAAGAGAGGGCTAATGAAGCCTTGTGGATCTTGATGTTAGGAATGTTCATATGGTGACCATGATGTATGTGTGTGAAACACCCCAAGAAAGAGTTGCACTTACCTGTGTGTCCACCCGATACTGATACTCTATAATTGATAGCTTGAGATGCACATCCAAGCCATTGATATCCACATACGTTAGCTCCCTAAGTGTACACACATCCATGAGGACATAAATGGGTTCAGCTAGCACTCATCATAGGCACTAAACCAAGTAATAACAATAAGCCATCCTTAAGCTAGAGACCAAAGAAACCATGGCAAAGCCCACACCCTCAAGACCTGCATGTCTCATACCACACAACCCAGTCCTCACACAACTACCCCACTGGTATGCTGAGCCAGTGGGCTAGCTAGAAGTTGGGTCCCTTGGAAGCTCCTCTCCCAAGGTAGAGTTCCACATTCAAACTCTCTCACAACTATATAGCCCATAACCAGTTCATACTAAGTAAACAAATTGGTTAGCCTCTATACTAGACTCGTGATAGTTCAAACATGGGACATAACATTCTCCTTCTCATAGCCTCGTGAAGCAATAGTCTCCCAACTATTATATTCATCTCCACGATCTCTCCATCTAATCAATAGCTCAAAAATTGATCCGTTTCTAAATGTTTATTTCCTGCTATCACAATAACCAAAACCAGCTCATGGGGAACATAGATCTTCAAGTGTCACAAGCTCTTGGTTAGAAACCAAGTTATCTCCTACACCCAACATCTCTTTTAATCTACTAATACAAAAGACAAGATGCACATGGATTCCATCTAGGAGATGCAATCTGTGAACTACCTTAATTATCTCTATCATAGTGACATATGCATGCAGCATGTCCTCTAGTGTCTGATTTGTATGCTCATGTCTAGTCATCCTATTCAAAATGATTAGACGAGCTCATACTAAACTTTGTGTACAGTTTCTTGAACACCTCTCGTCGGAATTACGCTAGTAACTTAGGATCACAATCACTTTTAATATCAATTGGAAAGCCTCTCAAGAAATAAATGAGCAAGTAGTACAACTAAGATTTTCTCTTATTTACTATCAATGTCAAACTGGCATTTCAAAAAGATACAACAATCCACCACATCTCAAGCACTCAGCTTCATTTCACTTGTCATTATTGATAATTTTAAATATATTGCTCGACATCAACTTTCATCTTTGGCTAAAAGAAATCTTCTCTTACCAAAGTCTCAGTCCTTAGCACCCCAAAATGCCCAGTAAAGAGCCTATCATGAGACACTCAAGGAAGTTGTGATTCCTCTCACCACCATCAATATCAGGTACACAATCCTTCCCTTTTGAAAAGAGAAACTATTTTTAATTGAATACTTTCTCAAACTAACACTAGGGTTGTCTCAGCCTAGACAATGTCCTATATTTTGCCAAAGAAGCTCTCTCTCAAATACACGCCCTTAAGAGAGTCATAAAGGTCAGACCAATTCTAAGTAAAAGAAACAAAAAGTCAAACTCTTGTGTAAGCTCAAACCAATGAGCTTTTCTCCCCCTCAACTCCAAGGAATTGAAAAAGTACTTTAGAGAAGAGTTATCCACATAGATTACAAAAGTAGAGCCATACAAATAATGTATCCATTTCATTAATGCATAATCACAACATAAAGCTCTTTCTTATGTGTCGGCCATTCAATTTGTGGGTCAATTAGCTTTATTCTCAAAAGCAACCAGCATAGCATCTTAGAATAGTGCGGTCTAATAGCATAATCGTTGGCATCCTTTTCAACCATAAAAGGTTTACTTAGATCCATAATTTGGATCATAGGAGCTAAAATAACCTCATGCTTCAACTCGTAGAAACATTTATCCAACTCCTGAGTCCATTCCACAAGCGTGTACTTATTGTGCTTGCCTTTCTCCACCCCTTTAAAAATATTTAACAGAGGCAAAGAAATCTTTGCATAATTCTATATGAATGTTTGAAATAAAAAAGTATTTGACTTGGGTGATAGTTCTTAAAATTGGCCATTCCCACACTTTTTTTATTTTCTCATAATTAATATAGAACTACATTAGCTATAATAAATGTGTCCAAGGTATATCAGATCTTGTTTAAAGAAATCATAATTACTTTCTTTTGCAAACAAACTTCTTTTTAGAGAATATCTAACACAATTCTCAAATGCTCATCATATTTCTTTAAGTCATGCTATGTAATATTGAGTGCTACGGTGGAGCGGACATTGATAACGTGCATGGGTGATAGCTTCCGCACTTATTCCACTGGCATGCTTGGTGAGATTATGGTTGATATGTTGCCAGTGGTGGATGATAGGCTGTGTGACAGCCACTTTGGCGTACTAGAGTTATGGCATAGTTATAGCGCCAGCTCATATAGTCGGCCGAGTTCACACTATGGACCGACCATTGTATGTTATTGTAGGAGAGTACTTTCTCTTTATGTATTTACTCTTATTTTTTACTTATATGGTTGTAGAGAAGAGAAGAAGATCTTTCAGTAGTTTCGGGAAGTTCTAGTGGAGAACTATCTCTGGTCAAAATCTGGTTTTTGCAGTGCAATAGTGCATTTTGGGAGTACAGACAGTCTTTGCAGATGTATTATTGATATTAGGTGTATGTACATATACTCTGGTGAGATCTGGTGACATACAAGTTGTGCTAAAGTACTGCAGATCACAGAAGATATTGTTGTGTTATAGGTTACATATAGAAATTGTTTATTTGTAGGTTTATGATTGTTACAGACTAATATGTCTGATGGACTCAATTAGATTGTTAGTGAGAAGCTGGACAAGAATAACTTCCATGCTTGGAAGTTCAAAATGACCAATTTCTTTATGGGTAAAGGATTTTGGGACTATGTCAAAGGAGACAATGAGGAGCCTCTGGAGCCTCTGGAGAGAATGCCACTCCAACAGATATAAAGGCATCTGGAGAGAATGCCACTCCAACAGATATAAAGGCATTCAAGGATTGGAATTATGGTGCAAGGAAAGTCATGTATTAGCTTTCAATCACTATCACACAGACACGATGATATGACACAATATAGGAAACCCCCTCCTTGCCGTGCCTTGCAAGCAGAAAGGAAGGATTTTCAGAAGCATGTGAGGATCGTCCTTACCTTTCAAAAATGCTCTAAACTCTATCTTTTTCAGGAACCTGTTCACATCTTCATTAGGTAACCCATTAAACTCAAGGAAGTCCTAAGCTATGTCAACAATCTTTGACAACACAACAACTTCGCAACAACCAAACTTTTTAACTTGGAATTATTGCCAACGGATTACAACCAAAGGAAGACACAAGCTTGGGATTACCACCATGGGAAACTTACAACCAAGCTTCCATTACACAACTACAACACACAGTGCACCAAACCTTACACATACCAAGGCTTCTCATCTCCCTTTTTAACACAAAACCTAAAGCATTCTCATCAATGGGGGCACCAAAACAGTGTGAAACTTGGCAAGAACACAAAGATGTCTCTACAGCTGACCAATCTACACTGCTACACAGAAACCATATCTCCAAAAGACCAACACCACAGTAAAAGGGAATCCTATAATCTCCTCTCTCAAATCCACTCTCAGCACACACTCAAACACTCCTGATTTGGACAAGGGAAACTTTGATCTGAATTAAGATACAACTTGGGTATATTATGAACAAACTCATATTGATAGGGTAAAAGGTTTCTTTGAAAGTACAAGGAGAGTTAACATCATGAGGCTGCTACTAATATATACCAAGAGTGAGGAGCATGGAGCTTTGATTGTAAATACAAAACATATCCAAATGCTATATATGGTTTCCACTTCATATTGGCAGTATCTTGGATGCCTCTCAGAGCCAACTTCCGTGACACCCACTTGCAATCAGTGTTTCACTAATCTGAGCTCCTCGTATGCTTTAAAGAACTTTAAGAGGAATTGAGAAAGGGTCTGGTAGAACATTCAACAATGATGATAGCAGAGACAAAAGATTTAAAAATGGAAAAGCTTGGGTTAGGCTCCCCAAAATAGGCAAAGAAGAAGAGAGTCAAAATCACTCCCATACTCCCACTTTCTATTTTCCCACCACCATCAACCTCAATTCATGCAGAGAGTTTAGGCTACTTCGAGACTCCCGCTTTCTATTTCCCCACCACCATCAACTTCATTCATGTAGAGGGGTAGGAAAGTACTGTAGGTGAAGTCCCCAAACGAACACCTCCTCCATCTCTACAAGAACCAACAATCTTGGAAGTCCATGAGCCTAAGATATTGAGCACAATATAGGGTCAATAAGAAAGTGTGCCTCTCTATCACAACAACAAGCCCACATGGTACCTCCTTGGGATTCCACTAACCCATTTGAGTTGGAAGACCTGACTTCCCCCATCCAAACTTGAGCCTCAACTGAACCATCTTCTTCCAAAATGCATGCATAGACAGAGAATATTCAAGTAAGTTCCGAAAAGGATGTGTACATAGTAGCAAAGCAAAAAAAAAGCAAGAGGAAGAGAAAAAAGAAGAAGATTCTTTCAAGCCACTTCTACTCCAACTAAAAGACATGGACACCACAGCTAGTCCAATGGCCATCCATAGCTGAGGTGGAAAGCCTCACCCAATATCACAAGTTAAAGATCACTAAGCTACAGGAAAAGGCAGACACTCAGATGTTGGATATATAGGTAAAGTTCAAAAATGAGGAGGATAGTCACATGCCCTAGAAAAAAGATTGGAAGAGAATGAGAAAGAACTGAAGGCCATTGAAACAAGCTTAAAAAAACAAATGGCAACCTTGGAAGGATAGCTAGCATAAGCAATGGAAATACATGAGATAAGCTATGAGAACTATGAAATGTAGGCAAAGGACCTCAAGGAATCTCTGTAGGGCTTACAAACAAAAAAGGTGACAATGCTACAAAGAGACCAACAAGTCATCTCACACTTGAATGAATAAATTTTAGAAGTGCATATAATAACAACAAGCCTACAAGCTTAAGTGGATTTACTTACAATGGAAAATGATTCCCTTGTAATTCAAAATATGCAGCTCCATGAAGCTTGCCAACAAAGAGAACTAGAAGTGGGCCAAGGCCTTAGTAAACCATGAAGCTCCATGAAGCCCACCAACAAAGAGAACTAGAAGTGGCCAAGGCCTTAGTCAACCATGAAGCTCAAGTCACTGTGGTCCAACAATAACTCCACCAACATAGGGAACCCTTGCACGATTACATGAAGTTAGTGGAAAGGGTAGCCCTCTAGTTTACCTTCAATGGTTCCTAAGGCCCCTGCACAAACCTTTTCCCTATTTTTTTCTTCACTAACACTCTCTCTCTATCAGTATAACCTTAACCTCAATGAGAAACTAACCCAAGGGGATTTGGCACTAATACAAAAAAGTACTACACGTTATGTCGATCCCATAGTCATCATGGCTATATTTACGGGGGCTCTTGAATTGAGGGTCAAGCTATATATATATATATATATATATATATATATATATATATATATATATATATATATATATATATATATATATATATATATATGTATATATACCTCCCGCACCCAATTGTACTTAACTTTAGATCATGCTGTATTTATGGGGGCTCTTGAATTAAACAAGAGTCAAGGTATATATATATATATATACCGCCCACAACCAATAGTACTTAACTTTAGTTCTTGGTGTAGGTTGCTAATCCATTCAACTAACTTTAACAAGGGTGAAGAACTACTTGAGCTAATGAAACCCACTAACACTCAATCATTTATTGCTCCCCTCCCCTCCCTAAAATGTAACAAACCCAGTAACATTAATTACAACAAAACCTTGACTAGATGCTCCAACATGGGTGGGTAAAAGATTGGGATATGCACGAGCACCATCTCCTCCATAATAGTAAAACTTATCATCCTTATGGCTTGATATCATTTGTGCATATCTCTATACCTTACTAAAATTGTTAGTGTATGATTTTGAATAAGTGCACATAGAGTATCCCTCATTCCCTTTATAACGAAAAAACCATCGCCACCTTTTGATGACGAGGATAGGGATAGAAAAGATGAAGAAGAGGACAACACCTACTCGGTGTTTAAATTCATCACATCTTATTTATCTAATATCTATGATGATAAAAATAAGGATGACACTATCACACCATTAACTAAGAGTATATTTCTCTCTTCTTCTTTTCATTTCCCAACTAACACTCTAGACCCCAAGAAACCCTCGGATGGCTAGCCAAAGGCCAAACCTACTACTCAACAGAAAATTCATGACATGGTGGGTTCCAACCTCAACCCAATCTTAGATCTCCCATCACAAGAGTATGAGCATGAATCCTTTGCTCAAACCTCATCTCATGTGCTAATCCCTCTTGTAGATAACTCCTTTTGATCCCACCATTTCAATATAGGAAGATGCTTATACAATGGTGGCTTAGCCTATAGGTTTACCATACCCTTTCGTCAGGGAGATCGGCCACCACACAAGCAAGAGAGCTTGGGTACTTAAATCAACAAGAATCCCTATGGTCAAATGTGGCAAGAATCTCAAAGCTAGCCAACATGTGGCTTGCTAATTTGCTCAAAATTTGCATTGTCACATTTATGATGGCCCATGCTTACAAATGATGGAAGTAGAAGCATTCAGTAGAGTCATGGGGAGGTTATAAGGAAATTCACACATACTCTGATGGCCAAGCTGCAGTGGACAACTTTGGTATCCAACTAGCTGGAGAATGAAATTCATTACCATAAAACAATATGTTGACATATACAAAGCATCTCCATGGCACCTTCGCATTGACCCCTTGTACATGCCAATCAAACGAAGGTTCACTGCTGCTAGAGAGTTCTAAGAAAGGTGGGCTCACAATTCACATTTCATCTACAACTTTACTTACTTCGAGCATAGACAATTCGACACTCTCAACACAAACAACGTCAATTCATGCTCACCATAGTGCATGCATGAAAGGCCATCCAAGATCCCTCTATAGTGGCCACTATGTGCTTGTTCAAGATGATTATTATTCTCATTGATATCTAGGACGACTATGGCTACAACTGCAAGGATATGCATTGGTAGGAGAAACTAGCAAACCCCAAAATCATATACAAGACTGGTCAAGGCTCATTCCCTTTGCCTTGGTACACTCATTGGTCATGTGTCTGTTTTTATTTTTTGCCCTTGTAAAGAAATCTTAGACTAGCTGGCAATAAGTTTATGTATCCACAGGGGAGTTGCGTTTTTGGTGTGTGCATGCATTTTTATCATATGTATAAATATAGAATATGCTTGTTGTGTGTGTGATCATGGGCTCAAGAAATGATGATAACACTTTTGTGATGACTCTCGTGACACTGTACTCAAAAGCTCATTATCATGGTGCTACACTATGTGATAGACCCTTGCTAGCATGTAGTATGGTGGCTAAGTCAAAGCTCATCATAGAGCATTGCTTTGATATAGGTAGGTGGCCTTGTATGTTGCTCCGGGCATTGGCTTGAGGGTGTGGTGTGAATGGGCTTTTGCTAAGGAGGGAGGTGTGTTTATTTGTTTATTGCTTGTGGCATATGAACAAGGACTAGTCTCAAAAATAATTATAAGGTTCTTAACCTTAGTAAAGGCAGCCAAGTTAACACAGCATGGTATGGCGGCAAGATGATGGAGCAGCGTTATGTGCAGATGATTTTGTGGCAGTATGGGCAGCAAGAAGAAGGTCGACTTGATGACGTGGAGATGGTGTCTACATAGTGGCTGATGGCATGGCAAGATGTTAGAAAGACTTTCCTGCGCATGGGAAATTTCATGAAGGTAATGTGGCAGAGATGGCCAACATGCAGGGCGACCGAAATGGTAAGCATGGTGTGATGTATGGATAGCATTGTGATTGATAGGCCATAGCCGCTTATAAAGGAATAGTTGGGGCTCTTGTGGGGTGTGGTTTGGGGCCGCATGAAGAAGGGGTAGATGTTGCTAAATTGATTGCCCACTTAGAGAAGAAGAAGAAGAAGCTCTTTTAATGTCGTAGGAACAATCCCAAGAGACCAAATATGATCTATCCGACAGGAGAGAGAGAGAGAGAGAGAGAGAGAGAGAGAGAGAGACAGAAGAAAACCAAGGTGCAGCTATCAGCCACCCGAAGCACCAAGGGCAGAGAAGTGTGTGGCTTATGTGCCACAAGGTAAACCAAGAAGCAAGCGGCCAAGGAACCGACTGTAGTAGCACACTAAGAGCAATATTGTTGCAAAAGAAAATGTTCACACAAATGAAGGTAAGTTTATGTATTGCCACCTTGCTCCCACTGAGTTAATAGCTAAAATGGACATCACTGATGAACCAATGCTTAGTTGTTTAGCCAGACGAAGAAAAATAGAGAGCTAGCCCAAAAGGAGAAGGAAGTAGAAGCTCTAGCTAAAGCATCTGAAGAAGATCATGAACCAACAGACTTGACTTGTGCCCTGCACCCAGAGCACTATAAGGGATCGTAAGTTAGTATTTAATAATGCCACATGAAAACCAACCAAGTGTGGTGAGTCTACGATGGCCAACTAAAGTAAAAGAAGTAGACTTGGCTGAACTTTGGGAAGACCCTAAACCAGTCTTTATAGCAAAAGACTTTACCCAAAGTCAAGAAGCAAAACTCATTGCTCTCCTTAAGGAATATAAGGATTACTTCACAGAACCCTTTATACAAGAGGTAAGGATCACATACTAAGATGTTACCCTAGGAGGGAGGATGAACACTTATACATCTAAGAACAAGCACACCAAGGGGTAAATGGCGTGGACATTACTACAAGAAAGATACTTCAATTTGGGTATTGGTGGCCCGTGCTTTTTAAGGATCGCACATTATTTGTTAGAGAATGTGACAAGTGCCAAACCACAAAAAAAGGACATGATCCCTTTGCATCCTGTCAAAGTTTTAGAACCCTTTATGAAATGGGACATTCATTTTGTGAGACCCATCAATCTGGTTGCATGTAGCATCCGAGAACGATACATTTCAATAGCTTTAGACTATATCACAAAAATGGCTGAAGCAAGAGCTTTGAGGATGGCAAATGCTGTGGCCACATCTAAGTTTCTTTATGAAAACATTATTTTCCATTTTAGTTATCCTTTCGAAATGGTAAGTGACTAGGGAAAGCACTTTGTAAATGATGTAATCAAACATCTTACCATAAAATTCATGATTTCACATCACAAATCCACGCCATACTATCCACAAGCAAATGGTCAAGCTAAGAGCACTAACAAAAAGTTTGTATACTAGCTAAAACCGTTGAGGCTCAATGCAATGTTTGGGAATTTAAGCTAACCGCCGCAACTTTATGAGCTTATCACACCTCTTATGAAGTTGCAATTGGCTGCACATCTTTTAAGATGGTTTATGGGGTTGAGGAAGTAATGCCTTGGGAATTCATGATACCTAGCTTAATGGTAGCAATAGCCGAGAGACTTGAAGGTAATATGTTGGTAATTGAAAAGGATTGTTGCTAGAAAAAATGGTTTGATAATCAAGAATAAAGAAATTGAAATAGAGATCTTGTACTTATGTGTACGAGGTCTAAGTGAGAAAAAGAAACTCAAATATATAGGGAAATGACCATTGAGTTTGTGAAATAATGTCCAAAGGTACCATGCATGTTGAAACTCTACATGGAGTTGAAATAGTTGGTTTCCTTAATGGGATTAAATTTAAAAAGTACTATGGCACTCTCACCAAAGAAGCCTTACGAGCTGCACATGATAAGAAAGTAGCCAAGGAAAAAGTTGAGTTAAAAAGATCCATGCTTGATAAGAAGAAAAAGAGTGACAAATCTAATAGCAAAATGATGAGAAGCTAGCCTTGTACTTGCACAAACCTTTGTTGGAGAGGTTGAAGAGGGGGATACATGATTAGATAGCACCTTTTCAAACATTAGGTTTCCTTAATGGGAGCAAATTCAAAAAGTAATATGCCCCTCTCACCGAAGAAGTCTTGTGAGAGCTACACATGATAAGAAAGTAGCCAATGAAAAAGTTGAGTTAAAAAAGATCCATCCTTGACAAGAAAAAAAGAGTCCAATAGTAAAAACGAAAAGAATCTAGCCTCGTACCTGCACAAACCTTTGTTGGAGAGGTTGCAGGGGGGGACAAATGATCATATAGCACCTCTTTGAATACTCATAGAGAGTTGAATAGCCCTTATGGTAAAGTGTTGTACAATTCACTGACATTGGAGCTAGTACCAATTACTCTCTTTTAATGCATGGAACCAATTGGGGAAGCCTCAACTTGTTAGATAACTCTTTAAAACTGAAAGGGATTAATAAAAGGAATACCAAGGTACTTAGAATATTACACATTGACATATATTGTGATAACAAGCACCTAGTGGGAGAATTTTCTGCTATGCTTACAAGAACACTAAAGAAACCACTAATACTTGGTCATAGGTGAATGAAAGAAGATGCAAGGTGCACTATTGACTAGTCAATGGAGCACATCCTTATGGGGGAATTTCTAACCCCATTGCTCAACCCTCTACACACAGCTCGTCATTATAGACCTTATTATGTCTCTGTTCTGAAAGTATGCTAGTAGTTCTTTGTTAGCCTTCAACAATTCTGAGAACATGACATGGGAGGCCTCAAAGAAGGGGTTATTTGTGTTGGCCCATGGGACTGCTGAACTATTTGCTAGTCTATATTTTAGGCGCTCATTTTCTTTGTTTGAAGCTTGGTTAGCATCTTGCCTCAACCAACAGCTCTCCTCGCTCTTTCCTTGGCACACCGATCAGTAGCATCTTTGTGTTGTCCGTGGCTAAAAATAATTCCACATCAGCCTTCACCTACGAGTTCTGCTTGTAGCTTGCTAGTGTCCTCTTCTTTTGCTTCATGCAGCTCCAGCTTCCACTGCAGTTTAGTCTTCTGGGTCCGCCCTACCAGATGTGCCTCCTCTATTTTCTTTTGAAGTGATGTCTTGTACTCTGTCCAATCTCCAAGCCTTTCTCTTTTGAGTTGAGCCTCATTCTCCAAACAGTGCTGCGTCTCTAATTCTAGCTCATTCAGTTCATTGATTATGTCAATTTCAAACTTGGTGCTTTTCTCGAGCTTTTCTGTGTATTCCTCTACCTATGTCTTGGCCTTGTCTCTATCCTCCATGGCTTCTCTCAAGATCTATGCATACTCCTGGGAGGGTGTGGCGTCCTACAATTCCTCGTGTAATTCTTGATTTCTTTTTGCTAGCTTTTTAGCCTCCTTCTCCAGTGAGCTACCTTCCAAGCAGTGGCCTTCAGGGATAGCACCAGGTTATAGTCCTTTGTCTTTTGCTTGCTTGTCCTTTCTGGAAGTGCTTAGTTTGGGGGACCCCTGGTCTGCAGGTTGTTGTTGTTGTTGTTGTCTGTTGCTATTGATGCTGCTCTTTATCCGTGTCATCATCTTTGTCTAGGTTGTGGATGACCTTTTGAGCCTTGCAAGACATTTGTTCCTAAATTTCTAGTAGGGGTTTCAGGGCTTGGTCCCAGACCTTGCTGAGTCTGGCCTT